>NW_024539237.1:0-611748 GCF_016758775.1 Suillus clintonianus
GGGAAAAGCTTTTTTCATATTGGTCAGTTGAAATTCGCCCATGTTCCGAAACCGTTCTTTGCTCCGGTTGACGAGGTTGGGTTTTCTTCTCTGGTAAAGGTGATGAAATCTTCCATCCAGAGAGCTGCTGCTCCTTCTTTCATGAATGAAAGAGCGAAGATGATTTTTCGCTTGTCGGGTGTGTCGTAGATTTCATCATTGATCTCGATGTATGAGTCAACTAGGCAGAGCCATTGGGAAATTTCTCTCTGTATCCGGAAAAGTCAGGTGGGTATCCAATTTTCCGTTCAATGGGTTTGTCTCCTCCTTCCTGCCATAGTGTATACTTGAGGTTCGGGTTCTTCTGGTTCTTCGGGTTCTTCGTCGTAGTCTTCTTCTTCCTCGTCGTCAAGGTTAAGCGGTGGAGCGTCGGGGATTTCTTCGTCTTTATCAACGGGTGGGTTTTGGGGGTGTTCCTGCTGCGACGGTTTCTTGGTTCTGGGATAATTCCTTCCTCAAACGAACTATATCCTATTGGTGATGCAATGACCCCTCTGGTTATAGCGGATGGTCCTGCTAATAAGGATGAGAACGGGTTCTGGGGAGTCTGAGTGGGAGTTCTTTCTGTTCTGGGATACGGGTCTCCTCCTAGAATTCTTCCGGCGGCGTGTCTTGCCTTAGCCGAGTTTAGCTTCTGGGAAGACGTCTTGTCTTTCTATTCTGGGTTCAGGGTTTCAGGGTGAGTGGGGTCCCTCGGTGATAGAGGGGTTCAGAGTAACTTGAATCTTTTGTTACGACTTGGATAGTTCTTGCGTAACTAATCCAATAAAGGAGTTCTTCGTGTTACGACGTTCAGTTCAGACACTTGAGGGACTCTCCCTCTAAGTGAAGTTCGAATATAGGCTAGTCTCTATAAGAGCTAGATCGGAATCAAGTATCTTCCTCAGAAGATAATCAAGTATCAGAGAGAACCAAGTAGATTCAAGTTAGAGAATACAAGCGTGACTACTGCGGTATTTATAATGGGCAAAGGAGGCACGGACCAGGCCGACTATGGAAGTGAAAGGAGTCAAGAAGATCATCATAGAACTATCTGGAATGTTCATGCAGTGCATGTTGATAAGCAGCCAAAGATAACAAGAATAGTCGGAAGTATCTAGAGTGTTCATGCAGTGCATGTTGATAAGCAGTCAGAGATAACAGGAATAGATCGGAGAAGCATGATGATGAGAAAAATGATGGGGCCGCTGTAACAATCTGTATCAAGATAGTGTACTAGTGTGGCAAACTATAAGCATAGATAGACAGAACAGTCAACTAAAGGTATACTGATTTTAGTTGTGCACATGAGTGTGAATCAACACCTGAGGTCCGAAGTATGTAGCAAGGACAACTATATACTATCACAAGGAGATAAGGAGAAGAGATGATGTGCTATGTGCATGATATAAGTCTGCCAGACATCAGACATTTGGCAGATAGCTACTGGAGACTGTCAACTGTAAGTAAAATTAAATGAAATACAGCACTGCGAGAGAGCATGTCAGGACGAACGACTTGCGGGTTCCAATATCCACTTACTGTAGTATAGTATTCTCTGGTGAATCTCATTGGTTGTCATTCTATTGCAGATGCAGGCACTTTAAATGCTTCTATACGAACAAGAGAGAGGAAGGATGATGAGAAGGGAAAAGAGGAACAATAAATGGCGATAGTAATAGTAAATAGAAATGTAAGGAATTGAATAGAAATGCAGTGGGAAAATCCCCAATCAAATTCTGACTGAATCTGGGTAGCGAGTTCAATTGTGGGAAAGTCCCAACTTTGTTCAACTCTTCACCACTGCCTCTATCATCCTGCCTCTTAGATCGTTGTTGCCCTCAACTTCCAGCCTGAACTCTAACTCCTGCCCCTCTCTTGCCATTTTGAACTGGCTTCGTGCCGCTTAAACCCTGATTAGTCGACTTCGTGTCGCTGATTCATCACTCTTAGACTTCATGTCTGGAGGGTCACCCTGGTAGCTCATTTGTTGCTGCTCCAATAGGGTTGAAGACCTTCCGCGGGAGTGCCTCGCATTTGTTTTCTGCCCGGTGTATTGTGCTTGTCTTCTTTCAATTTTTCACCAGTAAGTACATGTCTTATCTACTTCTACTGATCTGCCCTCACATATCCTTTTTGTACACTCCACCGAGGATCAGAAAGAACTCAAGTCTGGATTGAGTGGCCGTAATCTTGCGGGTAAGTGCCATATCCTCAGAATATGCTAAGATCTTAATCATCTGTTCAAACAGGTCCTTTAACCTTGTCATTAATTTCTCGCATATTATGGTGGTGCGTTCAATCTGGTGCATCATACTTCACTTTCAGTCTTTGATCCGTGAGTGTACACATTTGTCTCATATCTACTTCTAGTGATATACCCTCGCGCAAAATCCTCAGAGATCACTATCGTCATCCATGCACATACCTGCATATTATGGTGGTCCATTCCATCTGTCTTTCCATTTTTTATAGGTGAGTCTACCCTCACATGTCCTTTCCATATGCCGTCCCTTACCATTGTAAATAGCAGTCATCCCCCACAAATGGAGGTTCTACTGGCATCTCTACTGTGTATCGAAGTCTGGATTCAGTTTCTTCACCACCTGCATATTATACCGTACCTTCGCACTATTTTATTAAACTTCTGTTCCCGGCCTTTATAATGCCATAACTTATAACTTGATGTCCTGTACACCGCACACCATCTCTCAACTCTATTCCAACCGTTGTTTTGGCTCTGTTATATTGCCGTGACACATCCCTGAGTAAGGGCCCACAGTTACTAGCTTTATTTGGGGGTGACACCCCGATATGCGAGTAAGTTCCATTTCAGATAATTATTCAATCAACACAATAACTATTTTCATAGAGTCTAGTCGCTGTATATAATGTGATACAATATTCAGACACCGCTAAAATTTCCAGCCCCTCCTATATTCACTCTAACATTCTCAACAACTCTTTCACACTGTTCGTATGTTTACCTGACTTCGTGTCAGTGAAATATAACTGTTGAGGCAACTTTGTGTTCTTCAACTTATCTTCCTTGTATCTTCGTGATTGTTGGAAGCAGTCTCACATGCCTTGTGTTACCCGTTCGGGGCGTCAGACTAAAGCCCCACCACCGCCTGACTATGTTCACACTTACACGTCCAAGGACGAAAAGGCTGCCGAATCTGATGTTGATGACAACCAGGTAATGTGTTACTTATTGTTCACACTGCAACCACTGCTGATTGCTAAAGCCCTCTACATGTACTACACAAAAGCAAACTCGCTCTTGTGCTGGCCCAAAGTCTGTCATGAATACCCAAATCCAAGACCATGTAAGCTTATAATTGTCATTTTATTATCTACTAAATCAACATCAGCCGCATCCTCGACCCAAGGCTCGCCCTCTTCCAAGGTCTGAATGTTCTGGTCCCATGACATCATCTGCTGAAGAAGATATTTTCTTCTCTAACTTCAGCAGACGCTCGTCACTTGGCAGGAAGAAGTGCAGTGACGTGAATGAAGGTCCTGAGGTCGTGTTGTCTGACACTGTCGATGGGTCCACAAATGGCACAGATGGCGATGTGACATCAGGTAAGTTTTCTCTCGGTCTTTTACTCGCTATCAACTCTCATTAAATTTTGTTGTCCAGCTGGTCTCGAGGAAGATGGTACTAGTAATGATGCCAATGAGGATCCAGGTATGTGTGTTGCTCACATGCAGGATGTATTAAAATATTGACCTGCTGCAGCGACAAACAACAGAGAGCAGACTCCAGGTAAGTACTACTAAAATCTTTGTAGTACATAACTAATATGTTGTGTGACAGTTCTATCCAATGGTGAACACGGTGGTGCTACAGTGACAAACAAAGGGGAGAGATCTGACGGTGAATGCAGTGGTGCTGCAGCGACAAACAAAGGGGAGAGAGATGCAGGTAAGTTTTGCTACACATGTTGTAGTATATAACAAACATATTTTATTGCAGGTCTATCTGACAGTGAATGTGGTGTCACTACTGTGCCGAATGAAAGGGAGAGAGATGCAGGTAAGTTTTGTTGCATGTCTCGTGGTATACAACCAACATGCTTTATTGTAGTTCCATCCAACGGTGAATGTGATGGTACTGCAGCGACGAATAAACAGGAGAAGACTACAGGTAAATTTAAATTTTGCTATATATATATTAATACGCAACTAATGTGTCTGGCCACAGTTGCACCCACAACTGTTCGCCCGCGTAGATCTGGTGCCCACAAATTGTATGCTCCTGGTCATGAGAGCGAACCCGCAGAGAGCTCTGGCTCTGACAGCGACTGGGCAGAACTTGAAGAGAAGCAGAAGAAAGCAGAATGCGCTAATGACCCTGCGAGGCCATTCAGACTGTCTGTGAATGACAAGCAGAAGGGACCAGTGGTGGCAGACGACCATGGTGACAATCCCGAGGGCCCCGATGAAGATCAGATGTCTGAAGATGGGGATAGGGCCACACATAAAGCAGGAAGACTGTCCAAAGAAGGTGTTTTGAAAACGGAAGAATTTGGCATGAGGGTTATGGCTGAAGCAACTGCAATTGGAAAAGAGTTCGGGAAACACCGGAGGGTGATTCTTATCAAGGCAGGACTAGCGACGAAGGCAACTCGCAAAGAGTCTGCCTGGAACCAGCATCAAGCCTGGTTCCCGACTGTACTACCTCCATCCAAAGAATGTAACTTATTGCATTCATGACTGTTTCGGTGTTTATTAATGACCTTCCAGCGAACTTGGCATCATGGAAAGTCGAGCAAAATGTGCACTATCATGCCCACCCGTACAAAGACCCTAACCACGCATCCCTATGGAAGAAAATCCAACACCATTGGGATAGCGTGGTCACCAGCCCTGAGGATCTTTCATCATGGGAGTCATCCAGTCTCATGACAGCAGTTCGTGAAGTGTTTGCGAAATTGGTAAGTGTTCTTCGGTGACTTGATCAATGACTAAATATTTGGAGGGCTTCATATTGGTACCGCACCCACAGAATCCATATCGCTGGTATCACCATTTATCCAGGAGATGAAGAATCAGGTCGGCAGGCCTCTGGCTTTTTTGCAGGGTCTAATATGGTGAAGGCTCTCATTGACGCTCGACAAGTAGATGTAAAGTGCTTGATAGATGAGCTTACCACAATCCTAAAGTGTGTTTTTTGTCTTTTTCTTCGAGGGGATGTGATACTAATATACATGGAATTAGTGTTTTAAAGTCCAGTTGCCAGACTGAAAAAAGACTGCAGACTAGACTGGACCAGGACCATTTAGGACTGGACTACAGTCCAAGGTTGCCTCCCTTCACGAAAAAATGAAAGACCGATAAAAACCGGTTGCGACCGGTCCTAGGGTTAGGGTTAGGATTGTAGGGTTGAAGCACTCTATAAGGGGATTCCAACGGTGGTCCAATCATGTCAAACAGTTAACATATGACCAAGATATGAGCATTTCAAACAAGGGATACAAAAATCACAGGATGTCAGCATGAAAATCAAAGATTGGCTTATTCCTTACCCAAACCTTAAGTGTTTGACAAGATATGACTATATGACTAGCTATAGACTCACATAGACTAGGACTACAATTACCATTGAGACACCTAAGCCTTACAACAACTTTTATTTTTCAAAGACAAGCCTGATAATGATTTTTTGTCAAGCTCATACCTTACTTATATGTTACCCTATTGACAAGATAAGGCTAGCTATAGAATCGCCTCGACTAGTAGTACATATTTCATTAAGAAGCCTAAGCACAATAATGACTTTGCATATTTGACTCAGATACAGGGCACTATTTAGTCCAAGGTTGCCTGATATTGTGGGAATCAGGCAACCAGTTTGGGTCCAGTTGTGTCCAAATTAGGCCAAAAGACCGGACCAGACCGGACTTTGAAACTCTCTGTCTCTACCTTTGGGTAGTCCTTACCTTGTCAGTTTCCACCTGGACTTAGTCTTGGTAGTCTCCCTATCTCTTCCAGACGGACTATACCGCATTGGCCAATGATATCTGTCCCCCATAAATTAGGGGCATGTACTTGGGTAAGGGGTGCAGCACACGAGCTGAAGCCTAGCCCTTCGGATCCGACTCCTTGAACACGGTCTTAACAGATAGCGAGGAAGATGCCACCAATGCCCTGCCGTCTATCCCCATCGACAACAGCAATCTGCGTTCAACTTCACTCATCCCAATGGCCCACTGTCTATCCCATCGACAACAGCCTGTCTTCAACTTCAACTTTGCTTGTCCCCTATCAACAACAGTCTGTGTTTGACTTTGCTTGTCCCCAATGCCCGACTGTCTATCCCTATCGACAACAACATTCCGCCCATGCATCCTACTCCACTCCTCACTCCCAACACCGAATCTGTGTCCCCGTTTTTGCACCCTGATCACGGTGTGGGGACAACAAATAGACTTGGAGGAATCTGCTCGGATGTGAGGGTGATATGTTCGACCTCTAGGGGAAGCTGAGTCAGGCAGAAGTCGGGCAACTAAGTGCGCTCGAGGCGCGGGAACGCGCGAGGTAAGCGGAGGGCGTGGGAAATGTGCGGAAGGCGCGGGAAGGTCGCGCTCGTAGAGCACAAGTGCGGAAGGATGTCTAGGATCGTGTAGGACGCGAGGAATGGGTAACAAGCGAATGTATTATGGATATAGACTGATAGGGAAAGGAGAGTATGACTCCTGACTATAGATAGGTGCTCTCTAAGACATAGCACAAACTGCGGAGCTCTACTAAGGGTGATTGCATAAGTAGGAACCTTCTGTCAGAAAGCCCAGTAGATATAGAGGATAGCTAGCGAAGAGGGAGCGAAAAGTGTCCTAAAGCGGCCGAAGAGCGCGGAAGCGTGGGAACGCGGGAATGCGGCCGAGGAATGTCACAGATGTATGTAAGGAGACAGCAGCTGTCAGAAAACCAATATATGTATGTAATACGCACCTATGGACCGAATAGACAATGGATGGATGGACCTGAGGAAAGCCGATGGAAGCGCGGGAAAGCACGCACTGAGCGCGAGTGCGGGAGTCTGCGGAAGGTCTGCGGAAGGCGCAGGAAAGTCGCGCCTACAGTGCGGATAGGGATGAGGTCGATGTATAAATGAGGGGATACGAGCCTGTAGAGATATCACTCTCTACAATGGCGAGGATATAAGCATGCTAGAATCATCCCATTCCCTGAAGGTTTTGACAAATTCTTAGCACAATTTGACATGTCCATGCCAATGCCTTAAATTGGTAATGGACCTTCGAGTGGAGTAGACTATTCTGCCAGATTAAAATGTTCCCTTCACAAACACTTTTTGTTAGTTGACCTTGCCTTACACTCATGTCAGCCTTTACTTCCAAATTTCATTGATTTTCAGGTTTAATACAACATACAGAATGAATAAGTGGTATATAGTTTGTCCTCCTAATGATGGTGCTGTCCCAGTTCTACAATGCATCATCATCAATAGAGTGCACCTCATAATGACAGCCCCATCCCAGTTCACAAGGCATTGTAATCTACAGAGTGCACCAGTTAAACTGTGCTGGACAACAGTGGAGAGTCTGTGAGCTTCAAGTTGAGAATCAGCCGCCACATTGAGGCCATGAGGAAGAAAGGCACATTGTAAGCATGAGGTTGGGACTGGACATGGGTGATTGCAGGCACCTGCACTGCACAGTGGGCATCAGCTGCAAGCCGGAGGAGCACTAGGTGTAGGCAGCTTGGAAGGTGGGCAAAGGGAAAGGCTGGAGCTGGAGGACATCATAGATGCAGCAGAGTGTGGGTGCAGACGACAGGCACATGCCTGTGCTGCATAGCGGAGATGCTTGCAGGCCACCTGGGAGCCAGGGGCCATGGGTGTAGTGGGTAGGGAGGTAGACAAAGGACAGAAGTGGCTGGATGACGCCATACATGTTGGTGGCAGGAGGAGAAGTGTGTGGGAACCCGCCATAGATGTCAGGAGGTAAAGAGTGCTTGGTATTACTAACAACAGGCCCAACATAGCAGGTGTTGTCGACGGTAAGGTACCAGCAGTGTAGCCGGGCATAGAATATTACTCTAAGTACCCCCATGATTTGGGGCAACATTTATTGCTGGTGTCGAGGAAATGTTACTGTTAAGCCAAATAAGGCCGGATGAGACACATAATCATCCAGCCTTATATGGCTTACTTATTGGGAAACCCAGGTGGCCTTTGAACCTAATGTTCATTTGGTCACACCCAAATAGGGTCGAACCTAGGTGCATATCTCAACAGTATATCTATAAAAATCTTCTTCTCGCCAGTTTCCTGATGAGGATAGGGCAAGGCATGTGGGAACACCAGCACACATAGATAGATTCAAGTCCAACCTGTTGTGCCTTCAGCACAGGAAGGCAGTGGAGTTCTTCACGCCCATTGCCACATGAGTTTCCAAAAAGAGGTTTAAGCGAGCTAGGTGTTCCCATGTGGCCTTTGACGAAACATCTGATGTTGGTGAAATACGCGAAAACCACGCAAGCTAGCAAGGACAGTTCTTGGCGCTACATGCCTTACTTTTTAGATAATAGTTGGGTGGGGGTGGGTGGATTACACACACTCACTGTGGAAAGTAAAAACACTGAAAATGAAAACATAGAATACTGAAGGTCAATGTCCAAAATACTGACTTTCAGAGTTTTGTGTATTATGATTGCACTCTACATCAGAGCTACAAGATAGGCTGTGCGAGAATTCAGTACCAAGAACCCTGAAAGTGACATTTTACAATGTCAAAAACACTGAAATACGACGATTAAAATAGATTTACAACAAATTTAAAAAAAGACACATAAGCGGACTCGAACTCTCAAACTGCTAAGCACAGTAGATGCACAGTGACAACCGTACATTGCGCACAAACCGTTAAGCCACAGGACCAATACAAAGGATAGTAAGGCACAATATATGACTACCTACCACGGACTTAGAAACAAAAAGATGAAGTGACTACCAGCACAATATCAAACCGCAGCTACACGCAAGCCCATCAAGGGAAAAAAATTGCACAATCATTGGGTGAAGAGGGCTGAATTATAAATATATACATTAGGCAAGTTAATATACACCATGACAGGTAGACCAGAACATGCCACGGTATAGAGATATACAATATTCTAAGAAATTCAGTACTTGTTGCACTGGCCAGGAACACTGAAAAATCAATTTAATTAGTCAGTGTTACAAGTACTGATCTCACGTGAATGCTGAAAATAACAGTTTCTTTTTTCAATGACGTAGTCACTGAGATAGTGATGTGCAAGGCCCGGCTTCAGGACGTGGGCCAGGCCCAGCCCAGCCAACTTAGGCCGAGCCTAGCCAGGCCTTAGAATGCGGCCTATGTAGGCTCAAGGCCTGGCCTCAGGTATGTTCAAGCCTGAGCCAGGCCTTTAAGCCCTGGCTTTCAGCCAACCTTATCTGTATCTATGACCTGCGGTGATATCCGAGAAACTGCATAGTTTCTTCAGTCCGTACTAACCCAAAGTTCCTTTTTTGCTAATCACCCGGCTAACCTTATTTCCCAATGGTGCCGCGCATCAACTCCAACACTGAGGAAGCGCCTGCGCCACGTCCTAAACGGGTTGCTGTGCCATCAGCAAAGGTGATTAGTGCCGACAATGCAGCTGATCAAGAGCTTCTTTCCCACTGAATAGCTCATATTGCAAACCGCGCTGCTGTTATCTTGGACCCTACTGACTTAGATGGGGCCGACAACGACAAAATCCAGCTGGTGAGCCCCCATACCAACAAACGGCTCATCAAAGGTGAGTTTTCTTTAGTTTTATGTGCTTTACTAACTGCAACTGTTAAGACCGTGTTCAATGGGTCGGTGTTAAGACCGTGTCCAACGGGTCGGACTGGAGGGGCTTAGCTTCAGCTCGTGCGCTGTGCTCTTTACCCGAGTATGTGCCCCTAATTTACAGGGGGTTAGATATCGTCGGCCGAAGGGTATAGACGGGCCGGACGAGAGAGAGGGGTATGGACAGGCCGGACGAAAGGGGGAAGACTACCCGAGACTTCGTCCGGGTAGAAACTAACAAGGTATAGACTACCCGAAGGTAGAGACGGAGGTATTTAGCCTTAGGGATATAATCCCGAGGCTCGGAGGATCGGACTAGGATAATAATCCCAAGAGCCGAGAGGACACGACGATTGAACAGAGTCTAAGTTAATATTCGAACTGAGGAAATACTACGGGTTACAAAGGGTTTATATACTGTAGTGTATCCGACGGGTGTCCGGCTGAAGCGCAGTCTTCGGATCAGAGGGCTATGTAGAAAATGTACTAACGGATATGAACTGCTGTGGACGATCGAGAATGGAGCCGGAGATTAAATGAAACAGGGGGGACAAGTTAAATGAAAGGGGAATGAATAGACTAACGGACCGATCAGAATGAACCCAGATATTAACTGTCAGAAGGATCCGGGCGTATAGGGGCATCAAGAAGCATATACAAATGGGGACACGGGGAAATGAATTCTAGAATGGACCCGAGAGAACGGACAGACCGGACCGGACGAGAAGCTGGTACGGAATATGACAGTCGGACCGGAGGGGCTTGGCTTCAGCTCGTGCGCTGCACCCTTTACCCGAGTACATGCCCCTAACTTACGGGGGGTAGATATCGTCGGCCGAGGGGTAATGGACAGGCCGGACGAAAGGGAGAAGACTACCAAGACTAATGTCCGGGTAGAAACTAATAGGGTACGGACTACCCGAAGGTAGAGACAGAGGGATTTAACCTTAGGGATATAATCCCGAGGCTTGGAGGATCGGACTAGGATGATAATCCTAAGAGCCGAGAGGACACAGGAATGAACAGAGTCTAAGTTAATATTTGAACTAAGGAAATACTATGGGTTACAAAGGGTTTATATACTGTAGTGTATCCGACGGGTATCCGGCCGAAGCGCAGTCCTCAGAACATAAGGCTATGTGGAAAATGTACTAGTGGACAAAATGTACTGCGGATGATCAAGAATGGAGCCGGATATGAAATGGAACAAAGGGAATGAGTTAAATGAAAAGGAAATGAATAGACTAACGGAAGGATCAGAATGAACCCGGACATTAACTGTCAGGAGGATCCAGGCATATAGGGGCAGCAAGAAGCATATACAAATGGGGACTTGGGGAAATGAATTCTAGAATGGACCTGAGGAACCGGATGGACCAGACCGGACGAGAAGCTTCAGGTATGGGATATGACAGCAACCCAATTCCTACAGGACAAAAATAGGTTGCACAAAGTCCTGATGCCGAGGATGTTGACCTTGCACAGCCTCCTGCTTCAGACGAGGACAAAGACAAAGACCCCCCAGTGTCAGTGAAACCACCGAAAAAACGGCAAAAGAAAGGTAAGTTTATGTTGTCCTCTTATCACGCTAAGTCACTAACAAATGATTGTAGTACCCCTACCTAATGCCGATTCAGTCGATGCAGAAGGCTTTCTTACCAATATCGAAGTCACGGGTATCGACGAACTGTCCAAGCCTCGACGAGAGCAGCGCAGTCGTGATATCGATGCGCTGTTCTCTGTTCCATATCTCAAGGACAGCAAGAAATACAGAGACTGTCATTCTTGCAGGTAAGTCCTTTTCATTTTAAATGAATCTTAATTAATTGTTATCTTAGTAAATCTCACAAATGCCAGGTGCCATTTGTGAACGAAGTGACGACATTGCGACGACATCAGGAGGCTGCACATCGGGTGAGTTTTTGATTCATATTTCTACGTAGTTATTCAGTTGTATCTAGGGTGCCTATCTCAAATGGGCAAAGAGCAACAGCTTTGTTTCAATGCTCCCAAAGGATGCCAAACGACGCCAAGAAGATGCCGCCGCAGACCAACAGTCCAGTATCAATGGACACCTCAAGCCACGTGTGCCAAATGAACAGGTCGTTCAATATACAGATGCATTATTTCGGGAGGCTGCAACTCAGTGGCTGATTGACACAGACCAGGTGTGTTTGTTTTAAAGTAGGGAAAATCATGCGTCTCACGGGATATCAGCCCATCAAAGCCCTCGAACATCCAGCTTTTAAGAACATGGTCAACATTGCAGCTTGCGCAACAAATGGTGTCATCCTACCCGACCGCAGACAGACACGGCGTGCAATAATTGACTTGTTTAAACAGAATCTCACAAACCTTCGCAAGAGACTACTGGTATGTGTCGTGTTCTGGTTGGTTTTACTCGAGTTCTCTGGTCTCACTGTATGTTTAGAGTGAGGCTGTCAAAGGCCGTGTCAATATCACCTGTGATGGATGGCTGGCCTCCAACACCGATGGCTACTTTGCAGTGACGGGCCATTGGATCGAAGAACAAAGTCTTGGTGTTTGGAAGGTCGAAAGCACACTTCTCGGATTCACTCAATTGAACCATGCGCACAATGGTAAACAGCTCGGTCAAGCACTTTTCAAGGTCATGAAACGTGTTGGTATTGCTCACAAGGTCAGTTCAATTTTTTCGTTTTGTGATTCATGCAACTAACATTGCTATTTGTTAGATTGGTTATGTTACATGCGACAATGCGGCCAATAATGACACCATGATGGAACATTTCAGCAAACATATTGAAGACGAGACAAAGAAAAGGTTTGACCCTAAAAAACGGCGGCTGAGGTGCCTCGCGCATATTATTAATCTCGCAACACAAGCCCTGCTCTCGACACACAGCAAATCTAAGCACGTCAATGCGATGAAGCCCGACGATGATCTTGTTGTGTCACATCATGGGCAGCGTGATGAGGTCGGGCTTGTACGCTCGATTGCTGTTAAGCTTTGTATTTGACAACTTTTGGATCCATTTCACTCATCTTCATATAGGAACATTCTTCTGCCTCCCAGAAAGAACTTTTCCGCAACATTCAACTTCGTGACGAGGATGGTCATGTTCCTACAGCCAATCCCCACCAGCTTCTTCTAGATATGAAGGTACAATGGTCCTCAACCTTTGTCATGCTCCGTCGTGCATACGAAATGTGTGAGGTATGTAATGAGACTTCATTTTTGTCCCCTTGCTTACATTTCATTTTGCTAGGATGTTAATTACTTCATTGGCCAACTCGCATTGCAAGAAAGGGATGCTTCGAGATGCAAAAAGATTGCCAGCTTAGAGCTGTCTGAAGATGAATGGTCTCGGGTCCAAAAACTTCTCTCGATTCTTGGTGTACATTTCGTGTTGTTTGTGGGCCATTGGGGTACTAATCATGCATGATAGTTCGCAGAGTTAGCTCAGCATTTGTTCTCCTCTGAGGAGGGTCCAACACTGCACCTGGCACTGCCAGCACTCGAAGCACTACACAGTGCCTGGTCATCTCATTCAGCACAGATCAAATATATTGATTTTCATCAAATGTTGGATGCCGCCATTGATAAAATTTCAAATTATTACACGAAGTCAGCTGGTTCAGATGCCCACATCATGGCTATGCGTGAGTGTGCTCATGTCCGATTTACTTCTACTCTGACTTATTTGAGTATCTTAGTTCTGGACCCAACACAAAAGGCTGCTCATATCCGTCGTTATTGGGGGAATGATTTACTGCACGAGGCACTTAAGAATGCCGAAGCAATGGTTCGTTCGCCCACACCCCATCTATAAACTGTTGTTGATGTTCTTCTTGCCACAGTATAAGGAGCGCTATCTCGAGATGCATGGTGATGATGCAGAGAAGTCCTCGGCATCTACGGAGCTTCGCACCAGCACCGGCAACCGCAGATTGGATGTTTTGCTGAACGAGCTTTCCGATGGTGATGAAGATGCACTCGACGAACCATACGAAGTTCCACCAACTCTGTCTCGCACATCTTCGGCTTCACTTTTTGACTTTGCAGATCCATCGAAGCCATGGTTGCATGACTTTCACACATACTTGAACTCAAAGGACCATCTCGGAGGGATTGTCCATTATTCAATGGTGGGGTATCAACTCCCCACACTACCCCGTGTGGGCTTCACTTGCCCGCGACTTCCTTTCTGTAGTGGCAACCTCTGTATCAAGTGAGCGAGCTTTTTCGTCAGCGGGAATCACAATCACTAAGTGACATAACCGTTTGAAACCTGATATTGTTGAGGCACTTCAGTGCCTCAAATGCATGATCAAACGAGGGTTGTTGTTTCGCAAGGATCCTTCCATCGTTACTGAGGGTGATGGAGACTTGGACCAGCCTGAACCTCAGATGGGTGACTTACTGGATGTATTGGGCAAAGAATTGGATGAAGAAGAAGTGCAGCAAGATTCTGATGACGAAGATGTATTTGTTCAATCATTAGACATGTTGTAGCACTATTGTGATATGAGCCGAGGCCTGAGCCCTAAGCCGAGCCTGACCAAGCCTGAGCCGTTGGAGAGGGCCTGGCCTGCAATCTGAAGGAGCCTGAGCCCTATCGAGCCAAGCCATAGCCCCAGCTTTTGAGCCGAGCCGGGCCTTGCACATCACTACACTGAGATGTCATTCAGGGTTTCTCATGTTTACTTTCAGGGTATTTACTTCCCACAGTGCACTGAGCATTACCTCTGAATACCTGCCCCTGCTGTAGATAGCTGAAGGTCATAGATAATTTAGGGCAGTATTTAATGCTGGTGTTGAGCTTTAATGCAAGTAAGCAACATTTAGATCGCTCTGGAAAATATAAAAGGAAATTGTGGCTGTGATGTCCCCCGAACCTGCCGTCAGCCAAACAGATGTTTGGGAGGAAGAAAACACTCATTTCCGCGTCATTTTGGATGTGGAAAAATTGTGGGTAGCCATGTAAAGTACGTAGAATTTGTTCCACGCATGGGCCTGATTTTTGACTGCAAAAAACTGCCTGTTGTGGGTCTCCATGTGCTTATTCATGTCAATGCCCACACCGAGCGCGCTTCTCGACCACAAAAAAACTCGTTCCTGCATCTCGGGTGAGTACAGCATGCCCCATGAGAGTCCAGAGGGTTTGGCAGCTCATGGGGCATGCTGTTATTCACAGGAGCCCATTTTTTTCCTGCAGGACAGCATGCCCCATGAAAAACCACATTCTGGTGGGCTCATGGGGCACGGTACTGTTTTCAGTTGTTTTTAGGGATGACGGCACATGTTTTCCGTGTTCGGAACACGATAATATATTGCTCAGCTATGTAAATCAAGTACGTCCCACCCTCATTTCCCTTCCCGCTGGGTTCCTCGCTGCCCACAGACCTCCGCAGGTCGCTGACCACAACGAGCGCACGCTGTCTGGGGTCACCTCACAGCCGCCATGCCCCGGGGCACGCGCTTAGTCATCCTCCCCTGCCAGATCAGCGTGCCCCACAACAAGAGCTTTAGAGCCAGTTCGGTAACTGCTGTATAAGCAAAATGTTCGAAATTTAGAATTGTGTTTGTCCCAGCATGGTATCTGCCGGAAGCTGAGTTTGAAATGCCTCTCCTTCTGACCATGACTCTCAAATGTCGCCCTAGTGGTCCTCAGCGCCAGCAAGTCTGGCTAGCGGT
Source organism: Suillus clintonianus (assembly GCF_016758775.1). Classification (NCBI taxonomy): domain Eukaryota; kingdom Fungi; phylum Basidiomycota; class Agaricomycetes; order Boletales; family Suillaceae; genus Suillus; species Suillus clintonianus. The sequence continues at coordinate 15,523 of NW_024539237.1, forward strand.
CGCTATCGTCATCCTCTGTACCCAGCTACAAGTAGCTGAGATGTCACGAAGGGGTGTTCAACAAGCTCAGCCTAAAGCCCAGTGGAACCCCAATGAAATCGACTCCTTCCTCACATATCTTATCTCAGTCAAATCAGCAATGGCAGGCACGAGCTTCAAGGAGGTGACATTCAACGAAGCTGCGAAATATATTGAGAGCTTGAGGACAGCTGGGCCTGTGAAGACTGGGGCTCATTGCAAGAATAAATGGGCAATGGTGTGTTATCTTTCATCGATCACTACCATGGCTATACTAATCTTAGCGATGTAGTTAAAGCAGACATACAACGCCATCAAGTCATATCAGCATCATAAATCAGGTTGTCACTGGGACAATGAGCGCGGGGCCAACATTCAGGGGCCCGCCGCTGAAGTTGTCTGGGAGGAGTATGTTAGCAGGAAGGTACGCAGAGATTTTGCCTAGGTATCTGTTAGATCTGACACTTATTTTGTCTTTACAGCCCAACTTCCCCATGAAGAGTTTCAAAAACTGCAGCTGGCCATACCATCCCAAGATGGAGGAAATTCTGCCCCGCCACAGCTCCGCACGAGGCGTTGCTGCCTATAACCCCGCCTCATCATCATCAAACGAACCACCCCCAGCTGCCAGTACTAGCAGCGCACCTTATGACACTGACGACAGTATGTCAGATGTCAATCGCGATGGCGATCTCAATGACAGTGGTGTTGGTGCCATGTACCAGCATCGTTTTATTCCCCTCATTCCTAGCATGGCCCGGCCGGAGATCAGCTGGGGTGTTCCCCCTTCCCCCAATCCTGCATTTGAAGATGATGGCAGCTCTACAATGGCAGCCCCTGCTATGTCTTCCTGCGCTTCCACCTCTGCCTTGTCTGCCCCTGCTATGTCTGCCCCTTCTAAGTCTCTCCCCGCTATGTTTGCACCTATGTCTGCACCTATGCCTGCCCCCCCCCATGTCTGCACCTATGTCTGCCCCTGCTATGTCTGCACCCATGTCTGCCCCCACTATGTCTGCACCAATGTCTTCAGGCTCGAGCGCTGGCAAGCGCTCGCATGCAGAAATGACTCACAGTCATTCAGCTCCCCCTTCAACCACCTACGCTTCGGTCTCACAATTGACGAGGCCGGAATCAGAGAAGAAGCCAAGGCTGTCAACAATGAGTGGCAAGACACGCCCAAGCGCGAGCAAGAAGACTACTGTTCAAGACACTGCCAACACCGCTGTGTTGATGAACCTTCAAGGAACCATCAACCGCCTCTCAGGTTCACTCAATACAAATTTTTCCGCTTCTGAAGAGGCTCGTGTGGCTGACAGTAGGTCGTGAGCGCTCAAGATCATGCAGTCAGAACCGGAGCTTTCAAAGGAGGACAAGGTGGTTGCCATCAATATATTCATGAATAGCTCAGCGGCATGTGATACGTTCAACGATATTGAGGATCCTGAACTGCGCATGGCATTCTTATATTCTATAATTGCCCGCGCCAAACAAGAAAACCCCATGATGTAGCTCTAACCTCCTCGTGCTTGTCCCTTCATTCGTTTGTAGCCCTGCGTCTCGTTTCGTTCATCGTGTTCCATTCTCGCATCAAGTTTTCATTGTACTAGCTATATCACGAATCTACTACACGCTGTTCTCATTCTCCTCATCGCCCTCGCGCCCATGATAGAGATCATCTTCGCCCTCGTCTTACTCACCAAGATCAACATCCAAGATGTGATCAACGCCTTCCAAGTCTTGCTCACGTAACAACGCCTCGTAGTCCTCCCACATGTGTATCGCGATACGATCATGGTGTGCATTTGCAGCTTGTACTTGCAGCCCATTCTCATCCACCGCAACATATCCTTGATGGCTCGGGTTGTCGTTGACAACGTTCGTTGGCGGCAGAGGGTCTTCGGCCGGGTTGTGAATCCGGATGAAGTTGTGAATGGAGCATAGTGCCGCTGGAATGCGGGCTTGTATGTCCATCTTGTACTCCGGGGATAAGAGGAGAATGCAAAAGCGTCGTTTGAGGACGCCGAAGATTCGTTCGATGACGTTTCATGCTGAGGAGTGGCGAAGATTAACTAGCTCTTCCTTATTGACAGGTCTGAAAATGAATTAGTTTGATTTAAATATGAAATGAGTGAAACACTTACCTGACATTGGCACGCCCCCATTCAGCCAGGTGGTGTCGAACGCCGCGGTATGGAATCAGGAGTTGTTCGCAGGAAGGAAATCCTGCATCTGCAAGAAGGTATTTACCAGCGGGAATTTTTAACCCGCCTTCGAGTGCTTGATCCCAAAGCTGTGCATCAGTCACAGATCCTTCCCAGCCGGTCAATGAGTATGTAAATTGCAAGTCGAATCCACACGCAAAAAGGCAATTCTGTGATACAAATCCTTTGCGGTTGTGATACACATGGTGCTCAGCCGCGGGAGGGAATGCGTGAATGTGGCTGCCATCCAGTGCTCCTATAGCGCCCCTAAAATACGGCCAGCGTTTCGGATTGTTGCGTATTTGTGTGGGGACAGGAAAATCGTCACCGGGGAAGGATACATATTTGTTGTAGAATGGGGGTGACATGAATATGTCGAGCATCTTGCGAAAATAGCTATAAAGGTGTTAGAACTAATAAATTCTTTTAAAATACAAATAAATGTACCGAGAAATCATATCATTCGAGTGCTGGAAGCACTCGCCAACATGTCGGATCGTCAATCCTGTCACACAGGAGTACAGAGAGATTGCGAGTTGTTCTTCGAGCGAGACGTATATCGAATCCATGTGACTGAAGGCACGGAGCTCAATGATCAATCCCTCAAACACGTGGACGTGCACCCCGAGCTCACAATGGATTTGTTCGGGATGACCGACGATGAGCTCGATGACCCATTCGTGGCCGGAGAGTGCCGAAGTGTGATATGGCTCGGGGACTCGTGGAATTTGGGTGAGAACCAGCTGTGTGGTAGCAGAGATAAGGATACTGATGAGAAGGACGATGTAACGAAGCATTCGCTGGCGGACTGTCACTAGCGTCAGATGCTGGTCAGTTGGCCGAATGCGGTGAGCAGTCAGAAGGCGCTCATGTGGGATCAAGGGGTCAGCAGACACAGGGCTGAGAAGGGGCTGAGCGGGGGGCCATATATGTGCAGGTCCATCTGGAAGCATGATATTAAGTACTTAGAGCGCGCTATGCAATCAAGCAAGTCGTCAAACTATTGTATATACTGCTGGAGATTGATAATGATAATCTTACCGATTGGATTCAGACTCCGTTTACATCCCGACATTCTTGCGCCGCAACACAATTCTGAATTTCGAACATTTTGCTTATACAGCAGTTACCGAACTGGCTCTTATGTAATGCACGTAAGCCTAATTATAGTTGTCGAAGCACGTAATCACCAAGTATAACAAGGCTTACTAATTGGGCAACCCAGGTGAAATTTGGTGTCTCTAAGTGACGCGCACCATATATAGATGGAATTACCGCAGTGACAGCACTTCACGCATCTTCACAATCACTGTATTCCTGTCCTCTTTGCCATTCCCTTCATTTATGAAAAATGCTGCTGTCGGCCAGCATTTGCTCTCAGGTGAGAGTAGTTGACGGGCCTCTCATGGCATAGCTTGCTCTGACGTCTTCTGATTTTTCAGGCGCCCTCTCTGGGTTCGCGGGAGCCATCTTATTACAGCCTCGTGAGCATTGAAAGCGCTTGGTATCTGATTTCGCTCAACCCAGTGCACAGTCGACCTCCTGAAGACCAGGATTCAGCAAGGAGACTCTGCTTTAAATGCCCGGTAGGCTTCACATGCAACCGCACTACTCATGGCTCATATCTCTGAAGCAATACAACAATCATATGGCGGACAACAAAGGACATTCTACGGAATGAGGGGATAAAAGGATTATGGACAGGTACAAGTGCCACGTTGGTTCGGTGCGTGCTACGATATTTTACATCTCTCACGTCAATGACTTTTCTCTATACCAGCAATGTTCCAGGAGTGGCCCTCTATTTTACGAGCCTGACTTACCTACGCTCTGCCATGGCAAAGTCGCCGTATTTCTCTGCACACCAGCGGCACAACCGCGAAAGCTCTAAAAGTGTCCTTCCGAAGTTGTCCAGTCAGGGCAATCTCATAGCAGGCGCAACCGCTCGAGTCGGAGTCGGGTTTATCCTCAACCCATTTTCTATCATGAAAGCGCGTTTTGAGGTTCGTGTGGTCGCGTAAACCACTGTGATTTTTGATATCATAGCATTACGCAGAGTGAGCTGCATGCATACCGTAGTTTATCAGGCTCGCTTCTTTCCATCGCCCGTATGGGACCGTCTGAACTTCTCCGCGGATTTGTTGCATCGTCGCTGCGGGATGCGCCATATGCCGGTCTGTTTGTCGTCATATACGAGAGTATAAAACGCGAGACAAGTGAGACCGTTCTCGGTGGTGACAGAATCTGGCTCATGTGCTCCAGCATACTTCATCCCAACCGCGTATGCAGCAGGCATACACAGCATTTCAGCAGCCTCCGCAGGTGCCATTGCCACACTGGCAACCCATCCATTTGATGTTATAAAGGTCATTTCTTCAGGCGGTCTCTCCTTTCAGAATATCTGATGGCATACCCAGACGAAAATGCAAGTGCGTTCAGAAGACAAATATCGTGGCTTTACCACGACCGTCTTGAGGATTTTTAAGGCTGGTCCCGCTTGTTTACAAGTCTGAGTCGTATTCTCATCATCTAATCCACAGCAACGTGGTGCAGCCGGTTTTTTCGATGGGACATCTCTCCGCATGTCTAGGAAAATCCTCAGCTCGGCAATTGGCTGGGCTGTATTTGAAGGAATGCTGCTCTTCATGCAAACATAACGATTGTTTGACAATATCGTCCACTGATACAATTCTCGCGCGAGTCTATAGGTCATCGAGAGTACTCTTGTTGGATGAACTTCGCGATTGTTTGCAGTTGGATATTTGATGTCCCCTCATAGATTGCACCCTGTAATACATACCAGCTAAATAATATAATCCACTCAATCAGAACATCACTCACAATCTTTGAATCCCGCCAGAATTTCTCAATCCCCGTCTCTCTTGTGAACCCGACACCTCCACACCACTCAATAGCCGAACCACTCACGTGTTGAGCCACCTGACTAGCCCAGTACTTGGCCATTGCCGCTTCCTTCGTGAAGCTCCGTCCTTCCTCCTTCCGTCGTGCTGCATTGTATGTAAGCAGACGTGCCGTCTCGAGTTCAACTGCAGCCTCTGCGATTTGGAACTGCATGCCCTGGAAGGTTCCAATCGGTTGGCCAAATTGAGTCCGTTGGTAGGTGTAAGGGACAGCTTTGTCAAACGCGCCTTGAGCGAGGCCCAACATTTGAGCAGCGATACCGATACGACCTGGGAAAGTGAGCTTTCATAATGTTAAAACCAAAGATTAGCTACCCTCGTTCAGAATCTCGATGGCAAGCTGCAATTGGAAAGCTTAGCTAAATTTCTTCGCCATAATCAAGTAGCTGACCTTGTAGCCCTTGCCCTCACCGCCGATGATGTTCTCGGCTGGTATTCGGAGATCGTCAAAGTTAAGTGTGCACGTTGATGATGCTCTAATCCCAAGCTTCTCTTCCTTCTTGGCTATTTGCACGCCCATATCTTTCGTTGCAATAAAGCAAGTGATACCCTTGTAGCCCTTGCTGGGGTCGACCTAGGGGCTTTTTCAGCCAATAAAGTAAAGTGTGAATACGAGTAGGGTTCACATTCGCGAAGATAAGGAAGATTTCGGCCTCGTGCGAATTAGTGATCCACATCTTTGACCCATTAATCACCCAATGGTCTCCATCCTTCTTTGCCCTTGTTTGCAGCGCGAAAGCATCTGAACCTGACACAGGCTCGGACAAGCAGAACGAACCGAGCTATATGCACACATGAGCACACGTGCAGAGGAGTTCCTATTCAACTCACCTTCGACTCCGACAACAAAGGCAACCACTTGTCCTGCTGCTCCTTTGTGCCGTACTTGCGCAGAATGGTGTTCACGAGGGTGTTGTGTACGTCACACATGACAGATACAGAGGGGTCGATTTTCGCGAGTTCCTCAATTGCAATAATTGCGGATACAAATGAGGCCTCTGCACCTCCATGCTCGGCGCTTGTTTCTATGCCCATGAGCTGCATAGCGGTGTCAGCACACTTGGGAAAGATAACTGCTTGGATGCTGACCCCTTGCTCGAAGAGACCCTGGATGATAGTTGGGTCCATAGATTCTTTCTCGTCCATTTCGCGGACCTTGGGGCCAACGACGTCCACCGCGAAGCGCTGCACTAAACCCATGCCGTCGGTGCCATGAACACGAGTTAATACGAAGAACGACATACCTGAGTCGCGAAACATGTTCTCCTCCTCCGTGAATGTGTTCAGCGAGTTCAGTTGGAGTGCCTCTGTCCGTATTGCGGACACAGTGAACATTCTGAGTAAGGAGTTACAGTTACAACGACTTGTACGGCCATCTGAAAGAAAGAGTACCTAGCTGGCTCGACAAGTCCCTTTGGACGACGCTTGGTAGCTCGCAGCGATCGTGATGCAGCGCGGAACATGGTGAAAGCGAAGAACAGTAAAGTTAGAAACTAAGCGTGCGCACAATACTTACAGCTTGGCGCATAAATACTCATTCAAGAATCACATGTCGCTTGTCCGGATCTTCGGTAGCCTTGGTCGCGCGTGGCCCGCCTCGGTCAATATTGACAACGAACACTACAAGGCTTGTCACTACTTATAAACTCGCTTGGGTAGCTGAAAGATAACAGGTGGTCGATGCATGGAAATCGTATTCAGATAGACGCGGCGAAACACGACAACCACCTCCAGCACATTGGAATCAAACACCAGGCCTGATACGCAAGTCAAAATACAACTCAAACAGGATCACGGAACATCATCGTGCAGAAAAGATTAAAGCCCAGAATCAGAACTGAACCGCGGGTGGACGCACATCAAGTCAAGGCTGGTGGTCGCACAATGTGCATAAAGGGACATGATTTGACGAGCACAACGATAATTATACCAGTGTACCCTCAACGATCATATGAAAAACAGCATGTTCCACAAAAATGGGTGAAAAGACTAAATAAAGAAACAGGCGAACACGACATGGCATTGAAAATCATGGAAAAGTAAGAAGCTATGATGTCGTCAAAGGGTCGTATCAAATCACTCCGTGAGTCAATCATGCAGCAGCACTCTCGCGTGCCTCGCCGTTCGTACGAGGCGTGCCACGTTGGGTGAGCCCGGCTGCGGCAAAACCCCGTGCGGCGAATCCACCACGTCCGCCACGTCCACCACGTCCTCTAGGACCACCACGGCCACCCGCTCTATCATTGCGCTCTTCGCGTTCTGTCGCTATTTGCACGCTAACCGTACCCTCGCCCATTTTCTAGACAGGAGATATCAGTCACCGAAAAGAACAATATTCGGGCGACTTACCTCGTCATTCTTGTTCAATCCTGCCTTCATGCTCTCATCGTCGCCGAACTCAACATAAACAAAGGGTCTAGCACGTTGAAGCGGGGACCCCTTGTTCATAACGAACGTCACCTTTGTTACTCCACCTGTATCACCACCAAACAATGTCCTGACATCTGCTTCCGTTGACTCTTGAGGGAGTTTGACGAATAATGTCCAAGGATGTCTCGGTGGCCGCTTGCTTGTCGGTGTCCTCGCGCCCGTGCTGTCCGTTGTTGGCGACTTCATCCCTTCACGTACATCAGCGATGGGAACTTCAGGCGTGGCTTTGCCTGATTTTGGCTCCGATGCCGGTGCAGGTGATGCAGACACCGGAGTCGGAGCAGAGGCAGACGCCGGAGCTGGAGCAGGTGTGTTCACAGCAGGATCAGTCTTCTCTTCGGATGTAGAAGCCTCCTTCTCCTTCGCTTCCGCACGCTCACGATCCTTGCGTTCTTTCTTTTCTTTCCGTTTCTGCTTCTCTTTTTCGGCCTTGTCTGATGACGGTGCAGGTGTTCCGCTCCCGTTAGACTTAGGAGCAGGCGTGGACGGAGATGGCTCTTTGGGTGTCTCCTTGCCAGACGTTACAGGTGCCAGAGGAGACCTGACCTCTTTTTGATGCGGTGAGAGAGGTTTTTCGGCCTGAACGGGAGTTGAACCCTTAGTGGGCGGATTCGAAGTAGCATTGGGTAGTGAGGACGTCGTTGAATTGGGAGTGGGCGCAACATTATTGGGCGCTGCGGTACGACGGTACGCATAATTGAAACCTAGAGAAAGTTTAGCGAAGACCGTCAGCCGAGGCGATAATGTGCTTACCCTGGCTCCTCAACTCGGCACTGATTCTGCCATCCTTGACATCCAACACAAGCGAACCAAATGCGGCGTCACATAGATTCCAATTCCAACAGTTCTTCCAAGAGGGCTCTTCCGGACCCTGTACATTTGGCACCCTCTCAACGACACTCAGGGCCTTGTCAAGCAGGACTCGCTGGTGCTCATCGATAACAGTTTCTACCTGCTGTTTCACACTGTCCCAAACCTTATCAAAGGATTCCTTTCCAGCGATGAGCTTGTGGCGGAAGCCTTCTAGATCGCTTTGCACACTGAACTCATTATAACTGGAAGCATAACGGAAGTGAAGCCCTGCGCTGATAGAGAGATCAGCCTTAAGAACGAGTGCAAGTTGTGCCATTATGCCTTCGCGTCCGGGGCTTGCGTGCGTGACAAGGAGACGCGTCTCGGTGGGATCGAAGACGCGCTGGGCAGTATCGACGAGCTCACCGATCTGGAGTGCGGTTGTCCACATGGTACCCTGGCCACCAGCGATTGTTGCGCTACCATCGCCATTATCAAACATTTTGTGGGGAACGAGTGCACCACCCAGACCGAGAAGCCTCAGTTTGACGCCTCCGACATCAAGACAATGAGTGGTTGCCTCATCGAGGACGTGGAGGTTGTCGATATTGTATATGCCACCACGGAATTTTTCGAGAATGACGACGTCCTCGCAAGCACCCCAAACAGTATATACAGGGACAGAAAGCTTGAGTTGACCTGAGAGAAGAAGAGGGAATTCAGAAAGGAGGGAAATATCGACGGTGGCGCGGATTGCTTGGGCGGTGTTATCAGGTGCGAGGAAGTGGGTACGCTGCGTGGATGGTATTAGTGGCGAATACATCGTCAGATGACGCAGCGTGCGGTCATTTATGCGTTCAAGGCTGTTGCTTTCTACATATAATAAACGCGTCAAGCCGGAAAAAAAGTGATTGTAGTAGACGCCCATGCTCACCGAAAAAGCCAAAGTCACCTGTATGGATGATAGCTTTGGCATTGGCCTCGCGCGCGAGATCGTTTAGGCCAGAAAGGCGACCACGGATGTCTGCGATGCAGAGGATACGGCCGTGTGTGGTGTCTAGGACTTTTGTGTGGGTATTCACTTGAGGTCTAGAGTTCGGGGATACTGCAGGACGTGTCGATGAAGATGCTGGACGGGATGACGGATTCATTTTGAAAGCTATGCGAACGACGGGGAAGATGGCGAGGAAGACGGCGAGCACAACGACAAGGTCGCTGAACGAAGAAGGGTTTCAAAGGGACTTCAAGGATTACATAAGCTCATAACTCCACCAAGTACACTCTTACCAGTGTTTGTCAACGTTCTCAACGTCGTCGCCAATGATGGTAATGGTTCAATGTTTCATCGGAAGCTAGTATTATTGGCCTGGGCTCGTTGTCGTCGTCGCTGTGGTCGTTGCGAGATTTTGTACATACCAAAAGCACGAATAATAACCTTAATGATACTTATCATTCATACAAACGATGCTGTTCGTCGCCATAGGCAGCGACGACGCAATAGAATCAAGTGTAATGTGAATCAGTTTTTGCAATGATTCGCTTTCTCAGAGAATAGTTCTAGTGAGTCCGTTTGTGGTGGGTACCACGGATTGACCACGGATCAAAGAACCATGCAGACCGCGTAACCCATTGCTGCTCTCCACTCTCAACGACCTGCAATCTGCTCTTTGACGTCGTTGACGCCAATGAGCCTATATGGCCCACAGACATGAGACAACAGCGCCCTTGCCAAGTGCCTTTACTTCGATTTCCTCGACACTCACCGCATCGGACAAGCTGCTCTCATCCGTGCTGACACTCCCCGCAAATCCGTGCATTGTCTATGCGACATACTCCCCATCTGGAACAGCACCTCCATACGAAATACTAGAGTCTGCACGGAGACAGCTGGTTTCACGAAATCAAGCTTCTACTTTTCAAGACTCAATCCTTCCACATGTTCACATCGATCGGGATATGCCAACCTTTCATGCGTTCATTGTAGCATCCGATGAGCTACTCGACAACTCTCTGTCTGTTCTGAAACAGCTCAGATTCGATGATCTGATAAGTGAGTCTGCGCACATTCACCTCATTGTCGTGAGCTGTTACCACCTTCACACACTGCTAACTGGTGCTGCAGTCTCAGAAACTTCTTCCTTCACACCACATGGGGTCTATCCATGCAGTTTGACATGTGCAGACAGTCGAACTCCATGTGCATCGTGTCTTGCTCACGCTGATCTTTCATCCATCTCCACCGCCCGCCTCCTTCCACGGAAGCCACTCCGACAAATCTACGCTCGATTTATCGATGCTGTCCGGACACGCCTCATAGACTATGTTGTCAATGCATCCTTGACTTCTGCCCTTCGCTTCCACAATGGCTTCCTGCTCGTACCCAATGTCATATCCAACGAGTGGGGCGCAGACTGGGATCATCATGCGCAATTGCGGTATGAATATTACCGTCCCACCATTTCTGACACTGACAAAATTGTTATCCAGCCCGCTCGTCCACTGCCACCTCGATTTTCACCTCGCTTCCAACCGGCTTGAGGTTCACTCCATCTTTCGGCCTTTCCCACACGTTCCCCTTCCTGCACTTCTCCCCCTCCCACCTGGTACACCTCTCACCCTTCTCCCTACCGGCGCCCCTGCCTTCTTCCTAGCCAATTACTCAGGTCCTACTGCTTCTCTCACCGCGCATTTTACTCGCTCCCTTGCACCGCACCCCCTCCCGCGCCCCAAAGACCCCCAATATATCATCGCGTGGCTCGCGGTGCAAAACAAGCAGGGGGAGGACAAGGGCACGCCAATAATCTGGCCTACAGCCCTGTGTTTAGTTTCGAATTCATCATCACGCAAGCCACTGGCACATATCCCAGAGCTACCTGCGCAGCTCCAGCCTTCCCCGCCTCCACCACCTCCCCCGTCAATCAATGTCGGAACACCCCATGTAGACTCGCCGAGCACACCGCTTAGGGTTTTAACGAACCACCCGCTGACGCGTCGTCCCGCCACAGCTTCTCCATCTCCCCTCAGAGCTCTCCGCACGTTAACCCTTTCGCACACTCCCAGCCTGCAGAATGTCGCATCAGAGGTCGGCAGTTATGTCGAGTCTGTCGTGCGTGAGAGAGATCGGGAACGGGAGCGCATTCGCAGGGAGCGCGAAGCGATGGCATCAGTATCCGCGTCGCCGCAGGTAGTCACACCAGCTGCAGCTGCAGTCTCTACTGTCCCTACCCCAGTACCCGATACAAATCTTCCACTGCATCCACCCCCTCCGGCACCCACTGAACAGCCACCTATCCATCCAAGTGTCTATTACCCCTCTCCTGCAACTGCAATTGATCCCCCTGCTCCCCCTGGACCCCCATCTGTGTCTGAACTTTCAATACCGTTGCCACAGACGAACCATGCCCCTGCCCCACCTTCATTTGACCCATTCAATTCCATGGACACCACCTGGTCGCAACCCACATCCGACTTCATGGACTATGATATGGGTCCCGCTGGTCAACGCCGTATCGATGTAGACTTCGCAGACTACGATACATTCACATTCACTGATGATGACTTTAGCTTCTTTGATCGTCCCTCGCGCCCATCAGATGCTGCGCCCGCACCACTTGCGCTCTCACCAAGCATATTTGGTGTCGCAGATGTTGGCGTGTCCTTTACCCCTGCAGCGGGCACTCAGCTCTCTCCAGATGTCCTGACATTCACTCCCGCACCCGCACCTGCTCTCCCCTCTCCGACTACCTCAAGCTCAGCGCCTTCCACACCTCATGTGAAGGTTACACACCCGCCGTCCCAGTTCGCTCGTACCTTTGACCCCGTCGCATTCGCTCCTTCCCACAGTCTTGCGGATGCCAAGTACTCCTCTGCCGGAAAGTTTGCTCTCCCCAGCCCGCCGGACGAAGAGGACCGCACTTCACCCTTGCCCGACCAGCGTTCGCAGAGCTATAGCACAGCTTCCCCTGCTGATCTGCGTGCGCGGTATAGCGCCGCAACAGACCCGCGCATTAGCATTGTACGCCAGCTTATCGGCGTCAAGCGTAAGTCCAAGTCACTCGATCATGGAAGAGCGCGCTGCCGGCAGTTCCTCCTGTCCTCGTATGATGACAGTGTCCACGAGGATACAATTCCTCCGCTAGAGGACGACGAAAAGTCTGAGGCTATTTCTGAAGATGACGCAGACATGGATGACGAGCGTGAGCGCTCGACCACACCACCCCCATCGTACCTCCCTCTAGGTCCCATGCTCCTCCACACACAATTCCACCACGCGCTCCTCCTGCCACTCTGCCAACCTCTTCGCCCGCCAGGATCAGCAGTCGCGCCTATGAGCCTAGTGCTTCCCCCACCGCCTGCGGCCGCACATACACCGGTCTCTCCTGCTGCATCATTGGAGAAAATTAATCAGGAGTTGGCAGCGGCAGGCGCAGCGCTGGCGCGGGAGGTCGTTGAAAATTCTGTTTGGGCTCGCGCTTGGGGTTGCTGTACCGCAGGGGATGAGCAGGTTTGGCCCAGCGATATTCAGGAACTAGCGGGAATCTTGAAGCGTGTGGATGTTCTTGATGGACCAGCAGAACTATCGACAATGTTCTCATCCGGTAAGTTTTCGAGGATCTGATGATCGGATCATATTTAATGATATACCTGCAGGTGAAAATGTTCACCTCCAAAGGCTGGACCCGCCCATGTTTTCAGTAGGCAAGTCAGGCTGTGTCGTGCAAGTATTGCCATCAGCATTGCGCTTCTGGGAGAAGCTAGGCCTCACGCCTCACGGTGGCAAAAGGGACGTCGTCGCTTTCGTGTTTCTCGAAGATGGTGGCCTGGAAAAGCAGCATCAGGCTGAGGTTTGGTTGAACAAGATGTCTGTGGGATATAGTGTGAGTCCGGTCTTCCTCTCGTTTTCAAGTAATCAATTTTATTTTGAGCAGGCTAAGCAACTTGGATCTTTCATTCCTGGGAGCAGCACGATGTGCTCAGCGGACGGAGTCCTGCCCCTGAGGCTGGAGAATCTGAGGAAGTCCATAAGTGAGTTATCTTTTGATCAGTGGTGTGCTCAAATATAACGCTTAAACAGGGTCCTTTCTGCAATGCTTGGAGTCAAGCAATGATCTTGTCTTCTTCATAGCCATTCCTGACCTAGCGATCGGGCTTGCCTCACCCCTCCTGCGTGAAATCTTTAGTTTCGTCAAGCAGACCCAGGTCAAGCGCTCTGAAGCTCCTATTCTCTTCCAGTTTGTCCCCGAGCACCTTATTTCCTCGGCAGAGAGCCCTTCCGGTGAAGACTCGGAAATCGACGCCCTCTGTTATGCCACCTATCGACGCATGCTCAAACCCGTCGAACGTTCCATGGCTAGAGGATTTCCCGACAAAACCGAAACAGTTGCATATTTTCAGGAGCAGCCCTTTGTTCTGGCCCGCCCCTCAAGTACTGTCCACTTCGCACAAACAACTCCAGCTCGGTCCCTTGACGTCATGGATCGACACACGCTCCTTCACGTTGGCTACCGATTTTCTGCCTGTGGAAAATGGTTATTCGCTGCTTGTGTTGACCAACGTGGGGAAACCTACGATCTCGGGACGTGGCTAATACAGGACGAGATAGAGACATCGGCAGTGGTGCAAGTCTGGAATTTTGCGGTGCAATTTGCGAAGAGAGCAAACGTTGAGTGGCGGATTGTCATTGCGAAACTAGGGTCTATGGCTGTCAGCGAATTGGAAGGTTGGTGGTCCGGATGACTCTGATGTTGCCTTTGCTTATCTTATTGTTCTATAGGATGGAACGTTCACCTGGCCGCTGCCGTCCCCCTGTGCAATGATTTGCCTCCTTTCCATGTCAGCTTGCTTTCCGTGGAGCAGAATTTATGCTGGCCTATCATACCACAACTTAATGAAACATCAGCCTCGACGTCATCCAGACGGGCACCTGCGAAGGATTCCAAATCTATATACGTGGACACTGCTGCCCCAACCTACACCATATATCCATCTACACGTATTCCCCTTGCCTCGCGTTCTTGTCAGGAACAGCTAGATTCGCCATTCATCCCGGACAACGACGGCACGACGACATCTGATTCATCCAGCATCCTGCCAATATCTACATCCATCCTCGTTCGGTCTCTGTCCACACACACGGCTTCTACCCAATCATCCATCTACATACATCATCTTCATGCGCTTCACTCTCCTGGTTCTTCCCTCACCATTTCAGATGATACCATGCGCAAGGATATCACGGTCAATTTTTATGAATTGTCTATTCTTGCAGGCGCGATGCTGGGCTTCCAAGAATACCCTCTACTGCCTTTCCATCTTGCTGCACTCGAAGCCATGAACCATTCCCTCAGACGGGAAGATACCAGCTGAGGCTTTGCCTCGTTGTCTCTCCCTCATCTTTTTATCAGTAGATCTGTCGCTATCTTGCTTTTTTTTTTGGTAACTACCTTACAGTTGTTGCATGTACCGCACTATTTTGTATCCTTACTGCTTACATCCATGATCCCTCTTGCTTGCTTGATCATGTTTATTACTATGAAGTAAAAACACAAATGTACAAATGTTATGGAATAGGCGCTGATCTACTGAGTCTTCCTTTCCTGAGCATGGTACCCCTTTGGTGCATCCAAGCGCACAGATGACTGAAGGCTGGCAAGAGCTGAAACAGCCAACATGATAATGGGCACGATGACGAAGAAAACGACGAGCAAAGCGACAAGAAGTGGTGTGGAGAATAATTGGTATCTCTTAAAAATACCACCGTCAGAAAGAGTGGAGTTATCAGGAGGGGCGAACGTTGAGTCGAATTCAGAAGGGGGAAGTAACTGACGGCGGTGCTGTTCAAGTGGTGATCCAGTGTACAAAACCAGGTGGCTCGTGAAAGCTGCGTCGATCTTCTCGATTTCGCTAGAAAGGTATTGATCTGGCACATTATGTGTGAAGTAGATGTAATTCAACTCGGTGTGAACTCACCATAACCCAACATGGCCGCCTTTCGGAATTTCGGGCTACCCTCCATTGCTGGCATATTGACGCATACGATGTGTTTGGAGCTTTCGGCCAGGTCTAAAGGACCATCTGCTGGACTAACATTGGCCAAAGTCGAGCCACAGCGCCTTGCCAGAGACTCTGCGATGTCCTGGAAGGAAGAAGAGGCGCTACGTTTCACATGTGGATACTGTCTTGATGAGGGCGCAGAATTCAAAATGGAAGAGAGTCCAGAAGTAGTGGGTAATCCTCGAAGGTCAGAACTACGGAGCTGCGGAATAATGTCAGTATCATAGCCAACTGGAAGGCTAGTACATACACCTGGCTGGTCTATTACTAGAACAGTATCGAAGGAGCAAATATCTTTTGGCGACAGAATTCCGCCAACTATGCTCACAGAATCTTCGTACCGTAAGTCTGGAGATAGACTGTTTAACACGGACGAGCTGTGCCGAAGTGAGTCCCGACAGAATGATTGGTAGACAGCTGACACAAACCTTTTAGATGACCATGCTACAACTGGAACTGTGTCCGAGTATCCCAGCACGCCGACTACAGGGAATAGAGCCAAGATGGCAGCGCGTCCAGCCATGAAGTTGAAGTTACTGGTTATGATATTGAGCCTGAGGAAGCGCGCGGTAGCCTGAACTTGAATTACATAAGCCAGGCACGTGAAACTGCTGTTCAGCTTCACCTTGGCTTCACCCAGCAAGATAACAGCTAACAGTCATGGCCACTATTCCTCCTCAAGCGAGGTCCAAACAACTCCGAGCATGCTTACTATGTTCTATCATTCAACATCCCATGGATTTTCGGAAGAACGGTTGTCCAAATTGTGAAGAGCTCATGCAGGTGTTACGAGGTCATCGCAAATCCTTCCAGTTTTCGCTGACGTCCTCTCAGATGAAAGGTTCCCCTGACCGCATAAGTGTTTGCACCACCACATACTTTGATGGTATTATTGCTGTCATTGACGCAGAAGCAAGCTGGGTTGCTCGATGGCAAAGAACATGCAAGTTTACGCTACTGTGAGCTTAGATGCTATGCTGATCCCTGATTGCAATCTGTTTCATAGCAAAATATGTTCGGGGAATGTATGCTGTCCGTGTAAAAGGTCGTATTCCTGAAGATGTAGAAGCCGAGCTTGAGTCCCGTGGCATCAAGTACCGTCCAAGAGACCAGAGCGATCAGGATTAGCATGTGTATTGCATTTCATGCTGCAGTCCAGTTTTGTCACAGTTTACATTAGCTTTGTCGCTACCTTTAGTAGCAGAATTAATAGCCAGCATAGATCTTCGATATGCGCCACATTGTTCAGTCTCAACAGGTTTCAACGCATTTGCTGTATTACACAACTCATTGTCACTGGAGCCAGCACCCCAGGTTTCTCAAAATTATTCGAGTTGGAGACCCATGATACGTAATCCGCAACAGTGCCCCAAAGATTGCAGAGGACCTTCGGTGACCGTTACGAGCTCTGTACGGTAACCCGAGACAAGATCCAGCAATTCACGACCACCAAGCATATATTAAATCAGAATCGTATGATAATCCTTGGCAGAGTATGTATACAATAAGGTATCAATTCATAACCTTATACGGTGGCCAGTGTGTATGGATACACCTGGAAGGATATCAGAATAACAGTCACCATAGCCGACTAAGCTTATAATGCTGGGTAAAAAGGGGTATGAGGACTGGAGGTAATCAACAATAGTCTGCCCTTAGCAAGTCCTTGGTAATAACGGAAGAAAACTAGATCAAAGCAGCTCATGAAGGACTTGGTCATATCGATGAGGCATGTGTGACCTAGAAAATGGCGTGAACATGACATCTAGCATCACGGGTCAAGACGCACCTAAGCATATTTCTTGAGAAAACTATTTGAGAAAATACTTTCTCAACGTCCAAGACCTCGAATAACCTTAATGTTTTGTCGGGATACTTATTGGGCTCATGCGACTGATGCGAAGGGTGCAGGTCGCAGTCCCTGACAGCCCATAAGACGCGACCAGGTGGGAATAGATCAGTCATTTGCATGTTTGCCTCAAGGGTTTTCCGCATCGACAGAAACTACATCGCACATTAATCCGGCCGATATTGTCACGTTGTGATGCATGGAACATACCCAATGAGGGTCATCCGACGACCCATCTCCAGCCTTCCATCGCTTGATTCTATTAGTGATGACCGAATATCCTTCTGTGCCACCATTCCGCTCATTTGCATCACACAGCCAGAGGGCTGCATTACGAATGTCCCGGACAGAACCGAGTGACAGTCGAGACACAATGTCATCGGAACATACAAACGATGTGACCATTTTCGACGCTAATCGACTAAGCGCAGCATCCGTCAGACAACTAGGGGGATTCAGAAAATTATGTCCCAGTCGAATAAGATACATAACGTACGGAGGTCCTATGCAATAGACAGATACATTGTGATCCGTTGGCAGGCCGCTTGAAGGCACTGTCAAGCAAGTTGCAGGGTCCGCCCACATCTAAATGGAATGTGTCAATATGAAGCAATTGCAGTTTCGTCGCGTTCACCATAGCCAACAGAACCGCGACACCTGCTCCCAGACTATGCCCGCAAAGTATGAGTTCTGGTTTGCGATCAGTTGTGACAAATATCATTAAAACAATTTCGATTACCATATCCTGGATTGCGAGTCAATGCATCCATGACAGCCACATGGACTGGTTTGCCAATCTCGCCCATCACACGGGCCATACGAAGCATCCCTCCATGAACTTGGTACGTGGGCTGTTTATCATGCGAAGTCGTCGAGAGAATAGACAAACGCCTCCGATGGGTCCTTCTACTTGACCCGGGGAATGGTATACTGTCTCCAGTGTCTTCCTGAGACGTACTGGACGCAGGCTCGAATTCTACCGGATCGCAAGTCAAATCAACAGCGAGCTCGTTAAGTGACATTGTGCCTGTAAAGCAATAGTAAGCACAAGACGAATAACTTCTCTCCATACGAAGCTACCTCGTAAGACAAGCACGACCTGGCGTCTATCGTGGTCGGTCAAGACCCAGAATCTAGGCATCTGACGCTCTATCCCGACAACAGCCGTTGCGCGAGCCCTTGCCTGTATATTTGGCTGCTCTATTGCCTCCCCATGCACCGACCTCTCGAAAATTTCCTTGTCATGCTTGCCCATCAATACATCCCACCAAGAGTACTCCAGATTGTCAGAGGGCATTCCACGAGACGAAGAATTTCCTTTCATCTCATCTTCCGCTGCATTTACAGCACTCTGGAGCTGCGCCTCTTCTGCATCCTTTTCATTACGTGTGGTCGGCGGGTTTAAAGTGTGGGATGGCGATGTCAGCAGCAGAGGTACTCCAAAAAAGAGTAGACTTGCGCCGCCATAGCCGGCAAGAACCATTTTGGAAAATCTTCGCAAGTTAGTCTTTAGCTCAGCTATAGACTTCTGCGGTAAATCTATGCGCGGTTCTTTCCACCTAAAAGAAGATATGGACGACATTGACAATCTCGACAGGACACTCGGAGACCTGGAGCGGGTGTGAGACTGCGCGGATGCCTCTCCGATGTCTGCAGATATTAGCTGTCCTCGATGCCCCGGGAATATTACGTCAGACGTTACTCGAATTCGTGAGGATGTATGTTTGAGATGAGGGGCGGTGGACGGGTCATGAAACTGAATCTCGCGAAGGTACGGGAACCAACTCTGCTCTTGCCACTCGTGGGTGACGCCTTGCAGAGCCACCCATGCAACCAAAGCTCTAGCGACCTCTGTTATTCCGTACCTTCTCCCTGGGATATGCTCGTGTGAGCCAGGATGGTCCCACTCACGCTTTACCAAGTCGATAAATGATGCCAAAGAGAAGGAGGCTTCGCTGCTGCCAGGGAAGATGGTGGAGAGCATATCGATGGAACTATAGGCCGCTCGTAGGGAAGCTGATGAAATATACTCCCCAGCATAGATGGGAGCAAGAGTAAGTTTCTCGGCGAAGGTGATAGCGCTCGCGACCGCGCCTTCTAGGACCGGCGCAGCGACCTCACTCCCACCGAATATTGCGTGATCGAGGGCGGAAGCGACCACACCCACAACACTGGACGCTGCATCTCGAGCAACCGAGAACTATGGAGTAATGTGAGCTCTGGCATCGTAAATTTGGCATTATTCGGCTTACTCCCAGTCGTGTTGTACCCTTGACAGCGGTGAAAGCAAGGGAAGTCGCTGCTGAAGTGAGGTCAAGACTTCGCCTACCAAATCTCTGCCAGTCATAGTCCATGATTACTGGTGAGAAGGAAGGATATCTGTGGGCAGGGCAAGTCCATGCCTCAGCTGCTCAGGTAAATAACAACGTCAGTTCCAGATCAAAGGAAGCAACACAAAGCCTGTGATTCTACAAGATCCCGAATTAGACTCGCCAATGACTAAAATGGCATATTTATAAAATATTATAATTTGCTCGACTTGCAAGTACTTAGCGCTTAGCTTCCTTCATGTGCTCCAGCTTCCGCTCGTTGCTGCCAGGTCTCCGCACAGTCGCTGCAAGATGTCCCCGGTCACAAATTTGCACGTCCTTGAGAACATATGCTACCGAAGCAGCGCCGGATTATGACCACAAGCCCTCACATTATGGCCAACCACTCTTTCAGTCACACCCCCACCTACGTGAGCTTAAACCTTCTAGTTCACTTCCTATACCGTTATCAAAGCCAAGACAGTCAGGCCCAATGAACTCACGCCTGGGATTCCGTCCGAAGAATACGAGCGGCGTCGGAAAGACCTCATGGATAGCCTACCTAGCAATAGCGTGGTAGTTTTGATTGCTGCACCTGTTAAATACATGAGCGGAAGTATGTGAATATTCTATTCTTCTTCTTTCAATACCTTGAAATTCGCTCCAAGGTATATTGTAGGACTTTATCAAGTCTGCGCTGATTGCTTGCCTAACATTATGGCTTCAAGTTACAAATACCGCCAAGCCTCTGACTTCTGGTATCTCACTGGTTTCGAAGAGCCCGATTCCGCTGTTGTCCTAGGTACGGAGTCACTTTTTTTTCATTTGGCCTGGACTTACTTCCTACCAGAGAAGAATGCGTCTTCTCGAGGATATAGGATGACACTGTTCTCGAACGGGAAGGACTCTGCGAAAGAGAAGTGGGATGGCCCAAGGTAAATTCCGTGACTAAACCGATGTCCTGAAATGATATCTTTTTCAGGACAAGCTTTGACGATGCTCTGAATGTTTTTAAAGCGGACGACGCCCTTACAATTAAGGCTTTTCCGACTCAACTGCGATCTATGATAAGCCTTTACTCTAATGTTTATATTGACCTGCCCCAATCTCAGCGCAAAAATGTGCGCTCAACCAAGTCATTGCTTCGGTACCTTTCGCCTCCTGTCAATCCTCGGTCAGAGTACGAGACTGTCGTGGAGTCATTGTCGAGCTCCCGGCGGAAACCTCTTGCTCCTCTCATTGCCCAATTAAGAACGTTCAAGAGTGTCTGCGAGCAACAAGTCATGAGAATGGCTGCTGACATTAGCGGCCGCTCCCTTGCAAAGGTCATTGGTTTCCTGAACCATCACTTGTTATTCTGACATGATACCTTTTCGTCTGGAAGACAATGCGCTTTACGCGACCCGGCATCTCAGAAAGTGCACTAGCAGCTCATTTTGAATATTTGTGTAGTCTGTCGGGTTCACAGCGCCTTGCATATGTCCCCGTTGTTGCATCTGGGTGAGTCATATTGGCTTCAAATGCATGACATTGGGGTCTTTAATCTGCGGTACAGGCCAAATGCCCTCATCATACACTATACGTCAAATAATCAAGTTGTACAAGATGGCGAGATGATTTTGATGGACGCAGGATGTGAATACAAGTAAGTTATTATTTTATTGGATTCTTTCTGGCACACTAACACTGTTAAGCGGTTACGCGTCTGACCTCAGTGGGTGCTATTAATTCTGCTTTCAATGATTTACCCGTATCTGGTCATCCTTAAGCTCGCACATATCCAGCCAATGGCTCCTTTACACCTCCGCAAAAGGAGCTATATGGCGCGGTGTTGTCCGCACAGAAGGCTTTGGTCGGGTTATGCACGGAGGCAGAGGGATTGAGTCTTCATGATTTGCATCGAAAATCTTGCGACCTCCTCAGACAGGAGCTGAAACAGATAGGGTTTGCTCTCCATACAGGAGACCTGGAGAGAGTTCTTTACCCTCATTTCCTCAGTCATCCGATCGGGATCGGTACGTGGGTTTCTACTACAACTGTCTAGGGTCCTGATGCAGGGATTTTCTAGATTTGCATGAATCATCGCATTCAGACAGAGGAGAGCTGTACGTGGTTCTTGTAGTTTCGTCTTCGTTAGATCTAGAGTTCATCATCCATTCAAGATTGAAAGCCGGTATGGTTATTACTGTAGAGCCAGGTACGTGTTCTGTGCATTATATCAATAATGGACTATTAATCTTGACCGATATTCAGGGATATATGTTCCGCCTACCGCTCAGTTCCCAAAGCACTTCCATAACATTGGCATCCGGATAGAGGTTGGCTAGGAGATCTGTATTCTCCACAGCTCTACTGACATACCTTACAGGACGAGGTCCTTGTTGGCGAGAAACACCCCGTGGTTCTCAGCGTTAGCGCACCAAAGGAGGTTCGTCCTAATCTCTTCTCCTTGCCGGACAAACTAAAGCCGCACACATATTTAGATTGCAGATATAGAGGGTGCATGTCAGGGACTGTTGGGACTGGAGCCAATTTGAGGCTGGATGATCATGTATATCTACCCCTAGACCTCGCATTACCTGTGTGCTCCCGTACGGTGCTCCCAAATAACATCACTCGTCCTCCGGATGATCGTCCGTCTCAAATGCCTTGAGTATCTGATCCTTCCTAAGCCACTTTTCTTCAGGAGTGAAGTACCAGCTCAAGAAAGCGAAAATGGAAATTGCGCCAAAGATGACAATGGACTGCCAGGATGGTCAGTGGATGAATTGATGAGCACGGGCTGTAAAACTCACGAAATTAAATGTCTGGGCGCTGACAGGGAATTCAAATGGCGATATATCAACCTAGCACCAACTCAGTTCAAGTCAGGTGTCATTGAGTGGAAGTAGCGCACCGCAAATACCAGCGCGTTAAATAAGACGGCGCAAATATAGAATGGCTTAGCATATTTTCCCAGCCTGAAATGAGAAGACTGGAAACGATCAGGTGTCATCGTCAAGCGCAGCAAAGCGATAAGGCCATATGCTGCAATGGTCGGGACGGCCCCCGCCGAGACCAACGATGTGAATGCCACCTGACTGGGAAGGATTGTGCAGAGAAGAATGGCTGCAAAGATGTAGATGACGGTCACTGCATTGCGAGGTTGTCCCTTGGAGTCGATAGTGCCGATCCATCGGGACATTGGTAAGACTCCATCTCTTGCGACTGCGAACACAAGGCGTGAGGACGCGACAATAGCGACAGTTGTGTTCTAGCACGCCAGCTAATGAAATTCACGATTATTTTCAAAGAGGGAGTACGCACCATGATGAGGCCAATGACCGCAATTACAGTCATAATGATGCTGGCCTTCTTTCCAAGAGCGAGCGCGTATATCTGGACGAATGGCTGTGGCGCATCGAGGGCGAACATAGTGTCGAGGTCTGGTGTACAGAACAAAAATAGAATGGTCGTGATGAAGCCCAAAACACCGGTTGCAATTGCGCTCCATAAAATTCCTTTGGCTGCAACCACACTGCGAGAAGTCAAACAAAGGCACCATTAAGACGTTGTAGAAGGCCATACCTAGCATTCTTGGTCTCCTCAGCGATGTGCCCTGAGGCATCAAAGCCTGTCAGCGTCCCCGCCGTGAATAACCTAGAATTATCTCAGATAATTGCCTGATCACTGAATTGACAATTGACGTACAAAGATAAGAGCCAGTTCCACCCAGCTGGGGCTCCCGTGCCGTTATCTGTCGTAAATTCAGCATGGCTAAGGGCGTTGGCAGAGTGAACCACTTACAGGTCATCGTGAAGACATCATTGGCGGACCGGAAACCATACGTGTTCGAAACACCAATGGGCAACCAGATGAGACACAGGAAAAAGTCGAGCATCATGAGGCCGAGAGAAAATTTGAAGACACCAGAATATAATTTGGGCGGAAGGTAGTTGATAGCCACTGACAACAACAGCATTCCTTCGGATATTGCCCAGATGAGAGCCCGCCACCGGATATTGTCATTTCCAACACCTCCAGGGAAGTCGATCTCCCAAACAGCAAGTTGAGAAACGATATAATTGGCTGTGGTCTATAAAATTGAGAATTGGGTACACCGTCATCTTGAATGACATACTTGGCAGTTGCTCGCGGTAAAGGTCATCCATGCGGTACATGCCCACCAAGCAACGAGGAAGCCGACGAATCTGGCATGTTTGGGACCAGCACTTTCTGCGGCCCATATGTAGATAGAGCCGCTTAATGGTAACGCAGAGCAGATCTCGGCGAGAACAGCAGCTGTCATGAACATGAAGACCATCGTAATAAGGTATGACGACCTGTGTTGGAGTTGGAATGCGCGAGTACAACATAAATCAACGGACAAACCATATCGCTGCGGGTCCTCCTGCAAGGAGTCCAAGGAAGAGAAAAGATCTACCGGAATGATGTTGGTAATAGCAGGAGTAGACAATGTGGTTAAATACCTGACGCCCCCGATAAAGTTTAGGGCAACAAAACTTGCTGCAAAGCTCTCAATCAAGTGCCAGCTGCGATGCAATTGCTAAAGCAGGTGAGATAGGATATCAACCAAGGTACACATATAGTCTCACCTGTTTATAGCCGAGTTTTTCCTGAAATCATGAAAAAATAACATTAGCACAAGACACATTACTCCTCGTAAGGAGTGCGAAAGTAAGGTGACACTGGGGGCTTCCCTACGCAGGTATGAGCGCTGTTCAGGTTCGAGCGGTGTAATCTCAACCCCTACTGCAACTCAGACGTCAGTGACAGCCCAGTGGCATCCGGGCTGTTCAAAAACGATTCCGAGTCATTTAGCAGTAGGGATACCCGCAGCCGTCCAGTTTATCACTATGAATCGACGTTACCGATTATTTCAGTGATGCCAAACGCGTCATTTCCTGCAAGGTCATTCCCTTCTGTCGTTGAAGAGCGAATTACCATCTGCAGGGCGTCTTTGTCTGCGATAGATCCACTTTCGCCATCAACAGCGACATCGTTCGTCTTCTGTGCTCCAATGCTGGAATGGTGGGACATCGTGGCAGATGAACTGGAAGATAACGAGGATAAAACTACGAGCGAGATGGTATAAATACACTTGAATGATTCGGTTATAACTCCGAAGCAAAATCACACAAAAAATCTTTGATTAAGGAACATCAATTGCCATGATCGATGTCATCTACGGACAACTTCCGGCCCGGCAGTGCGCTACCGACTGCCGCGCATCCTCATTGAATATTGAGATGCTGAGGTACAATATTTGAGCTCCCAGAAAAAAATAGTGATCAAAGAGGCTTACGGGTTTGAGAGCCTTGATGAGGAGCCATTCCTCAATGGAGACATCAGCCTTAAAGGATGTCTGGAAGTTGCTAATATTAGGCTTGAAGTCTACAGCATCATGTGCGGTCAAACCTTGAGAACATCAATGCTCTGTCTTGTGATGTGGCTGAAAAGTTCATCCTTTTCATCGAAGTGTCGGCCAAACATTTTTCCAGACTCGTAGACAGCATGTTCGATCTTCACAGCAACGCCAGCACCAGCTTGAGATTTCTTGACAATCTGCGGGGCCAGGAGTCAATGATACGATGCCAACAGCAGGGCAGAAACAAAGACATACATCGAATGATTTGTGATTGATCTCCAACGACGTCCTTGTTACGGAATTATGAGTAGTAGTACTTAAAAAATCTAAAATAAAGGACTTACACCTTTCCAAGGTCAATGATCTCTTTCTTCTGCGTTGTCGGATCAACCGTGACGACACAAATCGGAGTGCCCACCCTAAGAGTCCCATCCAAGATGTCAACTCCCAGGATAATGGGATCACGTTTACAAAAGGCAGCTATAGTCTTCAATCTGCAGGGCCACACGGCTTGCGGAGCTGCGTCTCGTCGCTTCGCCTCCATGATTTCGTTGTTGTAGGCAGTGAAGGCATCAAACAGATGGTAGATGATATCAGCTGCATGACGAATCAGAAAAGTCACCGCAGAGTAACAACAGAAACTGAAACCTTTGAACACTTTGATGCCCATTTCCTCAGCGAGCTTCTCTGTATCCTTGTCAACTGGTACATCGAAACAAAGAATAACTGCAAGCTCCTTGGCCTTCTCTAGCATTGAGGCAGCGCGCATGACATCTTTCTTGTGGACGGGACCGATATTAATCCCCGATACAGGGATTTTACTGACTTTCAAGAAGTCGAGTAACGCTTCGAGAGATCCTAACGTACTAGCCTGCACGCAAACTCCACGACCTGACTTGTCGACGGAGTTTAAAAGCGAGGTAAGGTCTGACATGACCTCGTCGAGCATAGCCTCCTCGTCATCGTCTGGCCCAACAACAAGGAGCCTTGAACCTGCAACAGCTTTATCCAGATCAGGAGCAACAAGCTTGACACCCAGTGCCGCCTTGACTTCTTTGTGGTGAACATATGCTGACTAGGAGGAAACATAAGTTTCACGCTGGAAACACCCCCAACAAAGTGTATACTTGCCTTTATTCGCAGCTCGCGAAGCGGTTGAGGTGTCAACAACGCACGGACCTGAGTAACAATCGGGCCATTGAGACCGCACACAATTATTTTGTCACCTTCGCGTAGGATACCGTTGGACAAAACAACATCAATCGTTGTGCCCAAGCCCTCTACTACCTTAACTTCGAGGACCGTACACTCCAGCTCTGAGAGGTACATCAAGCGATCGCTCATGCGTTGTTGGGTGAGGTTAACCAATAGCATGATCATGTCGGGAACGCCCTCCCCGGTGATGGCGGAGGTAGGTACCAGAGAAACATTGCGGGCAAAACTCTTGTTCTCGTAGTACAGGACTGCGTTCAACCCCTGTTCTGCAAAGGCGAGGATGGTCTTTTGTACGCGGTCTTCGAATTCTCGTTGCACAGATCGTTTTTGCTTCGCAAGTGATTCTTGGAAGGCACCATCGGGAGTTTCTTTCCATCCGTATAATCGGTCAATCTGAGAAAAGAAATTGGAACCAAACACCTGAGAATATTAAGTAGATCCACCTTATTGAGGGCCACGATGAACGGCGTTTTTTTATCTTTCAATAGCCTTAGCGATTCCAGGGTTTGTGGCTCAAGGCCGTGCTGGGATGGGCAATAAATAAAAATATCCTGAGCAGACAATTGGAGCGCACCATGATATCTACCACCAAGATCGCGATGTTGCACAGAGAACTTCCGCGACTACGCAAGTTGGTGAAAGATTCGTGTCCGGGTGTATCGATAACCAACAATCCAGGGATCTTGTATTCTTGAGAGTTGTCCTGCCATCATCGTTCAGACAAAAATAATCGTTATAGCGTTCAAGAGACCAGCCTTATTCATTACTGCAGTCTTCGTCTTTATGGCATCTAATGGGAAGTATGTGGCACCTATTTGCTGGGTAATACCGCCTGCTTCGCCTTCTTGTACATTTGTTTGACGGATCTGAAGGGGTAAGCCTGAGAAATGAAGGCATGCAAGCAACAACGGACCTTATCCAACAGTTTAGTTTTACCAGTATCAACGTGTCCGAGGATACAACAGATGGGACTGCGAAGATTGTCTTTACTGTTCACCGTAGGAGCAGCCGCGTGTATACGTGCTGAACTTGCATGGGCCTGTGCCGATCTCGCATTGGCCTGCACTGTCCCTGCATCTGCCTTTTCTGTCCTTAAATTTGCTTGGGGCGCTGTGGCGGGTGGATCCCGGTCGACTTGAACGCCAGTTTGGATTTCTGGTTGTTCTGGTTGCATCTCCTCCGATTCGAGACTCTCATCTGATTCATCCCCGCTACTTGCATCCCACTCATCCTTCACTCCGTCCAACTTGACCCCATCTTCAGCAGCGGACTCGACATGGGAAGGGGCGGAAGTCTCGAGGATGACATCTGGAGTTTCCGGTCTCGACTCAGGAGCAGGCGAAGGTGAGGCCTCCTTGGCAATAGGACCCTTCTTCTTCCTATTACCGGATACGACCTTCTTTGCCGAAACACCTGCTTGTTGTTGCAGCCCTTCAATCTGAACACCAGATGCAAGGAGGGCCTGCCGACGAAGTTCGGCGGCTGCCTTTTCTTCCTTCTGTTTCTTCGTCATGTATCGACCCTCCTTCTTGGCTAGCTCAAGCTTGGCCTGAAAAGACCTTTTAGCAATATGCTTGTAGGTCGAGATGCTGGATCATGCCTTTTCTTTCTCTTTCTTCCGTTGTTTCTCCTCTTCTTTGCGCTTTGCCTCCTCTTCCGCCTGTCTCTCCTCCTCCTCTATACGTCTCCGTTCCTCCTCCTCTATTCTTCGCGCCTCCTCTTCCAGTCGTTTCTTCTCCTCCATCATGGCTTTTAAGGCACCGAGGCCGCCTTTGGCCTTTTTTGCAGGTGCAGGAGTCGGGGCAACGGCAGGAGCGACATCCTCATCTTTCTTTCCTTTCTTCTTCTTCTTCTTCTTCTTTGGGTCCGTTTCTGCTTCATCACCATCTTCTACATCCTCGAGTGCTGCGGCAGTCGTGTTATTCGCAGGTGCGGGAGGTGGCGGAGTCGGGGCGGCGGCAGGAGCGGCGTCCTCATCTTTCTTGCCTTTCTTCTTCTTTTTCTTCTTCTTTGGGTCCGACTCCCCAACATCTGCTCCTTCACCGTCTTCTTCGTCGTCAAGTGCTACAACAGTGGCGTTACGTGCAGGTGCGGGAGTCGGGGCGGCGTCAGGAGCAACATCCTCATCGTTCTTCCCTTTCTTCTTCTTCTTCTTTGTCCTTTGGTCCGACTCCGGAAACTCATCCTCAGCTTGCGCGGCTTCGGAGATGGGCAGGCGATCATCATCAGATTTTCCGATCTTGTCAGCGATAACATTGTAGTTCTCCGCTGACACACCAGCAGTCTCCCTGAGGATTCGTTACTTGAGATCGGGCACATAAATTTTAACTTCAATGGGCTCACCAATAGTCATCATCGTTGGCTTTTCCTTTCTTTCCTTTGTTTTTTGGCGGCATGATTAATACGATCGCCAATCGCTTGTAGTAGAGAAGGATTTGGGCTTAGGGATGAACTTTGCAGACATCTAATCAGCGTCACGGGAAGGAGACTGCTCATTAAACAAAATAGGCAAGTATTTCTCACATTCGCCGCAATGCAGCCCGTCCTTCCCATTTATCAATAATGTCCATGCTGTGCCCCAGTGGTGAACAGCACTTCGACGAGAATTGAAGCACGCAAGTCACGGTTTACGACTTGAGTCTTGCATGGGTCACAATCATCAGGGTCATCTCTACCGCGTTTAGGTTACTACAGGTAAGATGTCAGGCTGCTTCTGCCCATGCTGTTTCACAGAGAAACGTTCAGGCAGGAAAATCATCTACTGAACCCAATTTTTTGGGTTCTCCCAATACTCGAAGCACGTCAAGCTGTTCTTTGGCGAATAAATCTCTTTGAATGAGCAAGACATGTTTTGTCATGTCCACATTGTCGAAACCCTCGCCATATGGACCCCCATTCCCTCCTTGTCGCAGCAAGTTCTATGTCTGCTATCGACTACTCAATCCACATGGAATTCAGGTCTGTCTTTGTTATCAGTGTGCGCAGCACTGATTCCGATGGCCAAGCTTTCGTGCGCACGATGCAAATATCGGTCATGTGGCTATATGCCATGTAGAGCGATTGAGCGAGTCATGACTAAGATGTTGCCTTGATCTTCGATTACTGCCGGTTGGCGTGATTCGTCGATGTCACACAGTGGTCGATGAGGATCAGCAGCACACGATCCTGCTGGGGCAACGCAGCATATCCTCACTGTCGATGGGCTTAAAGCGTCAACGACGTACATATAGTAATCGCAATTGATGAATTGAAAACCCCGGTTGATTTTCTTTGAGTCGATTGCGTTATGTCTTGAATTGACGCTGATGGAAAATCATGCGTGTGCCAGGACATCAAAACTTTCTGCGGAAAACTTGTCGAGAATATGTTAAGAAGACCATGTGAGTGATGAGATCGACCTTCGCAGAAGAATGCTGATGCATACTGTATTCTTCTACGACTGTCGGCCCGCAATGAAATATTCAACAAAAAAATCATGTGAAGAGCTGTATCTCTTCATACTCGACCTGGGATGTTCTATGATGTTCCATGTGAGTCAATTGTTTTTGTCCTCTGTTACATTGCAAACTACTGCATGCTGTCATTTATGTAATAATTTATTTCGTACCTCCCCATCTCCAAGGTCACGCTCCGCCCTTTATATTCTGACAAGTCATCTAGGGACGACCTTCCCGATGTTATGACACCCGTCATTCTTCAGAGGCCTTGGGAGTGAGACAACCAGTCTCCAATCGCTCGGTGCAGTCCCCAGCGACCCGGTGTGGTCTCCAGACACTTGGAATGTGTCCTGATTTTCTTCGGGGGCATAAGTCAGTGTTCCAGATACTCGGTTGTGCACTTCCCGCATGGAAATGCAATCCGTGTGAGTTCCGCGAGGTTTCGTGTGAGTACCTCGGTCTGCAGAGTACTACATACTCACGAAGAGACTGGCATGATGTTGTGGATGCTGTTGCAGATGGGTGCAGATAACTGGGCCTGTGTTACCCCCTTCGCCAAGGAGTGTATCTCGCCTAGAAGCTCTTTCATCGAATCACAGATCTCCATTCCTCCACAGATTATCGACTCACGATGGTCCTTGCTCCATCAGTCAGGGCTGTGACTCAGTGTTTCTTGACACGCAACAAATGTATTGTAAATCGTAGCATATGTTAAAGCACTTTGAGTGACACGTACGTCCTCATGCAATATGACAGCGAACAAAGAGCGCCTTTGTGGTTGATCATACTGGGGTTTTCGGTGGATCCGGACAAATAGGTATCTATGTAAATCAATTGTATATTACGACAATCTGCACCGCGATGGCCGCGATGGGCTTGCAATTGGGATGTTCCCCAAATTCAATATGAAAAGGCGATCGATACTGATGTCCTTAAACGGGTTCTATGTTGATTGACCGTATTTGCCAGCGGGTCCAGTCTGAGGATCCGATGAACCTTCGTGTAACACTGCTTGCTCCGACGACCAGTCAAAGTGTTACACCTCCATCATGGGTCTACTCACGATCATTCGTAAGAGCAGGCAAAAAGAAAGGGAGATGAGAATTCTCTTCCTGTACGCCATCCGCAGCTCTCCGAGTTTGTCCCTCCCACTCAACAACCGCCCAGAGGATTGGATAATGCTGGTAAGACAACCATCCTAAAGAAGATCAATGGGGAAGACATATCCAGCGTGAGCCCCACGCTAGGATTCAATATCAAGACATTCATTCACAGAAAGTGAGCCTGGTGACTCAACTTGGATTTTCTCTCCAACTGAGAGGAATCGCTTCTCTGTTTGATCGGCGTGGTGCCACGCGTCACAGTTACACTCTCAACATTTGTTAGTGAACAGACTTCCCTTATGCTTTTCTGGTGACGGGAACATCTTTGCTATCAGGGGATGTAGGCGGACAACGAACGCTTCGACCATACTGGCGCAATTACTTCGAACAAACAGATGCCATTGTTTGGGTGGTTGATTCAGGGGACAGAATGCGAATGCGGGACTGCAGAGAAGAGCTACACAATCTTCTCCTGGAAGATGTAACATATGTTCCTTCTGCTCATCAATAACACTGGCAACTGATCGAATTGGTAGCGGTTATCTGGTGCTTCTCTTCTTGTCTTCGCAAACAAACAAGATATACACGGCTCGATGTCAGATCTTGAAATCAGCGAGGAAAGCTTCCTTGCCATTCAGAGGGTCTCCAGAGTGATGCTGATGTTCATCCAGGCACTGGATCTACCTGGGATCAAATCTCACAACTGGAAGATTTGGTCGTGCAGTGCAGTCACTGGTCTTAATTTGATCCAAGGCCTGGACTGGGTCGTTGAAGATGTAGCTCACAGGCTTTACTACAGCTCGACTAGTTTCGCGTAATGTTTTTTCCATCTCGCGCGCAAGAAAATCTTGAAAACCTGCTTGTGAATGCTCTTCTTTCACTGAGACGCACCAGCCATGTCGATTGCGCGCCGAATGATGCACTAGGTCTCATTTCCGCAGCATGCAACGGAAAGTGCAACACCATTCTTTGGACGGCTCACATTATTTCCTTCCAGAGAATGGGCGAGGGCGTCGGGCGAATGACTTTCCAGCATGAATACGGCCTGCTGCCCGTATGGGTATAACCTTGAGAGAAGCAAGAATCCTCAACTGCTTCGCGGTATTCACTTGAATTTGTCTCCAGCAACGGCCCGTCGTTTCGATGCCTGAAAGTTCAGTGGTGTTGGCCAAAGAGCTTTAGATACCCGCTGTGATTCCAGCGTGGTATACAAGCCACATCTTTTCTGGTTAGTACTCCCAGCGCATGCGAATGTAACTGAACTGCACACGTAAAATTTGACAGAGTCTAACTTCAGGATTAGTGTAAGAGATTCGAGGGTGCGTATTCTCAGGGGTTAGCGAACCTTGAGATCCGTCGAAGCATCTTCAATGGTAAGACTGAAAATGTCAGTGCGGTTGCGGATGAAGCTTCAACCAACGATCCGAGTCGGCAGAATGACGCAGATCTACAGAAGGGGTCCCATCTAGGTACCGACTAACTACCTCCTACGTTTACCCATCCCCGCTCTACATAGGTTTAGGTGGAAATTCTCTTTTCCTGAATGAGACTAGAGATGTATGCTGTGCACTCCTGTGCATCACACATGTATGATTGCCATGAAATTTCTATCGTCATATGAGCCTGAATGACCCGGATAATGGTGCCTGGGCAAGAACAATGGGTAACCCACTCATATAAAGTTTTTGCGAGATGCACGGGCAAACTTGAGCGAACCTCTGGTAGGATTACGAGAACGTAAGACCGACGAACGCTCGGCTGAAAATAAGTGGATGAGCGTGTTTCAAATGTAAAGACTGAATACACGGGAGTTGAGACGAATCTACTGGGTGAGTGGAGACTCTGAGAAGCTGCGACATACGAGACTCGTTCTTGACGATCATTTGGCGATGCGTTCCGTGCTCGGTTCAGGGCAGTATGCAATCATATTAAAAACACGAGGGACCATCTATTATAGAACGTGACGCGGATGATCGATTTAGGCATGAGTCGGGTTTTGAGGTCAGGCTATGTACTAGGGTCACGGAGCTACATGTTGTTCTAACTGAGTTGGGGTGATTCATTGGAATGTAATGCGATCATCGTGCGCGGTAACCAAGTTGTGAAATGGAGAGCGAAACTTTGAATGTGGGTCCGAGAGCGATAGAGTTGATATGAGCGTCATACCGAACGACGTTTAGCGGGTCCGGTTTCGGGTGACCGAGTGCAGGCCGTTCCGACGCGCTCGCGGGTACGTAGTGACACCCCTGGCCAAGGGTCGCGACTCAAACAAACAGGGATGAAACCTGATAAGGTCTGAAATGCCTTGTTCGTGTCTAGTCTCAATGATTCTTTGGGTGAAACTTGTTGAAAGGTGAATAGGTGAAACTTTGTGGGTGATTGACAGCACGTGATTTGTAGCGAATAAAAGCGTGTGACGATTTTGTCAGGCACTGTGCAACGGGCGTGAGTATGATTTTATTGAACTGTGGGAGCCACGTGTTGTCGGGTATTACCGACTTCCTTATTGTTTTACATGTGGGTAGTGTGTGTACATTGTTTATCACCCTTCGCGGAGTCAATAGTGAGTAAACTTGTTTCAAACATCCGGCAACGGATCTAAATTCTCCTCCTCAAGTCTTACTCCGTCAAAATTACCAGATCTCGAATCTCGATCCACCTTTTGCCAAGTTCCCGCGAATATACCCAATGTAAACTATCCAACATCTATTTTTGCTTGTCTCAGTCCACGATTTTCTCCAAGCGACAACATGACAAGGTCCTCCGTGGGTTCAACGTATAAAAGGGCGACACTCCGTCCCCCATTACCTCCTCAGGTTGCGCCGTCTGTACCTTCCCCCCCCTCCGATATCATATCTTCTTCTTTTTTTTCTTTAAAAAAATCCAATCTTGTTAAAAATGTTGAATGCAGCAACCTCTTCAGCTTTAACTTTCTCCTCAACGCCCAATTTCTATCGTTCCCCCTCATCATTATCCATCGTCCTACCGAATCCAAAGACCATCATCTCCAGTTATGGTTAGTCAATTCGTGTTACTTCTTCCTCGTCTCCGGCGCTGACACTCAATACTTAGCGCGGAGTTCGGTTCTTGCCGTCATGGAGAAAGCGATCACTCGCGGTCACTTGACAGTCGCTGATTCTGAAGGTGTTCATCACTTCGGTACTCGCTCAAAAGGCTCAAACGATGTCTACCTCAAAGTCATCAACACCGACTTCTGGATGCGCATTCTATTGTAAGTCACCTTTACATCTTCTTCGCCGCCCTAGCTAATAATATTCCAGTTCCCAGGATCTTGGCTGCAAGTACATCCTACGTCATACTTTTTCAATCATAATTAATTTTTATCTATAGTCAGTGAAGCCTATATGATGGGAGACGTCGAAGTCGACAGCCTCAAGGCTGTCATGGACGTAAGTCATCCCAATTCCTTTACTGCGCCTACTAACACATTCTGTTTTCCAATAGCTTTGGCTGGACAATGAGCCTGGAATGGACAACTTGACATCTGCTGTCTCTCGCATAACTTCGGCAATTTCCGGAATATCAAACGCGTTTCTAGGTCAGACGCGCTCAAAAGCACGATTGAACGCCATCGCCAGTTACGATCAGTCAAATGAGCTATTCAAGGTAATCATCCATGTTTCCATGCTGATAATGCGATCTCAACCCTCTTCTAGGCCTTCCTCAGCCAGGAAATGATGTACTCTTGCGCCCTCTGGACCGAGGCCGAAGGTGGTGTTCGTGGTGACTTGATCTCTGGTCCCACGCCCGGGGACTTGGAAGCCGCACAGCTTCGCAAAATTCGTTATGTTCTCACCGCGGCCAAAGTCAAGCGAGGTGACCGAATCCTAGAATTTGGTTCTGGCTGGGGTGGTATGGCCATCGAGGTCCGTTGCCTCATAAATTCTTATGCTGCTATTCCTCATCTTGTTTCAGGCTGCTCGCACTTTTGGCTGCGAGGTTGATACCTTGACGCTCTCAAAAGAACAGAAGGCTCTTGCTGAGGAACGCATCAAGGCCGCTGGTCTACAAGATGTCATTCGTGTTCATCTCTTGGACTACCGCGAAATTCCTCCCACTTTCGAAAAGGCCTTTGACGCGTTTGTGAGCATCGAGATGCTCGAGGTATGCAATCAGTTACCAGTGGTGGCGTCCTGATGATTGACGCTCGACAATATAGCATGTGGGCTCCAAGCATTACCACGATTACTTCAGGCTTGTCGACTTTGCACTCAAGTCCAGTAATGCAACCGCTGTTGTTAGTGCATCAACATTCCCAGAATCAAGATACTCCGGCTATCAGTACGTTATTTTCGCTTCTTAATCCCCACACGCTTACCCAAAGATCCAGGCCTGAGGATTTCATGCGCAAATACATGTGGCCCAACTCCTGCCTCCCTAGTGCCACGGCACTTATTACTGCCGCTAACACCGGTTCAGAAGGGCGTTTCACCCTCGAAGGCGTAGAAAATCACGCAGCTCGTGAGTATTTTTCGCGCTCCACAACACACGGTGTTCCTAATCCTTGTGTACGTGTAGACTACCCACGGACACTGCGCGAATGGGGACGTCGTCTTGACGCCAACGTCAGACAGGACTTGATTGTCAAAGACTACCCTACCTTAAAGGACAAAACCGAATTTGATGCTTTCCGCCGCAAATGGCAATATCTGTTTGCATACGCGGGCGCTGGTTTTGCTAAAGGTTACATCACCTGCCATATGCTCACATTCACCCGTCCAGTAAGTTGTCGTTATCCTGTTATGGAACATTCTCTAATTACATCCACAGAATGACTGCCCCATCACCTGCGATTGAAATCATAGTGCTTCATTGCCCGTTTTCTGAAGCAGGGATTCGGCTGCGGGATTAACTCTGGAAACGGATCTCATAACCATCGATGCCTTTGCACATAGAGCCCCGTGCACATTACTACTTTATCCTTTCGATTATTATGCTGATAATCTCCTCTGCTTATCTATTCCGCTCAAATGCGCACAATTCGTTCTAGTCTACTACTGTATCAATATGTTGCATAGATCCGCGACTATATCTCGTTAACGTTAACTTTTGCATCCATACACCTTACAACTTGTTGTCTGTTACTTACGTACAAGAATACTATTTGTTTTATGATCCATTGCCCTTGGTTTGACAGCATGACTTGGCCGCTGCTGGAATGTAAGGAACTTGTTCCGAGAAGGGGTCAGAGGAGCTTGCTCCCCATTGGTGGCGATTTAACGGGACAAGTCACCCCTTAATGCTAACTTAGTATTAGCACACAAGGTGAGAAAGATCTCGTCCTTTGTGACTACACAGTCTGCCATCTAGAATCTGAGAGAGATTGAGATTCTGTCATTAACCTTTCCATCATAATAAGAAGAGCAAAGGTGTGAACTTTTCGAAAGGCACTTCTTCAGCCATGCATTGGCCGCCCTGATAAGTCGGCGACAGTCGGTCAGTCACATTGTCATGTCTTCTTGCAATGCCGGCAGACGGTGATTGTAGTTCCAGGCTACTCCTGAACTTCTCAACAGGCACGACGGATATCGCCACCAGGAATGCTTGAACCGTTCCGCTCGCTGCCGTATACGTAACAGGGTCATGGATGTGCTTGTGTCGACGACGACAACAACAAACACGGACGAGGCGCGGCCTTTCCAGATGCTAAGTTTAGGTTTGAACGTTGAACGTCCTTCGTGGAACTGGCCGCCACATTGTGTCAATGTCCGCCCTGCAATAATTGATATCAGGCTCCACAGCCCCTCTCCGAGTCACCCGATTCCACCGCGAAATTATCGCAGATATTTGGTCGTCAACGCATCTGACAGACGCTCAAAGCGTAAACAGCCGTATAAAGTTTGCGGATGTAGGCTGTGCCCACTGGCAGCCTGGCATAATCGCATGGTTCTCCATCAACCGATGGCCGCGTGAGATACAAAGCGTTCGTACAATCAGTGTACAAAGTGATGGTGCAATCCCAGTGAACGTTAAATGTCATGTCAGAGACGGGGAAGTTACAGTTATGTAGCGTCATTATCCACATGCTGCATAGTTCATCTTGAAACTTTAAATGGTGGATAAAAACTTTGCCTTATGCGTGTGACACACATATGGCTGCGGTACCGGTGCCAGAATATTGTCCTGTGTTTGCAAGAGAAGAATTTTGCCTCCGACGCCCCTGGGATGATTGCAATATATGGTAAGTTCATTCGCTGATGGCGTGAGCTGTCTACAAGTAGCGGAGGGAATAACATACGTAAGGTATAGCATAAGAGACAGGTATATGGCGAACAATAAACGAACAATGAGATGTGAATCCGCAACATGGAAGCAGCAATGCTGCGTGGTATATTAGATGGTTCCAGTAGGGTCAAGCTTTGAAGTCCATGACTGTAGCTCCTTCAACGAGGGTGCAGCGAGTGCGTGCGAATTCGCAGTAGTAAAGAGTGTAAAAGAAAATTGTTTCTACATGAAAGCTGAGCATGAACGCATCTGAGATGTGAACAGGAAGACTTACACCCAAAAGCAGCTCTTTCTGTGCATCACATTCAAGGTTTGCTCCGTGAAGGCTGATAAGACCGGCTTCCTCCAATTCGTTGGAGTGTGTATAGATATGTAAATAGGGTCTAAATCAACCGTAAGCAGTGTTCTGCATGGAAAATTTGTTGGAACTGATTACCTTCGAAGGACAAACCAACGCTTTTCCCAAATATTTTGACTGGCATCTGTCAGAATCATGAGATGACCTCTTTTCGTGGGTCCGTCACTATGGAAGAGATTAGAGTTCAGGAACATTCGTAAGCACTTGGATAACCAGGAGCTTGCCTGCGGGGCACCAGCGTAGCGGAGGAGTTCAGTTTTACGCCTTCTGGAAGTGTACGGGTGGAAGGCTTCCCAGACGCAACGGCACAGTCGGTCTCTGTAGGCACTTGACTCAGAATGATCTGGGAATAATTAACGTCAAACCATGTAAAACCGACTTGAACCAGCTTACTTCTCCTGCATGGCCAAAGCGTTTTTGCCAGAGTCCCAGTGCCTTCCGCAGCAGTGCTTCCGAACCCCAAACAGCAGCTCCCGGGTCAGGGCGCGCAGGTAAAGATGAAGACGCCGACAGCACCCGAACTGCTTGAACATCTGCGGCCCGTCGCTCTGTTGATACAAGCCGGTTGTAGTCCTCCACAACTGAGATACCACGCGGTTTCCACGTGCTCAACAGCTCCTCGCCGCGCACGTATTTCTCTGATGTATCCAAGCGCCACAGATCCTGAGGCGAACGTGTCAGAGGGGGCGAAAAACGCAGGTTGAAAATTGTGCTGATACGGGAAGTGATTTTCCCTGAGCTTAGGAATGATAGGAGTCGGCTTGGCGGGCGGGCATCCCGTGTCTGAATGGCGACTGCTATGTCCATGCTGAACTGTACTGGTTCACTGCACGTGTCCACGGCAACGGACCAAGCAACCTGCAGTATCACTCGGTGTGCACTCGCCGTGACTCGATTGAGCAAGAGAGAATCATGGACACTTGAGTCCCAAAGCGCTTCCGCCATGAGGGTTCCCGTGCCATCCGGCCTGAACGCAACACTTTGATCTGCCAAGAGCGGGAGCGTAACCATTGCTTTCGATGTCGAGTTGTGCTGGCGACCTTTCGGATCGAGGAGGCGGACATTTCCCAGACGTATTCTTGTTACATCTGTCCATGGGAGTTGCGGTCCGGAATCTGATGAAAGCACGAGGGCAATTCTGCGCTGTAGCCCCTGATGTAGAGAGAATACCCCCGGATCGAGGCTGCCTTGGGAAAGCACGGGGACCGGAATATACTGACCGTCAGCCCCGAGCTCCTTTATCTGGACCCAAGCGACTACGTCATGGGCTTGCTCCACTACGAAATCGTTTTCCGAGCGACGCATCTGGGGAGAGATAACTCTGCGTGTGTCTGTGTGGACCTCGGGAGGACCTGGCCAGTCATTGACCCTAAGTTCACGCATCTCATCCCAGCGTTCGAGACGTTCCAAATATGTGGGTTTAGCAGCCGCAAAGAACTCTATGGGAGCGTAGCCTTGGCGCAAGTATGTGATTACCTTGGAAGAAGTCACGATCGAAAACGTGCGGCGAAACTTTAGCTCCGACAGAGAAGATGTCTCCATATCGAGTGCAGTGGATGAGAATATCTCTTCGCTCGTGAGTGATGGTCCCACGAAAGACGATAAACGCAGCTGCAGGTGTAGTGCCGAGAAGTCGTGTGAGGATAAGCCTTTGATCGAATCTACGGTTAGGAAGAAGCTGATCTTGCTTCCGGGTGGTATGACCGATGGGGCTGGGGATGTCGGACGGGTTGATGCGGGAGTACCATGCTTCGACGCTTGCAGAACACTGGAGATCTTGATATCCACGCGACACGAGCCTATTGCCTCCGCGGTATACCGGCAGAATATTGGCACGACTGATGTAGATGATAGTCGCCGAGACAGAGGTGCAAGAGATAGGAGGGCATTGCCGATGAATGAGAATTGTGGAGGAGGGGACTCGTAGAAAGGTTCATCAGAGCTGAAGTGCTGAGTGTACGAGGGCCTGTCAATGTATGTGGTCAAGTTTCTCATTCGCTTGACTCGCTGCTGAAGGAGATCTAAGGACCAGGTATAGATAGCATTATGCCGTTTGTCGAGAACCTTGACGGCGATGGAAGGTTGGGTTGCTGATGCTAGTATGGGGTCGGCAACATCACCGAAACCGTCCAGACCTCCAATCGTATCAACACCAGATATCGGAGCTGCCAGGGACCCGCCAGAAGCAATGGTGAAGTTGTAAGAAACATCCTTGCCCAACTCTTTGCTAATTTGAATGAGACAGTTGGTACCAGAAATTCAAATGACCACGCACCTGATTACGTTGGCTTCTTTAACAAGCACGGCATTGGACAGAACAGCTTCAGCCATCGAAAATGAACGGTGGGCTCTCCACTTATCCAAGACTTTGCGAATGAGCCTTAACTGTCTTGCGGTATAAATGACGGGCTCGAAACGAGCAACCTCCTCCTCCTCAGATTCACCCCGGGCCCGTGCATGTATCAGGCGTTTAAGCTGTTGTTGCACCATTTTCAGCTGGTGCTCCATATGATCCTTCTCCACTTTCAAATCTTCCGCCTCACTAGACTCTGTGATAGCTTGAAGACGGGACTCGAGTTGGTACTGAACGTCCTTCAGGGGTCCGTCAACGTCAGGTGTACCATGACTCGCTCCAGCTTCAACGCTTGTGTCGTCCGTAGTAGCGTCACTCGAAAACGGTCGACCTGATTCGCTCCATATGTCGTCCCGAACGCTAAGGCTACTTTCTGGTCGCGGTTTAGAGTTGTGATCCCGCATCGACTTCACTTTTGTAATGCGTTCATATAGCCTGTTGATATCTTCGTCTGGTAGGTTATCAAGGGCAGGATCCAGACCAAGGCGGGCGAGTGCGGCTTCTCGACGTGCAAAATTCCAGTCTACATCAGCTTCGTCCGCAGAAGATGCTCTTGATTCCGGGCGCGTGGATGGTGGCACTGAATCGCCTTCTACATCGGCAGCAGACACACTCAAATACATGTTGGATCTCGCCGTGGCGCGGTCACGCTGCTTGCGGACTTCCTCGGGGTTATTGAACCTGAAGACGTGGTGCTCCCCTGAACGATACAGATAAGTTGTTCTCCACAAAGAGAAAATACTTTCGTACCAAGGATGATCCGGTATCCAGAACGCAGTTTGTAAGACTACATTGATGATGTTGAGTTTTTCTTTCCATTTTAAAAGCCAATTGATTCACCTGTCCAGGAGAAACTTGCTTCCCGTTTAAGAACTACAAACATGGTCAGAAGAAATGCAGCTGCATACACAAGACTCGATTCTCACAGTGACGCTCTCCGGCATAGCGTGGAGGGTCACTTTGCCGTCTGTATTCTCGAAGTAGCAGTGTTCCTCGAGGATATTTTCGCCGCTTAATCGAATAGCGGCAGGCTTTTCACTGTCCAAGCGACCGACCTATTGAATGCCAAATGCATATTTAGCAGAAAAGAGCAAGCAAAGAACAATCATACGATGGTTGTGCCAGGTTTGAGTTGGTATATCAAACATTCGCTCATGAGAGGATCTGATGAGATACTAGATCAACTCGTGTTCGAGAAAAACCTCAAAGCTCTCACCTTCATTCTGAAAAGACATGATAGAAATTTAAACACCAAGACTCCCCACAAAAAAAATGCAAAATTGACTGACCAAGTTCACTAAATGCGGCATCTAAAAACAAAATAAGTCCGGCAGATCAGCACATAACGCTCCCTTCACGAGTCCCATCCTCACCTTCTTCGGGGTATGTACGCCCACCAAATTCTTCTCAACCGTGATACCAAGCTCTTCAAGTGCCTTCTCCCGCTCTTTTTGTACCTCCTGCGTCCGAGACATCTTCTGCTCCCACGTCTCATTCAAACCCTGCATCAATTTCTCGCTCGTCTCCATCTGCTCCTGCAACTCCGCTTTGGTAACGGTTTTAATCTTTCCATCCTTCGTCTTGTACGTGACCTTCTGTTTCTCAGGCGGAACGTGCGGGTCGAATGTATCCTCTCCGCTGGACGTCGCCACACGTGCTAGGGAGTGTCAACCAGCTGTCAAAGTATGAGACGACGAAGGTTACCTCTAAGCAATTCGAGCTCCTCCTTGAGTTCGCGAACAAGTTTGGCATTAGGGTCCTCGTTTACGACAGCCTTGTTCTTGATCTTCTTCGCTTGGTCAGCGTATCGCAGGGTGCTCAGCGTCTCCTCATAATCTGCAGGAGAAATGGCAGCTATCATTGCAGTTTTGGAGTTCCCGCCCAAGCTGTCTTTCAGCAACCATGTCAAGACCTAGTCAAAATCTATAAATAAGTATCATCCGGAAGAAAAAAAGACGCACCGAGTCTCGGTAAGGTACGAATTCCTCTGCCTTTCCTTTCTTCCCCTTCTTCCCCCCATCCTGACTCGCAAGCGCAAGAGAAGAAATGACTTTCCCAAGAGTAGTGAGCGATTTATTAATATTCGCTCCCTCCTTCAAACGCTGTCCAGTGGCGCCTGTCGAATTAGCCCGCTCAGAACCTGCCAAGTCAACCAAACTGTATCGTGTCAAATACATAAATCATTGAACACCTATTAGACGACCGCAGCGCACCTAATTCGTGACACCTTCTCGGTATCTAAATTCGCGTCCACGTCGTGCCTCTTCATAGTCAACAACAGTGTAAATACTGCGTGGGACCGGGAAGAGGTCTCGTTCATATTTGTGGCGGCGACCGTGCGCGCTTTATTACCCTCATCCATGAGCGTCATCATCTCATGGTAGCTGCTCACGACTAGCTTCGATAGATCCTCTACGTACGGACCCAAGCTAGGATGTTCGCGCACTCGAAGGTTTCCTGTGTTTTTTGGATTCAAGAGGTCGCGTACCTTCTCGTTGTAAATCTACGGGTGGAAAATGAAGTGAGGACTGCGTTAGGGTTTAGAGCATGCAGCGTACCTCGATGTAGGACACCTCTACAGTAAAACTAATATTGGGGTCTGCAGCCCTCTTATCCTCTACACGTACAAACAGCTCCGAACATGTCAATGGAATTATTCCTTTGTCGGGTCCATCTAGTGATAATCCCTATTAGTGGCACGCAAGTCATTCATTTCATCATACGCACAACCCATCATACTAGACACCATTTCTCAGTATCATGCAACAAAAGAATATGCTTAAACACACCTATATGATTTACCAGATCCTGGTCAAGGCACGTGAGCCATACCCATTAACAAAATCAAACACACGCATACCAGTCTGCCCATCTTCCAGACCAAATCAGCATCAGCACACCCTTTCACTAATACACAACCCCAAAATAAACCACTTACAAGCCAAAATACAAGCATTAAATCCCGCAAACCCATGGTCCAACAACTCCTTTCCCAGGTCGTCATACAAAGTCTGCTGCGAGCAGTATCCCGGTTCATCTCGTGGTCCCGCAGACCAATAACTCCTATCGAAGCTAAAGGCCATCGTTTTGCGTTCCGTAGCGCGTTTGGAGTCTTGCTGTGAACCATGTTCTGGTGGGTCGATGAAAGTCTGGCTGCCCTGCATCCGGATGAGTGGTTTGGCGCCTCGTGCGAGCTCTGTGGGCGATAATTGGCAACGTTTGGATGAGTATGAACCATGCATGCGTATCCCTCACAAACGCACCGCGAGAATTGAGGGGTCTACATCGCACCACCACTTTGATGTTGCCGTCTCCTTCGGCCATGGTCAAAGTGGAGTATAAAGCAGGAGCTCCGAACCAATGGTTGTGAGTCCTGCACCAAGAAAATGATCTATGAGTGAGAAATGTCGCAAAAGATAGTTGTAGCTGGATTGGTGATAAAAGGAAGGGTATTGGTCTGCCGGTCGTTTAACGCGTTTGAGCAAGTCCGGAATTCACGTGTGGCTGACAAAGCTATTTAAAGGATCCGACTCTATCCTATTTCTTGCTCAGCCACTGTGACTTGCTACTCAGTGACAGCGATCAACAGGCTCATATAACATCGTCTTGGACGACTCATTCACGACTGATGGCTGACCATGAAGAATGGAAAAGAAAGTGATCGAAGCCCGGGACTGAAAGCATCACTCAGTTTACCTGTGAACGATTTGGTAACAGTGTCTCAGTTATACGTTGACTCTTCAAAGAACTAGTATGGCATGGACTTGACGAGGCTCGACTGTAATACCACGAGCTATTCCGATATCTTTGCTGCGGCCCTTGCTTCGTCACTGTCACGAGACACTTGTGCGCCCGCGAGGATGGAAAGATAATGACAGAGATGTATGGAGACCGTATGGGAAAGGGAGGAGGAAAGATTTAGAAGAAGATTATGACCGTGATGTATGAGAATGTGTGGCTCACATCTATTTACTCACTGGTTTGAGCTCGCAGGTATATATGTTTGATCCGCGCAGTTACAGATCATTTTAGGGTCAGCGCTTGACACTAAACATGGCATCGAGCTCATTCAACATCATCTTCGACGACATCTTCACGACCGACAAAGATGGCAAAAATCCGATCGAGGTTCAAAACTCCACGTCCTACATCATTTCTCTCATAAGATGTCGAAGATGGCGAAGACAA
The DNA here is from genome assembly GCF_016758775.1 of Suillus clintonianus. NCBI lineage: Eukaryota > Fungi > Basidiomycota > Agaricomycetes > Boletales > Suillaceae > Suillus > Suillus clintonianus. Next base: position 59,364 of record NW_024539237.1, read on the forward strand.
AGACCGTATGACATCCGGGTTTTTTTAAAAAAATTTTGAGCACTTGCTGTCAAGGAATGAGACGGTGCATCACTTGACTGGAGTCTCGCAGAGTCTCGTCCTCAGCTCTTGCTGATGAGTCCAGCGCGATTTATATCGCCCATCGCTAGTCCATTGACAGACCACTGTTTTCCTTCAGTCGCACACAACGGTACACTCGAGGGCAAGAATATCACCCGTACTACCCACATATTTACCTGCTTCACAAGCTTCAACTGTGTCCAGGGTGAAGACCGTCGTACTATACTTTTTTCATGTCCTTGGGCCGCCTTATCAATGCTCGATTGGTTCAAGACTACCGCACTTCTCAGGGTATGTCTCTGTTTGCATGGACGTTCGTAACCAGGTAGGTCGACAGCCCTGGGTCCGATTGTCCGATGCGGAGAGCAAAATAGGTTGAGCAGGGTAGTAGGTCTAGGGCAAAATCAGTGAATGGTGCCAAGGAAATGTTTGGTATGTTCCTTTTGTCGCCTTGTGTTTTTTTAGGTTGAGGCCACTGATATGTTACATGTGAATGCATCTCACATTCCACTAAAGCGTCTGGGGAGCTTTTGAGCAAAGGCAAGTCCTGTGACTCAAACCATGACTATAACACCCTACTATATACCATTAGTGCCCCTATTATTCTCTTGCGCAGGTACAGACACGTCTTCCGATTCTCTGAAGAGTTCTTCGCTCCTAACGCACACAGAAGGGGATCATGCGTTCCTAGCGCCGCTCTGAAGACAAGTCAAAGACATCTTCGTGGAGAAGAAGGCGATGTACAATTTCCAAATATCCAGCAGTATTTTGCATGGATTTGGGACGAGGGGAGATCCAGAATTTGAGCCCCAAAGTCAGTATTCGTCGCCTTTGCCATTGATTTGAATCTTCACACAACTACATTGTTGATAGGGTGGGCAAAGGAAGAGTGCTAAAATGCGACCATGGAATGGTTCAATCAGTTTACGAGTCACATGTTATAGATGCCGTGATTAACTTTAAGTGAAATGGCAATTTGTTTCGCTCACCTTGCAGATCAAATAGATTGCGGTACCATTTTTGGTGTGCTGAGGGTTGTCTCGAAGGGTGCAGCTTATCCCTCATACTCGATTATCCGGTAACCAAGTTTTTCGCGACGCTTCTGTGGAGGTCGATGATCAACGCCACTATCATACGCCATTGACGGACCATCGTCCCGAACGTAGATGCAACTGGATTATCGCCCATATGCACCATCATGACAATGTCCCCCACACTCGCCTCCGCCCCTTGAAGCAGCTGCTTCTCCGGTGTAAAACACACATGCATACCCTTTGGCCGCATCGAGGACCTTGGTGGGATCCAAACATGCATATCTGATCCTCCTGCTTTTGCTACAACACATAAAGTGATACTCTTCCTGTCAGACATCTGGGGATCGCTTTCGCGAACAATCAGTTGCTCCAGAATTATTTCGCGTCTCGCGGTGCGTCCTGTTTCGTCCGCTCGTAAATCATGCAACGAACGTGAAATGGACGGGGCTAGGCTATCTCGTCCTTGGGCCGGATTACTTCTTCGGCGACGCCGTGCCAAATCATCCACCTGACCGCGATCTCGATACGTGGCTTGCGAATGCACTGAAACCCGCTGTCGACGCGTCCCCGGACCAGAGGCCGTGAAAGCAAAATATAGTGTGTGACTTGTCCCAATCTCGCATAATTTATCGAGATATATTCATGAGTTACGCAGGGAATGAGGAAACCAAGTACTATGCTGTTGGTAAGTCACTCATACTCAAGATGACTGAACTCCGTCATCGCACCTCACTCTCTCTTATCATTGACTGAGGTGCGTATATTATTCCTACTCTACAGTACATGATGTTTACTGGTACTTTACCTCTAGGCTCGCGCTACTAGGTTCGTATTATAGGAATTCAGTCTCTCTTACCATTGACTGAGGCTCGCGCGACTAGCTCTCTCTAACACATTCATCATGGACTTGTGTTCGGACGGATCTGTAGTTGCTGGTACGTCATCCAACCCCTCTCAAATTGAAAGAAGGATGCTCACGCGAGAACTCTAGGAGCTCTGGCTCACCCCACATTCATCGATGAAAGCCACTTTGAGAAACTTGACGGTACGTTTCTCGTGCTTAATATATTACTGTGCTGCCAAAACTAAAGCACAATCATTAGATCACTGCAAAACCTCTTCTTCTCTCATGCGCAGGTAAAATTCCTTCATTCCTTCAAATACTCGCGAACGCTACTAAGTAAAACCCTGATTCATAATCCCATTCTCATATAGAGGAAGACCACTTATTCCTCTCGCCTCTCGTAGACGAGCAGAAGACATTTTGGTCGCCCGTAAATGCACGTATTATTTCCAGGTGTTTTCGAGCGTCAAGCATAAGTTTTCTGTACGAGGCGGTCCAGGCGCCAAGATGGAGCGTGAGTGGGATGGTCTAATTTTTTCAAATATCGATATTGACAAGGTACTGCATGTTCGATGCAGGCTGGGCAAAGGAGGAAAGTGCTAGGGGGGTCGTGGGCTCGTTTGATCGGTTTACGGTCTAGGTTTGTTATGTCGGGTGAAGTGAGATTAAGCGGTCACAATAGGGAGAACTATCACAAGAGCGCACAATGTAAAGTAGACTCTGGCGCAAAGAACGAAGTGCGCACATTGTCCTGTTATTTGGATCCGGCACACACTTGCCAGTTCCGCTTCCGAAAGATTAGACCCCTCAATCGACACTTGCAACGTTAAGTATATAGTAATTAAAGGTCCTGGCGCCGAAGTAGCTCCTGCCTGAAATGTTGTGAGATAAGTGGTATAGATGTATACTATATAAAAGTATACTGATCAATCAAGTTAAATAACTACACTAATGCCACTTTCGGGCTATCAACCATGAAGGATACATCAGTCTGCTTATATACACCGTGCAAAGGCTGCATAGGATATTGCCGCGAATTGCTTCGTTCTGTGTCAGTTGTCCCTCCACTGACAGCCGGGACGTAATGTTGATTGTTTCGACTAGTCGCGATGCGAATAAACACCATATAGAAGGTAATGGAGACGATCGGGACGCTCTAGAAGTCGAACGAAGCTCAGTGATTTGCGATAACAAGTAGCAGCAGCGGAATTACCATGTCACCCATAACATACAGCCCATTGTTCCCGAGGGCGAAACACATTAGTGAGGAGCAGAGCGCCGCAGAGTACAAGATAGCAGCATCTATAAGCACACGCAATATAGGCACTTTAGTTCTCGTGGCGCAAATTGCAGAGACCTCGCGTTCGATCATCCAGATGCGATATGCCAGTAATCCTAAAAAAAAATTCAGAGCTCAGTATCATAACGGGGCCTCAAAATCGCGCTTGGGCAGAAAAGTGCTTACCGGTACTTAACACATTGGTAGCAAGTGTGAAGGCAAGGAATGTCGCGACCCAATGTCCAGGCTCGCTGCTGAAGAAATTTTCGATGTCACTAGTCGTTGCTTTCGAAAAGTAGTAGACCGAAGAGACACCAAACGCTTCGAGAGAACATTAAAGCGCATGACTCTCTAAGTGTGATTGCAACCTCACCTCCGACACCGCACCACATGATGCACGGCAAGATGATAATCCAAACAGATTGCCACACGACGTAACATCGATAAATCTTTTGACAGAAAGGGTATTTCTATAAGCCACGCGGGTTTCAAGCTGGCGGAGAACAACCCGAACGCACCACCACTCCGTCACCAAGCAGAGTTTGCAACGTGTATATCGCATTCTTGGCCACAAATGTTCCTCTGTGAAAGTCTGAGAAGAACGCCATTGGACCTCCTGGGTACGTGTCACGATACTGTACCAGTCCAGCTTCGAGATGAATGATCCCTATGACTATGTGCTGGGAAGACTTCATCAGATGGCATCGCCAGATGAAAGAGTGAGAAACTAACCGCAGTGCTTAGTGCGAGCAGCAGGGTGGCAACTGCAGCGATTGGCCGATTGACGTCCCGCACGTTTTTTTTGTCCGTAAATGTCCATACGAAACCTATGAACATGAGGACGGAAAAGCCTGAAGAGCGCTAGCGAGTCGGTCACCTGGGAATGATACAAGCAAACACACTGTGATACGCACCATATAAAATACCTTCCAGCACTGATGACATGATGGCAGCGGTATCTAGGGGGATGCCTGATGGTACAGTAGACATGGCGAAAATGATGCCTGGGGAATTGATGATGGCGTGTGTCGTTTCGCCAGTGGAACCCATCTACATCGTTATCATATAGTAGAAATGATCGCCGAGCTTGAGATAGCATCACGTCAGAGATCGGCTCATTGCAACAATGCATGCTAGAGCGATTTTGGTGGTTTCAGTTGTTGACAAAGCCTGAAACGAGACCATGGACCAGCGTCCAGCATTTATCAGGCAGCTAACATCCTGTGACTTACTCCCTCGTGCAATATTTGCTATACAAGGTGCCCTAGTGTGGGCCTGAAACACGATGCGTGATGCTGGTCTCGGAGGACATGTCATTTTCTGTCGCATTACGGCAGTCAGAACAAGTTGAAGTTGTAAGAGGGCATAGCACCTGTAATCGATTTAACTTTGTCCTGCCACCTTCCATACAATTAGTAGTATTACAGTGACCATAACCAGAAGTAAGCATATGAATCGCACCAACTCTCCTTCAATATGCTCTGCCTAAGGAAGATTATTCAGCTTGCCTGGTAGCTAGATAGTATTGCACCGCGCAATACGAAGCTAGAAAACAAGCAGATGAGCTGGAATGATAATTTGTCGCAGCGCCTTGTTCGTTCCACATGGACGTGACTGCCATGGCAAATCTATTATTAGGTTGACGGGTGTACAAAGTGATTGGCGCTGTGCGGCTCGTTCGTGACAGGGATGTGTGGAGACTGGGGGAGAAAAAGCTTGGATGAAGATTATCACTTTGATGTACATGATCCGGGAACACGGTGCAGCTGCTTCTTGAAATTGTACAAAGGTTTGTGCTCGCAGCCTGCAGGTATATATAAGCTTGTTCGACACTGGAAGTCACTTCAATTCCGCTCATACCTACAATGTAGCACGACCTACGCCTCATTTGGTGGACTCCGTGGACTGGCTCATGTCGTCACTTGACCAATGCAACCCCGCGTACGTACTCAGACAATGATTGTCGGAAATCACGGTGATCTGCTTGATTTGGCAAGCATCGCATTCGACGCAAACAGGCGCTAGCCCCTGTGCATCTGCCCCTCAGGCCTCATGACCGCCTAAAAAGTAATTGTTTGCTGAATGTCGCAATTCATATTCGGGTCGACCCGCATACAAATAACAGCTCGCGTTGCAACGAAGATATGATCGATAATGGCTGTAGCAAGAACAACAAATCCGCACATGGTTAAAGAAGCAGCTCCTGGAAGGTCTATTCATAGCAGCGTATCAAGACCTCTAATCAGTCCCAACCCTAGCACAATCACGAGAATATGTGAATGAGTTGCGGCGTTGTTACGACTTTTATGCTGTGTTGTCGGCAGTCTGAATATGACATGCTTCGAGTGCCTGCCGTCAAAACAGCCAACAGAGCGGCACCGAGAATAGGTTGACCAAGGTAAGCGAGTTAAGGTTAAGTCCGCGAGGAACCGACAGCACGGAGGTAACACACATGACGACATCGACTGTGGACGCGTCGATGCGCGATCATAGTAGATCGTAATCGTCAAGCTTCGGAAGATGGTCAGAAATGGATGTGAATTCGCAGTCGATCACTCACCTCGTCGTTGTAGTTCATGATGGTTCTCTTCAACTTGGATGTATCGACCCAAGTGACAAAGTCTTCCATATGTCTGAGAGGCGGTGAGAATATGCAAACTAGATTAGTTTTGTGACACACCTTGTAACAAGAAAGGCAGGATCAGTGATAGTATCAGGTCCGACACGGACGTGACCCTGCTCAATAAATTTTGCAGCCTGAAGAAGTGAGCTGAGAGTGCAAGTTGAATGAGTCTGAACGTACTGCGCTGACTGTTTCTGCCATCTTGCTCATGCACATGAAAACGGCAAGACGACGCCTGCAAAAGGCAGCGACGGTGAGCTTGTTGTCTACGTCGCTCAGTTTTGCTTGGGAGTTGAGTACGCCCATGTCATATAGCTTTGAGAGTAGCTGGGACTCCATGCGGGTGCGAAACGGGTCCTGAGAGGGTAGAACGGAGAGACGGTGTGCGAATGACCTAAGAGCACCGCAGAGCTTGTTGTACCTGTGATGGTGAGGAATGATCGACGGAGGAGTTAGAAGGCTCACTTGTGATAATCTTCTCTGTCCTGGATATGGTACCTGCGAATGACTTTGATCTCACGAATATTTGCATCTTGTTTCCACTTTATGGCGTTAGCTGCTTAATCCTTGATTGAAAGAAGACTGCATACGTTTAAAAAGTCAACTTTCTTGAGCAATTTTTGCTCATGGTACTTGAATTTGCGGACCATCGAAGTCCAGTGCAAGCAGCTGGCTGTGTTTATAAAATTTTGATTCCGGTGATTGTGCTGTCAAGCACGTGGTAAACGAAGGCTGCGTGTGAGAGTCTTGGTAGTACTTGGACTAGATTCAAACTTGGACGACGTCGACTTGGACCCTTGTCGTCCCCCGACCAATCTCAATTAATAGTTAAGCTAGTCGACTTCATCGTCGTCGTCGCCGTCGTCCTCTAGCTCCTCATTGTCCTTGTCGTCCTCGTCGTCATCGTTCTACTCTTCCCATATCTTTGATCGTCATGAACGCTCAACCTCGACCTGACATGCTTCGACCACAGAGCATGTCACAACTCTCCATGAACCCCTCCCCTCACTTTCAACAACACCCACAGCAGCAGCAGCAGCCTCCTCTGAATCACGTCTCGCTCATGCCCACCAACCCAATGAATTTACTCGCACCCGGTCCACAATCCCAAAACAGTATGCCAAACACAGCATATGAGCTCCGTCGTCGTCACCACCAGCAGCAGCAGCAGCAGGTACAACATATGCAGCAGCAGCAGCAGCAGCATCAACAACACCAGCAGCAGCAACAGCAGCAGCAGCAGGCACAGAATGTTCAGATGAACACCGCAGCAGTAGCCTCACAAGCTAATTCTCATATGAATTCTATCCCTCAACACTCTCTACAATCAATCCCTTTTTCGGGCAACATGATGTCTCAAGCTGGGAACAATCTTGGTCAGGTCAGACGAGTCGCCTCTCATCCACAGGCGCTCAATCAGGTCAATCACGTCCAAGCAATCCATCCCGGTCAACCAAATATGCCAGGCATACCCCCAATGAATGCACAAAATAATATCCCTGCTCATTTACGCCAACCATCCGCTCAACCCATGATGTCCCGTATTCCTGGCCCAATTCCTGGGTCAATGTCACCAGAGTTGTCCATCGCTCTTAATCGCTCTCAAGGTCAAAATCAAATGCGAACTCAGTCATCCCAACCCCAGTTGATGAACAGTCTATCACAACCAACTGGTCTTCCCCAAGTTGGAACTCCTACAACCATGCCCCCAAATGGTTTTCCATCGCACTCGCACCATCCAATCACATCTTCTTCCCCTCGTCCTACAGGTCCTCCCCAAGGTCATCCCACAAATATGATTATGGGTACACCAGGTCCTTCACAACCCCCTGGAGCTCGTCCGATGAATCCTGGCGATGGAGTGTTCATGGGTATCCAGAATCCCCAGTACAACCCTGGCTTTGGCCCCGTAGGTAATCGAATACCGTCTGCCAACCCCTCCTTCGCCACTTTTGTGCCCACATCCAGCCAGGGTGACATGGAAATGCAGCAGAACCTCACAGATGCCATGTCAGGCAGTCGCACTGGATTCCTCACCCCGGCCCAGCAGTTTGAGCATATGCAGCCTCCTGATAACAGTTTTGGCGGTAGCTACAACATCCAGACCCCAGTAAACGTCCCCCCTCGTCCCCCATCTCATCCCACGTCCGGTGTACATCCTTCCATGCCACCTCGACAACCCCCACCTCCCCACCAACATTCTCCCCATCAGTCCGATCCTATGGCAGGTCACATACAACAACCTCCAAGACCCCAGTCACAACCACAGGGTCCCTCTGTAAGACCACCGTCACAAGCCGGACCGTCGCAAACACCGCGAACCTCGCATTCCCAGCTTCCACCGCCATCCTCCAGCGGTCTCCTTCCTCCTGCACGTATACCACCTATCACACAAGCACAGACGTCACCGCATCAACAACGGCAGGCAACTCCAGGGCAACAGCCAATAGCTCCACGGCCGCCACAGTCTTCGACGAGTGCTGCTGCTGCACCTCCTGCTACGACCGCGCCGTCCTCGGAGCCGTCGGCTCCGCCTCCCATTCGCCCTTCCCCTGTGTAAGTGTTATTCGGATTGCTTATCTTGGCTTTACTCATGTTCTCTCGAAGTGTGGCCATGCCTGTTGGTCTTGGACAGGGTCTTGTTCGATTGCTTCAATTCAGCGGAGTACTTTCAGCTGAAAACCCCACTGTACGTCATTTCATATTAATATCATTCCTCAATCATGAATCCTCGGTAGAAACATCAGCTATCACACTGGGAAAGTGTTGTAAAAGACTACTTCACTCCAAAGGCCATAATGAAATTCACCCTATGGAAAGATAACCAGCGGAATGAAGCAAAGCCTTTCGGTCAGTCATAAACGTTTCAAATTTTAACTTTGCTCATCCGTTCCGGCATTAGAGATCGGCGTCCCTATACTGCCTCGGTTTTTTCTTGTTACCACCCAATCTGGCGTTAAGTCCATGACACTCTCGCTAGACGGTGCTCGGGAACGGCTATTGTCACAGCACCACGCGGTAGTGGAGTGTGTTGCGGCTGTTTGGACATACCGATACACCAACGGGTACACAGTCACACTTCGGGGCCCGCTCACAGTCCACGTTCTCATCATCCCTCACCCAAACACCGCCCCCTCCCAAACACCGCCATACTCCCTCAAATTCGACCACCTCCAATTCGATGCAAATCATCACGAAAAGTTCATCGCCTTGGACTCGGTGATGGGTCATAGGCAATCGGAGTCGCCGAAAACGCCACGGGTGAGGACAGCACCGACGCCAAGTCCGAACGGGACGGTAATGCATAGGATGGATGATGAGAGGATATGGGAAGAACCTAGAGTTATGATCGACCATGCGTCGATACCGGGAGAACCTGTGAACGCATTTGGGATTCCGCAAGCGACGATGCGATGTTTGGAGGTGCGTATTTTTTCAGCTCCGTGTTTCTCTTTTGCTGAACACAAGGCTCGGTAGTTGGCAGAAAGTGTCAGTCAGATGACCGATCTGATCGCATTTGCGAATGAAACTAAGCTGGGACCAATGGGTAATGTTTGCTTGTTGAGACTATTGGTGAACGATCGCTGACTTGCTGGATCGATTAGACGCTCTTGCAAAGCTGGCGGACAAGCTACGAGAAGGGTCTCATGGAGTATCCTACATGGGCATGCCTCTCTCAAATGGGCCATTTCACCCCTTTCAGACAATGAACGGGCTCTCAACATCGCCAGCGGTGACATTGTATCATGGCATGTCTTCATCACCGTCAGTACCGCATCCTGGGCCCTCCGCGCACTCCCCCCAAAACCTCCCTCCTTCGGCTGATTCACAAAAGCAGACCAGACCCCCAACTGCATCTGGCACCGCACCCCCAAACTCCTCAAATCCAGCCAATGCGCCCACACCTTCCCAATCTGGCATGACAACGCCTTCCATGACCTCTGCTACCCTCAAACGCAAGAACAACGATACCAATTCGCCCTCTCAATCAAACGCCGAGACTTCAAAAAAGCCGCGAAAGTTGCACAAACGATAGCGGGTGATTATATATTCGGGATTTCTTTTGTTGCTTCGTCGTCGATCGATCTGAGCGATCATATTGTTTTGTCGCATTGTATGATGCTGAATATACCAGCTTCGATATCGACATATTCTATCTTTGCTAGGGATGTATCTTGCCACGCTCATTGTCAAGTAGAATTGCTTTACATACATCTGTTTTTATTTATAGCTTTTTTCTGTATCATCACAACAATATTGCGTGTCCAGCTTCTTTTCGTGCGGGCCCGCAGCGCTTACTTGGATAGACTATCAAGATGCCATCGTATCGGATATCAAAAATGTTAGTCCACAAAACATGCTCAAATGCTGTATATGATGCTGCCACCCATCTCTCTAAACTCCTCCCGCATTTGCATCACGAATAGATAGGTTCATGGCTAAAATCGCACTGATCACCATATCTGCACCTGTTATTACGTTGAATCAGTTTTAGTCCCACGACCCAGAATTTGGTATGTTTGATGCTCGCCTTCCTTCTGCAAAAAAACTGCATGGTTTTCGTTTACTACTTCTATACGATCCATCTTCTCCCCGTCCCCGACCACGTCCGCGACCGCGAAACTGACCCCTATCTGCTGCCCACCGCCCGCGAGCACTGCCGTTGTCAGCATATCCTCGACCATAATCACCGGTGGCGCCATTCGGATTCCAGTTCTGATCTGTGCCTCCAAATTGGGACTGTACGCCGGCTCCAGACGGGTGCTGATTGAACAGCGCTTGAGCTTGCTGCATCAATTCCTGCACCTGTTCTGGGGCTATAGGCAATTGTGAAAGCAGTGCGGGATCAAAGCCAAATGATTGGATGCCCGCGCTGTTGGGCGCACTCATCAAATCAAAACCTCCCGATAATTGACCTACGAGATCAGCGACAGATGCAGCGTTAGGCTGAGGCAAATCGGCTTCTCTCCAGAAGATATTATCGCACTCTGACCCAACCGTCATAGCCTTCACGTCCACATCTATCTCGTCATCACCAATGATCGTCGTGGGCTCGCCAGGACTGTCAGGTATCTGTGCTGGCGACATATATAGTGCACCCAAAGCTGTTTGCTCACGCTCCTCCTGAGTCGTCTTTTCTGCACTATTCTGGCCGCGTTGGGACAATTCGAGATCGAATTCGAGACCTATAGATTGTGGATATTAATTGGTCGCGGCTCATGAGAACGATGATAATTTGCTCACTTATTGGGTCCGTCCAATCGATAACCTCCTCGAATAGGGGAGCGTGTAAAGCAGCACCCTCTCCCCGATCCAGATCGCGTAAACTGTGAGCAGTATGAACGCCCTATATGAACAAACCACAAACAAGTATTCGTGACATCAATGTAAGTACTGTAGCCAACATAAAAAACGAGAGTAGAATGCTGACATCAACGGGGTCATCATCGTACACAGCCCGTTCTATCAGCCGGATCGATTCTAGCTGACCATCAGGAGCCCAAGTCACAGATTTCCTCTTTGTTCTTCCAGAAGTCATCAGGGGAGGCGTAATCGACATCGAAGCTGGTGGCGGTGTGGGCGTTGCTGGAGAGTCCCTGCGCCCTTTACCCATCGACTTCAATGCCTCCTGGAATGGATCGATCGACGATGGTTGCGCAACATTGAGATCAGGTTCCCTCTTGACAGGCGCGGGAGCTTTCTTGAAGCTAGGTAACTTGGCTTTCGGTTTCGGCGCAGAAAAGAACGAGGAATCGGAACGAGCATCTTTGACGGCGATGATATTTCTCATCTCCTTCTTCACCGCCGTTGGCTTCGACGCGGAGGCGGTAGGAGCTACGGCGGCCTTCTTCGCGGGTGGTGGCGCTTTTGCGGATGGCTGTTCAACAGGTTTTCGCTTTTTGAGCTTCGAATCTGCAAAGCACAAATTGATGAGCGCTTGTTCACTAGTACAACGAACTGACGTGACCCACCCTCAGTTTGAGTATTTTCTGCCTGTTTTTGGGCAGTTTCGACCAATTGCCGCCATCTCCGTTCCAAGTTCGATGCCATGTCCTTGATCGCTGCACATTTGGGCAACACAGAAATCAAACAAGAGTTAGATACATGTAATTTTCGTTGACTCAAGCAAGTAGTAATAATACGACAGACACGCAAACTTTGGTTGCAAGGCCGAGATCGTACACGTGTCGCGAAGTCTCACGGAGACCGCATGAGTGGATGTTTGTGAAACCAAACGCTCACCTGGAGCTGGAGGCTCCTTGACTAACTTGACGATGAGCTTCCCTAGCTTCGAGGACTTGAGTGACTCGACCGACAGTGGTAACCTGTCAATGATCTTTGCACAGTATTAGAGGCGACTTGCAGCCTTGAATATGTGTAACATACGTGAAGTAACGGCATTACGGTCTCAACCAACGGGGTGTCAGACTTGGCGGTAGCAGCAGCTTTTAGCCATTCCCGAGTAATGTCCATCGCAGTACTATTTTCGGACCACGCCCGAAAGTAGTGATTGCCGGCGTTATCCCGGATCTTGGTGAGGATTTCCATCCGTAGCGTGGGTTCAACCTCCTCAGAACCAAAGTCGTCGATGAGATTAACAAGGTTGTTAATAGCACGTGCACCGCCGAACGCGTTGGGCTGCAAAAGAGGTCTGACATCAGTGACAAAACTATCCTTTCGAGCCTGAATGTTTATCGTCGGTGGTTGTGCGGGAGCAGCAGTAACGGAGGTCCCTGTCGTTGCTGTGGAAGTTGAAGGCGTAGATGGCGATTGTGCATAGAAGGAAGATAGTTGACCCATCATTGTAGAAGTAGGTGAATGAAGAACGTGGGGCGAAAGAGTGCCTTGAGACTGTGATGTGGGTTGATGCTGATTTAAATGCGAAGAATAAAAATGCGCGGGAAGAACATAGGCAGGATTAATCGATAAAGTAGGATGCTGATATTGATATGGATGTCGTGGTTGAGATTGGGGAGTGGGTTGAGGTACATGAGTTGGAGACTGCGTATATTGTCGCGAGGGTTCCGATCCAGATCCGTTCATGGTAGTCAATGCGGGGCTGTGGTAAAAGTGAGTAAAGTTAGAGAGCATACGAAAGAGATGTAACGCACTCGATCATCATTGGCTGCTGGGTTTGTGCGGGAGGCGACTGATGCTGAGAGGACTGTTGAGAGGAAGTCGTGGAAGAGGAAGTTGCACCATTCAGCGTAGAGTAGTTTGACAAGGGTAGATGACTTTGCGGGTTAGTCCAGGCTGACATCGAACCATACGGTACGGCATTGTAGGGACCGGGAACAGAGGGCAAGTAGAATGGATTGAATGGACCTCCATAGTACGCAGGTGGTTGGGATATCGATGAAGAGGTTGAAGGTCCTAATAACCATTATTTTAACATTTTTTTTTCAAGGGCGCTCAAGAGCGTGTTTGGAGCACGGGCGCTTATGAAGAGATGCTTACCCGCAAGGTCACCTATTGTATAGTCGCTCAAATCGAGACTTGACTGCTGCGCAGTTGTTCCAGGAGGACCTCCTTGTCCATTTGTGGGGGACGACTGTTCTTTCCAGTCGTCGGTGGATGGAGTGCCTCCAGTTAAATTCTGGGCCCAGTTTTGCGCATTCGAATACAAATCCATAAGGACTGTTTTCTTCTTTTTCTGCTGCTTCGTTCTCAAGCGTTATTGGGGCAACACTAAACGGCTTATTTCTGTGCAACGAGACGCAGGAAAAGCAGGAAAGAAATGTAAACGGTATACAAGCCTTCTATCACCTTTTTTTTGCAGTGCGTTCTACGGGCCTCAACTGCCTGAGAGACCTGGCTCAGTTGAGGGTGCGAGTGTCAGCTTCGTCGCCACTGCGAACAACCCACATGATCTTCTTTTTTGAATCTCCGATTTAATAATCAGGTCTTACCTATTCGGCAACTCGGCATCATTGGACATCGTGTCAACGTTGGTTGTTCGTTGTCATTAACGTTGTCCATGCTAGTCGTGTAGAATGTCCAACTCAAAGGATCCTACTCGACATCACACTTCTCTCACACGTGTAACCCAAAAGTCTTATCATTAGACCACGGGTCGTCAACCGAGCTATACACACACACAGGTTTGCGCTTAACTTACCTAGTGTTATCGCTAGCTTACCTGATTTCCTATTAGTTGTTTCAATAGGATTAACCCTAATAGTTGTCAACAAACAAAAGTTTATAATTGCTTACAAGCATCAACAAAGTTGATTTTTCACATTTGAATCCTTCCCTTGTCTTTTTCTCACTACCCTCCTTTCCTAATCATTATGCCACCCAAGGAGCCGAAGGAAGAACTTGACCTTGATGAGAAGAAGGCTCAGGTCCGTGCTCTCCCATATATCTTCCCATCGTCGCGTCTGCTCATTCTCAACGCGTTCTCCTATCTAGCTCGCGATCAAGTTCAATAATGCCGCGCGTCAGTTCAGTGCTCTTGCCGAAGTTCTTTCCAAGGCTGTCACCGAAGTACCCATCGATGAACCCACTGTAAATAGTCTCACCGAACTTCTGAACGCGGCAATCGCGAAACCGTCGCGTAAGCGCAAGCTCGTCGCGCTTGACATTGGTGAGGATGGTCTCCCCAGAAAGAAGAAGCGTGAAAAGAGAATCAAGGATCCCAATGCACCAAAGGGTCCTGCCTCCGCGTACATCCTATTCCAGAATGACATTCGCTCCGCGTACAAGAAGGAACATCCAGACATGTCTAACAAGGAGCTGCTAAGACTCATCGGTGACCAGTGGAAGACGTTAGCCGAAGAAAAGAAAAATGTACGTGCTTGTCAAGTGTATGCTCATGGTCATCGCTCATTCGTACCATCAGTTCTACCGTGATCAACACGGCAGGGCTAAGAAGAAGCACGAAGTTGACCTTGCTGCATATAACGCCCAAAATCCCGACCACGTTCCTGCAGAGGTCAAGGACAGCGGGAAGAAGAAGAAGAAAGAAGAGGCATCAGAACCTCCCGCAACGAAGGAGATTGCGAAGGCTGCCCCCAAGACCACCAAGAAGGCTGCCGCTCCTGTACGCTCTTTTGTATCAATTCTGACCTCCGCTGACCTTATTGATCAGAAGGCTGGCAAGGTGGTCCCGAAATCTAAAGAGGTTGTTGAAAGCTCAGGTTCGGAGGCAGAGGATGCTTCGGAAGTAGAAGCCTCAGATGCAGAGTCGTCAGACGATGAACCGGCCCCGACAGCCAAAGCTAAGGCGACCACAGATGAAGATTCTGACTCCGTATCTGAAGCCGATACTGATTCTTCCGAGGAAGAAGCTCCTCCTCCGCCTCCTCCAAAGAAGTCCAGAAAGTGATAAAAGATTTATCAACAGCTCCCTTCTGTGATTGGATTCTATTGTTGACACGTTGGCTACCTTCGCTCTTCTTCGTATGATACATATACTCCACTATTTTATCGTCAGCAAGCATATGGCTATTGATTCTTTTGAATACTATACATACTATTCTTCAGTGGCCCTCAGGCCTTCGTCGGACGTAGGGATTACGTATATTGCGTATTATAAGCACAGCAATCCTGTGCCCACCAATTCGTAGTAAGTCACCTGCGTGACTTGTCAGACGTGTGGCCAGCGGCTGGACAGCCTGGTCCGACCTATATAAACAGCAACCCACAATCCTGCCAACGCTATCACTTCGTTTCAACTTTCTATACCATGTCCTCCCCTCCCCCAAATCCTGATTCAAGGTCTCTTCCGAGGGGCTGGCTTGCGCAATACAACTGGGAGTATGTACAATCTGATAATCTCACGAAGCGCTCCTGATCATCGTAATCTATAGATACAAAGCATGGTATGCTGCACGTTCCCGCCACGCTCCTTGACACCTTATCAAGTCTCTAAAATGCAGGTTTTATGTGAATGAGATGGAACAACCTCCCCGATCATCTTGGGAGCATCCCCTCGGCCCGCCCCAGTATACTCCTCCCCCTGGCCCTCCCCCTCCTAATCGTGATTTCAACCGCTCTCCTTATGATGGCGGCTACAACCAGGGTCCCACTTCGGGTGGTTACGCGCCTTCTTACGGTGGTGGTTACGGTGGTGGGTATGGTGGCAACCCGCCCCCTGCTGGATATGGCGGCAATCCGCCCCCTGCTGGGTACCAGAGCTACCCACCTGCAGGAGACAGAGGTAAGAGTCCATGAACCGTTCGTGTTAGATGTCAAACCATTTCGGCAGGCTTCTTTGGCAGGATGTCTTCTCAGCCCCAGCAACCCGTCTATCAGCAGCAGCAGGCTCCGCCGAGGAAGAGTGGACCAGGGATGGGCACTGCTCTGTTGGCTGGTAAGCTTTAGTCTGCTGTGCGATACTGGCAGGACTAATGCCCGGGATCAGGCGGTGCTGGTCTAGTGGGCGGAGCCCTCCTCATGGATGCCTTTGAGGACCATGAAGATAATGAAAGAGAACAGGCCTATGACCAAGGTAAGTCACTTTGCTCGTGTTCCCATGGATGTAGCTAAACATCTGGCAGGGTATGACAATGGCTACGACAACGGTAATGACAATGGCGACAATGGCGGAGGCGGAGATTGGTAAACTACATACTTGGTTCGATACCGCAAATGCATGGTTCTGGGTTCTGGCGCCTAGTCTGGTGGATTTGTGTTTGTAAATAGTACTCTAAATGCTTGGATTTATGCAATGGACCTTGTGGCACAATTGATGAGCGCCTGGCTATGCGGCGTCTGTATGTGACCAATTGTATACTCCCATATGGTGAATGCGAAGCTTGTCTAGTCACACTGTGAACCCAAGCTCAGTAAATTTTAGCTGCGACATCACCTGTTCACGGAGTTCCACCCCCTTGTCAAGTGCGAATCAAGTACTGTGTAAGTCACCAAATTAGCTATTGGAATAGATGACGACAGTCTCCCCTAGCTAGACGACCTATCGAAAGAAGGCAGTCCTTCCTTCATATGAAGAGCGTACGGGAACAGAGTATTGCTTCTTGATGGCTTCTATTATAACCAGAGATGCTAGTAAGTTAACACTCCACAGAGATGAGCCACTTCAAGTTGCGCCAGCCATCAGGAATGCTCGAGGTAAACATAGTCACGGACCACGGTTACGGCGAGCCAGGGACGTAATGGAAGTCTTTGCCGTGTGTGCGAGATGACAGGCCCGGGAATGGCCCTTTACTGCTGTCCACTAGAATACACAGTACTGGCGGTCATCGTCGTTCGAGGAAAGAAGCTCCTGGAGGGTGTCTGATACTACGAGAGGAAAGCGATAATGGGTTGATCAACCCATGCGGTGCTTGGCGAGCCTTGTGGCTGCCTTGGCGCATGATGTTAACGTTGGTCCATCAGCATCAGTCACAGCATTGATTGATAGACGAGCCTAGACACAAGGGCCCGTTATATTCGTGGGTACCTGGTTGTACCTTGCATGAGCATGATAAAGTATGGGGTATTCTCGTGTGTCGGATCCTGCAGTTTCAATCGTTCCCACTAATGAGTTTTTATGCTGGTGTCGTGCCCGCAGACGGTCTCTCTGCACAGGCTGGCGTAAATTGGTGAGTAAATTGAAAGAATTCTTAGTGGTGGTTCTCAAGTATCTCAATTCATGATCAAGGTCGCCTCACCAGCAGACAATTCCAACACAGTCTCCGCCGACTAGTGCTAGGACTGTGTCTGCATCAGCGCCTAATTCCAGCACTTATGCAGCACCAGTCACTCCTGCGCAAGCATATGCGCGCTCTGTTGTCTCTGGGCAACCTGTTCTGCACTACACCATCCAGCGAAAGCAGCCGGGGCAAACGCCTGGTCAACAGCCAGCACCACTTTTGCAGTCTACAGCTGAGGCTTCCGCGTCTACACGCGGTCAATCATACGCCCAGCGCCTGTATGCCAGTTCGTTGGGTAAGCAGCCCCAGGCACAGACCACTCTTCAGACCAGCAATAGGCGGTCTTCTTCTGGACGTGGAGAATCTCCAGACAACCGAGTTCCGGCTGGCCCACGGCCTCCTCACGGTGCAAGAGCGTCTCTGATACTGAACACCGCCCCTAACACCGCCCCTCAAGCTGTTTCTGCCCTTGATTTCTACCATAGCAGTGTCTCAAAGCTAGAGTTTCAGTCACCGGTACCTGACCGAGGCACTAGTTCCCCACGAGCCCGGCGCCCTCAGTCTGCTAGTTCCGCCTCGAGCACCTCCGTGGCCCATTCCTCGGTTCCTATTCAGGCACCATATGGCCTGCAAGCACCCGTTAGGCGTGGCCCAGTTCCAGTGGAACTCTCCAATGTGCCTCCCCAATCGCCAGCTGGCGACCTTCAATGGTCAAGTCAGGCGGGCTCGCGCAGTAGAAGCCCACCCAACCCAACACCTGTGATGCCAAGAAATGCCATAGTCTCACCTGTTCTACCGGAGACACCCTTAAGGGAGTTTAGCCCATACTCGGAGGATCACGCAGGAGATTCAGCTCAAGTGGCTGTGATCTATTCTAGTCCCGAGCCCGCGACTCAAGAAAGTCATCCTTTGCCTGCATCTGTACGGGCTGAGAGTCCTCATATCGGCGGTTCCGAAGAAGTACCGTTATATTCCCTTGTTGATGATGAACCTCCTCCCCCAGACTTCGACGAGTCCATTGGCAGCGCGACCACGGCGAGCGTGTATCATACTGAAGCACCCATAGTGCTAGCACCCCCTGATGTGCATTTGCCTACATCGCATGAGTTTGATGCTGTATCTGGGGCCGTACCTTCAGCAGTCGCAGATACTCCTTCAATCGTCGAGGCCCCTCGCCCACTTTCTCCAGAACCTCTTTCGGGATCACCGCGAATCTCCCTAGCTATGCCAGAAGTACAGTCGTACTCTCTGGGGAAAGCGCCTGTGGATGTCAAAGAGAACTCGCACGGTCACTCTGCAGAAAACTCAATGCCTAGGTTTTCTGAGAAGTCACAGTCGTACCCGTCTATGGAAGCTACATCGTCATCTCGAACACTATCCGAAGGGCTGCCTTCATACAAGCAACCTACGCATAAAGCCACTCCTCAGGACATCTCTCCCGTTTCCCCAGCGGTCCCCACACGCAATGACACCTCTGCGAGGGCTTCTTCTACAGCACCTCTGCCTGCTCTTCCACCGAGACGCTCTGTAGCTTCCACACTAGTGCCCATCGCAACTTCTGCGCCATCCATGATGCCTCCCCCTCCTCACCCAGCAAGCCCAAGGGCGTCAGCTGTGAACCCGGTTGAAGTTCGGCCAGTGCCTCTTACGATGTCTCCACCACCTCCTCATCCAGCAAGCCCAAGGGCGTCAGCTGTGAACCCTGTTGAAGTTCGGCCAGTGCCTCTTACGATGTCTCCACCACCTCCTCATCCAGCAAGCCCAAGGGCGTCAGCTGTGAACCCGGTTGAAGTTCGGCCAGTGCCTCTTACGATGTCTCCACCACCTCCTCATCCATTAAGCCAAAGGGCATCAGCTGTGAGCCCGATTGAAGCTCGGCCAGTGCCTCTTCGACCTGGTAGCGGTCGCCAACCATCCAACCCACCTCTTCCTCCAAGAGTTAGGGCAGAGCCAATATTCACTCCTCCATCAGTGAGTATCCCGCCCTTTATTGCCACTTCTCCTGAAACAATCTCGCAGATGTATCAACAGCCTCTTCATTCGCCTCCCTCCACCCCGCACTCTCAAGGTCCATCGGTGCTCTCCTCATCAACCGGTAGTTTTCCTCCAGCGTTCAGACCCCAACTATCTCCGGATGTATCCCCTACACTGCAAGGACAGGTTCCTCACCAATCACCGCGCCAAAGCTTGCAGCGTCCTGCAGAATTCAGACACCAGCCATCTCCGGCGTTGTCCCCTACACTGCAAGGATATGTACAGGTTCCTTATCAGTCACCGGGTCAAAGCTTCCAGCCACAGACCTCCCCGCCGCCCCCACCGCAACAACCAAGGGCACAAAATGTACATGCTCAACCGGTTCAATCTAGCAGGGGACTTGGGAATCTCGCAGCAGGTATAGCAGGGCGCGCTTTTGGTGTCCCTGCTCAACCGGCACAGTCTAGCAGGGGATTTGGCACAAATATCGTGGCAGGAATAGCAGGGGGCGCTCTTGGTCTACTCGGGGGGGCTGTGCTCGCTGAGACACTAGGCGATGGCGACATTGCCGATAATATCACTGGAAGTATGGACGGGATGACGTTTGGGGACCCTACAGAGGGTCTGTTCGATCCCAATATGGGCACTGGTGATATGCTAGGCAGTGGTTTCGACCCTACGGCGAACTATGGAGGAGACCAGACGTTTGTTGGGGACTCATTCGACCCTACGGCAAACTATGGAGGAGATCAGACGTTTGTTGGGGACTCATTTGATCCTACGGCAAACTATGGAGGAGATCAGACGTTTGTTGGGGACTCATTCGATCCTACGGCAAACTATGGAGGAGATCAGACGTTTGTTGGGGACTCATTCGATCCTACAGCAAACTATGGAGGAGATCAGGCGTTTGTTGGGGACTCATTCGATCCTACGGCAAACTATGGAGGAGATCAGACATTTGTTGGGGACTCATTCGATCCTACGGCAAACTATGGAGGAGATCAGCCGTTTACCGGGGACTCCTTCGGCTCAACATATGACATGGCTGATCAGACCATGGGGGATGGAGTAGACCCTAGCCAATTTCAAGGGCAGGCGCCATATTATGTGTCGGAACAGTACCAAGAGACTCAGGAGATCACTATCACGCAGACATTTGATGAATCCCAGTCGGAACAGCAGCCGAATGACCAGAGCAGTGGCACGCACTATATGCATGATGCAGGGCGGATCCTGCAAGCCGCTTACAAGAGGTATAACGCTACGCAGCAGAATGGTGCAGCCCAGGGTTCTCAAGGTTCACAGACAACGTCTCTGCTGCAACAAACTCCACATCCTGGTCGCCCACCTAATTCGCCGCCGGTTGGACACGCACCGACGTCCTCCACTGGCATATATCCCGGAGCACAGACCAGTTCCGCATCGGTCCCTTTCCATGGAGCATCTTTTACCCACTCCACCGCATCAGGCTATACCAGTCCGATCCAACAACATGGACAATCTACGCACCTCATGGCACAACACCACTCATCTGTCAATCCTGCTTCTCAGCAGGGCACACATCCACTTTCTCACCATCACGCGTCCCCACAAAGCTCTCACCCACAGAGCTCTCACACCCAGAGCCCGTATATGAATCATGTTACTTACCCCTCCTTCGGGACCGCCACTCATACCATGAGCTCGCAGGCAGCCCAGTATGCCGTGAACAACGGTGCCTCTCCTCACGGCACCGCCACTCACCATTATTCGCCCCAATCCCAGGCGGATGGACGGTACTCCGCCCATCCCTCACAATACCTTGCTCAGGGACACCCGCAACAGAGTCCCACTGCTCAACAACCTCCGAGTGCTGGTGCTGGCCTAAATAAAACCATGATTGCAAAACAATTCGTCAAAGGCGCGTTGATGGCTGGCGGTGTTCTCGCAAAGTATAACCGCCTGACCGGAGGGAATGGGAATTGATGGAGGATACTCGTAATTCATAATGGCTAGCCCTTTAATTATCAATCGCATGCGATTCGGGAATTCTACGTTTATTCTATCCGGGTGTTGACTATTGCTAGTCTATATATATCATGTAGTGGTTTTCAATCTTGTTTGACAGCTTTCAAGTTTCGCCCGCTTGATTGGAACATTTTCTCTCTTGAACACCAGCCACTTCCTACGTATGCACACCCTTCAGTAACAGATTCTGATCAACATCAGCTTCGGGCGTCAGCTCGGGACAGTCCTCATCGCCCTCAAGAAAAGAATGTTAGACTGGGTCGTTTACTAGGCACCGGGTGGAAGGTCGAGTTGCTAGGATCAGTTCAATTGGGCCTCTCCATCCAGTCTGTCGTGCACTTGAAGGACACCTCATTAATCTGGTCCCACTGTGGAATCGCCGTAGCTGGTACTACGGGGAAGGTTGCAAATTTGTGTATGTTAGTATGTGACACCAAATTGCATTCCGCATCCATGTACCCTCCCAGTACTTCCTTAGGGTGATTGTAGCAGGCAAGAGATGTAGTGCGGAGCACCGGGGTCCAGGCTGTTGTTGCGACTTTGCCAGTATAGACTTTGAAGTTGTGCTCTTCTACTCGTGCGACTCGAATGCCGATCATGCATCCTCAGGTCCGTGTCTAGTTCTCCCCCTCGCGGTCCCACATCAATACATTTCTCCTAGAACCTGCGATTCCCCCAGTTCTCACTCACAATGAACGATGCATCCAGTGTCAAAATAATTAAGAAAAAACACGATCCACCCCACTCACAATTGGTGTGAACACACACCTTCCAGGCAAACTCCACGACATTCGTCAAGCCTGGGCTCTATGCAGTCGCTTCACCAGCCAGAGCCGCCTGATATTGATGGTGGGATTTCAAAACGCCAGATATATTACCCGCCCGCATTCGTCACCGTCGTGTAAGGCGGCTGGGTCACGAGTCTACGTTCTACGTAGCGAACGGCCTCGAACGGCCCGCATGCGGGGAGATATCAGCGGATGACCCAGTGGGTAGGCCTCCAAGAAGCGTTCTCCACGGTCAGAACGACCCTACCGACCAATGCAAGTATGACTTGCTTCATCACCTGATCCGTATAATCGGCATAATCATGCCTCGTGCCAGTTATCGCTCTTGAATTTCTCAAGGATGTCCTCGAATACAACGCTCCATGCGGGCTAATGCCGACTCGGACCCCCGCTCTCGCAAGGTTTATAATGCCACATGCGTCAATTTGCGTTTTTTCATCACCCTGGTTATAGGTGTTTATCACTGCGCGATCTATGCGATTGAAACTGTCTATGAAAATCAATCTATTGACTGTGTCGCAGCTTCTGCTTGCGCTAGAAGCTTTATCCTCTCCGACAACCACCGGATCTGCATCCATCGTCAACTTGGGTTATGCCCAGTACCAGGGATCAGTAGACACAGTGGCAAACATTACCAGCTTCCTTGGAATACGGTATGCAGCTCCTCCAGTCGGTGCGTCCAGTCTTGTGTATTGTATGAAATCTCAGCTCACACACCAAGCACATAGGCGACTTGAGATGGGCAGCTCCGCAGCCTCCACCAACCGTTTCTGGGGTTCAACAAGCTAACACGCAACCAAATGAATGTTATCAAGCACTTGTAGGCAACTCTTCGACGAACCCTTTTGAAAGCACCTCTATGAGGAAAAGGGCAGTCAGTCAGTCTGAAGACTGTTTATTCTTGAAGTAAGCCCTGCCATGAAACGATATGTTGTCATTTACGATTGATGGTTACATCCGGTAGTGTATACACTCCTGGAAGTGAAGTGGTGGCCACTTCGTCAGGAGGGCTCCCAGTTGTCGTTTGGATTCATGGAGGAGGGTAAGTAGCACGTGCCATGATCCTCTGTCGATGAAACGATTTTGGTACAGGTATATTTCAGGAAGTGCAAGCTTATTCAATGGGGCAGATCTAGTTGTGGAGTCGAATCACGGTGTCATCACTGTCTTAGTCCAGTACCGCCTCGGACTACTTGGTATTATTTCCGCTGCTTCCTCTGGTTCTCAAAATGTATACTAAAGTGTATACACTGCCAATTAGGTTTCCTTCCTGGAGAAGCAGTCAAAGAAGGGGGTGCACTCAATGCCGGACTGCGTGCGTGATTATCATGGTCTGACTGCCCTTCAGACCCAGCTGAACTTAATATTCCAAGTCGACCAGAATTACGCGTTACAGTGGGTACAGGCCTATGTGAGCAGAAATCTTTACTTGCGCGTTATACCTCAGCTGATGGGAAGCTTAATCGTGTAGATAAGTGACTTCGGTGGCGATCCTACAAAGGTCACGATTTGGGGAGAGTCTGCTGGTGAGCTGCGCTAGGTACTCTTCGTTCATCGTGATTTTTGTTTATCACTCGTTATTTAAGGTGCCGGTTCCGTGATACAGCATCTTGTTGCTCATGGAGGAAACACGCAGCCTCCTCTCTTCAGTGCTGCCATGACGAGTTCCACGTTCTTGCCATCCCAATACAATTACAATGACCGAATTCCGGAGGTGATTCTTGTTCATGAGGTCGATGTCTGCAGAGTCCTGAAAGCGCCACCGACAGATGCTATACAGTGAGGTCGTCGATGGAACGAAGCAAGTACTTTCAAAGGTTACATGTGGCCATTCCCGATCTGATCCCTCAACTTATAGCTGTACTTCAAAATTGGATACCCTCTCTTGTTTGCGCGCTGCCGACGTCAATACGCTGCAAACATTGAACTATAACATCAACGTCAATGGTTTCTTTGGCGTGTTCGTATTCGTCGCTGTTGTTGATGGCACTTTCATCTTGGAGAGGCCTACTGTGACGATCAGCAAGGGTCGTTTGAATGGCGTATGATCTATGAATGCATTTATCTGACAGCGAACTCAGGCCCTTTTCTCTTAGAACTATCTTCTTGCCGTAACCAATTCGCATGAAGGGAACATCTTCGTAGACCAATCGACGACAATGGATGTCACAGATTATGTCAAGACACTATTCCCGAACTTTGGTTCTGCTCAGGCTGCTGGAGCAGTGACGATGTACCAGGACCAGGGAAGTAACGCCAATCAGGCAAATCTTGTGATGGGTGAATGTACGTATGTCTTTCAATGAATTCATCATTGCCCCTGATTTCCTGCGATTCAGCAATATTCGTTTGCCCTACTTATTATCTCCTCAAAGCATTCGGAGAGCGAGCTTGGAAAGTAAGTTCGAGGCAAGGCACAATTTATGTATACTTAACAAAAGCAGGGCGAGTTTGCAATTCCAGCTGGTCTGCACGGAAGTGATGTCGCATACTATTTCACCTCGTATCAGTAAGTTGAAGCGATGGACCAAGCCCTACTCTGATTGCATACTGTTTCAGGAGTGGTCCTACATACAACAATTCCCAGTTCATCACTGCGTTCTCGAATTCATTCATGGCTATGGCCATGTCCAACACTCCCGACGACAGATACTCCCCCGGGGATATCACACCTTCCTGGAAATCTTGGCGACATGGTTCCACCGAGATGATGTTCAATGAGACATCTGTAGGAGTGCCTGACGTGTACACTTTCAAGACTGATAAGGCCTTGCTCGAGCGTTGCGCGTGAGTACTGTACCATATTTATGAAAAGTTAAGGTGCTGAGCTAAATGGATGTAGCTACTGGCAAAACGTGACGGCGTATTCGGTGCAGTGATTGGAAATTGAGCTCTGTAATGTTAACCGAGTTGAGCTGAGTATTAGTACACCGTGTTTGTGATCCAATTTTCGGCCCCCGGTCCAACCCCGGCCGGTCACAAAGGTCCCTTGACGTAGATGGTTTTCGTTTTACGAGCCGACAATGACTACCAGTAGGCCAATACTTAGTGGACTCTAGTGGTGCCGGATCTTCCGAACCGAGTACATCAACTGTCAGCGCTTCATTGCCTTCCCAAGACCCTCCCGCAAAGGAGATGGTGACGCGGGTTCTATCTGGGTTCAAGAATTCCAGGGTGGGGAGGCTTTTGCATAAATATATGATTCTGCCGCATATTTCATCGGAAACGGCGAACTTTGGTGCCGTCTGAACTTGTCAGACATTGGTTATGAATCTGACAGAACCACGTCATGTGGCTAGGAAAGGACATATAGCTATATCTTCTGAGTTAGAAACCTTGCATTGTATCCGAGTCCTGACATGAACCTTAGCCACTGCTCCGACAAATGGCCTGAAACCAGGCTGCCCTTGTTTACTGATACAACCTACCAAGGTACAAGTTTGGGAGACAGGAGGATCAAGCCCACATTACAAGTGTTTGCACTGGTGCTCGTTGTCGGATAGCTTTAAGTTCAAGAAGAAACATGCCATGGTAAAGAATGTAAAGCTTGAAGTTTTGTTATAATAAATTTTGGCCCGTACGGCAAACGCGCTTGTGGCTGCAATACATGTTACCACGTGATACTACCGAATGGAGCGAAAGACCAATAAATTGAGTTTAGGTTGTCCGCGAATTGCCCGCGCGTCTCGCTGAAGTTTTTTGCTCAGTCGCGACGGAAATGCCCTTTGTTTCTGTTCTCCCACCTTAGCACTGCTATTATGGTCTCCACGAGAAGCAATGGCGCCCGTAGTGTTCGCACACCCGCAACTACGACTACAGGCACTCCAAGCACGTCCGTGTCTCCCCTGCTTAGTGGCGAAAATTCTGCTGTACCTGAAACCCCTGACACCTCCGACGTCGGTGAGGATCCAGTGGTCACGAAAGTCGCAACGAGATCACTTGCAGCAAACCTTATGAATACGCGGAAGCGCCCTACAGAAGATGCAGACGAAGACGAAGACCTCGCGGCTAGACCGGTTGCGACTAAACGGAGGGTCATTCAAAAGGCGTTTTTCGTTGAGATACCCATTAAACATTCGACCTTGAACTCAAAGGCGAGAACGCAGTCTTTAGTAGTTCCGCCCAGCCGCATACTAAATATTATCAATGTACAGCAACAAGCAACACCTGTTAAAGGCAAAGGGCGAGTTGTTACCTCCAACGACCAGCTTCCCTCAGAGGATGAGGACCTCTCCGACGGCTCGGAGTATATTGAGTCGGATGATGATGTCCCTCTCCCCTCAAAGAACGTGGATGACGTCATCTCGAGTTCTGAGGGATACGAGTCAGAGGGTGACGAAGAATTGATGGTTGCTGCTGCCATTGAGTTGTCCCGTGAAACAGCACGGCTCGCTGCTCAAGAATACTCGGGAGTCGGCTCTTCCTCTAGAACTATCGTTGCGTCGCCAAGCCTCAAGATTACCAAGAAAGGTGCTGCTGCTGAACGTCGCCTGACACAGTCCGGTAGCAAGACCAAAGTCAAGGGAAAAGGAAAAGATCGTTCTGCGGGCAGTGAGGATGGGGATTTCATGCTCGCAAACAGCGATTCAGCACTATCGGCCTTGAGTTCAAGCGAAGAGGAAGTCCCGGTTTCCAAGGGCAAAGGAAAAGGAAAAGCTACGAAGAAGGGTAAAGACAATAGGAAGTTTATCGACACCGAACCCATGACTTGGGTAGAGCGGTCTCAGCAGCGCCGTCTGCAAGCAGCCGAAAGGAGGGCCAACAAGTCAGAGGAGTATGCATTAATGCAAGAGCTTGGCCGAAAGTTAACTTATGTACGGTGCCCTTTTCCTGCTAGAACGTTTACCCTAATTGTCAGCGCAGGCTGAGAAATCTTCCTTGGCACTCAAGAAGTATCACCCTGAGCTCAAGGACGTCTGGGGTAACATCGAGTCCAGCATCCCCATCGTCGTACCGGAGAGAGCTGAACAGCCTGCTGGTTTGAAGGTCACGTTGCTTCCATTCCAGCGGGAATCACTCTCCTGGATGCGTAAACAGGAGAAAGGGCTCTGGCATGGCGGCATGCTAGCAGACGAGATGGGGTATGTTTCTTCAACTTCCAGTGTACACCAGTTTGAGCGCGCTCCTTACAGCATGGGCAAGACTATTCAAATGATATCTCTCTTTGTGTCGGACTTGAAGCGTCCGAACCTCGTTGTTGCGTATGTATCCACCGTTTAGTTGTGTTATCATGTCATAATCACATGCTACACAGGCCAACTGTTGCTATAATGCAATGGCGAAATGAGATCAATACTCACACAGAGGGGATGAATGTCTTGGTATGGCATGGCGCGTCTCGTCTCAACAACCCCAAGGAACTGGAGAAATACGACGTTGTTAGTTCCAGCTTCAAAATTCTCTTATGTCTCTGTTCTAATGCAACCAGGTGCTCACTACTTACGCTGTGATGGAAAGTTGCTTCAGGAAGCAGCAGAGCGGCTTTAAGCGGAAGGGGCTTATTGTGAAGGAACCTTCGCCTCTTCACCAGATTAAATGGAACCGAATTATTGTACGATCAGCTCATTTTTACAACTTTATTTTTATCATTGCTGATAATTTTCTGACAGCTTGACGAAGCGCACAACATCAAAGAACGCCAAACCAATACTGCCAAGGCATCCTTTGAGCTTGAGAGCAATTACAAATGGTGTCTATCCGGAACGCCCCTGCAGAATCGTGTTGGAGAGCTATACAGTCTCGTCCGTTTCCTCGGGGGTGATCCGTTCTCTTTTTATTTCTGTGCGGCGCGCGTTTTTGCATTCGTCTTTTGAGTTACTGACCTGAGTATCGTAACAGGTAAGAAATGTGCTTGCAAATCGCTTCATTGGAGGTTTACAGATAAAAGGCATTGTGACGGTAAGATTCTGTGTTCCTACTCCAAACGCTCATTTTATATTTTACAACAGACTGTGGTCACAGCCCGATGCAACATGTAAGTCGCCATCACAATATGCAAACTTTGCTAACCAGGGTCATTTAGACCTGTTTCTGGAATAACGAGATTTTGACGCCTATTCAGAAACACGGCATGGAAGGGCCAGGCAAGATTGCTTTTAAGAAGCTACGCATTCTCCTTGATAGGATGATGCTCCGTAGAACCAAGGTCGGACCCACCCTTTTACTCGTGTGCTTGAAAATGAATCGCTGCGACAGATTCAACGAGCTGATGACTTGGATTTACCTCCTCGCATGGTTATCGTACGACGGGATTACTTCAGTCCTGAAGAGAAAGAGCTTTACCTTTCGCTCTTCTCAGACGCGAAACGCCAGTTCAGCACTTACGTTGACTCTGGAACGGTTTTGAACAGTGAAGTCACTTTTTGGAAAGTTGGATCTGACTGCTGACGCTATTCCATCAGATTATTCCAACATCTTCAGTTTGTAAGCCCTTTGTGCTCTCACCTCGTTTGATTCTAAAGATCCTGTAGACTGACTCGCATGAGGCAAATGGCTTGCCACCCAGACCTTGTGCTCCGCAGCAAGACTAACGGGACCCAGTTCTTGGGCTCTGACGAGGCTGGTGAAGCCACAATCTGTAGGCTCTGCAGTGATGTGGCGGAGGATGCTATCAAGGCCAAATGCCACCATATATTCGACCGAGAGTGCATGAAACAGTATTTAAGCACAGCTGGAGACATGACGGTCAGTTTTGTTCCTTATCAAAAAAATTTGGAGTTCTGATTTCTCTAAGCCTGACTGTCCTGTTTGTCATCTCCCTCTTACTATCGACCTCGAGGCTCCCGCGCTCGAACTTGAAGCAAATATTCCTTCTGCTCGACAAGGAATCTTGGGGCGACTCAACATCGAGACTTGGCGGTCTTCCTCCAAGATCGAGGCTCTCGTCGAGGAACTTTCTAATCTTCGCTTGCAAGACAACACGACTAAAAGTATCGTGTTTAGTCAGTTTGTCAACTTTCTGGATTTGATCGCCTTTAGGCTACAAAAGGCGGGCTTTTCGGTGCGCATGGTCCCAGGAGTTTTTCTGAATTTTGACGCCAAAACCTTGCGTAGATCTGTCGACTTGAAGGAACCATGAGCCCTCAAGCTCGCGATGCGACCATTCAACACTTCAGTACGTCGGACCGTCACCTACCGATTTTGTTTTCCTAAATTGTTTCCCCAGTGAACAATGTTGGGGTTACTGTATTTCTAGTCAGCTTGAAAGCTGGTGGAGTGGCATTAAACTTGACGGAAGCATCCCGAGTGTATCTCATGGACAGCTGGTGGAATCCTGCGGCAAGTTCTCGTCACTACTTATCTCATCCTCAGCTGACTCTTGCTATTCCAGGTCGAATATCGTACGCAAATTGACTCATTGCACCTCTTGCACCTGCTGATTTTCACTGTAGAAGCTATGGACCGTATTCACCGTCTCGGACAATACCGTCCTATTCAGGCCATCAAACTTGTCGTTGAAGACAGCATCGAAAGGCGGATCGTCCAATTGCAGGAGAAGAAATCAGCGATGGTGGATGCCACGCTGTCTACTGATGATTCTGTGAGTACTTGTGGCTAGCAGCTGAGACGTTCATGAATGCTTACTATGGCCTAGGCGATGGGACGGTTGACACCAGACGATGTAAGTGCTGAAGTTCTTTCTGTCGCATGACACATGGCTGATTTTACTTGTGTAACCTAGTTGAGCTTCTTGTTCAGAGTGCGTCCGCTTTTCTTGACTCGTCCGACTTTGCTTACCTTTTGTCTGCCAACAGCTGTAGCTTATATATTGTTTACGAACGTACTGTACACACCCTGCCTTTTACAGGCAGTAGAATAATACGCTGTCGTTTCTGATTCTACACGGAATATATCTGATTTACGAAGACCTGCTAATCATTTTTTAGCAATTGTTGTTACAGATCTTGATGATGATCATCGTGCTTGTTTGCGCGCATCGGGTGAAGATCCTGGATCGTTAGCCCACAGGAAAGTCTTCGACGTCGACGCCGTCTGATATAATGGAACCAAAGTATAGATGCGGCACTGCGTAGGAACCATGGAATAAACTACAACCGCGGCGGGTGCGCGCAAGGCATGGCACAAGCTTATTTCTAGTATATTTATCTGGTAAGTATTGATACAAGAATGTGATCAAAGCTGATGTTGATTTGGTTAGCACGTGACCTGGACGCGTCGCGTTTGTGAATGCCAATCTCCTCCCTCTAGAGTTCTCCCCATCTCACCGCTCTTGCCAATGAATATAAAACGCGGGCGTCCGACTCCAGTCATCAGTAAATTTGAGGCTGGCCGGAAGCTGACACTGGCGGGCGCGTAATTAGCTGTCAGCGTCATCAACTTTGCTGTCCTCATCTCACAGTACATGCTCATGACGCGCCATGACGTAGGGCAGTGTCGGTCACCGCTGGTAATCATTACGGGAGGCTGACTCTCCCAAAGGTATAAATACCTGCCCGCCCGGGCTTTCTCTTCTTCATCAGCCTTGACCTCCTCCCTCCGAGTTGCCAGCGATCCTTCATCGTCACCATTGACCCTTTGACAATTGCGTGTCACGGACGATTATATTTCGTTGTCTTGTCACTGATCGTTTCATTGTCTTGCTCTCTCGCTTTCCTGCTCTCTCGCCGGCTTGCTCTCTCGTCGTCTTGCTCTCTCGTCGTCTCGCTCTTTCGCCGTTGGTACAGCCATGTCACATATTCTCCTCCTTCTCCCGCCTAAAAGTGAGTTACCGCCCTACGCCAACACTACATCCTTCTTATTACCTCTCCTTCCAGAATATCGAAAAGCCCAACGTTGGCCGCGTTGATGAAAAAAAATATTCTCTCTCTCGAACCTCGCCCTCGCTGGCGCCGCCTACCTTTCTCCCCTCCCGCCCGCTCATCTAGCTACGCTGCACATCCACCCATTATTATTCAACGTCGGACACTCGGCGTGCGGTGGCTCTGCATTCAAGCTCGATGGCGTAGCATCAGTAAGTCTTGTCTTCCTCACGTTCTCTGAACCTCAGTCTGACTCTCATCATTCCTCCAGTCTGACCGCAGTCGCTCTTTCTACTGGATGACGGATGCGTCACCATCTCTCGTTCTGCCTAAGTCTGTCGTCCGACAGCCGCCGCTCTTTCTACTGGATCGCGGATGCGCCTTCCATCTCCCGTTCTGTCTCTCTTTCCGAACATAAGCCTGTCGTCCGACAGCAGCCGCTCTTTCTACTTGATGACGGATGCGTCACCATCTCCCGTCCTGTATCTCTTTCCGTTGAACATGCGGACGCACCCGCTGCTTCTCCCGCCCGCTCATCTAGCTTGGCATCAGTAAGTCTCGTATTCCTCAATTTCTCTGAACCTCAGTCTAACTCTCATCATTCCTTTAGTCTGACCAAAGTCGCTCTTTCTACTGGATGACGGATGCGTCACCATCTCCCGTTCCGTCTGTCTTTCCGCTGAACATCACTACAAGCCTGTCGTCTGACAGCAGTCGCTCTTTCTACTGGACGACGGATGCGTCACCATCTCCCGTTCCGACTCTATTCCCGAACATCCTCAAGCCTGTCGTTCGACAGCTGTCGCTCTTTCTACCGGATCGCGGATGCGCCTTCCATTTCACATTTCCCTCTTTCTTCATTTATCGTCCGACCCACGTCGCACCTTCGTATACCCCTTTTACCTTTCTCTTTCATCATATTTATTGTCCGACCCATGTCACTCCTTCATATACCCCTTTTACCTTTCTCCTTCCTCATATTTATCGTCCGACCCACGCCGCTCCTTCGACATATACCCCTTTCACCTTTCTCTTTCCTCATATTTATCGTCCGGCCCACGCCGCTCCTTCGACATATACCCATTTCTCCTTCCTGTTTCATTTTTCGTCCGACCCACGTCACTCCTTCAACATATACCCATTTCTCCTCTCTGTTTCATTCATCGTCCGACCTTCAACATATACCCATCTCTCCTCTCTGTTTCATTCATCGTCCGACCCACGTCGCTCCTTCAACATATACCCATTTCTCCTTCATCGTCCGACCCACGTCACTCATTCAACGTATACCCATTTCTCCTTCATCGTCCGACCCACGTCACTCCTTCAACATATACCCCTTTCACCTTTCACCTTTCGTTTTCATCTCATCTACCGCCCCGATCACCGTCATTCCCCTCATTCTTTCGCTATCACTTTCTCTCAGCTCTTCTTCCAAGCCTCGAGCCCGCCCGCCCGCTCCTGCACTCTGCCACGGACGCCGGCGCGGGACGGCCTACACTAATTCGAGCACCACAGCCTACGCTATCTGTTCCCTCATCCCAAGCCTCGAGCCCGCCCGCCCGCTCCTGCACTCTGCCACGGACGCCGGCGTGGGACGGCCTACACTAATTCGAGCACTACAGCCTATTTATGCTTTATAACCTCATGACATTCAAGACTTTATGACATTACGACTTTATGACATTACGACCTTATGACATTACGACTTTTATGACATTACGACTTTATGACTTTACGACTTTATGCCCCATGCCACTTTTCATCTATGCCCTATGCCACCTTTTCTTTGTCTCTCACCATATGCCCCATGCCACTTTTTCTTTCTCTCCCAATATGCCCCCCATGCCACTTTTTCCTCGTCATACCATATGCCCCTTTTCCCTTGTCATACCATATGCCCCATGCCAATTTTTCCTTGTCTACTATATACATAAAACAACATGATTTTAAACCGTGTGCGCTTTGAGATTAAGTTGAAGTTACAGACTTACAGTCTTCGTCTTTTGAACTATCTAACTCACACGCAGCTTGGACTATATCCAGTCGATTGACTCAGGCTCCACGTTAGGAAGCGTCTCGTTCTTAGTATACAATGCCGAGACAAGACGGACAATCTCTACTATTCATCCGTCAACCAATGAAATCCAACGGAGACGC
Source organism: Suillus clintonianus (assembly GCF_016758775.1). NCBI lineage: Eukaryota > Fungi > Basidiomycota > Agaricomycetes > Boletales > Suillaceae > Suillus > Suillus clintonianus. The sequence continues at coordinate 92,492 of NW_024539237.1, forward strand.
AGGCCCATTATCACACGGTGCTAAATAGCATGTCAAGGGCAGTGCGCATGATCGTAGGGCATATGCGGATGCATACAAGTATTTTGAGGGATGTAAGAGGTCGTAAAGCATAGCAAGTGACATGTAGAAAAAAACCATCCGACCTCTTAAACCTCCTTGACCTTGACGGTACCACGGAGCAGACCAGTCTACCCAAATCATTCAGCATGCACGAAAATGAGAAGAGTCTCCGAAATGAACATACCCGACGAGCGGCAATAAGACCGACTTTCTGTCCAGGAACTGCGGAGCGGGGAACTGTCGAAGCTTTTCCAATGTGCTGGTGGTTACCACCACCGTGAGGATGGTCGACGGGGTTCATAGCCACACCACGAGTGCGAGGCCAGCTGTGAAATTATGTGAGTAAACAGACAAACAGTGTCGCCGCTGTTCACCCACCTGTTACGCTTAGCCTTGTATTTGTGATATGCGCGACCGGCCTTGAGCAATGGCTTGTCGATACGTCCACCACCAGCAACGATTCCAACAGTCGCACGTGCACCCCCAGCCACGGTCTTCTTTGCACCACTAGGGAGACGAATACGGGTCTTGTTGTCCTCTGGCGAGTGACCGATGACGGTTGCGTAGTTGCCTGAGGTACGAGCGAGGGCACCACGGTCTCCAACTTTCTCCTCGACGTTGCAGACGATGGTACCTTCTGGGCATTGGCTCACGGGGAGGACGTTACCGACGGTAAGGGCGGCCTTCTTTCCGCAGTATACGAATGAGCCGGTGTGCATGCCCTCTGTTGCGATGAAAGTCTCCTTGCGGAGCTTGTAGCGGTAGGGGTCACGGAATACGACGCGTGCGAGGGGTGCGCCGCTAGAATGTATGTGAGGAAAATAATGGAATGGAGTGTGTGGTCCTTACCGGCCAGGGTCGTGGATGATTTCTTTGACGATACCCCGGACGTAGCCATTGCGTTCTGCGAAATCGAGGGTACGAAGCTTTGCGGGTGCTTTGTTGTGGTGGGTGTGCGCCTTGAACTAGATGGGGTGTAAAGATCTGAGTAGGGATAGAAGTGGGGGAACATACGATGGCGTGCGAGCGCCTCTGAGCCCTGATAACCCTACCCATGGTTTATCTGTAAAGAGTGATGAGTTGAATGCGCATAAGGTATCCGATGCAAGTGCAAGTCATCCAGCCGATTCTGCATCGATTTGGACGCGATTTTGGACCAGTGTGAACAGGACGTTCGTGCGATGGAACCCGGAGCAGTGATTTGTACGGCGTACTCACATTATTGTGTCTTTGGGACTCGGAGTAGACTGTGGGGGTTGGCGTACAGTGCAGTGAAGCGGTATGTCGAAGCGGCGCCACAAATCTCGGCAATTCCCGGTAGGGTTGTGAGTAATACGTATTTCCGAGGAGAAGATATGTTTAACATGAATATAAGGGGGACTTGGACTCGCGATGTCAAAGGGGACGATGTCGATGGCATTGACTGGGTTCTAGAGTGATAACGAAGAAACTAGGTTGGACTGATCTACCTCAAGGGTCGGTACGCACTAAATGGTTGTCGGTGTGGCGTTGAATACTTGTTCAGGTACATAAAAAAGTCACACGGGGGGTGTTTGTTCTCTCATCGCTCGAAAACGTTTTCAAGGTGTCACTTCAATTATTTCCCTGGGCAATAACTCGGCGGATACCTTGTCATATCCTTGGTCTGGTCTGGTCTCTGTTCCAGCTGGCTTGTCAACCTAGGAATAATATCTTGTAACTTTGGGTCACTTTTCCGGTTAACGACCAATCCTCCGTCTACCAAGTTGCAAGGGAAAGGATATGATCCATCTCGATCGTAACCGCAATGAACTAGATTCAGCAGTTCAAAATTCAAATCTAATCTTACCCGAAGATCATTCAGCTTTCTCCTGGGTCACAGACATAACACATGACGACGAGCACCACAATTACTTCGCAAACTCTTTGTCCGACTTAGCTGATCATCATCCCCACCCAGAGGGTAATCCTACTCCATCTCCACCTCATCCAGCTGACGACAAGAGTTCGTCCCTTTCCCCTCCTCCAGAATACCCTTCCCCTCAAATTAAACGCAAGTCACCACCACAACAAGATAAACATGACCCAGAACCAGACCAAGAAGACGACGGCGATGGTTCCTATTCGCGACAGCTAACGCCCCTCACGGACCTATCAGCAGTTGCAGATGGTGACGAAAGTTTGGATTTTGAAAAGAAGGACGGTAGTACAGGCGAAATAGAGTCAGGGCCTCCAGACCAGAATGGCGACCTAATCCCAGACAACATAGACAATCGTTGGGCAGAAAAACGCGCTATCAATGGTACAATATCTCCGGCCCGCTCAATCCCCAGTTCTCCCGCAAGGCAGCCCATGGCCATACCCGTTGCAGGTCCCTCTCAAAGACTTGGCCCATCCGCTGGTCCTTCTCACTCAAGACGACCGTCAAGGGAAATGGTTTCGATCAGTCAACTCCCATCCCCAAACATTTCAGCAGCGAAATTGGCTGACGGCGAACCAAAAGTCGTCCGCATTTTGGAAATCAACTCAGAGCTGCTAAAGTTCGTTCATACTCACTTTCTCCACCCTCCAACTCACCTTGTTGGCACTTTAGAGTCTGTATGGAATTTCAGACACGTGGCGTACCCCCGAATGACACTCGCTTCTCCCAGTAAGCACCCATTTATTTTATAAAATAACGCTGACCATTTAAACCATCAGTTTTGCCAATCGCATACAAGTCAACTTGACCTGGCTAGCAGCAGCTGCAGATCATAATCGATGTAACGTATGTGTCCTTTGTCGCGTCTCTCGAGCCGCTTACTTAGTCTCTTTATAGGATCCTAGACTCGTATTGCCCGCAATGGATCCTCCTACTCCCGTTGAATTCGTTTCCATGGAACGAATACATCACCTCTATGCTGATTTACCGACCTTATTTGCAAAGGAACTCGCACGACGGCAGCTCGCTTCTGGCGCTCAATACTCCCCTACCACATCCACTGCACTTCTAAATGGCACATTAAAGCGCAGCCGACCAGACGACATGGCAGACCTCATGAACAAAAGACGCGATATGGGTGAGACGAAACCACAAATCATGCAACCACCCGCAATTCCATCCATATCGATATCCGGTGCTGGCCAGCGCACAAGCCCAATATCCACCTTCCCTCCAGCCATCCATCCAAATATAGCCCTCGCCAGCACACCTACCATGCCCCAGAGTCCCCGTGTCTCTAGTCCCATGCCTCCACCATTGTCCGCCCCTTCACTACCCTTCGGTGCCACTGAAGCATCAATAGCGGCCACAACACGTAATCGGGCAAGGGAGATGCAGATCCATCAAGCACGAGAGAACCAACTCCGAGCAGCGCAGATGCAACAAATGCAATCCCCGAGGCAGATTTCCCCTCCTGATTCCTCCCCACGAATGCCACAAAATTCTGCACCGGCCCCACAGCAACATCCGCATCCATATGGGCCTAATCCTAATGCTCCAGCGATGCAGATCCTCCAAAATCCCAGCCATCCCCTGATGGTGTATCTTGTATCCCAAATCCCCAATTTCACCTCTCTGCCATTGCATCAACAGTTGCAGAAGCTCACGAATTTTCAGGTAAGTGATCGTGCCGTGTTTGCGAACTAGAATATTGATGGTTCGTACAGAATATTCTAGCGCAGAAGCAGCAGCAGAATCCGTCCAATCAGCAACGACCGCCTATGCCTGGTCAAATGCCCGGTTTAGGACAGAATCCTTCCATGTCGCCTATGCCCAACGCCTCTATGCAAAGCGGCGGTCCAAGCCCAGTATCTCCCCTTGGCCAGCCATCACCTGTCTCATCCCAAGTCCAGCAGATGAGCGCCCAATCTCAGCAAAGCGGGATGTACCCATTCAGTAATCAAGGCCACAACGCGCCCAGCGTAGACCCTCGCATAGCAGCTTCGAATTTCTCGCAACAAATGTCCGGCAACATGGGCACAATGAACATGAACCAGCAACGGCAGCTCATGCTTATGCAACAAATGCGGAATTCCGGCGGGAACATGAACGCCATGAACCCGCAACAAGCATTTGCGATGCAGCAGCGGATGCCTCAGGGCGGACCGTCTCAAGTGGGCGGCTCACCAATGTCGGTCCCTGCAAATGATACGTTCCCAGCATTGCGCTCGAATTCGACTATTCCTGGAATTGCGCGGAGTGGACGCTCGCCTTCTGAAAGTGTGCATTCTCCCATGACGCCTCGCGCGCCGTCGAGGCTTTCGTCGCAACCTCCTATGCAGCCTGAAGAGTACCACCAGAGGGCGATGACGCAACAGGCACAGCCGGGCATGATGGGAACGCCGCAGAACGCCGGTTCTTTCCATCCGCAAATGCAGTATCATCAGTGGCCGAATGGCCAACAGCAGCAGCAGCAACAACAACAACAGCAGCAGCAGCAGCAGCAACAGCAACAGCAGCAGCAGCAGCAACAGCAGCAACTGTCGCTTGGAAGCCAAATGAACGGGTTTGGGATGAATCCTCAGGGAGGTGCAGGAACAGGAAACAGTCCATACGGCGGCTCAATCTCGCCATCTGGGCCCAACTGGCAACAGCAGAGCATGAACGGCTATTACCCCCAAAGTAATCAACGTCCACCCAACGTGCCTGGCGTCACCATGCAACAAAACATCAGTCCAGTAGGAGGAGACACGGCCAGTACAGGAGAATACGACATATTTAATTGGAATGGTCCATGAAGGCGATTCTGTTCTGGGGGTCCTAGGACGCTGATTATCACTTCGGTATTATCTTATTATTTGTTTTCGCGGCTTCAAAGCTGTCTTCTCTCGTGCTTTACTTACTACCGCACACACACGTACATGACTCTCTGCTTACTATACGTTGCTTTTTTTCGGTTTATAGTTTTTCCTTTTTTTTTTCTCCTCCCTCCCTGCTCTGCTCAGATCTGGAGTCGTGTGTCTGTATTTTGTAGAATTTTTTTCTATGAATTTAGATCTGATAAAGGTCTGGGGCAGGGCTGCCGTTTTCTTGTTGGACTGTGCTGTTAAATTATAGGGGGAACGCTATCGAGTGCCTGACCACACAGGTCTAAGTATAAGCGATTGGACATCGCCAGCACCTCAGGACACGGGTCAGGGTTATAAGCGCTTGGACTCTGCTACATACCCCAAGGTCGATACCTACCGCGATGGTTTTCACAAGACTCTCCTCAGACGAGAAAGACGCCTTTTTTGGGCTCTTAGACGAGTTGGCCGCATCTTTCGTCTTGTTCCTCTAATACACTGATCGTTGCTTGCAGGTACTTCCAGTCCCGCCCAGAGATACTTGCCAATGTTAACACAAGCACAAGCACTGGCAGCCGCGGTGACGATCCATCTGCAGCCGCTGCATCAGCCGTTCACCGCGCTCTCGCCAAAAACCCAGAAGTCACCTCCAAGCTCGTCTCTGCCGGAATGACGCACGGACTTGCAAAGTCCAATAACCCATATGCATCCACCGTACGTCTCATTCGCTGAAATGACCAGTCATGGTGACATCTGAACTTAACGATATCAATCAATCATGAAATCGTCGACCAGATAGCCAGTCATCCAGAAGTGAGCAACTCCGTAGGCAGAGTAGCAGCAGCATCGCTCTCATTCTCCGGAGGCAAATCCTTTCCATCTTCAAATCCTTCAAGATCCCTAGCCCCTTCCCTCCCATCACGCAGCTCCAGCGCACTCAGTGCATCCTCGTCAGGCTCCGAGATCGACAAACTAGTCACGAAAAAGGTCCGTACTCTCCCTCATCTCCCTCATGCCGGTGATACTTCCATTCAAATCCAACATCGTGACTGACACCCCCACTTTCGTATTTCAGTCCAGCATGTTGGGGGCATTCAAGAAAGCACCTACAGCGAACGTAGCTATACCACCTGCTTTCCAACAGCCCAAGACCACATACGGACCGCCTCCTGTTCGGCGTACGACGTCAGAAACGGCCACGGCTGAGCCTTCCAATGCGAGGTCCCCACCACCCATCCTCCCACGGCGTCAAGTCGAACCTGAACCCGAGGAACCACAAGGGGAGTGGGCCGAGGTGTTGTACGATTATAGTAGCGAGGTATGATGCACTCAGTTTGCAATTGATGCGTCGAGGCGGAGCTGAGCCAACTGCTTTTTTTCGTTTTGTAGGATCCTGGAGATTTGGAAGTTCAATCTGGCTCTCGTGTACTAGTCACTGCGAAATCTTCCGATGACTGGTGGGTTAACCTTGTCCTTGTATCTAGATGGTTGACGCCCGTCACTGACTTTTTGTCCAGGTGGACGGGTCAGATAGAGGGCCAAGGAAGGGAAGGATTGTTCCCTGCCTCATACGTGAAACTGTTGTAATCTTTATATCTGACGTCAATGCATACCACTATCGTTTCAAATGTGATGCGGTGGTCGAATGAGTGCAGGTCTACTCTCGCCGCCGGTCGTGACAAAGTTGTGGGACAGTATGCCATCACTGGTCGAGCAGGCGTCCCAAATACCACATTCAGGTAGACTCGCAATCTTATCGAGTCATCACAAACGGGATTGAAATCATAGTATATATTTATGCATACATCCACTGAACTACATGTAATCGACGAGCGGCGTGCATATCTGATAGATACAGAACGAGAGTAGGAATAGAGCTACAGTGGTGTCCGACGTCCATGTCACCGAGATGAGTGATGTGTCCGGGGAATGAGATGAAGAACGGGTCCGAGGGGTGGGTAACGTGGTGTCCAGAATACGATAGGAAATAGTGATGTGCCATGAAACAACGAGAAGATCGATGCAGAAATGAAGGGGTTGATTAAATGATGTATGAAAACACGTCCGTCACCAGCCGGTCGAGACTCAAACGTCAAGTAGATTCTGATTGGCCGTCGCTCGGAAGATCGCAGACCTCGAGTGCACCAGTCTATGGAACGCACTAGCCCCATGACCAGGGGCATGGCGTTCTGCTGGCTCGACAATGCTCACCGCAGGAAGACCCAGCGACCCCTTGCCAGAGAGGTCACATGTTGGCTTCTCTTTCTCCTGACCCTTGATCGCCGCGCTCCACATGCGACTAAGGAATCCGTTGGAAGACATGCTGACGCTTGCTTTCATACGAGAAGCAGGAACACCGGATCCGCCAGCGGAATCAGGGTCAGACTGATTCTGATTGTCGTTCGACGTGCCATATACGTAGGAGCTCGCTCGCTTACCGGGGACGGCGGCACGGTTGACGACTCTGATCGTGCATGTCTCCAAAGGCGCGGGTGGGTTTGGGGGAGAAGGGGAGTCGCCTGCTCGGACGGTCGCTATAGATCGAACTGAGCCTGCTTCGGATACTTTCCGTCCTTCTCTGTGTGCCTGAGGCGGGATACCACCCAGGACAAACTGTTTCCTCACAACGCTTGGCTTCTCGTCTGCCTCTTGCTCATCGTCGGAGACGCTGCTAGTTGAATCAGACGAAGAACCAGTGTCCTCTATCAACGATTCCATCTCGGAATCAGTTGCACTCAAGCTGTCGCAACTATGCACGCTCGATATCGGCGACGCGATGCAAGAAGCACGGCTCTGGGTACCTCCAAGACGGCTGCTCGAGAGTCGCCTTGCAATCCCGCGGACTGTGGACACAATAGATGATCCCATGGGAGGTGGAGGAGGAACTTCGCTAGGTGGAGTTGGTAACTGGGCCTGGGCACGCGCTTTGCCTGCTTTAGAGACTCGCTCGACCGCCGCCGCACGTGTTTCCTGCTGCTGGGGAGTGAGCGGGCAGACAATGCGCGTGGGCATGAAAGGTGCAAAGTGGATGCACGCTTCGTGCTCGTCGAAGCGGAGGTCATAGCCCAGTATGTAGAGAAGCTGTTCCTCCATGAGGTTCACCTCTGGGAGGTCGAAGTGTTCGGCGTATGTTGCCCAATGTATGTTTTTGGGAGATGAGTCGTTGAGGTACTTGGCTGCTACGATCAGCGTCGCAAGGAAGACACGGTGCCGGGTGCACGGTCGACCTGAAGAAAACGCAGTCAGAAATTGCATGGAAAATACTCGATGCTACGTACCCTTGGTCATGGCGGGCACCTTGACACGCACACGGTGCAAGTAAATGAGGGTGGTGAGTAGCGTGGGCACCTGGACGTTCGATCTGTTCACCAAACGAATGATGAAGCTCACGAGGCTCGGCAGTTTCGGCACCACTGGGACGGGAGCTGCGACATCCTGTGTCTCAGAGAAGGGGGCCTTGATTGGCGTCGTAGGGGGTGTTGGGAGGGCACTAGCAGCAGGAAGTTGCTCGTTGATCATGATGGCCCGCGACGCCTGATGGGCGATGTAGGAGATCATTTCCATTGAGACAGGCCTACGCATAAGATCTACAAGGTATGGATTGTGAAGGGACCTTGGGAGGAGAGACGCTGGGTGACGGCGGTCTAGGGACATTTCTGAAGGGAGTGGACGTAATAGAGATTGTTGTGTTGTTCCCGGCGGGGGGCAAATGAAGCAAAGAAAAGAAAAGACAAGGAGTAATATTCCCGCGGGGCGAGCTTATGAGGGGGCGGGATCTGGCGTGAATACCTGTCACAAACAACAAACAGCGCGACGCGCCGAGATCACGAGACTAAAATCAATATGGTAGATAACCGCCGGGACCAGCGACGAGGACGTTTACAGCAGGCTGCGCGGGCAGTGAGTGGAGCAGAGCACGGAGCAGAGGAAGACCAAATTCAAGACTCTGACCTTATAAACTTGAGGGCAATTATGAACGAGACTGCCCAGACTGAGCAGCGCAGTTATGACACAACTGTCGTAACCTTGTTCGTTTCAACGTCAAGATCATGCTGACAAAATGTTGACGTGGACAGTCAAGTATCCTGAGCCAGAGATTCAGCTGAACGTATTGATTGTACCAGTGAGCTAGTGGAGCGTTGCGGATCGAAAAAGCGTTATCCGCGAACCGCAGACCGCAGGCGCAGCAGCAGCTGCCGCATTTCCTGCTTTCTTCATGCTGTCATTATCAGACTGGATCACCACTCTTTCATTGGTGTTCGGAGGATGCTGCAGGTGAGTGAACTCACACTAGATATCATTCTGGCACTGATTCAGGAACGTGACCCAGTAATGCCATCACCCTAGAGCACATCACATCTCGATACCCGAACGCAGGCGTCCTGATCACCTTTTTCCAATTCCTCATTGTTTCATTGTATGGACTACCCAAGCAATTCACATTCAACAACCCTCCAGAATCCAAACACGTGGAGAACGGACTGAATGGCGTTGTATCTGATCCCAAAATACGACGTAGGAGTTGGATTCCTCGGCTAAAGAACCGGAGGGTACCTCTGCTACCTTATTTCATTCAGGTAGCACTGTTCTTCGTACTGTCGACTCTGAACAATGCTGCTTTTGCCTACGACATCCCTATGACTGTGCACATTGTGTTTCGTAGCGGTGGCATGATCATAAACATGATCCTGGGATGGATATTCACGAACAAGCGGTCAGTGTTTCGCCAGAGCATTTTCGACTCGTTGCTCACTCCCGAGAAATGGCAGATACACCACACGACAAGTCGCTTCTGTGCTTGTCGTCACAGCTGGCATCATAATGACCACGCTCTCTGCCTCAAAACCCAAAACGCATGCTGCCCAAATAGACGCACCTCACGCCTCACTCTACGCGTTGGGCATCTCCATCCTTGCCCTTGCCCTCATCCTCTCAGGTTTCCTGGGACTCATCCAGGACTGGGTCTTTGCACGATACATCGCACCCGCTCAAGCTGCTTCCGATCCCGCAGAACAATCTTCATGGCAGGAACATATGTTCTACCTCCACTCCCTCGCTCTTCCCTTGTTCTACTTCTCCAAAGACAACATATCGACGGAGCTCACGCGCATGAGTTCTAGTCCGCCTGTTTTTCTTTCCCTGCCGCAGTCTGGACCTCTTGCACCATACGAGGCGGGCCTCGTTGTGCCCTCAATATTTGTCTACCTCCTCCTGAACACGTGCACGCAACTCGTGTGTGTCGTAGGAGTCAACAGGCTCACTGGGCGCGTCTCTTCACTGAGCGTGACCCTGATACTTACGGTGCGCAAGGCTATCTCATTATTGCTGAGTGTCGCAGTGTATGGAGGTCAGGGAAAAACGGAGATGTGGGCCGGTGCGGCATTGGTATTTATAGGGACCATCGTTTATTCGACTGGAAGCAAGCCGAAAGACAAAACAGAGAAGAAAGACTAGCGGGGGCCATCGTATAATATCGATTGTTACTGAGATTTAACTTAGAGGCTATATCCAATACATACCATGTATTCACCTGTTCTTCGTTATGATCCGGTCGTACTGCTGTCTGATCATGCATGAAAGGTAGTACAGTGTAGTGCTGAACAAGAGCAACTGAGATGGATCACGAGGCTTAAAAATTGTTGACAGGTATGAAACAAGCGAGGCTGGTATTGATATTCAAATTCAGATTGGAACAACACCGGCTTCAGCAGCTGACAGTGCAGTCACTGCATGTCTCAGCCAAGTTTCTTTCCGACAACTGCACTAGTACGTTGAATCATTAACTTTCCATCCATCTCTGCTTAAATATCGTAGGACCATGCAGCAGCAGGCCTCGGAGCAGGCGTCGTCGCCGTCCTATGCATGCACCCTCTTGATCTCCTCAAAGTCAAGCTGCAGGTAGCTACAACAAACCCACAGGGTGGGGTCGGAAAAGCAATATGGAACTCTTTGCGTGAAATACATGCAAGTGAAGGGTGGAAAGGACTGTACCGAGGTGTAGGAACAAATGTTGCGGGGAACGCGTCGAGTTGGGGACTTTACTTTCTTTTGTGAGTTGCATTTCATCATTGCAAATTTCGGGGCACGACGTTGATATACTTCAGCTACAATATGCTGAAGAAGCGCGCAGCTGGAGATGACCCTAATTATAGGATGTCCCCGGGAGCATACCTACTTTGTTCCGCTCAAGCGAGTTCGCCCTTCCGTTCCCTTTTGTCTTTATCATGTTTTCTTAACTTTTATATCATTAGGCGCGGTCACAGCTATAATGACCAATCCTATATGGGTTGTGAAAGTCCGTATGTTCACGACCCGTGCCGATTCACCAACGTCATATCATGGCCTCTGGGGTACGCCCGCCTTCCTGTCTCAATCCCTGTTATTTCGCTTTGGTTTATTAATTATACCGTGTTATTTTAGACGGCCTTTCTTCAATATGGAGGCAAGAGGGGTTCTCTGGCTGGTGGAAAGGGACTAGTTTGGCTTTGTTCGGCGTGAGCAACGGTGCGGTGCAGTTCATGGCATACGAGGAGATGAAACGATGGGGCTTCGAACAAAAGCGAAAACGGTTTGCAAAGGCAGGAAAGGTGATGGGACCGGAGGACGATAAGCTCGTGAGTTTTTTGCCCTCTTCGTTGCCTCACTTTTGAGACGTCGGCCAGTCAAACACATCTTACACATTAATGTCTGGTGCGAGCAAGCTCTGGGCTCTTGCGCTTACTTATCCGTATCAAGTTATTCGCTCTCGAATACAGGTGAGACGATTCTTGTTTGCTGCGTCACGTCTTAATCCCCGTCCCAGAACAATGCTACCACTCACTTATACCCCGACATACCGACCACTATCAAACGCACTTGGCAAGGCGAAGGGGTTCGTGGGTTATATCGCGGGATGGGAGCGAACCTCGTGCGCGTTCTTCCTGGCACTTGCGTCACTTTTGTTGTATACGAGAACCTTGCATGGTTATTACGGACATCTGCAGCGCGAAGGGAAGCAAAAAGACGAGGCACGACTACCGAGCTGGAGTGAATCTACTTTTCAGCCACTAGTACTCGCCTCAAAGGTTATGGATTGTCCGGTCTCCCATGCCGCATTAATATTCCGTTTCCACCAACTATGTCATTTTTTCCAGTCCCATGACATCTTCCAACCGATATGCTTCATGACACCGACTCTGTGAATGCGGATCCTCGACAGGCTCATGTATGAGGCAGAGACTCTCCAACCTGTGTGGTATTTTCTCTGACACCAATGGTCTTCCTGGATGTCTGCCTTTTAACCCTCGATGGCCACCCGTGGCAACTTCGCTCTTCGTGATCTTCGCTGTGAATGCTGGCGGAACGATTTTCTGCTGCGTCAACTACAATGATGCGCTCTATTAAGTACGTACTTTTTCAATCCTAGGATTTAATCATCAAGCACTTCGCCACTCTAAGACGCTTGACTTGTAATGGCTTTGGGCGAGGTTGTACACTATGTGATCCAGCCTGCAGGCTGGCCACGATATCATTGCTTCCTTCTCAGGCTTGCCGCCCGTTCCACTGTCCCGACCAGCCAGGTAGCGAGCGTCACGTATTGAACTAACATCCGAATATCACTACGGCGAAGATGCAATGTTCATCATCTTAGAACGTGGCCAAATCTGATCGACTGACCTGCGACCCTTCTTGCCGCATATGTTATCTTGTCTAGAATTCATTCATTCAGATCCAGGACCAGTTCAGGGAACGAAGGACGAATCGATATATTCTCCAGTTCAAGGCAGATGCCTTTCTGCAGTACTACGTGCCAATAGGTGCCAGTCTTGCCGACGCCCGTAATATTATTCCCCCGCTTTGCAGCACTGCATTTAAATTTTAATCAATAAATTAATATTTGATATTACCAGAGACATGTGCGGGGATCTTCGCGTCCTGCGAGAGATAAGGTCATCTAATAAGTAGATGGTCGTGGGGAGGCTCTGAGGAAAGTGCCTCAATCTACGCGAATGTGCCAATTTCACCCACCCCCATGTTTCTCTTCCGAGATTCCAATGTGAATTCACCTTATTTACAGGTGTAAGTGTAAATTTATACCCCTCTATTTCACCATATACTCAGGTCGCCTTCAGAGAAAGCTGCTCCCTCCAGAGTCTTTTTTTCATCTCCAGATTTGCGGTCTTCATCATCCCATGGAAGAGGACCGCCTTAAGGAAGAGTTCGTTCTGACTAATCAACAATATTCAACGCATGGCATTGGCAAAAATTAGATCTCAATCAAAGCGGAGACGTACCCATGATATGAGTTACCGCCACAGGCATAGCCCAATCTTATGGTCAAAAGAACCGTCCATCGGTAGGATCACCATACCGTCCCTCTATCACCTCTGGCAAAGGCTGGTGCTGCCTTGGGCCCTCGGCTTCCTGCTTGACTTTGCGCCTTCTCCATGTGGCACGAGTTTAGGTTCAGCACGATATTCCTTCGTCCAGGTGTACCTTCAAGTATCTTGACACCGAGGCTTTGCTGCGAACCTATCCGATGCTTGAATTCACTGCTAGTATTTGTGCTGTGATTCACATTTTGTATGAGATAGGTACACACTAAGATAGGTTCACATAACAATTATGTACTGTGCGTGAGTGTACCGTAGTACTCTACCGCCTTAAATCTGCAGAAATAAAAGTAGTCAGCACGCGAACAACTTGATCACAACAAACAGAAGTCGGTCAAAATAACTATAACTGCAACAGAGGTCTCGGCACAGAACGCCTCTCCCTCGCCCATTTGCACCTCTCCTCAAAACGAGGGGAAGCACAGAGCAAAAAAGGGACTGGATGCTTTTGCATCCCCATGCTCCCATAATGTAAAATTCATCCTACCGGCTGACTTGCTCAATAATGACACTCACATAATAAATGCGCAGGACAGATCACTGGTAGTAACATGGCATAGCATCTGTGAAAGCAGGAAGCGATGATCAGCTATACAGCTTAACATCAATCAACAAAGAAAGATGAGAAGCATCGATCAAATAACTATAACCTCACGTATCACTGCGCAGAAGCGTCCACTCCTGCACCTGTATATGCAGGCAGCCTCAAAACGAGTCCACCTGCTAGGCGATGGAGGGACTGGATTGTAAGTCCCTGCGCTCGTGGAAGGTAGGGTATCATCATGTCGATGCCCTCTTTCAAATGAAAGAAATGAAGGGAAGAAACCCTACTCACCTGTATCGATCGGTGCATGAGAGATCAAACAGAAAAAAATCTCGTTAAAAAGCGAGTATATTTGTTCTTGTTGTGCAGAGACTTTGACATTCAACAGGGACAAACAACCGCTTCCACTTGAAAGCATTTAGAATTTGGACGGTGAAGTGGTATTGAGGTCTGGGTGAGGTCCGTTTGAGTGTCCCTGTGCATAATGTTTCAGCGCTGATAATTCCATGGCGTACAGGTATTATGTCGACCTCTACTGTCTTTCGGACATTGACGCTCTCGCATCGTCGAATACTGCCCCGATGTCAGTGCAAGGTTGAAGTGCTCAGGTCTCTATGGTCTCCAGACTACTCTTTCGTACGCACATATGCCTCGGCTGGTCCAGCACGCCGCACTGGCGATGACAAAATTCCCTTTCGAATCGTCCGCCTCGTTGATCCCGAAACGGGTAAACTGGAACCCCCAACTCGTCTATCTGACGTTCTCGAATCTGTGGACCTGAAGGCTTGGCGAGTGGAGTTGGTCACGGAAGAGCCGGAACCCATCGTCAAGATTGTGGATAGACGCGAGTCATACCAAAAGTGGAAGGAGCTGAAGAAGGCGGTCAGGAAGGGCGTGAAGGCAGGAGAGCAGAAGGAGATACAAATCACTTGGGGCGTTGATGATGGAGATTTGAAGCACAAGATCACAAAGGCACGTGCAGAACTGGAGAAGGGACACCGAGTGGATATAGTCATTGCGCCGAGGAGAGGTCAGAAATTGCCCAAGCCCGATGGAATGGCAGCTCGCGCATCGGAGATCGCGTCGATGCTACTAGACATTGCAAAGGAGTGGAAAACACGCGACGTGCAGAAAACCATCACCGTCATGTCTTTCCAGAAAATTCCGTCATGACAAGGAATTGTATAGTTCCTAGCTGTGGGCAGATATATATTATACACAGTTATAGTACTTTTCCTCCATTCTGCAATTTTCGTCTCCATCTGTGCCTCCACCGGTACCTCCTACCAAGCACCCTCCATACCGTACGTCGAACAGGTAGACCGCGCGTCTTCAGTGTCCGTAGTGCATGTGGTCGGAAAGGAGGCCTGCGCAGCTTCGGGAAGGCAAATGGCTGCTTATTGAGCTCAGGCCGATGTCGATGTTCTTCGAAGCCATACGGCCACCGCCCTACAAACAAGCGTCTGAAGCCTGAAGGAATCTTGAATCCAAGTGCATGCATTTCCCTCACAATTCTACCCAGGAAGGGATTCCAGTTTCTGGGCCTCACACCTAGCTTAGAGAACTGGACATTTCCAAGAGTGACCTTGCGTCGCCAGTGCGCAGGGGTCGTACGACTTGATCGCTGGAAAGTCCTGGGCTGCCGACCGAACATCTCAAGGGCAGCATTGAAGAAACGCGCGTCTGGGCGGGGAGGATCGAGAGTAGCTTGGTCTACTTTCTGCAGCTCAGACAAGCCATTCCAGACAGCCATTCCAGCGTGACACATGATTCGATAGAGTGTTGCACCCATCAGTAACGCAAGAGTACGACGGGATCTGTGTTTGCGAGCAGCCGCATTTTGAGCGAGTACAAAACTCGCCCAACCTCGCACTTTGTTGCCACCAATCTTGGGAGCCCAGTCATTTGTTCTTGGCTTGAAGGCGCAGCGCAGCTCAAGACCACGCTGTGCTTCAGCACCGTAGCATTGCAGCATTATCGTATACGCTTGGATGGGCAAGCACCAAGGCTTCATGACATTGCCATCAATGCCAATAGCACCCGTCAAGCTTGCACGCTCGGCTTGTTTTGCAAGCAACCACACGCGCTCTGCGAGCCCTGTCTTCCCAGCCTTGCGAAGAGCATTGAGGACAGCGATGAAAAACCGCGGCCCGAGAGAGACGGCGCGCACAAGACGCATCTGGCGCGTTTGCGTACGTATCAGAACACGTTGCTCGTCCGTAACAGAGCCCCATGATGGGTGGTCGATGATGGACAGCTCGGGGATAACATGGAAAAGGATGTCAGCGACAACATCAGGTTTCCCTGTGGCCGTGAGGTGCTGGATGTAGCTCGTGAGCGTGAACGAGTCGGCCTTGAGTGGTTTTCCCATGGCTGGTAGCCCAGCCTCCCGATGTTTCAGGGCGACAGCCCATTTGGACTCTGCTCCGTTTGCCTCCAATCGATCGGCAGCGACTACCAGCGATGGTGGCGGCCGTACCATAATGGCATGTTGATCGTTTTCCTTTAGCCTACGTATTCGTTCGAGGGCGGACTCGGTAAGGTCATTCTGCCTCAACAAGGAGCCGGACCTAATAATCACATTGTATGTTGTGATATCCGGCCTTAAAGGTGGATTGCGCTTGTGTTCCAAGTGATGTAGCAGGCTTTTTGCAAGAGGGATAGATTGTCGATGGCGCAATGCGTAGTGAAGGAGGGCGTTGTAGGACTCAAGGCTAAGCGGGGGCATGACGTCAGATTGTTGTGGGCAGGCGCCTTCGGATGAACTTGAGAGATCGCTCGCCAGTTGCAGAATAACGCGATGGATGTACTTGTGAGGCTGCACCTGGACTTTCTTGCCAAGCTCTGTAGCCCATACTTTGTCTGGGTCTTTGGGCACTGAATAAAGGGTGCGTAATACGGAGGACACATCCGTGTAAGGAAGTAATCGCGCATCAAGAAGGCCGGCAATGATACAGAGCGCTTGAAGAGCTGCTTCACGTCGTGGCTGATTGTGTTTCTCTGCTGGATCAAGCATAATTTCTTTCTGCGCCTTGGAAAGTACCATCTTCAACATACGTTTTGAAGGGGGGCTGCCGTCTAGTGATCCAAGTCCATGCCGAGGCAGTATGGACGCAGACGCTTCCCACTCCTGCTCTCGTACTTGGGCGGCTGCTCGCTTCATCTCCCAGTCTTTGACCAGCAGTACGAACAATAGCGACGCGACTATAATTTCGCCCTGAACGAGACAAATATTGATGATGAACTGGTAGGTGTTCTCATAACAACGTTGCCGATGCTGCCGGGCGTAGAGAAGAAGCTTGAGAGCGAGGCGTGTGCCTTGGTCTTCAACTTGTTTCGGTTTGATATCCCATGGGTCTCGTTGTGAGGGTCTTTGAGCCTGTAAGAGTTTTCCATCTTTGGCTCGTTCCGTTTGACACTGAATAACTGCATGCAGCGTGGAAGCACGAATTGGAGTGCCGTCTTGCATGAGATGTTCTGCAAGTTGACGTGCTCTCAACGACATGCGTTGGCGTACGAAGTGGTGCAACAGACAATGGGCAGACAGAGCTGGTGAGACGGGTTGACCAAAGTCGATAGGTTTGTAGTCGAGTTTCGGCATGAGTAACCCTCCGCCCTTATCAGTTGAAGACTGCGGAGGAAGGTTGGAACGGCGCAAAGAGTTGACTATGAATAGCGCGTCGGCAATAGCGCCATTCGCGCATGACATTCGGACAGCACGGGCTGCGGCGAAGGATATTTCGGAAGCTGTTGCAGGCGAAGGTGGAGACGAAGGGTTGGTAGCCTCTTGGGTATAAGTATGGGAGGGGAGAGGAAGTGAATGTGCCTGCGGTGGAGAAAGATATTTGCAAGAAAGTGAAAATGGTCTATGCAGGGATGGATGGGGTGGATAAGGGTGAACAATGTTTGACGGGAAGTGAATGCTAGAGGTCAATCCTCTAATAGGGAGGGCCGCATGGCTGGCACGATATCGAATGCTGTAGGCGGCTTGTGACCAAATCCATTGCATGTGTCTCTCATGCCTGCCAACATATAAGTCAGTCAACCTATACACACAAGTGACACTCACCACCTTGCCTACAGGCACTGGTCTTGATTGACTTAGCAATTTTAGGCTATTCCGCAGCCTTTCCGCAAAAAGTTGGCTGGGTCTTGCAGGCGACGTTGTTAGTGTCCTCCTTGACCGTCGTACAACTTGAAGGTTTTGGAGGTTATAACCAAGAAAGGCAGTTTCTGACTCACGTGACAACCTACTGTGGAACTTTGGAAGAAATAAAATTCAAGGTCAGCGTCTAACTTACCAGACGGCGACGTCCAAAGAATCGCAGAAGACAGTTGCTAATTTTCGGCTGAAACATGAGCTACGATAGATCACACTACGACAGACCTCATCGTGGGGGCGGAAATCGTCGACGCTACAAAGGTGAGGCATGTTGCGCATCAACCAACAACTTGAACCAATTATGGTCCAGACGATTATGACGCGCACGACAGACGGAGGGAATCCTTCGAATCCCCTGAGCAGATACTCAAGAATACAATTATTAAGCTGGGAGAAGTGGTAAGTCCATTCTCCTGCCAAATGTTCTTTTCACTGATAGCTGGTTGTTTCAGGACGTCGTCCAAGAGCTTCCGCGACTAGCGAAGCAAATCCGCGAACAGGTACCAATTTCGGTGCCAGCCATATCTGAGGGTATTCGAATAGCGTGAATCTATTACTCCTTCCATTTAGAATTTCGCTGACGATGCCACCTCAGTGTAACTGAACAACCGTACAAAATACCCTACTACGCAGCCCTTCTCCGCCTCTTGCACGACCCAGTTGAAGGCGAAAATGCTGAATCTTCCACAAGTTCCTCTCTTGGAAAGCAGGTCCTAGAAGATTTTTGGAAGGGCTTCCAGGGGTACCTAGACAAGCTTGCATGGAGAGATGTTCGACAATGTGTAAGCGTTGCTTCCAGACCTCAGAATTCGTCTCCCCCTGAATAGCGATGTATAGATTCACTTCTTTGCGCACTTGACGGTGGCCCAAGTTATCTCCATCGAATCCATGTCTGCACTCCTCCAGTCGTTTGCTGCTGTCCTCGACGAGTTTGGTGTTTCCTACGGACGCGGCAGAAATGCGGCCCTCTGTGCTATTGAGGGTCTAATTATCGTGCGCTACTCTCTTTGGATTGTTTCAAGGACTCTAGTAACTCTTTTCGCAGAGCGGTGCAGTAATGGCAAAGAGCTCATCTTCCAACACCACTGAGATAATCAAGACCGTCCAAAATTACAACGATTCTATCTACGCGCCCAAGTTGCTTGTCCAGCCTGCAATGAGTTTGTTTACAGAATACAGGTCTTTGGAAAATGCTGATGAGGTTCGCTTTTTTATTGCACATCACAATGCAGCTAATCTGGTGTGAAGGTCGTCGATACTGGGCTCGTCGTGCTGAAAGCTCTTGACTCCTCTGAATTTGTAGAAGCGTCTGAGAGCTTCCCGCAGCCCTACCTTGATTTCCCAGATCTAGATCCCACAGAATCTGCCCCTTTCGAGCTGCCTGCAATACTGGTACCGCCTGAAGTCATTGAACTTGACGGGCTGGCTACAGATGCCGGCGAAGATGCACAGGTCAAGAAAGAGGACTGGCCGCAGTACTTCTTTCATCTGTTTGATAATGAGGTGCGTATTGCTCTGTGATATTCCTCACGTATGAACACGCACAACTTTAGACCACCCCCGACCCTGCTACGCCCGCTGGGTTCCTAATACGGTCCCAAATCCTTGACACGATTGACATATTTGAGGTTAATCGCAAAGAATGTGCACGTCTCCTCCTGGAGTATCCAAAATGGTGTGTACCTGGTACATTCAAGCCGAAACCTGGGGCTCCTGAGCCTGAATTCGAATCTGGGAAGAATTGGCAGTTGGAGAGTACTGTCATAGAGGTATGTCCCAGTTAGGTCTTTCCGTATCTATTGTCTGACTCGCTGTTAGACCGTCTTGGGCTCTCTTTACCTCCTTCCGGAATCGACACACAAAACAGTCTACCACATTGCCCTGATTACCGAGCTGTGCAAGCTCTCGCCGTCAACTGTCGGCCCTGCCGTTGGAAAGTCAATACGCAGATTGTACACTGCTCTTGGGGACGGATTTGATGTGGAGAATGCTCGACGCTTTGCAGAGTGGTTCGCGGTACACATGAGCAATTTTGGTTTCCAATGGGTTTGGAAAGAATGGTCAATGCTTTCCAAATTATCCTGCATGAGCCAAGTGCTGAAACATCCTCACAGGTTATCCGACTTGGAGCTGTCAGAGCAGCACCCTAAGCGCACCTTCATGCGCCGAGCACTAGAGTTTGAAATACGGTTGTCGTACCATGACCGAGTTTTGAAGACTTTGCCTGAACCTATGCAAAACGACACCACTGTCATTTCTGATCAGACTCCAGGCCCGGCCTTTGAATACGAGGACCCAAGTATGGCCCTTTGCTCCTTGCATCCTTGTCACTAACGCTCGTTCATAGCTCATCCACACTACGATACTGCCCAGTCAATCCTGTCTCTTCTGCGCGGACGCTCCAAGGCCGACGAAGTGCTGTCACACATCGAATCACTGAAGACCACTCTGGAGTCCTCAGGTACTCACCTACACGTAGACAACACGATTCGGTCAATCTCGATTCATTGCTTGCTCTCGATTGGCTCACGATCCTTCTCACATCTTCTCAATGCCATTGAGCGTTACCTGCCCCTCCTTCGGGGGCTCGCCGGCACCGATGCAGAATCCAAACAGGATATTCTTAGTGCTGTCGCGTCGTTCTGGCGTCTGAACCGACAGATGGTGAATATTGTGTTTGACAAGCTCATGCAGTACCAGATCGTCGATCCTACAGACGTTGTTGGGTGGACGTTCGAGAACGTTGGAGGGGACGCGCACCTTAGTGGGATGCGGCCGATGAGCCTGAGCGCATTTGAATGGGACTTGTTGAAAGGCGCACTGGATAAGGCAAATGGGCGAGTCATGGTGGCGAGGAGGAAGGTCGCCGCGCTCAGGAAGGAGCACGATGATAGCGTTGCGCGCGTGAAGGCGAGTGGTGGTGCAGATGTTGGATCCATCGAGATGGATGCCGACGTAAAGCCTTTCAAGCAAGGTACTCTTCCACAAACTATCATACATACTTCAGGCTGACCAGAGTTTCCTAGATGACTCTGCCTCAGAGAACCCTCAGTTGACGGTGGCACTCAAGGCGTTCGCCAGCCTCACCCGCGAGCAAAAAGGAGCTCTGGCACGGACAATCGAAGGCTTTGTGTCATGCTTGGCGCCATCTCCATCTGCAGAGCGCCAAAATCCTCATGCCGACACAGTAATCACAGAGCAAGCTTGGAACGAACGAGTTACATGGACCGCGGACGAGTGGAATACGTGGGAAACATGGGGTTGGTACCGACACTTTTGCAGAACGGCAAGTATTTCTGGAAACTGTAGTATTCATGGACTTATAATCTTGTTCTGCACAGTACTCTCCATACTTGCGAAACTATCAAGAAACGCTGGGTACAGTCGGGTTCGCCAAAATTGAAGGCTCGACGAGCCCTGCTGCCAAGCTGATGAAAAAGACTTGGGGTATGGCGACTGGTCAAGAATCATAATGGTTTTCGGTCCTTGGTGTTGTTGTATATATGTGCACATATGTATACAAGGGCGTCATTGAGCTCATGACAGCTCTATATGCTGATATCGCAAGAAAGGGTCTTTTTTCTGCATGTCCTCGTTACCCGTTGAAGTATGCGATAACCGAAGTGTCTCCAGCAGCAGAGTCCAGCTTGCTTTGTCTCGTCTTGTGATATTGATGGGTCATCTGATCCTCTAGAAACCTTCCATCATGATGATCATTCTTCTATTGGACACTTGCAGGCCGCCTATTCTCAGCGCCAGTGTCTTGCCGTTGGTTTTACTGCTTCTATTTGCTCATCCTGCTAAAATCGTGACCTTCGCTTCCATCAGTAGGTCATCTCAAGATTAGAATGCCGGGAGAGAACCCACTGCGCACACGATGCGCGGGCATTATGATTGCACCTTGAATTCCTGATGCCCTGCCATCATTTCCACTTATACGCTACGCCTTCGGACTCATGAGCATCCCCTCTCAAAGACCACTCCACGATCTTCTTGTAACGACCTTGTAACGACAATCAACGATGCGTGCCTCGATAATCTGCCTCGTAGTCTTATTGGCGGCTGCTACTCTTGTTTCATCTCGTCCAAGTGCTTCTTATCTCGCCCAGTCTTTTCGGTTGCTGTCGACTGCATCGTACAAAAGGCAAAGCAGCGGATACGTTCCTTCGCAATGCACCTCAACCTGTGATCCTGTCAACAATGAAGTGAATGCTGTGAGGCTGCATCCCTCGCCTTGTCCGCGTTATTCTGCTTACTCTCGTCCAGGGATGCCCTATAACCACGTGCTGCACCCAGTCCTTTGAAACAAGCTACTACAACTGTCTCATATGTGTTGGCACTGCGCTGAATGCTACAGATTATACACAGGCGCAAGCCGATCTAGACCGTAAGTTCAGCTTCACATAAAATATATCCGAGTAAATCGCCTGATCAATACACTAGAACTCTTCGTTTCTTGCTTCGATTACGGATATACACTCCAAGAGCTCACTCTCCCTGGTCAAAACCCGTCCCGCACCCTCTCAACTTCTTTACTTGTTGGCTCTTTGCCTACAGCTACGTCCACGAGTACTCTTTCTACAAGCACTTCGCCCGCTTCTTCTGGCTCGGCAACGTCATCTACGCCTACAAGCGCTGCGCTGAGGCTGGGCACAGGAGGAAGCGGAGTTTGGGCTTTGGCTGCTGCTGCTGCTGCTATAGGACTGGTCGTGCTCTAGAGAAGCGGGTTGACTGGGAAACCCCTGTATCATTTTTCTTGAACTTTCTTAGATCAGCACTCTCAAACGTCTTTCCATCTAGTTGAAAATCGTCGATTTCTACGGGCGCTATACAATGTACAAACTGTATGAGCTTCTTTTTGTGTCCTCTGTGAACTGCTGGTCCTCGCCAACATGACACACCTGGCTAAGTGAGGGAGGTAAACAGTTCCTGTGGCGCGCAACCGAAGTCCAACGCTCAGGCACAACTATAAGACATCAATCACACGCATAGGTCGTGGCTTAAAACCGTGACCTTCTTCGCTTCCATCAATAGCCCCCCTCAAATTACTTGAATGCCGGGAGCACGAATCCTATGCGCACATGACGCATGATCATCATGACTGCACCCTGACGGCCATCTTTGCACTTAAATGCTGTGTTCTCGGGCCCATATAAACATCCTCTCCCAAGGACTACTCCACGATCTTCGCGATACGACCTTGTAACACTAACGACCGTCAACGATGCGTGCCTCTACAATCTTCCTCGTCGTCTTATCAGGAGCTGCTAGCCTTGTCTCATCTCGTCCAAGCGCTTCTTATCTCACTCAGTCTTTCCGGGCGCTTTCGGGTGCGTCGTACAAAAGACAATCCAGCGTTCCTTCACAATGCACCTCAACCTGCGACCCTGTCAACAACGAAGTGAATGCTGTAAGCTGCATCCCTCGCATTACCTATGTCGATTAGTACTAACTCTCCTCCAGGGATGTCCCATATCCGCATGCTGCACCCAGTCATTTGAAACAAGCTACTACGACTGCCTCTTGTGCGTTGGCACTGCGGTGAACGCTACGGATTATACACAGGCACAGACCGATCTAGACCGCAAGTTTTCTGTTTCACCTAAAACACATCCGAGCCAATCATCTGATCTATATGCTAGAACTCTACGTTTCATGCTACGATTACGGCTATTCACTCCAAGAGTACACTTTCCCTGGTCAAAACCCGTCCCGCACTCTCTCAACTTCTGCCCTTGTCGGTTCTTCATCCCTTGTCGGTTCTTCATCCATTGTTGGTTCTTCATCCCTTGTTGGTACTCCAACTGCTACTACGACCATCTCGAAGTCTACTGTACTGCCTTCAGGCACTTTATCTACCCCCTCTGGCACATCCGCCTCCTCTGGCACGTCGGCATCAACCAATGGCACAGCGACTTCGTCTTCGTCCACGCCTACAAGCGCTACGCTTGGGCTAGGCCCAGGAGGAAACGGAGTCTGGGCTTTGGTTGCTGCTGCTATAGGATTAATCGTACTCTAGATAAGCGGAATGCTTGACTGTGAAAACTACTGTATAATTTTTCTTGAACTTTCTTTTGATCAGCGCTTCTCGAATGTTGATAATTGTGGATTTCTACGGGTGGTAGATATACAATGTACAAACTCTACGAGCTGATTTCTGTGCCCCGTGACTCATAAATTGCTGGTTCTCGCCAATATAACACGTCTGACTGAGCGAGGTTCCAAAGCCCCTGTGATACGCAGGCACAACTACTATAGGACATCAATCGCACGCATTAATAAAAGCAAAGATACGGGCATAAATAGCATTAAACATCAGACGCCCAGCGCCCAGCATGAGAATGATCACAACCGGGCATTCTTAGGCATCTTCCTAATAGCCTGCCGCACGCCAAGGTCTCCCAGCACATCTTCCGCACCGGCAAGAATAGCATCGAAAGGTGACGTGCGATGATACTTGGCGCGACCCCGTTAGCATGGTTAATGAAAGAGCAAAAGTCCAGACATACATTCTCAATGACTTTGCCCATGCCCGTGACGGTGATACCCCGACCTCCGAACATCTGGGTTGCGTCCTCAGCGGTTTCACGGCCAGCCTTTGACACAAATCTGCATCGCAGTCCATCAGATTAAGCATGAAACGAGGAAGCGGACATCGCATACTGTTTGAGCAATGCAATAGGACCTGCGAGTTTGTCTGATTGTTCATCATAGGACATCTGTATAGAGTTTAGGGTGGCGATGCTCAGAGGAATTTGGGACCAACGTTGTTCATTTGATGCGTGATATTCTCTACCCATGCCTGGCATGCTTCCACGCGGGAAATCATCGCTGCAAGTTTTGCGCGGATAACTGCTTGAGCATGAAGAGGCTTGCCAAAGGCAATTCGTTGGTTTGTCCACCTGCGATATTGCATCAAAAGTCAGAAGACTTCAAGAATAACATGGAATACACCCTTACTTCAAACACTCCTCAACCACAACTCTTTGCGCACCAAGACTCGTCGAGGTGACCATCCACCGTTCATGATTGAAGTTGCTCAGGATAATCGACATACCCTTCCCGACTTGACCCAAGGTATTGGCAACCGGCACGCGTGCCTTGGTAAAGGTGATAAAGGCAGTCCCAGCGGTTGAGGAGTAGGACGTTTTCACCGCTTTGGTAGACACATCATCCGAGCGCTCAATGAGCAAGACAACAAACCCGGCCTGTAATGGTGGTGAGAAACGGTGGCACCAACAAACAAAGATGAACACACGTCTGTTTTGCAAAGTGTCGTGAAATAATCTGAGAACGTCCCATTTGTTATCCACCTGCAACAGACAGTGAGTAATCCGT
Organism: Suillus clintonianus; assembly: GCF_016758775.1. Classification (NCBI taxonomy): domain Eukaryota; kingdom Fungi; phylum Basidiomycota; class Agaricomycetes; order Boletales; family Suillaceae; genus Suillus; species Suillus clintonianus. The sequence goes on from NW_024539237.1 coordinate 117,714, forward strand.
TATCGAGAGGCAATTCAAATCATGCATGCGCACTTCTTAGTTCCGGTAACAACCCACTCGTCACCATCTCTCACGGCAACAGTTTGCGCACCACTGACGTCGCTGCCTGCAAATGCTTCTGAGACAGCAAGGGAGATGTATTTCTTTCCAGCCAGAATATTTGGTAAGAACTTGGCTCGTTGCTCCGGGGTTCCGAAATTAAGAAGTGGGGGGAGGCCAATAACCCCGCCATTCAGGAGGCCGTCCACGAATCCTCGCGTACCGAATCGCGCAAGCTCGGTGTGGAGAATAAGCTATGAGATCATGTGAGCGAGCAAAGAGTGTACTCGGTAAGTAGCGTACTTCATGAAAGTGGTCGTATTCCTCAGGCTTCACGATGCCACCCATCAAGGTAAGTCCCTTGAGGTGCTTGCCTGGTCCCAGGCGCATAGCCAAAAAATTTATCTCGCTGTGGCATCATTAATAACCAAGTCATGGAAGTTTCACGCTAGAGAGCTTACCTTAATTTATCCACGACTTCTTGCGATATCCTCTTCCCATTTTCCTCACATTTCACTGCCTCAGGTAATATAAATTCCATCATGAACGCCCTTACAGCCTTGTGGAATTTGCGGTGGTTGTCACCATAGTAGGGGCTGAAGTATCCAGGTGTGAGCCACGTAGGCTCAGCATAGGGCACAAGAGACAGTTCACCAGGAGCAAGAGGCTTGATCATTTCAGTCTGTCCATGGACGACTCCTATTTGGAGACGCGCAAACTGAGGACGTTGGAGAACCTCAAGTCTGTGAAGTCCGAAGAACACCTGAGTAGCGTCCTTCCCAGCTGGGATGAACATGAATATGAAAATTGAGTCTGAGTGTCATTGCGCTTGCCTACGCCGTCAGCATACAGCACGCCTGAGCCTCCTGGGTGAAGGTTTGCGAAGCGGGTTACATCATAAACTTTGGAGTCTATGACAATCCACTGTGTAAAGAATTAATAGTAGATTGATAAACGGTATAGCACGCACGAGGTCCCCTTCCTTGTTATGCTGTAAACGTATCTATCAGCGTGCGCTAGAATGTCGATCGAGAGCTTCCCGATGCTCACCTGGGCGATGTCATCGGGTATGAACTCTTTAGAAGGCATAATGCTGCTGGTGACCTCGCTTTCCTCGAAGCTTATACTGGAGTCCGGAAGGTTGTCGCTTGAACTCAACTGGACGCTATTAAGCGGCTCGGAAGAGGGATTGGGATTTCACATGACTGAGGACAACAAACCACTTTGCCACGCAACTTAAGCCGTGGGATACAGCAATGACTGAGACTCTGACACTGCGACACCGTCGAGTCGTATCTCTACATCTTAACTCACATACATATGTGACAATTGCCACGCAAAGCCGTGAGAGTACATAGATTTGGGATGCGTACTGTAATGAACATAAGTACGTTACTGCGAATACAAAGTTGCTGAATACGACATTGTCGGGTTATTGCCGGGAGTAGCAGGCACATCGATATCTCGGTCTGCTATCACCGAAATTGATATAGCTTCGCTGTCCTTCGCATCTTCTATTCACGAGCTTGAAAGCCAATGGTAATTTGTGCGCACCTTCTCTAGCCTTCTGTACTGATCTATCTCCTGCAAAAGTAACTATCAACCGCACCAGGGGGGTCTAGTAGAGTGGAGCTTCAAAGCCTCGAGTCCGCCTGGTACTTGATGCGGTGAATACAACAAGAGTCTTTGTAAACACGTAGGCAACGACCACACCGGCGGTTGCGAGTCCTATAGAAATGTGCTCACACTCGGAAAATGGCACCCTATCACTGAGCTACAGATCTGCCATTGCCCGAAGTTGGTAACCGCAGAATTATGGTTCTCGCAGTTGTCAGCCGAGTTAATGTTTCGGGCAAAGATGAAAACGGCGAACGCAATGTCACAGTACGCCGACAGTCGGGAGCCGCAGTCTGCCGCAGTTGTCAGTGTCATGGCGCTAATAAGTCCGATTTTGCCTGTCAAGGTTCCCGCGAAGCGAGAGGGAAATGATGACGTGCAACGCCAGACAGCAGGATTGGACAGGATGCAGGCCCGTGGAGGACGGTCATTCGATGAGTGCAAACCTGCCAGCCAGCATGAAAGTATAGACGTGTGCGTAATCACCGCGTACCATGAACGTTTGGAGTTTGATTGGACACAAAAGACAGTGCAAAGAGAGGGGTGGCCAAGGTGGCCAATCCCCATGTTTCAGTCTGAATGAAATTCTCACGGTAAGTAATCTATTCCCACGGGGTAGAAGAAGAGATTTGTTTTACTTTACATTTGTGATTACTGCAAAATCTCCCTTCACATCTTCAATCATGCTGGCTCTCGTTCATCCGGTCCATTCCACAGAACCTAGAACTATCGATAGAACTGGCGTAGACAGAAACATTTCAAGTCTACCTCGCACTTCCTCTGCTCGCTCAAGTTCTAGCAGAGTTCCACATTGGAAACCGCAGGCACCGACAACCACTTCTGTATTTCACTCATCTTCATCTTACTGTCCCCCAGCACCACGGAGATCAGTTTCTGCATCCTCAGCTGTGGCCAGGGATTCTTCTCCAATTCGGCATAACCCCCCCGTCCAGTCATCCCAGACAACATCCGAATCGTCCGCCAAAGTCCTTCCCCCTGATAACCCTCCAAGACCTGCTTCTCCAATTCCTCCACCTCAAATAAACTTACCAGCCTCTGCTTCATCTTTCGACATTCACAACTACCCCTCAGCAGACTTGCTTCGTCTCCTTGCTTCACTCCTTACACAGATTGCATCCACCAACGACGCAATCTCTGGTTCAGACCCAGCATCCCATACTTTGGAAAGTCTATCGCATAGCAATGTATCGGAAGATGCGTCTCATCCCCCTATATGGCGTTCCCTCACCTCTGCCTCCCGCTCCTCCCTATCAAATCCTGCCTCCGCCCTCACTTTCCATGCTCGCAACATTCCGACTATCGCACTCGAATCATACCTCTTACGAATACTCAAATATTGTCCAACTACAAACGAGGTGTTCTTAGCCCTCCTCGTGTATTTTGACCGCATGTCCCGGCTTGCCTCAGAGGCCACAGGCCGCACGTTTGTCATCGACTCGTATAACGTTCATAGACTTGTCATTGCTGGAGTCACAGTCGCCAGTAAATTCTTCAGCGATGTATTTTACACTAATTCCCGGTATGCGAAGGTGGGTTTCAGCTTCACAGACCTATTCAAAATATTCACTCCACCCTAAATATCGCTATCTTGACTCAGGTCGGAGGTCTCCCTCAAGCAGAGCTCAACCAGCTCGAACTCCAGTTTTTGCTTCTCAATGACTTCAGGCTCGTCATATCGCCCGAGGAGATGCAAAGATATGCAGAACAGCTCATCCTCTTTTCGCAATCACAGCCACCACAGCCATCGCCTCCCGTGCCCCGCCCTGTAACTCCATCACGCTCACAGCAATCAACGGTGCAGACACGTTCATCACCTACCACAGCATCTGGTCCAGCACGGGCTATGGGTGCTATTGATGTATATGGTGGCTCAGTGGCGCCCGATCGGACGCCCAGTATGCGTGCTGTACGCACGCGTGACGATGACGCCGCGAGCATCGTCAGCACCGAAACCGATACAGAAACTGAAACGGAGGGTGGCTACACGACAGACGACGAGCCGACGATTCGGCCACCCAATTCTTCAAGTTCATGCTGCGGAGACGCCGAGGAGTGCGAGAGCGCCGGTGAGTTCCGCACTGCCAGCGTAGATCAGAGCGGCGAGTGTATGCAGAGCGGAGTGGAAGATAAAGAAAGAGAACGAGGCGACATTACGCCGGAGCTGAAAGCCCGGCGGCTTGTACGAGAGATTAGCGAGGACATTGGGATGGCGAGCCCTTAGACTGTTGCCAAATGATTGCTCCTGCGACACCTCCTCACCTTTGCTCTCCGGGCATCTGTTTGACTAGCCCGTAATACTTCTTCATACCTTCTACAGTGCACGCCAATCACTTACATTCAAATCACACATTGCAGTCATATCGTACAGTAGTGTCTATACCTCGCCTTCAATTCATACTTTGGCACTAGGCGCTGAACTTCATGTTTATTTAGCATGTGTTATACTAGACTCGAAGGGTGATATCGTTGCTGGCTGACCAGTGCGGAAACTTTCTTCAACTTTTTGTTCCATACGTAGTAGGCTTTGCCGCATGTCTTTGGCACGCGGGATCTGCATCTACCGAACAGGAAAGCACGAACGTACCCTTTCTGGGGCGTTCTACTGGCTGAATGATCGCTTTTGCGACAAACGACCGATTGTTGACTCAGGGACAGATAGGTCGATTCGCCAGGCGCGACTTGACCTCGCGCCAGTTTCGAGCTGGCATCCAATCAGCAAGCCACTTTTCCATCTACCTAGGACAGCGCAGGGGAATCGCAGCACTGACCCTATTGTTAGCCCTGCAATGTGCCTTGGGCGTCTAACGAGACACCTGGCAGGTTGGCAAGAATGCCGCAGTGAAGCGGCACATCAGCGATCAGGCCCAGTACACACGCCAGGCTGCAGTTTAGAGCGGCGACAGCCTGATCAAGTACAGTGTGTTGCAAATGACTTTAGAATCTCGTTTTCAAAATTGTGTTTGTTCCTTTGTTTTGACGTGTGACTTGTGTCACACTTGGTCAATCATTCCGGTTTTCGCGCCACTGCCAGCCAGGCTAGATTATCTGATGATCAACTAGAGTTTGCACATTTTAAAACATCTGTATCTCTACAACACATCCACATAAAAATATAATTTCTTGACGGATAGATAGCCTGATATTGAAAGTACAAGACCCGCTGGTTTTTTCTTTCAAAATTGACGTGTTGAGTCCAGCGGAGAGTTACCGCGCAGAAAAGTGTGATTTTCCCTAAGTATGTAGATTCAGACTAGAGCCGATGTGCGAACTCTTGTGATGCGCGAACAGATTAAAATATTTAATATTTAGCATCTCTGATCACTCCTGAATTCAATTCAGAATGCGCCAGAATATGAACAATGGAAAACTGTTGGAATTTTCTTAGAAAACTAGCTCAATGTCTTGCAAAATCACGCGAGTATGGCCAGAGTTACACAAAATTGTTGCGGACAAGGCCATATATTATAATTATTTAGTATTGACAGTATTGACAGAGGGAGTGCCGTTAAGTTCAGATTGAAGATACGAGTGTCAGAGTGCAATTGATACACCCTGAGGTGGAGGAGACAATATTTTCGAGTCGTTGATGTGACAGAAAGTCCCGCATTTGGCTATTACGAACTATTTTACAAACACCGAGCTCGCAAAAAAAATCTTGTGCATTCTAAAGTCATTTGCAACACACTGTAAGTCGACCTCGACCATCAAACACTGGCCAACAGAATGTCTGAAGTAGCCCAACCTATGATTCCAAGCACCATATATAAGAATCGAACTAAGGAGAGAATATCAGCGTCTATAAGAGAACTGCTAGTCATTATTAATACCTAAGGAGAGAATCTAGAGACACATTAGAGTGAGACTAAGCCAGCGCGAAGAATGAACGGAAACATACCTCAGCGTCTATAAGAGAACTACTGAGGTATAGGTATTAGGCATCAGCGAATTCCCTACGAGATTGTAAACGATTATAATATTTGCTTGCACGTGATAGGTTGTGATTGTATTACAAATCAGTACAAACAATTGCGATGATTGCAACCTGCTTGTGTGCACCTATATTTCCCACAATACTAAGTTAGTAAAGTGGTACTATGTGACACATAGTGCCGCTTTATTAAGCATTGTATTTGCTTGTATCCCCGACTCTCCAGAGGAGGGATTTTATGGTCATGATCAGTCGTTCGTTCTATTAAACTCATACAGTTCGTGTGTCTTTTTTGGATGTCGGACTGGGAAATGCCATTTTGGTTGGTTTTCGGAATCGGCATGTCTTGAAAGACATCGTGATCTTAGATTGGGTGGAGCATCTCAGATTGGTGGATTGAAACTTTGTTATGCTGTCGCTTACTAAGTTCTTGGTGAGTTTGAAGTTGCACAATATACTGACAGTTCGTCACATCTTGACTTTCTGTACCCAAATGAGCTGGCGGCAGCGCAGTGCGCATATATTCAAATTGTATTACTTAATATTCAATAATATTCATTTAATTATTCTCAATTGCCATTTTAAGTTGAGCAGTATAATATAATATCAATAATTGCACCAGGCCTTCCAGACCCAAGATATCCGCCGTCAGATACTAATGGTCCGGAAGGTGTTGGTGAGCTGGTGGAAAAGCAGAAAAACAGCCATCTCTCCGCCGGAGGAAAACAGTAGCGGAAATTTGGCGGAAACACAAGGTCTAGATTAGAATAGACAACACGCAGTGTCGAGAGTATTTGTCGTGTCTGAATATTTCCGTTGGCAGGAGAAAAAGGTCGAAATATAGTAACATTCTTCCTTTCTCGCGTGGATTCTCGCTCTGCCAACTGATGCATGATGAGTTGCTCATTTCACTTTCTTCTTTATGCAATGAGCGGGACTTGTCTACTCCTCCTCGTATGATTCTAATCAACAGATTTCTTAATAGGCTCGATGGTCTGAGACTGTCTGTTCTGATAGTTGCTGATCCTTTGTATCTGTGGTGGGTTTCCGGCGTTCCGCAGCATCCGATCTGTTGATATTCAGAATCAGTTGCCTTTCAATTTCGCATCTCCGTGAGCTACTGACAAAATTCCATCCCGATTGTCGTCCTTTGTTTTTAGGAGGTGTTAGGTCGGTTGAAAAGCCTTATGCTAAAGCAGTGCGATCTCAATTTCTTCCGCCGTATTGTGGATTTTGGTCCCCATATTGATGTCACTCTGAGTTCTCGTGTTTTCGGGACAAAAAAAGGCAGACAAGATTTTCAGAAAGGGTACATATATATGATGAGTCATTATCTGTATTCAATAATGTGAGAAAATACAAAAAAAGGGGAGGGTTCCAGAGAGCCATGAAAATTCTTAAGACAGAATCGACAACAAAGGAGAGTCGGGGATTGGCGCCTGCGCCCTTACGATGGAGCACCGCCGGTGCACACCAGTGGTGCTAGGTACTTACGCTACACCAAGTCCCCAACAAATAGTCAGCACGTGAATATGATATCCAAAACGGGCAATTTGTACTTGTCACTTGCTCACACCACTCCACACGTTGCCGAAACTTTCGTGCTCGCTGTTGCACACAGCGAGCTCGAGTATTCCACCATTCCACTGTATTTTTTTATAGTTTTTTCACTGTGCCATGTAATATGTTATTAAATATTATCTATTTCACATTTTTAAACCTAATTAAGTTGAGAGAAAATGTACATGGTTGAATGAATACTGCAGAGGTAACATGAGTCCTCCACCTTGTCCTCTGGGCCTCAACCCATTTCTCTCTGGTCGAAAAAACACTATTTAGCTGTAAGAACATTCCTAGACAAAAAGAAATCAAATCCAAGGAGTGCTGGAAGCAGAGGAGGGCACTCTGGGGGGAACATTGAGGGTAGGAGAGGTATAGAATAGAATACATGGGACTGTGGATCAATTAGGCGTTTATAGATGTATTATAAACATACCTGAGTGAAGTGAATATGGGCAGAGGGCCCAAGGACTGCAAAAAATGCGACCAGGGCAGGGGTGTGTCAGGAGGTCACACAGAAACCAAGATAACTACTCACCAATGAGAGGAGGATATAAGCAGTGTCCAGGGAGTGTATTATGACTATATGAGAGTCATATGAGCCACTGTACCTGGCAATAAAATTGCTAGATGAGATACAGTGATGAAAACAACAAAAAACACGAAAATACACAGAGAGACTCACCATGGGGACCAGGGTACAACACTAGCACATATAACAGTGTATTACATGTCCTTGAAGCGCCATTGGCAGCTTGGAGGGAGTTCATGAGGAGGAGAACAAGTTATAAGCAAAAATACCTAAAAATGCGAACCATAAGACTTACCATCCAAGAGAGGTGTCCAAGGGTATACATTGATCCCAAAAACATCAGGACATGTAGAGAACACCTATAAATGTTATCAGTGAAAGTTTCAAGACATACCAGTGAGTTGTGGTTGAGTTAGTCAAATTAAAGATTGAACATGTATGTCTGTAGTGCGTCACACAGTTGCCATATGTGTGTCGCAGTGCAAACACACATAATTCTCTCGATAATTACTTGTTTTCACCCTAACTCAACCACAACTCACTGGTATGTCTTGAAACTTTCACTGATAACATTTATAGGTGTTCTCTACATGTCCTGATGTTTTTGGGATCAATGTATACCCTTGGACACCTCTCTTGGATGGTAAGTCTTATGGTTCGCATTTTTAGGTATTTTTGCTTATAACTTGTTCTCCTCCTCATGAACTCCCTCCAAGCTGCCAATGGCGCTTCAAGGACATGTAATACACTGTTATATGTGCTAGTGTTGTACCCTGGTCCCCATGGTGAGTCTCTCTGTGTATTTTCGTGTTTTTTGTTGTTTTCATCACTGTATCTCATCTAGCAATTTTATTGCCAGGTACAGTGGCTCATATGACTCTCATATAGTCATAATACACTCCCTGGACACTGCTTATATCCTCCTCTCATTGGTGAGTAGTTATCTTGGTTTCTGTGTGACCTCCTGACACACCCCTGCCCTGGTCGCATTTTTTGCAGTCCTTGGGCCCTCTGCCCATATTCACTTCACTCAGGTATGTTTATAATACATCTATAAACGCCTAATTGATCCACAGTCCCATGTATTCTATTCTATACCTCTCCTACCCTCAATGTTCCCCCCAGAGTGCCCTCCTCTGCTTCCAGCACTCCTTGGATTTGATTTCTTTTTGTCTAGGAATGTTCTTACAGCTAAATAGTGTTTTTTCGACCAGAGAGAAATGGGTTGAGGCCCAGAGGACAAGGTGGAGGACTCATGTTACCTCTGCAGTATTCATTCAACCATGTACATTTTCTCTCAACTTAATTAGGTTTAAAAATGTGAAATAGATAATATTTAATAACATATTACATGGCACAGTGAAAAAACTATAAAAAAATACAGTGGAATGGTGGAATACTCGAGCTCGCTGTGTGCAACAGCGAGCACGAAAGTTTCGGCAACGTGTGGAGTGGTGTGAGCAAGTGACAAGTACAAATTGCCCGTTTTGGATATCATATTCACGTGCTGACTATTTGTTGGGGACTTGGTGTAGCGTAAGTACCTAGCACCACTGGTGTGCACCGGCGGTGCTCCATACAAGCAAATACAATGCTTAATAAAGCGGCACTACATGTCACATAGTACCGCTTGACTAACTTAGTATTGTGGGAAATATAGGTGCTTGTGTGACACTTACAATATTGCGATCTGAGCCAACATTTGTAATCTCTTTATAATATCTATAGCGCTAGCCCTGGACTCGGACAAAGTTTGACTCGGATAGGATTCAAAACAGTAAGAGGACACATCAGAATTGTGTGTGTACAGCTTAGTTCATCCCTCTACACTAATTTAGTTATTTCATGTGCAGCGAGTTGCACTTCCAACAATTGCACCTTGCGGGCCTGCTCACAGCGCTTGATTTCCCCCTCGTGACACTTGATTTCCACCTCCCAATGGTCTGCCACAAGCCTATGCATGTACACCTGAGAAACTACGAGGGGTGCTGGAGATTGTTGGTAGGCAGGGACAGGTGTCTCAGGAACCTCAGCTGCCATGGAAATTGTATATTGAGGGACGGGTGGCATTTCCAAGGTCAGTGGGCCAGGTTTGTTCATGTAATCTGATAGTGGTAGCCTTCTAATGAGTTTGGGCCTGCGAGATCACGAGACATGTCTGTTAGGGACCACAGTACTTGGATGAACATCAAGATACATACCTTTTGGGTTTCGAAGTCCCATTCTCCGCACAAGCCTCTGGAGACTGCGAGTGAAATTTTCTGCAACATCATGTGGGTCAGAAGACAGCGAGGGAGAAAGTATTTTGTCCATACCGTTTTTGTAAGTTCTCTTTTTCTGAAAGAGAGTCCATCACACTGAATTTTGCAGTCTCTGAGTCCTTGATATTTTCAATGGACGATGTTGTTAGGACCGAACAAACACTGAAAATTTTCAACAGTGCTGTCCAAATGTGAGTCACCTGATTTTTATTTGGCATTTATTAGTTATATACCGTCGTGACACCCAGCCTCTTTCGATCCATGACTACACTGCCCTTCCTCCTCCCGCACCATGTCCTCGACCCTTCGTTGCACTTGTGGGCAACAGCTTGCTAATGACAGCTTGTTCACTCGCCACATTACTTGGTGTGAAATTGTGATACGTCACTCCGACATGGTCTATGCACATGCTCAGTGTGCTAAACGTGCCGTCAAGGATGCAGACATGACACCGGGACCTTCATGATGGAAACCCAGGTGTTTGACCCTCATGCGTGCAGAGGCCAGTGTTCCTACCATACACAAGTCCCTCCGTGCTGAACTGGGAGCATTGTCAGCATCGAAGCTAAGGATGATGCAGGCACAACCGACTATGGTGTGTAGCTACAAGTATCGTTCTGTATCTCTTGGTTAACATTTTATTTGAACAGATCCAACCACATGATCCGCCGGCAATGGAAGTTGATACCCTCCTCCCAGAGGCCACTTTTTCCTTGACAGATGACCCTATACCTGACGAGCGTCTTCTAACGGCCAATGATCCTGTGGCATCTATGTCACCACACTCAAACAATCCCGCGCTTGGCAAACACATACAGCGTCCCAGTGCTAAAGTGTGCAAGGCAATATCTGATGCCTTGCCTGAAGGCCCTGGTCCATTGGTCACTCCAAGTATGTGTGGTGATGCTGAGCCTTCTCACTCCCATGCTCTTCCACTCCGTGTTCATCTTTTGGTGACTGAAACCTTTCGCACCCTCATGAATTCCTTTGGCCTCACTCGTGAATATTGTGGCCGCCCTTCTCGAGTTCCTGACCTCGACATTGATTTTGAGCAGCTGCATGGGGACTCTGCACAAACATCCAGCAATCAGAGACCCAAAGCCATTGAAGAAATCATATATCCGTACCCCAACATCAGCTCATTCCTGCTTAACCGCTGGTTCTGGAACCGCAGTGCCAAAAAATCGAAGGCAGACTGAAAAGAGTTGATCGAAAATGTCTTGTTGCATCCGGATTTCAAGACCAAAGATGTGTATGGGGTCAATATGGACAAGCTAGACATGCAGGTCATGGAGGATGCTGACTCTCCATGGGAGGGTAATGGATGGATAAACTCGACACTTACCATTGATATTCCATTGGGCGAAAAGTCCACAAAGTCAAACAAGCACCAGTGTGCCAATGAGGCCCAAACTGCGCACTATCATGGTGAGATTGACCCTGATGCCCCCGAGATACCTACCATCAGATTCAATATCCCCAACTTTCACCATCACAGCCTTCTTACTGTCATCCAGGAGGTTTTCACATCTCCTCCGTCCAAACAATTTCACTTCCACCCATTCAAGCAGTTTTGGAAGCCTCCGCATTCAAACGCACAGCCTGAACGTGTATTTGATGAGATGTACACATCAGAAGCATTCTTAGCAGCTGACCGTGAGCTGCAGACATCCCCATGTGAAACAGGGTGCGATCTCCCCAGAGCAGTAGCAGGATTTATGTTCTGGTCGGATGCTACCCATGTCACGCAGTTTGGACAGGCTAAGCTTTGGCCAATATATTCCTACTTTGCCAACCAGTCGAAGTATGAACACTGCAGGCCAACAGCATGTGCTGCATGCTGTGTGGCCTATCTGCACGCTGTAAGTGTCACATTAGTGTCTGAGTATTTTTTAATGATTTGCAATCATTCATTCTAGCTGCCTGATGCCATAACCGACTTTCTATGATCGAAAGGATGTGCTGTCTCTGTGACACTCCTTACACATTGTTGAAGGGAGCTTTTCCACCAAGCTTGGAATCTCATCATTGATGACGACTTCATTGCTGCATACATGCATGGTATTATTGTGGACTGCACAGACGGCATTCGACAACGACTCTATCCTCGCATATTCACATACTCCGCAGACTATCCGGAAAAGTCAGTACTGATTTCTAATCACTGATACAGTCTACTTAACAATTGTTAGAGTTTTAATAGCGACGATTCGTGATATGGGTGGTTGTCCATGCCCTCGCTGCACCATTTCAAAAGAGAAGATTGCGGGACTTGGCATGCGTGCTGACCAGGCCATCTGTGTCACTCATTGATGTGTAGATGATGAATTACGCCAGTCGAAAGTTCAACAAGCCCATGATTTGGTATATAAGGAAGGTTATGTGGTGACAAGCCAGCATGTTGAGGAGATTCTCAAGGATGAGTCTCTAGTCCCTACTACGGTGAGACCTTTTTGCGAACCCAAGAACTGGAACATTACTGATTACATTCTGTCTAGAACACTTTCTCATCAAAACTGTGGCGGTTCAAGTTTGACTTCTTCACAATGCTCGTTGTCGACTTGCTTCATGAATTTGAACTTGGTGTCTGGAAATCTGTGTTGACTCATCTCATCCGTATGCTGTACACTATGGGCAATGAAACTGTCTACGAGTTCAATGCAAGGTCACTCCCACCTGATTTGATGGTTCTGCTCAAACTGAATTGTTGTTCTAGATTCCGGGGTGTGGCACCATTTGGCCCCTTGACTATTCGACATTTTGCTCACAATGTTGCCGACCTCTCCAAGCTGGCTGCTCGTGATTTTGAGGATATTCTACAAGTAAGGTGCTGTCTCGTACAAATACCCAGAGCTCATATTTTCTAGTGCTGCATACCGTGTTTTGAAGGATTATTCCCTTCACTGTACAATGAGTCAATACTTGATTTGTTGTTCGTGTTGTGCTATTGACATTCGCTCGCCAAGCTATGCATGCACACTCAGTTGACATTGAAGATTCTTGATGACACAATGATTCTCTTGGGCCAGTGACTTTGGCATTTCTCAGTGGAGACCTGCAAACACTTTAACACCTTTGAAACTGACCGTGAATACCGGGCGCGCATCCGTACAACTCAGAGGAGGCAAGAATGAGCTGGACCATCAAGTAGTGGGGGCACGGTCTGTGAGGGTAATCCAGAGATGAGAGGAGCCCAGCACTCAAGTGGAGGCAAGCGTCCAAAATTCTTTAGTCTTGCAACATCAAAGTTGCATGCACTTGGTGATTTTGTCTCGCAAATCTACAGGTTCAGCACGACAGATTTATTTAGCACGCAGACAGTGAGTGAAACATTGGCACATTGACACATTGTCTCTTCTAACTTGGTGTTTTAGGGCGAGCTGCAGCACTCTGTCATCAAACATTGGAACAATCGCACAAATCAGAACAATGCCATACCCCAAATTATCAACATCGATATCTGCGAGGCTGTTCATAAACATATTGGCAATGCGCTGCACGCACCAGAAGGAATAGCTGCACCTGTAGCCCACGAGCCAACTGACATGGTTGGCAAGGATGAATCTGGACCCAAGCTATATCTCACAGATTGGCTTCGTGAACACCAAGAAGACCCAGCCTACAAAGTAAGATATGTTTATGCTATCTACTATGTTCGTGCCTGATATATTTTTTGTTAAGAATTTTTTGTTCAAACTGAAAACTCACTTGCTTGCACAACTGCGGGGGCTTTCTGTCTTTGATGAGGCAACCAGGTTCAGTCGTGAAGAGCTTGATCAGGTTATCTTTCAATTTGACCGCATTTTCCCTCACGCCACCACTTGATTTAACTATACTTCCTACGATGTTTGATGAGAGCAAGATACAATCAATGTCAATGGCCCACGTCGTGATATCATGCTACGAGCACATGAGGATCCCAGTGATGACATTGAGCCCCATCAATTTTGGTACGCTCGTGTCATTGGAATTTTTCATGCTAAAATTCTACATGGGAATGAGCGAAAGCCACAGCGCATGGAGTTTTTGTGGGTCCGTTGGTTTGGACATGATCCTGAATGGTCCGGAGGCCCCAGATCGCTGCGACCCGAATGCATTGGCTATGTCCCATATGGGAATGGTGATGAATATTGCCCTGCATTTGGTTTTGTTGATCCATGGGATGTTCTTCGTGCATGTCACCTTGTGCCAGCCTACTCACTCGGTCAGACAACAGAACTCCTGGGACAATCTTCTGTGCGAGATATGGTGGATGGTGACTGGGTGAATTATTATGTCATGCGGTAGGTTCCATTCAGTTTGACGAAGCTGCTGGCTGATCTAGTGAGTGTCCTAGTTTTGTAGATTGCGACATGATGATGAGATACCTCGGGCTTGGGATTGGCCACATGAACGAGGCTAATTGTCATACTGAATTTGATGACCTTAGTGTCAGTGAGGAAGACACTCACAAATCCCCGCGCTCAGACCCTAAATCACCTCCGGCAGACCAATCAAAGCACAATGACGAGGAGTCGGATTATTTGTCAGATCCTGAAGACTCAGAAGAATTCAATCCTGACGCTCATGAATATTAGATGCCCTCACATGTGATCCATGGCATAACTTGCATTCGTCACCTGATACTTATTGTTGATTGTGTCTGATTAATTCATCCAGTTGTTAGTGCACCATGTTTGTTTAGCAGGGGTGAAATTTTCTGATTGATCATAACAGAGCACAACAAAAATGTGTCCTTCAAAAAAGGTACAGTCATGGCCATATCATCTTATCTTATCCCCATCTTTGCACCACTGAATTTCCCATCTTGTCATGCTTCTTACTATGCGTTACAGATTGCTGGCTTCCAGACAGTCGGTCTTCAGTGACCTCTCTGATGAATTGTCGGTGTCACCAGAGCCACCAACACCGTCGTTAAATCGAAAAAAAGCATTCACGACAGAGATGTGATGACTCCGACGACATTCAAGAGCCTAGGTAAGCTATCTTTTTTTTTTTTTTTTTAATTCCTGATTTTTGTCTTTGAGAGTAGCTCTATGTAAGACAGTTCTATCTAGTCTTGGGGGCTCCTGTGCCCCCCCGCACCTCTAGATCCATGAATGCCCCGGTGTGAGGCTTGCCTCCACTGGTCCGCCGTTCCCGCTGTGCATTTTAGACATGCGATCTAACGAAGGAGAGGTGACTTTATATGAGTCGCACGATGAAGTATCTGAGTAAGTATGGGTCGTCTGGACGCGTTCTCGATTGCCGAGGCGATGGTAAGCTATCTTGATCATGATAGGCGCTTGCTAAGTAGACTGTCTTTAGTGCCAAGAGGTCTAGTACTGAGCTGCGGCTTGATGGAGTCGACAAAAAAATGATCATCCACAAGGGCCGTATACTTGGACAGTGGGTTGATATGTGGCAGTGGAACACAACCATTCTCGAAAAGGGCATTGAACATGAGGCTGATGCTGGCAATCATCGCGAGTACACACTCAAGTAAGTTTCAAATAGTGCAACAAGCCTATCTCTCAGTATTCGCACCACAGAGAGGAGGAGCAATATGACATATACAAGACAATGCTCTCACTGGCCCCATGTATCATTGACGAAGTTCAGAAGGCAGGACAAGGAGGCTGTATCATTGTTGGCACCATGGTAATTTCCTTTGTTTTCTTTGGCAGCAGGTCTTATCGTGTTAATTTCTTTGCAGCTCGATGATGCACGACAATGAGCACGTGGGGATGATATCAACACCATCAAAGACAAGATTGCCCATTGGCACCATTTCCCAAGTCTCAGCCCTGCAATGTTTGCCTCTGCATGTCATACTCTCGGTTTTACTCTGACCTCTCGTGAGTTAATTTTATCATTGTTTTGCTATCAATCCTCACACCTGCAAGTGTTCAAGATGGCCTTCATGACGGATCAATTGTGGTCACACCCTCGCAGTTCCCCTGCTTCCTTTGGCATAATGAGGAAGTGAACCAAGAACAAATTTTTGAAGGCTGGTTGGAGAACGAGTTGCTTGTGCAGGTACAAAGTAACACTCCATGCTGAAGTCTTTCCGACACTTGTTTGTAAAGGGATACTTGCACATTTTCAAGTCTCCAAGTTCAGCTATCAAGGATGCTGGCGCCACAGCACGTCGTGGAAATGCTTCAATGCACGGCATACGGACAGTGAGCATTCCTTCTATTGCATATGTTGCCACGCTGGTAAGTCTCGACTACCATTTCTGGAACACGTAGTCCTCAGTATGGTCATTGTAGATTCGGTTTGTCCTCTCTTCGCAGAGCAGCATGTCCCGAGGTCACAAGGCACAATTCTCATACGAGACATTTTACAACAACATTGTCAGGACCACTTTTGAGGAGCTTGACAATGTTCAACTTGCCTCACTGCTCACTTGGTGGAACGGGTGCGTACATGTTTTGTCACATCACGACCATTCATTTTAATATTCATTTTTGATTTTGCAGGAGGATATTCTCAGACGTTGTAGATGACAACAAGGACGACGAGGATGAGTATAGCATGATGGCAATGATGAAGGCTCAAGCAGCAGCAAGGAGTGCAGCATCCACAGCATCATAACTACTATGCCATTGTGACCATGAATATATCTCCTATTTTCATTTTCGTTCGAGTGTGAATATATCTCAATTGCTGATGACTTGACTGTGGAATTATCTTTATCACTCTATTACCAACAAACAAGGGTGTGCAATATACAACAGTTATAAGGCTCTTGCAATGGACACAATTTATTGACATGTTGGCAGTAGTGACCAGATTTACAGGAGGTTACAACCAACGAGCAATTTTGGCTTCTCGCAAATATAACCAGTTATGACACGAATGTCGTCGATTATGGTGGTTGTAGGCAATTGTGATGATTATAGAACAGTCGCAATCCTATGGTAATCGACGTCAATTTCATAGGGAATTTGCTGATGTAAACAAACAATGACAATGAACATATTAGGTGGATTATGTAAGGAGTTCGTGATGACAAAGAGAAAAGGAAAGAAAACAGTCAAGTATTGATGTTGAATACAACACCATGCCTGTTTGACTGTTTGGAGGTCATGAAAATACCATGTCTGGTACGCTGGAAGCGTAGACTCAGGTAAGAGCTCTGTACTAAGTCTCAGATGAGACGAAGATAATGCAGAGGTTCATTAATCATTATTGTTGGAGTCAAGACTTGGTGACGAGAGTCAGCAAGAGAAGACAAGGCTAATGGTATCGACCAAATATAGGCACTAAGACGAAGAGTCTTAAGTGAAATCGTATACAAGAGCGATCTTGCTCAGGGAAGGTCTATCAGAATACTGAGTAGATTCAAGTTAGAGAATACAAGACAGGTAGATCGACTACTTATAGGTAAGAGATACTTCAGGGCAAGGTTACCGGATCATAGGTAAGGGTACAGGGTACAAGATAAGAGATACAAGATAAGACGGCGATCAGCAATGCTGTTCAAGAAGATGATGGGAACGTCATATGGCAGTACAAGATAGGAGAAAAAGATAGGGGGGTCCGGTCCGAGGCATGTTATCGTAACAATGTCCGCAGTCACAGTCTTCCCTGATAGATGATGTATGGTCCCGGTGTGGGTACAACAATTCCAGATTGAGTGAATCTGATGTGTTGGGTCTGTCTGCCTAGCTGCTATATCAGAGTGTTGACAGTGTAAGACCCAGGGTTTCTGGACCAGGCTCAGAGCTCAGAGAGAGAGAGAGTAAGGAAAACTGCATTCTAAATCACACCAGGTGAAGGTAAGGGTAAAGACCAACATGATTATGTAAGCTATCCAAGTGCCAACACAAGCAAGGTAAATAGGGGTAAAGTAAGCCTAACCAGGAATATGTTCCTACACCGGGCTTGGCAGACAAGACACATTGTACTGTATACATTCAACCTTAGGTTTGTCACAGCATTGCCAACCCCCTGAATTGAACCATACATTTCGTGTGACAGTCACACCAAATTGAGGGCGGCGAACCTAAATGTGTGACAATTTGTTCATGGGTGGCGGCAAAAATTATAATTTTACTGTGTTTTGCTACTTTTTTTCTAGCTCTTTTACCTTGAATAGAGTCTATGTGCTGCACTGTGAAATGACTTGTGCAAAAAGGTGTTCCTAATTTGTTTGGCGGGGAAAACAAACAGAAGGTATGAAGTTAGTAAGACTTAAGGGAATGGATGAAATTTGTAGGATGATGAACAGATAGTACAACAAAATAATCTAAGGGTTTTGTGATGAGATTTTGATGAGATTCTGGGTGTCAGCCCGCAGGGCTGTTCCGGCCCGAAACAAAGAATCGAACCTAAGAATCAAGGTGAGCTGTGTTCCCAAGTATTAGGAGTGCAGTGATGCATGCGGCACAGCTTGATTCCCTTACAGTAGGAGGTGTACTCACTGTGCTAATTCTAACGAACTGGTGGCATTGTATACCATGTGAAGGGTTCGAGAATTGGTGACGGAGATCAGTGACATAGAGCGATCAAGGCGAATAAGATGTTGAAGTTGTGGCTGGGTCGCCAACCTCAGGGTTGGCAGTACCTGCAATGTACGGTGCCAATATAGATGTGTGATCTTGCAAATAAATTGTGAAAGCTTCACTTGACCACTGCCCCATTGATTTGACGACGTCAAATGGGATCCCCCTTAGCAAGTATTCCAGAGTTCCCCCTATGCGAAGGCTATGCCATTTTAGATCCGGAAATCCCACTGCAGTGGTGGCAACTGCCATCCACTTGGAAAACTCTTTCTTTGAAAGTGGCCTAAGTCCTTTAGTGTGCTTCCACGCTGGAGAGGGCCAGGGGCCTTGACACTGGGTGAACAGCAATGGATGGATGAGTGCAGCTACAACACGTGGGAACTCTGCTCTAAAACACCTGCTAAGACCCCGAAACCCTCGAAAACCTCTGCCTGCCTAAACCAGAACTGACCCCTGACTCCTAAACACCCTGGTACAAATACCCCCCACTAAAAAATGTGACCCTTCTGACACAAAATTGTGCGTCAGAGATTCTGACCACACCTGCGGGCCATTGTGAGTAGTGCAGGGGGATCATTCAATAAGCCTCTGAGACATCTCTGGTTGCTGCCTCCGAGCCCGGTGGAAGTTTCAATATTAATAAGTAGATTATCGAGAACTTACCCCATGTTGCTGGGAACTCGTCTGAATTGATGCGTGAATTTACCGAGTGTTACAGTAACATGGCCCCCCCATCTTTTTCTGACCCTTTCACCTCTTCACCTTGTCACAATGTCACACTATCACCTCTTCACAATTCACCATGATGCTTGACGTACTTCCTGATCCCCGCCAACCCTGACCTTCTGTGACAGAAGCTAGGCGCTTCCCATGGACCCTTGATCCATGGCCTCATGGCCTGTACTTCCATTTCCCTTGATGTTCCCATTAACCCCCATCACTGACCTCATGGACTCCTGCCTGATCCTGCCTACCCGATATATCTTTCCCAACTCTTGTACGATTAGCAGACCTGCCCTGAACACTGTAGTCAGTCCCTATATATAGTTGATCCACTTGTACTATTATTCCTTAACTTGATTCTACTGGGTTTTACCTTGACTTGTATATTCTCTTGAGTTAACTCTCTTGAGTCTGATCACGAACCCTCTATGCTCTTGGATCACTATCCTTGAGTCGATGCCGATCCCTCATCTAGACTTAACCATCAAACACAAAACCCTTCTTCGGCTCTCGCCTTAGAAGCTTACCTCCCCTTTCTGTCATAACCCGATGGCTTAGGCTACCGGGTATACTGACATCAACTGACACACGACTGATAACTTAGGACCGTTGTCCTTCGTTTACCCATCCCAGTCCGACTACGACCATTGTTGTAACACCGAGGGATTGGGAGATGAAGCATTAATTGCGTGCGGGAAAGAGAAATTTTGAATGACTCTAAATTTGTTTGGCTTTCCCGGCTTAGGGATAATGGACGGGGGGGATGATTGGAATGGTCCAATTAATTTTTCCAAGTCTCCAGCTGAGAAGGGACCAATCTACCTCCCTTTTTTTGATTTCACTTTGAATGATACTATCAAATTCAGCCGCATAATCACTAATTGAAACTTTATTTGGAGGCGTCTGTACAGATTTGCTAGCTGGAAAGTCTATATTGAAACCCGCACGTAGGCCGTTTGATATCTTAATGAAGCATTTGAGGATTCCTGCCCTGCACAATTCTCGTTCCCATGCCACCACCTTATATGGAGTCAGTGGATGGCCTTCTGTGCTCTAGGACACTTCTGGGCTCCATGCGTGGTGGCTCTGCAATCGGAACAGTAGTGTCTCAAATCGTGCTTGGGCATGGCGCATCCCTCATCTCTTTGCCAGGCTGTACACAATTGCTTTCCTTCCTTGAACCAAAGAGCTTTACATATGCGCTCTGCGAAGGTTTTGTGCTGCCTGTCCCACGTGTGCATGGCTGTGCATTCAATCGTTCTGTGGGGGTTGCGACCAAGGCAAGCTGCACAACAAGGGAGTGAGTCAGAGGCAAGAGGTGCACGCATGGTGTGTACTACTTGTCACTCCATACCGGCTCCTCCGTCAATTGCAGCTGCCGCTTTTGTGGTACAGACCCTGATTGATGTTGGCACAGTGATTCCGTGTCATTCGCAACAAATGATGCTGCTGCTTGCTGTAGCGAGGCAGGCATTGGTACCACAACATGGTGAGTGGTGTGGATGACGTGACCTAGCGTGAACATTGATCGTGCAAAGGTTGTGGGGCGTGAAAAACACGATGACCCGTCATTTTTGGGGGTGGGTGGGGGGGTTGGGGTTGGGATTGGGATTGGACACATGATTGGTCAACCCAGGGGGGGGGGAGTTTGGCCAATGTGACAATGTATGCGATTACATGAGGTCAAAAGGGAGAGGGTTGGGATATGAAAGCGTGAAACAATAAAAGGAGACTGATGAGCCTGCTGCACTAAAGGATGCATGATTTCGCTGACAAAAAGAACTGACCTGCCTTTGCTTCCATGAGCAACTCTTGATTAATCTCCTCCAAGCTCCAGCTCTGCGCTGAGCCTATGGCGAGATGCCACCGACTTCGCTGCTGTGATTGGTATAACAGTAAAGCTTGTTGCTTGAGGTGATCTGAGGCATGATGCCAGCGGTGTGTCTGCAAGGCCAACCAGAATTGTATGTGCATGGTGACACGCTCGTTTGGCCAGTTGTGCATCTTCATGAAATTAATCATGCGAGGTGCTGCTTCGTTAAACTCTTCCCAGGTCAGATTCTCGTCCTTGGTCACTACTGCAGCCTTTGGGTCTTTAATTGCGTCCGCTGGAATCCATGAGTGAATTCTGTCATTGGATGGAAGCATCACCAGGGCGTCTGGTTCTGCGATCTAAGAAAGTTTCTTTGCGTTGTCCAAACTGCAATTGGTGAAATAATGAAGTTCACAGTAATCTCCTGATTTCATTTTTCTTGTTGCATATGGTGCAGGTAGAATGGGGGGTTCTGAAGGGACTTTGCCTTGAGCGAAGGGAGCATATTTTACTCTTGTTCTTCTTACGCTCTTCAAGCCTGGCCACTTCATCTTCCTCCTCGAGCGCCTGCTGATGCTCCTCCTCTTCTAACGCTTCTCATTGATGCACTGCTTTAAGCCTCTCTTGCCTTAAGGCCCAATGCCGTTTGTCGGTGTTGTTCGTCAGAGTCCATAGTGAGTCTAACGAGCATATGGCCTGGTCTACGGTAAAGTCTTTGTTCACTAGTTGTTCTTGAGCTTGTTGATGCTCATCACTGGTATAGTCCAGTATTATGGCCTCATTGGGGTCGTCGAGGAACATAATAGGATTAAGAGAAACACAAACAGACAGATAGCTAGTGCTTAATCCTTAGGACAATAAATACTGTGATGGTGGGCAAGAGCAAAAAGTGCTGCACCACATCGCTTGTTTGCACTTAGACTAATTGTGGTTCAACCTCGTGCCTTGATCGGATTAGATAACCAACAGTTACTGTATAATTTCGACCTTAGGTTTGCCCAACGAACCAAACCTATTTTTTGTTACAGTTACAGTAGTTTTGGGTTGACAAACCTAATTTTGTAACATAATGTTATTTTTTTTTTGATATGTTTTTTTCAAGAAAGTCTTCACACAAACACATAGTTTTTGCCATTATTGTCATTTTGTATCTATTCCCTGTGTAGAGAGTACATACAGTGTTCTACTGATCTTGTATATACAAACTTACTGCATTTTTGTCACAATGTCCTTGAGCACACCTGACCTTCCCAATATGTAACTATAATAATAGTGGGTGATGATGTGGCTCGCTAACTATTAAATTAGTCATTCCTCTTAAATCCCAACACCAGCAATAAGTCCTGCCCCAAATGCAGGACACCCTTATGGTAAATTCATGTACAAGGCTCGGCACGGGTCATTTAGATAGGTATGTTCTGTTCTGTCCCCATTCTGTCCTATTACTTATCTGGCATCCCCGCTGAGCGAAAGTGATTCCGTGTAGCCTGTTGGTGTAGACTACCGATCCGTATGAGTGTGAGTGTAATAGCTCGTCCCAAGGGGATTGCTACTGAGGGAAGTCTCCGCTGTGGGTACAACAATCCTGCTGAGCTGCAGGGAAATGTTGGGTCTTGCTGGCCTAAGGCTAGTTTGACCCTAAAGGGTCTCTGCTCTAGGCTCAGTGCTCAAGGAGAGAAACAGATGAAGAATAAAGACTGGACACTCAGGCAGACACAGACTCAGACTGGTACTGGTGAAAGATTGACTGGATTATGTAAGCAATAAGAGTGCTAACATAAAGTAAGGAAAGTATCAAATACGGGGCCAGAAAATGGAGGTTTCCTACACCGCAATAAATGTGAAGGAATCAATCCGACGGGCTTAAGATCTGTGCGGTGGATGCACGAAAAGTGGTCCAGTGTAAGAGGAGGATGTCCTGACGGAAGGCGGTGTAGGGAACTAGTTCCCTGTGACCTTGTATTGACAGTTTCTACCTAGCTTTACTTACCCCTTTCCTTTGTTTATGTTGGCATTTGACTGCTTACCTAATCATCAAATCTTCGCCCTACACATCCACTCAGTAGTAGCATTCAGCTCACATTCTGGTAGCTCCCCTTCTAGGGTTAAGTAGTAGCTTCCCCAGTTTGTAGCTTCCCTAGTTGTAGCTTCTTCAGCTCACTAGCTAGCTCCTGATACCCAATTCTAGCCCTATTGTCTGCAGTGTCATATTTGATATCCTCTCTCACTCTCACACTCACACACACACACACACACACTCTCTCTCTCTCTCTCTCCCTGCTTGAGCACTCCCCAGTCAAGAAAGCCTGGGTCTTACATTGTCTCTCAAGACATAGCAGCTAGGCAGCAAGACCCAACACCTTCTGCTTCTCAGCAGATTTGTTGTCCCCACAGCGGTTCTGACGGAACAGATATCTAGCGGTATGATCTGTCAAGTATCAAGATAGCAAGGTGTCGAGGTGGCAAGGTGTCGAGGTGTCAAGGTTTCAAGGTCTTGATGTAACGAGCTACCGGAAGTGATCTGTGGAACAGGATGAAGTCCGTTGCGGTGTGGAAGACTAAGGCGACTTTTTTGATCACACAGACTTAGATATAAAATCCAAGGGAGTGATATTGGCAGAATACGACGCGACTATTTATCATAACCTGTAAGAACTCAGAATCTGCTAAGTGGCAGTAGTACAGGCGAGTCCATAGCGCAGTAATATGTAAAGGATGGTAAGCGGCCTCATGTATGGGAATGTACATGTAATACGGACTGCTGGTTGATCAGAGTGATAAAAAGAGACAAATGACTCACCAATGGGGATGGATGGACATGGATGGGCAGGAACCAAGGGCAAATGAGGGAATCCATCACAGGTTTCGTATCCGTTAGGTGTCCGGAAGGGACGGTCGTCAACAGAGGAGGCCGGATAGGTGTGGACATGAATACCTGGCCAGGAGAGCTCCGGACCTGGCTTAAAGGGTGATTGTGAGGCTAGCGCCAGAATGTTTGGTACACCACCTTCTCGCTAAACCTCCTGCTTCTCCTACAAACTGTTCCCACACCCACTTCATCTGCTCCTCATCATCCTCTTCGATGTCAAGCTGCTTGCCGCTGTTCTATAGGTGGTGAGCCTGATCTTACTAAGGTGAACAGATGCCAAAGCCGAGTCCATGAGGCATAGATGATAGTGTAGTGATTTTCTCAGGTTCTCTCCCTTCTTTCGAGCTGCATTGATTGTGTCAGTGTTCCAAGGCCAAGTCCATCAGACATAGATGAATCAATGATAGTGTAGTGAGTTTCTCAGGTTCTCTCCCTTCTTTCAAGCTGCATTGATCATGTCAGTGTTGATCATAAGTGTGAGAAGTCCTGCTTGACTGTGTTAAAGATGTGCTCGTGAATACTGTTGAAGACATGCTTGCGGGTGATCTATAATGATTGTTTACCTATCTATTGTGTCTTACAGTGTCCATTGTCCTTACAATATAATGTACAAGCTCTATGGTCAATGTCAACAAAAAAATATCATTCTACCAGTGTAATGAAGTTGTGCACTTAGCACTAATATCATCATCTCATCTGTCTATCATCTGTCTAGTCTGATCAGGACTTGTCTATTATCTTGAGAAGCATCCATATTGTCAGCCACCACCAATTAATTACCTCACGTGTACCACATGTTAGCCGCATCCTTCCGCATATCTCGCGCCTCTTGCACATCCACCGTGCATACATCACACGCCTTTGCATACCTTCGTTTTTCTGCCATCTCTTGATTTCTCTCATATTTAGAGAGTTCTATCTCAGTAGCATCCTCTGAGGGTTGATTCTACTAGCTCACCTCTTGAGGTTTATATCCTTGTGACTCCCCAGAGTTGACATCTCTATTTCCTCACCCACAATGGTACATCTCTCATAGCTTTAAGTTCTGTGTGGGTGCCGGGGGACTGATCTGTGGATAGGTTTTGGCCTGGTTCCATTGGGGTCTGTGCAGCCTTAGTGTCCTCCAAACAGAAACATTCGACTATGGTGGCCACATAGGCCTTCTGCGACAGTGTTAAGGTATGTGCTGCTCTGTTATGCATTACCTTTAACCCCAACAGCCACTTCAACTCCCCCAGGTCCAATATCTTGAAGAACTGCTGGAGTTATAGAATTTTTGGTAGCTTATACACAGTGAATTGCGTGACAAACTCGTAGTGTACTACATGAAAAATGTCCTACTGTATGTACACCAATGAATGAAGGTTTCAGCTACTCGGCCATTTCCGAGTCACGCTCGTCAAGCTTCACTAAGTCCAACAGGAGTTGGGCCTTGAAGCGGTGGATATGAGAAGTGCGGTTCTTGGTGACAGCCATGTCATTGATGGACACTGTGATGACCATCTGTTTGCTGGAGGTACATTTGTAGTACACCACTTGATCCACCTTTGACCTACTGAACCCCAGCTTCAAGAACACTCTAGCTAGCTCCTCCACCCACTCAAACCCTGCTTGCTTCAGTCCAGGTAAGCTCCTCATTAAGTTCAACACCTTTCCACACTAATCCTCCCTCAGGTACCCTGGGGGTGCGTGATCTCCTCCTGGATGCTCACATAAAGGTAAGCACTCTTGATGTTGATCTGGTGTATCTCCCAGTCTTGCTGAACAGTCTTGCTGAACGGCCATAGCTAGTACCATGCAGATCATGCTCATATTGGCAGTGGGTGCAAAGGTACCAAAATAGTCTACTCTGTATTTCTGCTGCTGACCGTTTGTAATGAGGTGCATGTGAAATTTCAACTTTTCGCCACCCAGTCCTCACTTGGTGGCCAGCATGTAGTGGCATGAGATAAGGTTTGCCACTCTAGGTAAGTCCACAATTTCCCAGGTACCTAGCTTTTCAAGTTGGCTAATCTAATAATTCAGTGCTTCTTCCCACTCTTCGCTGTCAGGACCGTTCAGTGCCTGCTGCAAGGTGGGTTCAGGTTCTGCGGCTGTGAGCACAAGGTGAATGTGGGTTTCTTTGTCCAGGAGATCTAACACTGATGCCTCCAACAGGGAATCTAGCGTTAGGGATGCCATCTCCCCCTCATTGGTGGCAGGTGGTGGGATAGGCTGAACACCAGGTAGGTTGGTGCTGCTAGTGTATTTGTTGTAGTGCATGACAACATTGTTTTCAGGGTTGCTAGTGTATATGTCATCACACATGATGGACTCCCCACATTCAGGATATCCTGCACCACTGTCACCTCTCCTGACACAAACATAATGTTGCATTTAACAGAGACCCTGTGCTTACCTGACCAATAGACCCAGTAGGCTTTACTGACCATGTCCACCACCTGAAATACAGCTTCCTACACATTTGGCTCCAGCTTTCCCGCATCCTCCAGATGGACATAAACTGTGGTGCCAAATTCGTGCACTTGGAGAAGGTTTGGATTGGATTTTTGGACAAGTTCGAAGGGAGTAGTGCCTGGGGTGGCTTTCAATGGTAAGCGGTGTGGGTGATGAAATAGGAATGCAAACTCTGGAGAGTCACAAGGATAGATACCTCAAGAGGCGAGCTAGTAGTATCGTCTCAAAGGGATGCTATTGAGGCAAATCTCTCTAAATAATGAGAGGATCAAAGACTAGTGATAAGCCAATGGTATGCAAAGGCATGTGAAGATGCACAATGTATATGCGACGAGCACACGTGGTGCGCGAGATATGCGGAAGAAGGCAGCTAGCGCGCAATATGCATGAAGTAGGAAAACAGTGGCGGCAAACAAATAGAGGTCTTTAGGAACCTAGTAGATGAGTCTTAATGAGACTGAGAAGATAATAGACACAAATGGTGATGATATTAGTGCTATGCGCACAAACTCGGCAGAAAAACAGATACTGAGTCCAAGTAAGGTAAAGTAGTAAGTCCAAATTGTGCTAAGTCCTCTAGATATGTATGTAGCTACATGCACTCTTAGGATGCGGAAGCATAAGGGAAGCGGATAGGCTGTGCAGAAGCGCAAACAAAACATATATGTAAGAGACCCTGGATGTGGTCAGTGACAGTAATAACAGTGAGAATATGCACCAACAGGGCCAGACAGACAGGACAGGACATGAGAGGATATGCCGAGTAGAGCACCGGTATGTGGATAAGGTGCGCATGATGTGGAAGAGCGCTGATGGTTGTGCGTGCAATGTATGTCTCTGTAGGGTCGCGCCTACCTGTGGATAGTGATGAGGTCGATGTAGGAATGAGGGGATACAAGCCTGTAGGGAGATCACTCTCTACAGCGGTTCTTGAGCCAGGTAGCATAGTTGACCGCTTCCGCCCACAGATACTTGGGCATGTCCTTCACTATGAGCATCGCTCTAGTGTGCTCGACCAATAATAGGATGGTCTACTCTCAACTGGGCACCTGGTTGTCCACAGAAATTTGCAAATTTGGTGTTGCCTAGCAAAGGAATCAGGTAATTGGGTTTGTAGACCACTAGCCTATGCTCACAGAAAAGTTTGGTGATCTCCTAGGATAGGGTGCAGTTAGAAGAGGGAGGAAGGAGTTAGTAAGGCAGAGTAGGTTAGTATGGTGGTGTGAGTTAGTAAGTGGTTTTGACCTTGTGAAGTGTCTTGTCAGAGGGCTTACTGCTACTCCAACTGCCTTACCTCTGTTTCTGTTTAGCTATGCTACCCCTCAGTGTCATATTCTACATTCTTGCACCTAATTTCTAATACAATCTTTGGCCATGTTCTCAGATCTGATCCAGATCTCTTTTCCACTTCTTTCCCCATTTGGTATCTTCATTGTAAACTTACCCCTATGCCCAGATCTGCCTGACAGTTCATTTCTGTCTCCATTCTCTGTGATCTGCCTGTCAGTTGATTCCCACCTGTCACCTCTATGCTCTCCATATGTTCCTGACATAGCATCCAACTCCGCTATCTATGTTGCTGTTGTACTAGTTAGAAGTATATAAATTCTCATAGTCTCGCTGAATATTCCTCAGTTCAAATATTATCCTAGACTCTGCCCATTTCTGCTTTCTGTTTATTTCTGTGTCTGAGGATTGATTTCTTGATAGACTACATCTCTGACTTTACCCTCGGGTAGTCTTCCTCTGTCACCTTCTACCGTAGACAAGTCTACAGTAGCCCTACTCTATTTTCTGCCACCTCACTAAGTTTTCTACCAGCATAGAAACTATACCTAGCCACCTGAAGTGAAGGGCAAGTACTTGAGTAAGGAGCGCAGTGCATGAGCTGAAGCTAAGCCCTTTATATCTGCCCTTTGAGCACAGTCTTGACAGTATATTCAAACTCACACCTCACCAAGTATACTTACATTCATCACATGGCTCCTAACAATATATTTCCAAGTTTCTCTTAGCTGCCATCTGAGTACACATGACTCATCCATCACTATCTCATACTGTCCCAGATAACCTCGATGTTCAGCTAGACCTTGACATGATGTGCAGACACTTCAAAATCTGTGCTTTATATGTCATTCCCTTGTCATTCCCTAATCTTCTTCAAATACTGCACACATCATTCACTATGCACTTAATCATCACCATGATGATGACTATATCATGTCTCCCATCAAGTACCAGAAGAAATATAAGACTCATTGTGGAAAAAGGAGCTCTGAGAAGAAGGCACAAAGACTGTCAACATATGTGGAAAAGATCCAAAGCAAGACAGTGACATCACTGGAAGAAAAAAGGTGCAAGTAGTATTCTCATGAGTCTGTTCATGTGACATCATTGACCTGTGGACGTAGCTATGGAGAAACTGGATTTTTATCTAGGAGCCTTAGTGCATGTTTCAAAAAATAAGCTGCATGTTAATTAACTTGTGGAAAAGCAGATCCCTCATGGTTTTAAAGCATCTAAGCTCTCATTATATGATCTCAATCATTCTTTTTTTATACTGCCACCAAAGGATTTCAAGGAAGCCAGTCGTCCACTCCACCCTCTATTTATGGCTGCTAGGTTTGAGCATATGATCACTGATCAACGATAGAAGAAGATTCTCAAACTTAGCATGGAAGATTTACAGTATGTAGGTTTCAAACACTATGCAGGGCCAAGGGAGGCAAACATTTCATCAACCCCTAGCTTACACTTGGGAGTATTGGAAGTACAATAGTCATATCCAAAAGTCACCAGAGATACAAGACTATAGCCTAATCCAGAGAGCACCAAGACAATCAACAAGCTTCTTGTGGTCATTGGGATATATGTGGTTCTGAAGATTTTAGCTCTGTTGAAGAGGTATGCTCCACAGCAGCTTGACATACAACTCAGGTAAATATATGTGCCCTGGTTGTGAATCCTAGGTGAGCCATGCTAGTAAGTTTATGCATCATCACCAATGGGTTGTAATTGTCTAGGGGGCACATATATCTTTTTTTTTTGTACATACAATGTGCTATGAACTGGGATTCCAACTTATGCTATCAACAATTCAGATGCACATTGAAATCTTTACATCCTCTAAGTCAGTCTGCCCTTTGATCTTACAAAGTGCTCTTCTTTGCTCAATCAGCATTTAAGAGATGATGAGCAATAACCCAGCCAATCCATCACCACACTCATCCTTCATTGTGCTAGAGAAAAGTCTCATAGAATGCATTCATCCCATGATCACTGCATGTTATCATTGCATTGCTATCATTATCCCTTGCAGCTGCATCTGCTAAGCTACATTTCTCCCATCATTACTGCATAGTGCTGCATGTTACTGCTTACGCTGCTTGTCATTGCTTACACTGCTTGTGAGTCATGGTTACTGCCTCAATTTATCATCTCCATTCCCTATGACACTGCTTTCCTATGCTTTCTGACTTATTTGGTTCCATTTTTTAGTCCTGCAGTCTGATGAGAAATCCAAAAGCGACAATGATATGGAGGATGTCAGTCAGCATATGCACACACTAGTTCTGTTTTTCAAAATTGATCAACCTCGTGTACATAGATTAAAAAAGTACATGGTGATAGTGGGTTACATACCAGAGTGCTGTGCTTTATGTTATTGTCATTGAAGTGGTCCAGGAACTTTCTCATATCAAGCAGAATTGACAATACTGTCAATATGAAGTTTTTTAATGTGTTCCAATACCAGTACTGGAACAACAAAACATAGCAGCTATCGCCAGCAAAGATAGAAACCAGATGTTTTGTTTTGTTTGCTTCCTTCAATTGAATGGGTCCACATCAGATAAGCTTCAGGCAAACCATAGTAGTTGAGAAACTGGTGATGGCCTTCCCTGCAAATTAAACATAATTTTTTGGAGTGTTGATCCTGCAACTTACGTATAACATTCCATATCCTTCCTATTAGTGTGCATGAGTCATGGTTGATTTTCAGATGAAAGATGCAATTGATGTGAATGCACCAAGTAGCAGTGGTGTTATAGCGAAGGACTCCAGGAGATTCAATATGAATGGGAAAAGATGAAGGTGAAGGTTTCCATTCTGGAGAAAAGAAGAATGTTTTCCTAAAATGAGCATCTTTGCTATCTATGAGGTTCTGGTAGGGATGGTGTATGAACCATTTGGGTAGGAAATTAAAGGCGGGTCATACACCTTGTTCCTTCAAAGATCCATTAGAGTTAAGAAGGTTTTCTACGCAATTCTGTTTAGAAAAAGGAGAAGATTATACAATGTTATGAGACATACCAAAGCTAATAAGGCAAGCGATCATTTTCTCCATTTAGTCGGTGCTCCAAAACAATGAGGCCACAGTTGATTGTTCCAGAGTCAACCCCTCTATCTTTTGTTGCAGGCTCAACAACCATATACCACATGTCTTCCTGTAATTGCCTGTGAGCTGTGTCTATTTAGTTCTGAAGATTGTTTAATTGATTGGAGGTATATTTTTTTACACCACTTCCTATATATGTTTTCTGTCCAACTTGGACTGTGAGATATGGCAGAACAAAATTTCCACTCATGGCGAATATTTACTTACCATTGAGACATCGAAATAATACAATACCCCTGAGGGATGTACAATTCCTTCCCAGATGCCGTAGCTTCAATTCCTGTGTAAATCATGAGACCATGTATTCAGTTTGGTTTAGTAAGAAAAGAAGTAACTCATCCCACCTAAAGTCATCCACTTGCTTGCACTTTATGGAGTAGTTGGTGCCAAGTGTGGAATCACTAGTAGGTATCATAAAGAAAAATTAGATATGAACATCACAGTGACTCGGACAGGCCCAGGTAGGAGTTCCAGTCAGGCTAGCACCGCAAATGTGCCGCAGTGAATTCGCACCACGTCATAGTGACAAGTACACACTATCTGGGCGGCCGCAATGATTCAAGTTGAAGGACTTGCTAAATCATTTTGACTAAAATCTGTTGACCCGCTGTGGGTACAACAATTCAGATTGAGGGAATCTGAGGTGTTGGGTCTTGTCTGCCTAGCTGCTATGTCAGAGTGTTGACAGTGTAAGACCCAGGGTTTCTGGACCAGGCTCAGAGCTCAGAGAGGGAGAGAGAGTAAGGAAAACTGCATTCAAAGTCACACCAGGTGAAGGTAAGGGTAAAGACCAACATGATTATGTAAGCTATCCAAGTGCCAACACAAGCAAGGTAAATAGGGGTAAAGTAAGCCTAACCAGGAACTTGTTCCTACATCTCATGGGACCTTTAAATCATGACTGTCCCCAGTCATTTCCACAATACAGCCAAAACTAAACTGAACTTGAGAAA
Organism: Suillus clintonianus; assembly: GCF_016758775.1. Lineage (NCBI taxonomy): Eukaryota > Fungi > Basidiomycota > Agaricomycetes > Boletales > Suillaceae > Suillus > Suillus clintonianus. The sequence goes on from NW_024539237.1 coordinate 149,375, forward strand.
ACTGACCTGATGATCCCCACACACCTGTTTTCACAGACTACTGTTGTCATGTGAACCGCGTCAGTGAGTGAGGGTCAGGCAAAACGGCAAAAACTTGGCCCCCAGGACTGTACTGGAGGACTTCGGAGGATAAAACGGCAAAAAGCGGAGTAAGGGCTGCACGGATGACGATGGGGAGTAGCTGGATGGATAGGGGCGAGCGAGGGCTTCAAAATGAGTATTGGGATCACTGGGTTTGGCGAAGGAATGGGCGAGTTATAGAGGAATTGGTCAGGGGGGTGGAAAACACGAGAAATGCGGATAGCGTGTGAAGGGGCGGACGTATTGAGAAGCGGATGCGGCGGATGTGACGGCGTGGACGAGAGCTTCAAAATGGATACGGGGTTGACGGAGATTGGCGAAGAATTGGGAAAGTTATGGGGGAAATAGCGAAAAAGGGCGGAAATTGCGAGAAGTGCGAATAGCGAGGGGAGACGTGGACCAATTGGGAAACTGATGCGGTGAATGTGTCGGCGTTGACGAGAGCTTCAAAATGGGTCTGGGGTCGATGGGGTTCCGATGCGAAATGGGCTGGGGAAATAGGAAAAACGCGTATAGGGCGATGAGGGGGTAGGAGGAAGGGGTAGGCAGTAGGGAGGGACTGGCTGGTCATCTCAGGAAGCGGATTAGGGCGATGGGCAGAGCCACAGAGGGATGCTGGACGACCAAAAGAGCTAGAATAGACAGGCCTTGGTACTCCCACAACAACCTTATCTCTCCTCAACCTCTCAAAAACACGAAAAACCCGATATCTCCACCACTTCTGCTCCAAATGGGATGACCCAGGGCTCAAAATGACGGCCTGAACGAGGGGAATCCGAATCTGAATTTGCGAGAGATCCGGTCGAAGAACGCGTGGGAAAATCGCTTATCTGTGCGGAGGGGGGAGGAGGTGATGCTGAAAACTGATGAAAGAGTGACTGTGGTTGGATAAGGCTTGGAGTAGGGATGGTAGGGTGATGATTGGTGAGCATAGAGAGCCTAGAAACAAGAAACCCTCGCGGTGGGCTCCAGTTGTGGGTACAACAATTCAGATTGAGGGAATCTGAGGTGTTGGGTCTTGTCTGCCTAGCTGCTATGTCAGAGTGTTGACAGTGTAAGACCCAGGGTTTCTGGACCAGGCTCAGAGCTCAGAGAGGGAGAGAGAGTAAGGAAAACTGCATTCAAAGTCACACCAGGTGAAGGTAAGGGTAAAGACCAACATGATTATGTAAGCTATCCAAGTGCCAACACAAGCAAGGTAAATAGGGGTAAAGTAAGCCTAACCAGGAACTTGTTCCTACACCGCATCAATCCTTTCTCCAACTTCAGAATCTGATTTACCTTGAACTATTTTTTCACCGACTCAGCTGAGAACAAGCACCTTGGCATGCTGTAATTTGGCATAGGAAGAATCAACTTGGATGTGGGCTTGCTTGAGTGCAGCACTCATTTGTTCCAAACTGCCAGCATGTACTCCCGTAAGGGCATTATTGCCAGATTCACGGGCGAGATCCCATTCAGCCCTATTAAGATCACATCAGGGATGAGCAATAGTTGTTAGCTAATGTACGACACCTTTGTTCCGCAAGCTCGTCAAGTACCTCAACATAACATATAGAGAGCTGATCTGGCAGAGCTGGCTGCTTCAGACTATCCAGATATATGTGTTCCTGATCGAAAAATCTCAGGAAATCATTGTCGCTGAGGTGTAGCTCAGCCTTGATAGTCTCTAGCTCAGCTGTCAATAACTGAACCGATGTAGGAGACGATCTGGCTGCAGCCCCGAATGACACCATTTCCCCTTACTGGACGAAGTCACGCATACCTTCCACAGGCCGTTGCGGACCATCACACGAGGTTGCGGAATCCACACACTCATTGCATCGCATTGCATCACAATGCACTATCTGTCCATGTCCTGCCTGCATCTGTCTGTCCTCACTGGTGCGTTCTCATTCTTAGTTAGTCATTCCTAACTGTTCGCAGGGCCAGTCACATATCAGTTCCCATACACGAGGCCGCGTACCATTACTTACATGTATCTCCTTCCGACTTTGCTTGCATATGCACCCGCTTATACAGTTCTGGTTCCTTACGGACTCTGTTATATACTACGTCACAGACTCGTACGGACTTCACTTTCCTACATTCTCTCTCTCTGGTTGTGTGTTGTGTGCGGAGTCACTAGCTTAGTCTTACCTTGTCATTCCTTGCTTGAGCAATCACTTGTTTGCCTTCTCATCCCACGTGAACACTCGCATCGCCATTGACAGTTGACTATTGCTAGTCCTAGTTGAGTTCCTTTGCAAGGTGGTTTCTGCACGTCTTCGCATATACCTGGTACCTAGTTCGCTCTACCCGATTACCTGTTCTGATACCTGGTACCCTACCCGTTTCGCATACCTGGTACCCTCTAGACATTCATTCGTTTCTGCGCATCCGCATACCTCGCATCTCTGCATCCACATACCTCGCATCTCCGCACATCCTCGCATCTCCGCATCTCCTCGCATACCCAGCCGTTCTGTCTTCAGCGCATCACTTCCTTCTTCACTGTTCCCCTCGCTCATACTTGAGGAACTGCTCTCAGAGCTATCCCCTTGGGTTGACTACTATTCTCGCACCCAGCAGGATTGGTACGCTATCACTATAGCGGACTTCTACAATTTCTCCCACACCGATTTCAATGCTTCTCGGTAATGGTTCCAAAATAATTGCCTGATGGCAAGGCCCATTAGTATTGTGATTGTAAATATGTCATGACGTACTAAGTGCAGCATACTTATTGGCATCCCAAATTGCAAAATGTTCCTCGATGGCTCGGTGGTGATGGAAACAGTTAGCATGCCTTGTGCTACAGGCAAGCTCATTAGATGTGGAGAAAATATGCTCACAACCCTCGCCCTCAGTATGATCTGTTCCCGAAATATACATTGGGTGCCAGTCAAGCTGGCACCTTCAATTGTGCGCATGGCCATGGAAGGCACCAACCATCATCTGAAAGCCAAGATTGTGTGCACAAGGACCCAATGTGCTATTGGTTAAAGTTTTTGAGAAGGTGCAACCAATATTGTAAGCGCAACCTCCATTTTGGCCATACACAGTAAGTAGCTTGTCAATGATTGCCAACAGATATTTTGTACTGCCGAAATGCATTAGTGCAAACAAAATGATTTCAAAACAAGGTCTTACAGTTCTCTGCTTCAGATCATATCACACGCCAGAAGCACAAAATGATGTCGGCACGAAGCGATGAAAATCCCCGACTCTTCAAATACGGCAAACATCTTCTTGCGTATTCCTAACATCTTACTCCTCCTCAACACCTACTCACAAATTGTATGGGACTTCAAGTTGAAAGTACATGGTGCTGCAAAAATAACTGTCAATGAGGTCCATTAGGCACATGTTCCATTGTACTGAACATTCCGATGCTAGCCTCACAATCACCCATTATGCATGATCCGGAGCTCACCTTGTCAGGTATTCATATCCATCATCATCCGGCTCCTTCCGTCTACATCTGTCCTCCCGGACACCCAACAGATACACAATCTGCAATGGATACCATCACTTGCCCTTGGTCCCTGTCCATCCATGTCCATCCATTCCCATTGGTGCATTATTTGTCTCTTTTTGTCACTCTGGTCACCCACAGTCCATATTATATGTACGTTCACATACATGAGGTTGCTTGTCGTCTTTTACATATTACTGCACTATGGACTCGCCTGTACTTACTGCCGCTTAGAGGATTCCGAGTTCTTACGGATCATGACAGATAGTTGTGTCATCTTCTGACAATATTACTTCCTTCTACTCCCTTGGATTATAACTCTTGGATTTAGATAGGTGCATTCTAAGGCATAGCACAAACTAGGGATCTGTACTTCAGTAAGGAACCTTCTCCCCAGTAGATATAGAGGAAATCTAGCGAAGAGCAAGTGAAAAGCATCCTAAAGCAGCCAATGAGCACAGGAGAGCAGCTAAAGAATGTCACAGGCATATACCAACACAGTAGCAGTGTTCAACTCCCTCTGCGCACACCCACTATACAATTTCATTCTACTCTCAGCAGTTGATGTTCTGCTGGAGTATAAAGTAGATTTGCAAGTTGAGCACACTAGTGGCTGTGACAATCATGTGGCAAATGCACTCTCATGTTTCCCAAATGAACACATTTTGGAGTTAGCTCCATCAGCCAGTTTTTTTTTGATTTTGAACCCCTTTGAGATGCACTGGGGGCAATAAAAAAATGATGCAGGTTTCTTCATTGTTCAGACAAACTATTGGGGAGGCCTAGACACATGAATGTCTCTTATACAAATACTCAGTCGCACTTGGTTTCACAATTGAATCAACCACTGCATCAACCTATGACTCACATCTCAAGTCTTACATCACTTTCTCCCAGCTGCATCAACTGTCTATTGATCCCACAGTGGATACTCTCTCATTCTATGTTGTTTGATTATCACATTATATTGAACCTCACTCAGTAGACTCTTATCTTTCAGGCATTGCAAATTGGCTTAAAAAGACTCTTATTCTTCAGCATGCTCAGCACATTGCTCATATGTAGTTGCTTGTACACTCCATGGTTGCAAACACTGCATATAAAAACCAGTAAAATGGAAATTACCTTTGTGTGGATGACTTCCAACACATGAATGACAGGAATGAACTTCAAGAAGCTGGCATATAATGTAGCTGCACAAGAGATCACAAGCAAGCTGATATATGGGCCTCCAAAGACTGGGGCCCAATGCAGAAATAAATAGGGGTCGGTACAAATGGATAGATAGTGTATACCATCATAAATGGACAAATCTGACTGTATCATATTATGCTGCTATCATAAATTTGAAAGCCTATATGTGCAAAAAAATAATTGGTGGAAGTAGTCCTACTAATCAATATTAAAAGTGTTGGAAGGATATATAATTTTTTTGATTGTCCCAGTCTTAAATACAAGTGGAGTATTTGCATTGGGAAGATATATATGTATATATCCATTATAGAAAACATGAAATACAAAAAAATTATAAATACAATGAATATGTAGCTCTGATGAGTAGCAATCAGTCATTGATCATTAATATAGTAAGACACTTTGTGAGAGTGCTTGGACTGTACTAACATTTATCTTTAATATATTCCTAGTGGGCCACTTAGCAAGGTACAAGAATAATCTAAGCTACTTATCTATGAAAATATGTCTTGTATCATAAAAGCTATGTTTGATGAGCTCATGAAGAAATGCCCCAAATATATGTTTATTCATTCTCATTACATTGTAAAAATGCTAAAGACTTGCTTGTGTTGATCTTGTATGTATCACTAGACAGACAATCAGTGATGAATCAAATATATAAATCTCCCAGACTCAAACAGACGTCAGTCCTTAATGGATCATGCAGCGCCAAATAATCCCCCAGTCTCAAATAGGTGTCAGTCCTTAATGGATCATGCAGCACCAAACAATCCCCCAGACTTTAATACTACCCCAGACACAAGAGGGCCGCAATTCCTTGATGGTTCATGCAGAGCCACAGAACGGACATGGGCAGCAGTTCCTAAATGGTCCATGCAGAGCCCAATGAAGCAGAAAAGCACTGAAAGAAAGGCAGAGATCAATTAGTAGCCAGATGTAGAAAGATTAAATGATCAGAGATGCTGCAACATAAAGAGGTTGATCAGTAAAAGTATATTGATTGAATCATACTACATGTAGTCCCCAATGAGGGACTGCTACAAAGATTGCTAGACCTCAAAGAAGTCAGTACCTGGTTGATGGAGAATAGGAACATACCTCAGGGAACAATGTCAGGGTACTTTGGTACTTTTAAGGCATCCCCTTTGAACCCTTGCAGCTGCAGTCTGCAAGGGCCCAAAGGATTGATACTGATGAACGTAGACATAAGCAAGTGAGGTAGACATCTAAAAAATAAGAATTGAGCTATGTGTAGGTAAAGTAGTGGAAAGAGAATGAACTGTGTGAACTTAATAGACACCTTGATAAACCAATATATTTGTTGTTGTTAGGGTTGTGGGAAAGGCAAATGCCGGATATTATTAGGCGCCTTGATGAACCATATTTGTTGTTGTTATGATTGTGGCAAAGGAGTAAGCAGTGAACACTGAAGGGAATAGGGTCAGGAAAAATCAAGAAGCGCCAAGGGGAGATAAATTGGGGGAGGGTTGGAACAATGATGGTGCTGGGTGTGTAGAGTTAGGGAGGTTGGATGGAATGAGGGTCAAAAGAATCAGGAGGACAAAGTTAGTGAATCTAGAAAACATTAGCAAGGGAAAGTAAAAAACAAGAATGAAAGTTACCATATAGGTGGGCAATGCCAGATGTCATCATCGGGTATGGATGGGGGACGGAAGATTGGCTGAGGTCAAGTTAAGGGGCAAGATTGCCAACAAGCATTGGCGACGATGGACCACTTGCCGCTAAACGGTGCCCTAAGTGATGACTGTGACGCAAGTAATAGGGATGATAGTGGTTAAGGAAGAAGAGAAAGTGTTATGTAATGCAAGACAATGTTTGTTTGTAGGTATTGGTGTTGTGTGTGTTACATAAGCTGTGCAAACAACGCCACAACAACTTGTTGATCTTATTAAGGAAACACCATTATGCGATTTATGTAATCACTTTCTCTTGCTCTTAAACTTCAACCATCTGTCGCTCCCGACATTCAAGTGCCACCCACAACGACCTGCAACCCTGCCACTGCCTACAATGCCCAACTATCTTCACCAATCCCACATCGCTTTCTGTCGCTGTCTTGTGACAATGGTCCCAACGCCTCTGTACCTTGGCACCACCCACCCTTGAAAGTGTCTGTGTGTATGTTCAAACCTGCCGCCGTCGACCACGATGTTCCGTCGTTCCCAACATCCACGTGCCACCCCCAACAACCTGCAACCATACCACTGTCTTTAATCTCCAACTACCTTCACCAATCTCATGTTGCTTGCCGCTGCTGTCTTCTGACTATGGTCCCAACGCCTCTGTAATGTCAAAGACGGTGGCCAAAATGCAACCAGATCATAGGAAAACCAGACGGGTAAGTACTTACAGTCATGTTCAGTAGATCAGCACTTACTCATCTAGTTCATCTTCTACCACCAGATCATCAAATGGCGCTATACCAAACATTCCGGCACTAGCCTCACAATCACCCTTTAAGCATGATCTGGAGCTCACCTGGTCAGGTATTTGTGTCCACATTCATCCGGCCTCTTCCATTGACATCTGTCCCTTCCAGACACCTAACGGATACGCAACCTGTGACGAATTCCCTCACTTGCCCTTGGTTCCTGTCCATCCATGTCTATCCATCCCCATTGGTGCGTCATTTGTCTCTTTTTATCACTCTGATCAACCAACAGTCCGTATTACATGTACATTCCCATACATGAGGCCGCTTACTGTCCTTTACATATTACTGCACTATGGACTCGCCTGTACTACTGCCGCTTAGAGGATTCCAAGTTCTTACAGATCATGATAGATAGTCATGTCGTATTCTGCCAATATCACTTCCTTTTACTCCCTTGGATTTTATATCTAAGTCCGTGTGATCACGTGTCGCAACAGACCTCATTCCGTTCCACGGATCACTTCTGGTAGCTCGTTACCTCAAGACCTTGAAACCTTGAAACCTTGCCACCTTGATACCTTGACAATCATACCGCTAGATATCTGTTCTGTCAGAACAGTCTTCCGTCCAGACATTCCCTTCTTACATCAGACTCTCTTTCACGCTGTAGGAGACGTTCTGGCTGCAGCCCCATACAGCATCATTTCCTCTGGCTAGACAATGTCACACCTATCTCCCACAGATCAATGCAGACTATCCTACCCCGTTACAGACCGTCACACGTGGATGCGAATCTGTGCATTCCTCGCATTGCCTTGCATTGCCACACATTCCCCGTCCATATCCTATCCGAGCCTGTCTGCCCCCACTGGTGCGTTTCCATCTTTATTTGTCATTCCTGACCAATTGCAAGTCCATTACATACAAGTCTCCCATACACAAGGCTGCCTAGTGCTACTTACATACTACCTCTTTCCGACCTCGCTTGTAGATGCACTCGCGTATATGGTTCTGGATCCTTATGGACCTCAATATATATACTCATCTCAAGCTCGTATGGACTTTACTTTCCTACATTCCCTCTTCAATAGTGGTGTTGCGGAGTCACTAGCTCTAGTCTTATTTGTCCCTCGTACTTGCACAATCACTTGTTTGCTTCTCATCTTGTGCGAATGACCATATCGTCTGGATCATTTGACTATTGCCAGTTTTAGCTGAAGTTCACAAGCTCAGGACATAGTCCCCGCACACTTCGCACATACCTGGCACCTAACTCATCCTGTTCGTAGACCTGTTCTGATACCTGGTACTCTGCCCGTTCCGTATACCTGGTACCTTCTAGCTATTCGCACTTGTTCACTCTGCACCCACACATCCTTGCGCATCCTCGCATACGCAGCCGTTCTGTCTTCAGCATATCACTTCCCTCCTCACTGTTCCTCTCGCTCATATACTTGAGGAACTGCTCTCAGAGCTATCCCCTTGGGTCGAATACTATTCTCACACCCAGCAGGATTGGTACACTATCACTATAGCGGACTTCTACAATTTCTCCCACAGCGCATCCACCGCACAGATCTTAAGCCTGTCGGATTAATTCCTTCACTTCCTTCAGTAGTAATCCCCTTGGGACGAGCTATTATACTCACACTCATACAGATTGGTAGTCTACTCTAACAGGCTACACGGAATCACTTTCACTCAGCGCCTAAGCCAGAGTCTCGACTGCCTCCAAGGCTAATGAGCATTGAGGCAGGTGCACTCTGATACGGGCATCTCCTCCTCAACTCATTTGTCAATGATATCTTCGAGAAAATTGGTACGCACTCTCTTGCTAATTAGACTGGACAGTGTAAAGACAAAAATTACATGTGAATGTTTTGAATAGGCTATATAACACACCAGAGATTGAAAGAATATAAAGCATAAAATAAGATTGGAAAATTGTGTATGGTAGTCTATCTATTATTGAATGAAGTCAAAAATATTGAAATCCTTCTACAGTAGTTTCAACTCAAATCATTAATTGAAATATTTGATTGTTTGTTATACCTTATTGTAAAGTCAACCTTTTAAATGTTGGAGATTATCTATCATCATTGAAAGAGCCTGCTTAGTGGGTATACTTCAAGTTTAGATATAAAAAAATGTCACATTAATCTTAAAGCAATAACTATTTAGCTTATGATAAGTACTTGATAATATAGGCCACAGCTTCACTGAGGTTAAATCTGAAAGCTCTGTCAAGTCAACTCAAAGTGACTCTTGAAGTTCAAAGAATATTGTATGTGCAGAAGATAGCATAAGGTGCTTTATTGTAAACATTTGAATGATAGTGGGACAAAGACCTTTAATCATTGCACAACTAGTTCAATCCACATATAATGGACGTTAAAGAGTGTATGTTGCTTAAGTTTATAAATCTTCATAATACATAAAATACCTGACATAGTGTCTAATGTGTGGATAAACAACAAGTCTTATCATTTAAGATAGATATGAGAAGTACATATAACTCTCAGACATCCCAAACTGCTTTGATAAAATTAACTCTACTATGTTTACTAACGTAAATGCATAGTTACAACTTGGCACAATGAGATATAACAGTGACATATGTGAACTTTAGTCATTTATAACCTGAAGGAGAATCTATTGAGACTAAAAAATAGAAATAAAAACTAGTTGCATTATACTTGAATTTGTGATTAGTAAACTACTTTTACTTATTGCTCTCTCATCTAACAATCAAGGCATATCTGTTATCTTTCTTTTCTTATAGTGGTCAGTCCTATTAATTCTAAATTCCCCTTATACTTCTGTCTATCCTGCACTACTTTTAAGATATGTTTTAACAGATATCCTGACTCATCTGCAGTGATATTGTATCTCCAGCCATAATAACCTTTCTTTGGCTAGAATGTAGTTATGGAGGGTTCCATCACCTCTTTGGCCTTAACTTAATTTTGAGGGTGGGAAGTATTTAGAGCATAAATGAGAAAAATATCTGCATCACGCTAAATTGTTATTTGAGGTTTCTTCATCATATTTCTTCCTGAACTCCCTGAATATTGAGAAGTAGCCTGTATGAGAGATTATAAATAATAACTCACCATCTGATTTGTATATTGCATTATTTCATTTACCAGCCAGAGTTAATTGATGATGCCCTGTGGGCTAGTCAAGTGTTCGCACACTTTCTGCAGCCCTAGAAAAGTGCTAACAATAGTCATCATAATTGGGATGACTTCTTGATGAGGTACATGCGTGATGGGAGCAAAATGGAGAGGCAGAGGAATTACCATCTGTTGCATTCTGTGATGTCAAGTCTTTAATCTCTGCACCTACTAAGTCCACTGTGGACCGGACAGAAAAGCATGCATCAACAGGCAGCTATTCATCTGTGGACGCCACCAAGAAAAACGAAGAAATGCTTCATTAAAAATACACTTGGCTGGATGAGATAACCGCATCCGTGCCAGCTCAAGATTCAGCCTTTGAGGTCAAGGTGGAAGTGGATATAAACCGAGAGAACAAGATTTGTGCATGGCCCTCGGACACATCTATATCGGTGCTTGAAACCTGTGTGATTGTTGTTGACTGTCAGGTTCTGCAAGTGCCAACATGTACGCCTGTGCACACACCTATTGAAGCGGTTGGCCTTGTGAAATGAGATTTGAAATGACATAGACAATTACCGTTCAGGATTTTTTTCAGTGACTCGATGCGACATATCAAATGTATGGGTCACCTCAGAGTTGAGAGCGGCTATGGACGGCATGGTCTGCTGACTGGTCGGAGTAATGGCCAAGCGAGGACACATTAAGTCGAAGCGTTCCGGGACCGGTCGCGGGGCTTCGTACTCTATGCACAGGAATAATGGTTGTGTTAGCTTTGTAAAGAACCACAAATCTAATGAAGGGTCACCTTGGACTTGAGAATGGCCATGAATGGTGTGGTTAATGATGACCAGGTGGGGACACATTAAGTTGAAGTGTTCTGGATCCGGTCGCACACCCTGTTGCTCTATTCGCAGGAATGATGCTCAAGTTAGCATCTTGAAGAACAGATATAAAATTTACAGGTCACCTTGTATGTGAGGGTTTCCATGGTCTGCGTGGTCTGCTGACTGATTGAAGTGACGAGCAGGTGAGGAAACATTAAGTTTCACTGTGCTTGATCACAAAATTTCCAGTAGTTAGTCAGCAAAATGGCACATTCTTGGCTTTGTACAGCAGGAATCAATAATTATGTTTGACTGAAGTGATGTGTTAGCACACCAAGTAGGACATCGGGGAATTAAACCACCACACCACAATTTCAATCCCACAAAATAAAGGCTAAAGCACATGATACCTGCAGAATTGAGGGTGATACTTCAGGTAGGTGAACGAAACCAAGGAGCCAATTTATAATATGATTGGGCTGTTTTTCAAATATCAAATATCAAATATTTGCCACAGGTGTTGAGCAAAGTTGAACAAGAGATGTATCAAGTGAAAAGTCCTTACAGACCTAATATATTCATATAACACGACATAGTGATGCCCATGAATTCAAAACAGATCACAAATTGATGTCCCACTGGGTTGGGGCCCAAAAATGTGCAAAGCTGATCTTTGCCAGAACTGATGCGCATGATTTAGCACTAATTTCTGATTGCGAGAATATCTATGTAATGTGTACCTCGTGATGTACATTGACCCTCCCCTCCTCCTACATTTCCAGGCCTTACTTCCATACCATAGTCATGGCCCATGGCACAAGCGGTAGTGCTTTGCGTGTGGCAATATTTTTGATTATGTAGCGGCCACACAACAATACATAATGAGTAACATGTTCAGTCAGATGTTAGGTGCATAAGCATCCATTGTCCATAGTCAAAACATCCACAGTACTTAGTACACTTACTATTTAATCTCGCTCTATCGCTACTCTTCACCATTTAAAATGCCCATCTCCTAGCCTTCAGAGATCTACTATATTCAACAGCTCACTTAGATTTCTTGACCGCAATCATTCATGATGTCTGAAAACACACTCAAACACCCTGCAGATTACAGCCCTGGCTCTTTTCAGGATGACAAGCATCAGAGGATTGATATGCAGGAAGGTACAAATTCTTGCATGGTGCGTTTAGATCACTGTGCATTTGCACATCAGTTGACATTGTATTTAGGATTCAGGAGTCTCCGCTTGTATGCATTGCATGTATGATGAACAGGGCAATGCGTGTTTTCACATGGTACATCGAGGTCATGCACCATTACACATCAGTTGACATTGAATGTAGGACAAATATGCATACGCCTGTTCCTATGTGCGCTGCCATGACACTTCGTCAGATATCAGCTCAATTGATAGCAAGACCAAGTGTTTAATCAACCAATTGAATGAGACAATTGAGTGGCTGCAGCAGGAGCTGTGTCTCGCTGACCAGACACGTCACGACACCAAAGTTGAACACAATCAGGTGCTCGAATGTAGCTACAAGGTCATCAATGAGCTCTGAGACGGCAGTCCAGCAGGCCAAACTGGACCAGAACGACATATATATAACATACTTTGAGGTGCAGTTAGAGTATGAGAAGAAGGGCATCATTGAGTACAAGCACTTGGTGGATCGGGAGGCCTCGGAGAAGCAGTGTTTGATTTTTGCCCTTGATGAGCTGGAGCGGGGAGCATAGCTATCTTAACCTCAGCGAATGAATTACCTATAGACCCCCATAGCTCTAATGTAGTGCAATGGATGATATATCAATTGTCAAGTTTACATGAAGCTCTTCTCCGACTTTGAATCATATTTATTACATATCCAAGGTAAAAATGTCCACACACACATTAGATATTTGAAGATTAGTTCGAAGTATTGTCTTCATTTTTTATACAATATTCAAAGCAAAATCTCTGCAACTTCGACAACCCTGATGGTGACACAAAAATTGTATCACATTGTCCCACCACGCCGTCTAGGGTACGAGCGAAAACCTGATTTTTATCAACCGTGCTAATAACAATAACAACCTGTTAATAACTTGTTAATAACTTGTTAATAATGGTTAATAACATGGGTGCTACTCAGGAGGGGTTAATAAAGTGCTAATAAGTCAAGTGACCCCTGCGAGGTTCCAGCCTTCATGCCTTCCCGTTGATTGAAGTCCTGGCACTGTGCAAATCATGCAAAGAAGACAGCGAGAACAAGTTGAAGGTATTGCAATGTCATATTTCCAAGTTTCTCTTCCACTCGCCTGTCAGATGAACACTAGCTGACTGCTACCTTGCTGCCCTATGTTTGGATTCTTGTAGGTCGCAGTTATACTTATCTTCATGATGCTAATGTTGATCTATGGGACAGACAATGTGCGCAGCGTGATCCTCCATAATCTGCTCTCTCTCAAAATAAAGCTCTCTCAAATTTCTGAGTCACCACTATTTATATCCAAGAGCTTTTAGCCATGAAAAAGGGCCAAAGTATATGACTCCTGAGATGTCTCCTAACCATTTTTCCTTCTTCATGATTTCTTCTAATTCTCTTGGACAGCCCTCACTTCTTTCTGTCTACTGCCAACAGCTTGACAAATAATCCAAGAAAGTCACTCAGGTGGAGGCTGTGCCCACTGCACTAGTACAAGCCGGACATATAATAAATGACAATCTCCCCTGAAATATTTCAAGCCATATGTGCAGCATCTGTCTCAGAACCTGTCCATCATGCACCAGCCTCTGCCTTGCCTCCACCTGCTATATTGCTACCTCCTGCTGTTCTAGGTTCTCTTAACTCTTTGCTCTCATTGACACAACTTGCTTCCCTTGGACTGAGGATGAACCTTACAGACTTTTGCTCTGCTTATGAACTTTCACAAATAATTCAGACAAAACTTTCAGATCATGGTTTCATATTGTCATGTTCCCTTTGTTATGTCATTGTTAATGATTTTCAAAAGGTGGGCTTACTTTGTAGAGAACTTTCTGAACTCAAGGATGCAGTTACCTGCTGGTGTGTGATATGAGTTATATTTTTTATTGTCACTCTCACTCTGCATGTTCTATTATAGGGTCCATGATTATACTGATCTGGTGAAGTGTGGCAATGACAGACTCATGTGACGAACCAGCAGGTAAATAAAGAGGTTCATCAGATAGACCAGAGGATAAATCAGGAGAATCACTAATATATTTATTCTTGCCTTTTCTCTTGTGCTTATTAGGGCAAGAGATATTGATTTCATTTTGGATGTGGGGAATAGGTTGATCGTCAATAGGGGGAGTAGTGTCAGGGGTGCTTGGGTTCTCAACTTTTCTCCTTGCTGATGTTTTATCAAATAGATCACAATTTTCCTGATGTTTACATTTGATACTTTGCAACCACTCAAGTCTACGACCATCTGCTGTTATATATATCTGATCTTGTCAATCTCTTCATCATGATTGCCCCACCCCTCTATATCTATGTTATACAGGTCCACTCCAGTCGAACTCAAGCATAACTCCACCCACACATCCATCTTTCCAATCTAACTATATTGTTTCATTATTCTATTAGGTTTGTTGTTTGCATCATTATATGTCACCATACTGATAGTCTTGCCAAATAGATTCACATCCTCATTGTCCTCTGAGTCAACTCTTGGTGCTATTCACTGTTCTCATCCTCAGTTTTACCCATCTCAAGCTCAACAATCTGATTTCGTTCCTCTAGATGAATCTTCAGGTAAGTAGTGCATTTAGACACGATTCTGGATGTGCAAGACTAGCAATTGATTGGAATCATGAGGTAAGTCGCACATCCAGATATGATCCTGGATGCGCAAGACAAACAATTAATTGATTAGAAGAACTGTCTCAAGATGAATCCACTGGCATGGATGTTGATGGAACTCTGAGCAGGATAGATTGCAACATATAAATCTTGATGCCATCCAGAACACCCCTCCTGATTTCGATTCTCCCCCCATGTCCCCTCCTGATGACGATATACAGCTCGAGACTGCATCCAATGTTGCAGAAGAGTTGGATCCTCGTGATCGCATGTGTCATGGTTATAAGTCCTCTCTCATCTCCTTGTTCTGTGCAGAACCTAACCCACTCTCAGTCTGTCCCAAGCATCAGCCCCCACCTTGTGCAGCCCCTGTCTCTACTCATGCTTCCGCACCTCTAATACCATTGCTGTCTTCAGCTCTTCCTCACAGGTCCAAGCAATTATCATCATCTGGTGGTGGAAGTCTTGGTGCCTCTGCATCTGTCAGGGCTTCCAGTGCACCATCCAATGCTTTGTTTGTTTCCAAATGTTCTTGACAGGACACCAGTACGTGTCCTGTCTTTCATGCGGTTTTTGTTTCGTATATAACATGTTTTGCTTTCTTAGTGTTGATGTCTCCTGACAACAACAAGAAAGCGAAACACTCTGGAGCCCAAAGTTCATCTTCAGAAGTCATTGTCATGTTGCTGTGACTATGCTCCCTGTTTGTGCTCCTTCCTCAATGATGAATAAAGATGTGTCCATTATCGTATTCCTAGCTGGTCGGCCTCTGGTGCAAACTAATTCCACAAATCAGCTCTCGCCCTCCTTTGATATTTTTTGCTTCCATCTCCGTATGTATAAGTGCTTGGTGGTTTTGACTTTGTGTTGCGAACCAAGCTTTAAACTTCAAACTCTAAACTCCTCTGGCCCTTGTCGTTTCTGGTTTTCGTGTTCTGAACATTTGCTGAGGTGAGTCATTGTAGGTACAACGAACAGACTTGGTGGAATCTGCTCAGATGTGAGGGCGATATGTTCGGCCTCTAGGGGAAGCTGAGTCAGGCAGAAGTCGGGCGACTAAGTGTGCTCGAAGCGTGGGAACGCGTGGGGTAAGCAGAGGGTGCGGGAAATGCACAGTATGCGCGCGAAGTGCGGGAACGCAGCACTTGTAGAGCGCAAATGCTGGGAGAGGTCTTGGATCGTGCGAGAAGCGAGGAATGGATATCAAGTGGATGTATAGGCTGATAAGGGAAGGAGAGTATGACTCCTAGCTATAGATAGGTGCGCTCTAAGGCATAGTACAAATCTCTCATGAGTAACTAAGTGTGGAACCTTCTGTCAGAAAGCCCAGTAGATATAGAGGATAGCTAGCGAAGAGCGACTGAAAAGTGTCCTAAAGCGGCCGAAGAATGTCACAGATGTATGTAAGGTGACAGCAGCTGTCAGAAACCCAATATATGTATGTAATACGCACCTATGGACTGAATAGACAATGGATGGATGGACCTGATGAAAGCCGATGAAAGCACGGGAAAGTGCGGGAGTCACCACATAGTCAGCGCAGAGTGCAGGAGAGTTGCGCCTACCTGTGGATAGGGATGAGATTGATGTAGAAATCAGGGGATACGAGCCTGTAGAGATATCACTCTCTACATCGTTCTTCATCTATTTTGTGCTGATGGCCATGTCTTGTCAGTACTATCCTCATACCTCTGCCCTCTTGACAGCAACATCCTTGCTCAAAGCGCTTTTGAAAATATTAGTCAGGATCCATATCTTCAATCATCAACCCTCAAAGGTGTGTTGTGACCACTGGCACATTTTTTAATTTGCATCTGATATGGACCTTCAAAGGTGAAATTGGGACTGCTAGCATATTTTTTAATGTGTCTCCGTCGACCCTGGTCAAGGTTTTTGCTATGAAAGATCCTAACCAATGCCTTTGATCAAGGTCCTTCAAAGTTTAACCTCAAATGCTGGTATTGGTTTTTAAATTTCTGTCTGTCAGCTCTGACCCCTCACCACAGCTTAAATACCTGCTCGATTTGCAGGCAATTCTGCACTCATCTTGTTGAGCTCTCCATCTGCTATCATTCATCCTTGTCCATGTCCTCACATGGCTGATTTGTGCGTCATCACTGTTTCCCTCTTCTGCATTCCTTGTTCTGACTTTGTCTTCATTAGATCTCATAATAATATTCATCCTGATCCTAAGGATGATGTTGTTGCTGTCGATGCGACAAGCCCATTCAGCCTTGATGATGTGCCTGTCTCCCAGGAGGTAGACAATGATGAGGCTGTCTCTTAAGATGCAGTCTTGGATGGTCTGTTTTTGCATCAGGAAGGTGCCCAGGGTGATGGTCCGACATGGGAGCAGACTCCTGTTACCAACATCACCCTGTCGGCTCTGGAGAGAATTTTTTGTATCAAGGACCGCTCCTCCGCCATCAGGCTGCCCAACCATCACATCAATATTGTTCTTGACTCTGATCTCAAGCTGTGGTCCAACAACACCAAGCTCTTGTGGAAAGGCTCAAAGCATTTTCTGGATTTCATCCTTGTAGTGTTGGACCCCATCAGTCTCCATGCCTTCCTCCTTAAGACCATCACTGACCACAACTTCACATTGACCCTGAATCTGCGCCTCCAATCTCGACAATTCAGTCTCAAGTTCGGTAAGCTCAGATTCGACCCCACAGCTTCTATGATGGCCACAGCCTATGGCCAGTCCACTGAATTGTGGCTGGGCTTTTGTCCTGTCAGCAACATCAAAGACATCACTCTTGCCAACGAGAGCCCACTACAACAACAACAACAACTATGTCATGCTACTGGATGCCATACCACCTGCCATCATTGCGTCTGCATGTCAATTCTACAACAAGGTCTCGCATCACATTTGACCTTCTGCCGACCTCCATGAAGTCTAGCAGGGACACATCATATCTACGTTGTCTGGTGCTTATACACAAGGCACTAGAAAGCACATTCACAATGTAACAATACATACCTGTCATGCAGGACTCCCTCACCAAAGGTATAACAACAAAATCAAGGTCAACAATGTTCCCGCAACCTGTGTCTCGAAAACATTTACATTTTGCAGCTAGACTCCATGGACCGCACAAAACGAAATGGAACATAAGTATTTTTCAAGGGGACACCGGTCATATGTACTGATCTGATCTTTATTCCTAGATCTATTTATTTTGATGTCATCTTACCTCTCGC
Organism: Suillus clintonianus; assembly: GCF_016758775.1. Classification (NCBI taxonomy): domain Eukaryota; kingdom Fungi; phylum Basidiomycota; class Agaricomycetes; order Boletales; family Suillaceae; genus Suillus; species Suillus clintonianus. The sequence goes on from NW_024539237.1 coordinate 167,474, forward strand.
CCATGCATGGTCTCATCCACATGTTTGTGATGCTTTGAGGCCTCATCTAGCTGTATTCATGCCTGAAGTAAGTGCATCTTGTTGTTCTTGTCTGTCTTGCCTCACACGTCAAGAATCATATCTAGATGTGCTGATTTTGTGTTGTATGTGTTGCCCCGCACATCTAGAATTGTACCTAGATGCACTGTGTTTGTGTTGTGTGTGTTGCCTTGTGCATCTAAAATCATATCTAGATGTGCATTTTATTTATTTATTGTGCTCCCTTAACTTGCATTATGCCCCGCATCCTTTGATTATTCTGCTTGTCTGTCTTGCCTCATGCATCTAGAATCATATTTAGTTGCACAGATTTGTCTCTCACTGCTGCTGCTTCCTATGTCATACAGATGCTGATTGACTGCTCAGACTTTTCTGCAGGTTTACCAATGGATGATGTTTGGCATCACCTCCCTTCTCAAATGTATATGGGAACATCAACTTCCACTCCTTAAGTTGGACAAGAAACCTTTGCCTCAAATGATTGAGATCTGTGCCATGTTGGAGCGCGCATTGGTGTATGCCTATATAGGCAATGTAAGAGTCTTCTCTTTGAGCTTAATGAGGCCTTTCTGGCTCTTCAGAAGTTTTCTTTAAGAAGACTGGCCTACCATGGCTCCCACTGTGCATCTTGTGGCGACAACCACCATACCTGTCTCCATCAATTATGCTGTTTGGCCCATCGTCTCTTGTTCAAATCTTCCTGCAATTGCTTTCAAATGTTCTCAGATTTTGACCTATGGCCTGCAGCATTTTGAGATGTGTTTTCTCACTTCTCCTGGGTCTAGGTGCATGCTCATACCTGCTCTTCATCTTAAGTCTTATAGAGCTAAATTCCACATTCAGCTCTCCATCTACAACCCGACACCTGGTGTTTTCATGCAGTACGACCAGAATATTTGGCACACCACCATCATCACTAGAGTTTAAAAGTCCAGTCTGGTCCGGTCTTTTGGCCTAATTTGGACACAACCGGACCCGGACCAGTTGCCTGATTCCCACAATATCAGGCAACCTTGGACTGGACCTCAAAAGACCGATATTTTCAGTCTTTTGCGGTCCTGCAACCGGTTTTAGACCGGTTCCGGTCGCAACCAGTCTAAAACTGGTCTAAGACCGGTTGTACTCCTTCCCACGGTCTAATTTTTGTAGTAAACGGTTAAGATCTGAGCAAGATATGAGCATTATAAAAAAGGGTTCCCAAACTCCGCCCTGCATGTGAGTCAAATATGAAATGTCATTACTATGCTTAAGTTTCTTGACGAAATATGTGCTGCTAGTCAAGGCAATTGTATAGCTAGTCTTAACTTTTCAATAAGGTAAGATATAAGATTGATATAAGCATGACAAAAAATCGTTATCAGGCTTGTCTTTGAAAAATAAAAGTTGTTATAAGGCTTAGGTGTTTTGACGAAATATGTGCTGCTAGTCAAGGCAACACTATAGCTAGTCTTATCTTGTCAATAGAGTAAGATATAAGCAATATATAAGCTTGGCAAAAAAATCGTTATCAGGCTTGTCTTTGAAAAATAAAAGCTGTTGTAAGGCTTAGGTGTCTCAATGGTAATTGTAGCCCTAGTCTAGGCAAGTCTATAGCTACTCATATATTGTCAAACACTCAAGTTTTGGGTACGTTATGAGCCAATCAGTGATTTTGACTGATTTTGACTTGCCGTTCTAACACGTCTGATCTTTGTGCTAGTCTTGGAGCATGATAATCATCAAGAGTTATCTAAATTCAATGTTCCATATCATTTTTGAGGTCTACGAACACACTGGTAAAGGTTTTTAAGCTTGGAAATCAATCCCTGGTTCAGTGCCAACAAGCCTAAAAACACGCCCCACAGATTTATACGAGCCATTCTTAAAATGCTTGTAACTTTCCCAAATCTCAACCAATTTTGAAGATCAGACCACCGATAGAATCGCCTAAATGAGCACTACCCATATATAGGCAACTGGTCCTACAATGGACCGGTTGAGACTGGTTTTTTACTGGTCTTTCATTTTTTGCAAAGTTAGGCAACTGCAACTGGACTTTCCTGGATCTGAGGCAACTGGCAACTGAGGTCTGGTCTTTTTTGGTCCGGTTTTGGTCCGGTTGCAGTCTTTTTTTTTCGGTCCTGCAACCAGACTTTAAAACACTAATCATCACAGCTATTGCATTTTGATCCTTGATCACAGGCATCAAGGTGCTCGTCTCCATTGGGGTCGCCAAGCTCTGTGCTGAGCTTGACAACCAGGACATGCACTCATCCACCCTGGAAGCGAAGAGTTGCTGTCACAATCTCAAGAAATGGATGGCTTGTCAACATCCTCTCAGTTATTACTACAAAGCCTTCAAATATCTTTTGCATTCCATCATTGGTGATCCCACTGAGCATAGGCTGAGCTTGCCTAATCCCACCAAAGAAAAACTGTCCATACACGATTTCACAAAGCTTCTTGTCAACACGTCACAGAACACGAGCCCAGTTGCAGTTGCAGCCACACTTCTCTCCACTGTGTCTGTGCCGACAGTGTTTCAGGTGGCTCTTCGCTACATGTACAAGTTCGTTCCTTGTGATTCAAATGAGGTGGCCAACATGCTTTTGCAAAATGCCTTGATCATTGCGGCCAATCATCTCCACATCAATAACATTCCCTGGCATCTCCCAGGAGGTCACGGCTGTCAGTATTGCAAACCACATTTTGAATCATGGATCAACCTTGGAAAAGCTTCTCAATCACTGCCAGAAACACAATTTGGGTCCCAAACCATTGATGCTGCCACAGAAGCCTCACAATGTGCATAAGCCAATGATTCTATGCTGCTTGGTCTGCATGTTCCATCTCTCTCCAATCATTACCAGACTTCCTGTCTTGTGCCATCCCTCCCGAAGAATTCTGCATGGACAACATCAGATTGGACAAGTCTGAGCCCAAGGATTCCATGGTCCAGCAGACTTATCAATGGGCTTTCGCCGAATTCAACATGGTGAAGCCTCTTCATCAGCTCGCATTGTTGGTGGGAATGTATGTCAGCAAATTGATCCCTGATCTCTTCTACGATACCGACAATTGTCCCGACCATGATGTGTATTCCACCATATTTGCTTTCACCAAGGTGGTGTGCAGGGTGCCTTGGATGGCAAACACCAGTCACAAAGGCTGCAAGACAGCCGCTCAATTTGTCATGATGGTTATGGTATATATCTTGGCCAGCTTCAATCGCAGCAGCCCTTTGCAGTGTCATTTCGACTGGGCCAAGTTGTTTCCAACACCATGGGACATGAAGCACAGTCACAAGGTCATAGGACCATTGCTTCTTATTCATCTAGGACTTGCAAGCGCTCACTCAGGTTGTATCTGGAAAGGCGGGCTCTTCAACATCAATTGATCTGTCCTGACGCACAACGAGGTGGCCAAGCTTCATCAGAAAATCATGATCACTCTGTCCGATGTAGGAACCATCCGTTTTGTGGCCTCATAATGGTCAATTATCCATCATTTGGTGCTCACCTGGTCAGATACCATTTCCATGGTCATCTACTCGCATCTGTCAGTATCTGTCCCATCCTGCACCTGGCAGATACACTTTCCATAGCAGATATCACCAGGATCTCTCAGGTTCCGTCCATCCATGTCCTGTCCATCCCCATTGGTGTGTCATTTATCTTCTTCTGTCATCCTGATCATCCTCAGTCCATATTACATATGTGTTCCCATACATGAGGCCGCTTGTCATTATTTACATACTACTCCACTGTGGACTCGCCTGTACTTCCTGTTATGCTTAGGATGTTCTGAGTTCTTATGGATCATGTTAAATAGTCGCTGTGGGTACAACGAACAGACTTGGAGGAATCTGCTCAGATGTGAGGGCAATATGTTCGGCCTCTAGGGGAAACTGAGTCAGGCAGAAGTCGGGCAACTAAGTGCACTCGAAGCGCGGGAATGTGCGAGGTAAGCGGAGGGTGTGGGAAATGTGCAGTATGCGCGGGAAAGCGGCGCTGGTAGAGCGCAAATGCTTGGAGAGGTCTTGGATCATGCGAGGAGCGAGGAATGGATATCAAGTGGATGTATAGACTGATAAGGGAAGGAGAGTATGACTCCTAGCTATAGATAGGTGCGCTCTAAGGCATAGTACGAATCTCTAATGAGTAATTAAGTGTGGAACCTGCTGTCAGAAAGCCAAGTAGTTATAGAGGATAGCTAGCGAAGAGCGAGCAAAAAGTGTCCTAAAGTGGCCGAAGAGCGCGGAAGCACAAGAACGCGGCCAAAGAATGTCACAGATGTATGTAAGGTGACAGCAGCTGTCAGAAAACCAATATATGTATGTAATACGCACCTATGGACCAAATAGACAATGGATGGATGGACCTGATGAAAGCTGATGAAAATGTGGGAAAGCGCACGCTTAGCGTGAGCGCGGGAGTCACCACATGGTCAGCGCAAAGCGTGGGAGAGTTGTGCCTACCTGTGGATAGGGATGAGGTCGATGTAGAAATCAGGGGATACGAGCCTGTAGAGATATCACTCTCTACATCGCGCTGAATCTCTGGCAATACACTTCCTTCTACTCCTTTGGACTCAGTGTCTAAGTTCGAGTGATCTAAAGTCCCCTTAAGTCTTCCGCCTCACGGATCTCAGCACGGACCCTTGCATTCTCAGTCTTCCGTACTTTGTGTTCCTTAACCGTATTGCAGATTACTACTGGTAACTCGTTACATCAAGACCTCGACACCTTGACACCTCGACACCTTGACACCTTGACACCTCGAAACCTTGAAACCTTGTGGATCCATAGCTGTACCACTAGGCATCCACCCCAGAGTTATCTGTCCTCGCACCGGATCTCATCCACATTCAGACCACCCGTCCTGCATCCGTAGCGGATCGTATAGATCATAAGCCCACAGGCTTGATTCCTTCACTTTATCACGGAGAGTATCTTTCAGTAGCAATCCACTTGGGACGAGCAAACACACTCGCACTCATCCGGATCGGTAGTCTCTTTCTACGGACTACTCAAGATTACTTTCTCATACCGACCACAACTTTGGTCCACATAACATCGCTCAGATGCTGTTTGGTCCTGCTAAGGCTTGTGCTATAGGCATGTCTTCTCATACCTATGTCATCAACCCAGGTACACCTTGAATTAGACTTTCTATCAACCATGATCCACTGATGTCTGCCATAACCACTCAGGCATAGCATTGTCGTCCCTTGGAAAGTGTGCATTGTCGTCAGCACATAATTGTGATGATGAGGTAGAGATAGAGATAGAGGAGATGCCGGCCCCATAAACTCCATCACAACCTGTTGTGATGCCACCACGCAGATGGAAGAATGATGATACCAATGTAAGTACAGTGTCATAAATGTAGACAGACAATACAACAGACTCACCCAGGCCAAGGAGTCACAAGGTCCAACTTCAGCACACTTCAATACCCGTCCAGTGCAGGCAGATGAGGCAAACAATGAGCTGGCTGCTCAAATCCAACACCTGGATGCAGCAATAGCAAAGACGAAAATCAGGATTGGGAAAGTAAATTTAATTCAGCTGGCTAATCTGTTGTGCCGAACATTCTGGCGCTGACCTCACAATTGATGCTTTACTTACTTTATGTTTATGTTGGCACTTTTACTGCTTACATAAGGGAATGAATCTTTGACCCAGTACCAGTATCTGTCTGAAGTCCAGTCTGAAGTCCACTGTCTTTTTTCTTGCTGTTTTTCTCTCAGTGAGCACTGAGCCTGGAGCAGAGACCTTTTAGGGTCAAACTAGCCTAGGCCAGCAAGACTTAACATATTCTCTACACCCTGTGGAGAAGTTGTTTGCACACTGTTAAAGTTTGGGATGTACAACGACCGGGCTGAAAAGAAAGTGAAGTCAACAAGATGATAAGCTTGTTTGAGCAACACGGGATGCAAGTTTTCAAGGAAACAAACACACTTTGCATCATCATTATACACTCGTGTCTCTCTCCCTATCAGACTTTGTCTGGAGACTGGAATAACCCAGAAACAATAGATGAAGTACACTTCAAGGACAAGAACCAATTGTACTTGTGTCAGGTCAACATCATGTTGCAGCATTAATGAAGCTGTACAACTCACAAGCATCAGAATGGGAGGCATACAAGAAGTGTATGAAACTTCTAGAGCAAGTGCGGACGGTCACAGATGGTAATGTCGACAAATACAAAGAGGTTCAAGAGCATCTGGAAAAAGTTATAGGTCAGATCAACAGTTTTAGCCAGTGGAGTGTTATTTTATATGACGAAGGTAAGTACATACCAATTATCATGAGTGCATCCAGATCCAACACTTGAGTCACAACCAGGTGTTACACATCTATAACGAAACCCACGAGGAGGTGTTGGTCTCGACCTTGAGGAATATGTTTGATGAATATGTTCATAGCAGGGAGAAAGCAGTGTTGAAAGTACTGGAATCAGAATTCCTGAAACCAGCATCCATCAAGAATTCAATATTAACATGTGAATTGAAAGATACTTGCCTCATGTTGACCCTCATGAATGATGTGTTGCCCATGGATGAGCACTATCGTAGGTGTCACAAGTTTACTTTGCGCTGGCTCCATCAGAATATTAGTGCTGTGATGGGTGTAAGTCATATATTTACTCTATTAAAACAGAAACAAAACTCACCTTTGAGGTCAACATAGATGTACATGATATACATGTCAAGTAGCATTAACATATTTCACTCAAACAGCCCAACTTTCATTATCCTATATACACTTGCCCGGCAGATGGTGGCCCCAGCTCTAATAAGTTGTTATTGGTTACAAACTGTTGTCACCTTTCAACTCAGAGTCTAGGAGAGTCAATGTTTGCAGTAATTATTAGGCAATGACATCATTTTGGAGCAGATGAAAGTGTATACATGCAAGATTTTTGACATGATCAAACTCTACATCAGCAGCAGCGAATGATGCCACATCAAGGCTGTGTGCGGCAATACTACAATTTCTGCAGTTATTGAACTCATCGGCAGTAAAGCTGGTGAGCGTCTTGGCAGCAGCTTTAAGTGGTTCCGACTTAGCAATGACATATGCTTCAGCTGTGCATATCCACTGGAGCCTTGGTACATCCTTTCTTTCAAGAATCCCTGCAATGGTAGACTAACAAAGAATCAGAAGAAATTTAATTATCTTCATTTTTTAGTGTGGTTGATTCATGATTTACAATTTATTTAGATCTGTGTCTGTATAGAACATGAATTTGTAGCTCTCAAAGGCACTCTCAATTTCAAAAACCTTTAACAGAACATTCATTCAAAAAATGACCTTCATACAGCTGTTCGTTGGATTTAATGCTGCCTTATCCTTTACAATATGATCATATAGTTAGAAGACATTTGAGAATGAAGTGAGGATAGTGGTACAGTAGAATGGGCCCATGAGCAGGGTAGAGGTATGAGCATCCTGAGGCCCTAATGATAACTGGATGATTGGTGACAGATTATATGAGGGCACTTCTGGTCAGGCTTGCCAGATGAAGTTGATGGACTTGCTATTTAATGCATCAAGAGCATAGCACAGAGAAGGGTAGGAAATCAGAATCACACAGTACATAAGAGACTTTAGCATATAGTATTCACAAGAATCACATAATATAGAGGAAAGATGGCAATATACTATCATGATAGATACTGGAACAGTGGTGAGAATGTCAACAGCACAGCTAGAAACACAAAACATAAAGACAACTAAAAACATGATGATAATTCACAACATCCAGCAAGTACACAAACCTTCAAGACCCACCTCTAAGTTGACAATATTTAATCTTAAGGTGCATCAATACTGCCTCCTTAGCATATACTTTCACTGATGACTTGTACCCCTTAGTCTCTGCCTCACAGAGACAGATCTGAATATTCTTTACCTCCTGCAAACATTGATGAACTGTGGTAGCATCCATGCACTCATCTATGCACTTAACATGGAGAAAACAATATTTGTTTTCCTATTGTGTGAGATTAAGCTTTGTCATATACCAGTCATTTTTGAGCTTGTTGCAGAATATACCTTGTTGAGCCTCTTATACTGAATACTCCCGATCTTGTTGTTGATGGTGTCAACTTGAGTCAATATATTAGATTGGGGCTTCTTCAAATGCCTTCCCTTTCCCTTGTCAGAGGCAGCAGATTGTGATACTAAAGTTATTGACATTATAACTGATTCCATTGATATGAATAGAGATTATAAATATAAGGGTCTGGGATCTAAATGGGGTCTGTGTTAAGACCGTGTTCAACGGGTCGGACTGGAGGGGCTTAGCTTCAGCTCGTGTGCTGCGCTCTTTACCCGAGTACATGCCCCTAATTTACGGGGGGCAGATATTGTCGGCCGAGGGGTACGGACGGGCTGGACGAAAGAGGGAAGACTACCCGAGACTTCATCTGGGTAGAAACTAACAAGGTATAGACTACCCGAGGGTAGAGGCAGAGGTATTTAGCCTTAGGGATATAATCCCGAGGCTCGGAGGATCGGACTAGGATAATAATCCTAAGAGCCGAGAGAACACGAGGATTGAACAGGGTCTAAGTTAATATTCGAACTGAGGAAATACTACGGGTTACAAAGGGTTTATATACTGTAGTATATCCGACAGTATCCGGCCGAAGCGCAGTCTTCGGATCAGAGGGCTATGTAGAAAATGTACTAACAGATATGAACTGCTGCGGACGATCGAGAATGGAGCCGGAGATTAAATGAAACAAGGGGGACAATTTAAATGAAAAGGAAATGAATAGACCAACAGACAGATCAGAATGAACCCAGATATTAACTGTCAGAAGGATCCAGGCATATAGGGGCATCAAGAAGCATATACAAATGGGGACATGGGGAAATGAATTCTAGAATGGACCCGAGAGAACGGACGGACCGGACTGGACGAGAAGCTTCAGGTACGGAATATGACAGTCTGAGTGACCTACCACTCGGGCATCTCATAGGGCCAGGTGCATTGAAAGCAGTGCAACTGTTGTACAGGGTTGTCTGTAATCAGATTCATGATTAGGGAGGCTATTGAGGTCTGTAATAGGACCATGCATATAGAGATCCTTGTCATCATTATCACCACCACTGTAGTCCATTCTTCTATCTTCATGATTAAAGGGAAGATGGTCTTGGTTTATATCATCAGGGACTGTAAAATCATATTTTCACAACATATATAAATAGTATATTGAGCCCAATGATGACAAAAAGATAGAGAAGAATTTGCAATTCAAAACCAATAACAAGTAATATAGGTTTATACAATGTTCTATAAGATTTCAATAGCTGTATTCTGATGAAGTGCCTTCTGGAGGTTAGATTCAGAAAAAGAATCAGTTATTAGAATATTATCTAAATCAAAGCTAACTACTTTTCTTTTGTCTCCATGACAGTCTTGACATAATAAGCTTTATTACATTGATATAAAGTGGTTGGGGCTATATATAGTATGCAGTAATATCAGTCAGACCAACAGAGTCACTCTTTTTAAGAGTATACTCATGTGTTTTGGTAGTGGAATGTGCTAGTTTAATACACAGAGAGGTCTGTATATAAGGTTTTTAAATTAATGGTAGCCCAATTATTTTCTAATATATCATGCACCTACAGCCGGTGACTTTTTGGACACTGTGGTTGGCGCATTATATCAACAACAGCTTCAGTACATACTAAAGAAATTTTATCTGACTAGTTATATCTCTATTTTCCAAGTAATTTCACTGCCTATAGTACAGGTCTTGTCTGTCTCCAATCAACAAGATGGTTAATACTTGCAACATATGTCAGCAGTAAGAGCTTGCAGGGCATAAAAGAAATTTCCATTCTACTTCTATCAGCCTCAAATGTTTGTGTGGGGTGACTCTATAACCCTCATATGAGGAGACAATGAACTCTTCAAATGCTCAGTGTTTATTATGGCAACTGATAATTACCAAAAGATGTACAATCACTGGTCCAGAATAAATAAAGAACATTGGATTCAGATGAACCACTATATTGAGCCTTGTAACTTGGCATTAGAAGTAAACACTGGAGAGGCATTTCAGCCTTTACCAGCTTCAGATAATTGCTTGCTCTTCTTTGCTTTTGATGCCATTTTGTCTCCCGGTTCCATACTATCCAAGTGCAAGTCCTGCATCATGGACAAATATCCTTGCTATCCTTATCTTACTTCCAATTCACTCTATACACCCCACTTCCTTGCTCTAATTTATGTTTGTGGTCTCATTCCTGTCCTTCTACTCCACAACAAGCACTACTTTGTCATTTTTCTCGACAACTATGCTAATATCCTCAATCTGCAACTCCTTATTTCTAAGGATTAAACTTTGGATGCTTGATGCCTTGTCTGGGTATGCTGGAAGAATTAGTTGAGACTTTGAGTGAAGATGTTTCAGTTAGACAATGAGGGTGAGTTTCTCAACACAAAATTTAGCAAAGAGCTTTAAGTCCTTGAACTTAAGGTCCTGGTCTATGACCATTCCCAGAAATTTGTATGATTGAGATGTGTGAATGGCGTGTCCCTGGATGATGATTGGAGGTCATGGGGCGGCCCTTGTTTTACGAGGGTTGTCTTCGCTGGGTACTTGTTGTTTCGACAGGCAAATGAGCGCTGTTTTGTCGAGCTCAAACTTGGTATTGTGTGTCCTACTCCACTCCAGCGCTCCTCCTTCCTTTTCCATCATATCCACCAGCTTCACGTGTGCTTCCTCGTATGATTTGCCTGTTGCTGCGAGGGCCACGTCATCAATAAAGCCAAGGCTGAGTTCGCCACTGCGAGGATTTGGGTTAGCGACTCGTAATACGTCAGAGTTGTAGAAAATAAATCCAAACAGGGATAGGGGGCAACCTTGATCTATGCCCCCTGTTACGTTGAACGAGGTCGACTGGTAGTCGTCGAATACCAGTACTGTCTTCTGGTTGTTGAGTCTTCTGTTGTACCATTCGGTATATTGTTGCGGGATTCCTGCCTTGCGTAGATTGTGTAGTAGTTTGTTGACTGCTACGCTTGGAAATGCTGCTTTGACGTCAAGAAACAGAAGGGAGGTGAACTTGTTTTTTGAGGCCCAGGTATCTGTTATGAACTTTGTCAAAAGATGCAGTGAGTCTGTCGTGGAGCACCCTGGGCATCCTCCAAAATGAGTGGTTGGGAGGAGTTTGTGCTGTTCCGTGATATATGTTAGATCATCTGTGACACAAGAAGACAAAATCTTAGCCATGGTATCTAATAGTGTTGTCGGTCTGTAGGCTTTTGGGACACTGTAGTCCGGGCGTCCCAGTTTGCATAGAACAATTGTTGTTGATTGCTTCCATTCCTCCAGATAAACTCCCAATGTGAATGTCGCTTGAAAGATTGGCACCATGAGTGGTACTAGCAAGTCGGCGCACTTCATAAATACTACATTGCTTATTCTGTTAATTCCCGGGGCCTTGAATGGGGAGAGGCATTTTTTGCTCTATATATCTGTTGGTCAGTTATCAGTGAGAATTCACAGACAGGGTTAGGATAGATGAAATTCAGATCAATGAAGTCATTGGCTGGGGGGGGAAGAATACTTTTTATAACAATTCACTTTTTCTTGCATTATCTTGCGTGTGTCCTGGGGCTGCTGTTGGGTCTTGAAGTGTTTTAATGCAGGTGTGTATCTGGTCTGCTGGGTTGCCTGCAGTGTATCTATGAGAAGACCATGTGTTCGAGAGCATAAGTGACTCCATCCACTTGTTCCAATGGTCCTCTTTCACTTTTTTGATGTTTTCTGAGAAGCAGTTCCTCGTGATTCTATATTCCTTGTGTATCAGGTCTCTTCTGCTTGCTTGCCTTGCGTGTGCCTTGCATTCTACCTTGTGGACCGCTTTGCATTCCTTGTCGAGCTCTTTCGACCACCAGTGTTTCGCATAGGGTGATTAGTGTTCTGCACGGGTAACCCGTGGGTATTTTCAGCTGTACCCCTACCCCTACCCACAAAAACCCGTACCCCTGGCCAGGGGTACGGGTTTTTTCACGGGTACAAAGTTTTTGCCAGGGGTACACCCCTACTCATACCCATGGCGGGTAACCCGCGGGTATTTGTAGTACATATTGTAGAGCTTGATCAGGCGATTAAAATGGTGGTCTGATCATGTCAAACGGTTAAGATTTGAGCAATATATGAGCATTACAAGATAGGATCTGTTACGACAAAAGTCGTGTTCGAACTGGGATAGTTCAATGAAGAGGACGCGTCCTCTAAGTTATCAATCGGAAGTCGGAATGTCAATATACCCGGTAGCCTAGGCCGTCGGGATATGACGGAAGGATAGGTAAGCTTCTAAGCCCCAAAATGCCCCAAGGTTGGACATGTTAGCAAGATTTACAGGGTTCAAGTATGGTTCCTGGATGCAGGCCAGATCGTAGACGTTCAGGTCTAAATTCTTCAGTAGGTGCTCCCATGCGTTGGGGGATTTTCTGAGATTTTATTGCCATATTCTAAAGTCATCTCACGCTGGGTTGTTGTTGGTTGTACTAGACATTAGTTCCAACCTGAGTTCTCATTAGTGCTGCCTGGGAGGAGTGTGTCATTTGGAGGAGGGGTGAGGGACCAGTATCTTGGGGTGCTTTGAGAGGTTGGTGATGGTTGAATTTCGTAGTCTTGGTGTTGGTCCTGGTGTGGTTGGTAGTTCTGCTGTTGGGGTTGACTGGCCCATTGATCTGGGAGGCAGGTTTGTGTTTTGGGGCCCAATGGGACGTTGTTGGGGTTGCAGGGGTTGCTGTTGAACGTTCGTGGTTGGTTGCATGGTCTGACCGTGTTCCAACCTTGGTTGTTGCACTGTGGGGGAGGGTGTCTTGTTTCACGTTGCAGGGGGTTGGTCTGATTGTTGAGGATTGGTACTAGCGTGTCATTCCAATTGGTGTTCAAGTCAGGTGTTGTTTCCCAGGTTAGTGGATCATCAGTTGGGAAGAAAATGTACTTGGCCTCATTGTTTTTCACTTTATAGGTGTCCCATTTCTTGACGAAGGTTGGGCATTCCCTGCTCCATGCCGCATGGCCCTTCTCCTTGCAGTTTGTGCATGAATAAAGTGTGGGGTCTTCTACTGTGTAGGCGTGGGTGCGGTGCTCCTCTCCACATGTGCTGCAAGTGTCTTGTTCCTTGGGGCATTCTGCTGCAATGTGTGAGTTGTTGAAAGAATGGCACTTCAAACATCTTGTTGGTTCCAGTAGGAGTTTGTGTGCGTATACTTTCGTTCCTGCTACTGACAAACCGAATCTGATTGCTTGGTTAGCACCTGCTTTTGTAGAGAAAGTTATTACCGCATGTGCTGTTCGCTGATTTGGGTTGCGCCGAGCTATGGGTTTGATGTACTTTGCTTTGCTGATCATGTGTGGTTTCATTCCCGCCTTCTTTTCAATATCTGCTAATGCTGCCATGTTCTCTGGGATGAATGAAATTGGGACGTTCTCGACCAGAATGTGGAAAGAGTGTTCCTTGATCATTACGTTGGGACCAAAGAACTCCAGGAAGTTGCTTCTATTGGCGGGAGTATTGAACCATTCTGCTGATGTCATGGAGTTGAGCTCATACAACACTCCACTGTGTGGGAGTCTTCTCGCCAATATGAATGTGAGATCTTTGGGGTATTCAATATTGTTTTGTTCCATCAGTTCTAGGGCCATCACTTTGACACGAGTTGAGCTTCTGTAAGTTTCTTGAGGAAGTTTGCCATGAGGAGTGATCATCTATCAATAAGGATTTGTCTTGATTGAGCTTCGCTGCAGGCAAGAATTTTGGTCAGTTGAGCCGGTGCTGCCGTTTTTGTCACTGCTGCGTATGACAATTGTCTGTTAGACTTTGGAGGCTTTTCGTCAACGTGGGTTTGTTGGCTCGCTCTGTGAGTCGCAGCCTCCACTATTCTTTCTATTCCTTCAGATGATTAATTGAGTTGGTCACGCACCTCTGTCACAGCTCCTTTGAGGGCTGTTTTGTGCATTATGGTGATTTCCACCAATGTTTCAATGTTGGTTTCGAGTGTTGCTATTGGGCCCTTTATTAGGGTGTCTATTCTATGCAAAACTTTCTCTAGGTTGCTGGCTTGATCAACTTCGTGGAGGATGAATGTGATGGCCCTTAGTATCTGTGTTTGTTGCTCCCAAGTTGGCTGCTATACTGAGCTCAAAGAGCGCTGTTGCTATGTTGTTCAGAGCTTTTCCAGCAACTGGGAGTGATAAACCATGAGTGCTGAGGATTTTTCTGGCTGTTATTAAACTATTAATGTCTGTTCAAATTCCCATTCCTGATGCATGGTCTTCTATGCTTTTACTAATTGATAGTAATGGCTTTGTGGCTGTGGTTTTGTGACTGTTCCTTGTCATTGCACCTGCCATGAGAACTGTGGGAACCATGGGACTGGGGCTGATTGCTCCACTATGAGTCATTGTTCTTGTTGCTGTGGGTTTGGTTGGTTGATTAGTTGACATTTTGTATTTCTATTTGGGAGGAATTAGTGGTAGATTGTTTTCTGTGGCACCTAGAGGTGTTGTTCGCGTTGTTGGGCGCGATGTTTGAGGTTGTGTTTTCCTGGGGTCTGGGGTCCTTGCTGGGGTGCCACTTGGTGTTGGTCCAAGGGGCGATCACGATCACATATTAGTACCAGCTCTTCCCTACTCTGCTGCTACAGGTAACCAGGCTGCTGCTCTCAATGCACTAGTATCCTGACAGTGTTAGATGCAATGCCCAGCGAACCCAAGACTTACCAATGTGACTGTGCACACATTTGCATGGGACAACTCACTGTTGTGACATGAGGATAGTATCAGTATCACACGAGGTATCATGATCTTGACACCACATCTGCCCCACGAACAACACTGCAGCTCCATGAATTAACAACTGGTGGTCTTGAGGGAGGTAGATATAGATCTACCTTAGTCGACAGCTCGCTTGTACCAGCCCAGGTATGTGCTATTTGTTATCACATCTATTATTCACTTATATCACTGCATCTCCAGACCAAAGTTGTGCTGCCATCTGCTAGTCCAATCAGAACAGTGCGAGGGGGGTTGTCAGTTCATCGCTCTTGGGCTCCATAGTACTGCCAGGGTCGTATTTTGGGGCTATGATGGAGGTAGGTGCGAGGGGGGTTGTTGGTTCATCACTCTCGGGCTCCGTAGTACTGCCAGGGTCCTTTGTAGGACATCTAAGTTGTGATACTGTATTTAAAGTAAGGTAAAAGATAAAAACAACAAACTCACGTGTCACAAGTTGCTTGCTTTGGAGCAAGTGGGAAAAAAGATTGAAGAAAATATTATCCAATAAGTTCATCAGAGGCGGATCAGAGCAACTGTCCGTGTCTGATACAGATATGCTAAAAGATACCACATATACCATATTAGAAGTATAAGTCAATAGAGAT
This sequence comes from Suillus clintonianus, assembly GCF_016758775.1. Classification (NCBI taxonomy): domain Eukaryota; kingdom Fungi; phylum Basidiomycota; class Agaricomycetes; order Boletales; family Suillaceae; genus Suillus; species Suillus clintonianus. The sequence goes on from NW_024539237.1 coordinate 182,923, forward strand.
AGAAATAAAATTGACCTCATGTCAGCCTCATAGCCGCCAAGATCTGGTTCTGTAGACATTTTGAGAAAATCTTGAATGGATTTTGATAGCATGGTAGTGTTGCCAATTGTAGGACAATGGACTTAGTAGATTTTGTTCGAGTACGGGCATTGTGATTGGAGATTGAGATGACCTCATCTCAATACATGTCATTCTTTGCTGTCGACCTGCAACCTCCTGCAACCATAACTATATGAAGCCACATGCCTGGCAGCTGCCAGGCCCTCCTCATGTCTCTAATTTTCAGTTCCTGTGTAACAATTCTTCTGGCAGTGTGCATCACTCAGCATCTCTTAGTGATGTTTCCAATTCTCTTGAACAATCACCCATATCACCAGCTTCACCCCTTGATGACAGCCCTCAATGGGCCTCCAGTCAATCACTAGTGCCTCACGAGCAATATTCCAATGTAACTCATGTTTACATCTTGTGTCATTTCCATGAATGTTCCACTAACATATGTTTTTTTAGGATCACCTGTCATCAAACAGTAGCAAATCTCCATTTGACTGCTTGTCTGATGAATTTTCATCTTCCCATGTGGTATCACTGGCAAGACTACACGCACAAAAATCAGCATTGTTGCAAAGGAACAGAACATTAGAAGTCATGTTGGCAAAACTGGAGGGGAAGCTGGAGGAGGCCAAGTGTGATTGCTATGCTGAGCAGCACATACAGTCACTCAATACTGGGCCCACGACCTCCGGAGATCCTTTCCTTGCTGTCGCCAATGCTGCAGAGAAAGCAGATATCTATCCTGAATTGGACCGTGAGGATTACCCAGAAATCGTATACTGGCACAAATCAGACTATCTCAGTGATCATCATGGTGGTCGTGGAGTTATCAGGACAACATCCACAGCAGATTCTGGTGCCCACAATTTTATCACTAACGAGGATGGCATTGTTGTTTCAGAAGCATGCCAACGAGAAATGTGCGAGAAGTTTCGTGTGCTGTGTTTTACCCTCCTCCTCGCTGGTATCAAGACAGAGTCAATCAGCCATGCATTTTCATGCACACATTCGACAAGCTCAAAGTCCTGCAAACAACCTCTATCACTGACACATGTGATGTCTGCTCCTCCTCATATGAAGAAGACAAAAATGCATACCATTGCTACAGCAACTGCAGATGACAGCACGAGCATTGATATCTGCTCCAGCACCACCCCAAGTTCATTGGTCATTGTTCACGAACCTGCTGCCATGTCTATTAGTATGCATGATGTGCTTGTACTTAACAAAGAAAATGAGAATCACTGCAAGCAAATTTTTGACCAGTGTGGGGACAACAAATCTGCTGAGTAGCAGAAGGTGTTGGGTCTTGCTGCCTAGCTGCTATGCCTTGGGAGACAATGTAAGACCCAGGCTTTCTTGCCTAGGGAGTGCTCAAGCAGGGAGAGAGAGAGAGAGAGAGAGAGAGAGAGAGTGTGTGTGTGTGTGTGTGTGTGTGAGAGAGGGAGGGTGTCACTCCAGACAATGAGGCTAGAACTTGGTATCAGGAGCAAACTAGTGAGCTAAGAAGCTACAACCAGAGAAGCTACAAACTGGGGAAGCTACTACTTAACCCTAGAAGGGGAGCTACCAGAATATGAACTGAATACTACTACTGAGTGGAAGTGTAGGGCGAAGATTTGATGATTAGGTAAGCAGTCAAATGCCAACATAAACAAAGGAAAAAGGGGTAAGTGAAGCTAGGTAGAAACTGTCAATACAAGGCCACAGGGAACTAGTTCCCTACACCAAGTAAGTCAACCTCCAAGTCTCCTACCGTGTTCTGACATTGTCTTACTTAGATCATCTCTCCGACTCTACACCTTTATCAAAAAAATAATGTGAACCCATCCTCTTCAGTACCTGCGGCCCTCACTACTACGACCGTGGATCCAGATGACTCGGAGCTTACCCTTACAGCACTTCTCAAGAAGGCAAGCTTCGACAACTCTCCTGATGTAGGTGAAATCCTTCCAGATCGACACAGCAAAGTCTCCTTCATGGAGAAACTTCGGGCATCATTCAACAAACAAAAGGAGTCAGTAGCTCACTCTACACCAGCTATTTCAGCAACTGCGGGCACCTCCAAGTCATCAAGTAACAATACAACTGACCTTGGTGGGATCCTGAGGAAGAAACACACAGTGGCAGACTCATACTTGATCATGCATACCAATTCACACTCGACAACAGCATGGCGAGTTTTTTTCCATTATCGAGCGCAAGTTTTATTGCTAATTTTTGCTCTGTATAGTAACCTTTGCACTATCAACTGGTGCAAAGTCAATCACAAAGGCACAGTTGGACAGTTTGCCTCGTACTGGGATAATCTTGACGCTGTGGCAAAAAGGTGTGTGATTCGGACTCCTTGTGAAGTGTCTAGCATTGAACTGAATGCTTGCAGGGTTACAATGATCGCTCCAAACTCGTCAAGGCCGTGAGTCATGCCACTCTCTCGGTCCTCGTATTAAGGCTACTACTGCTGCATTCTGCTGACAATTATATCAGGTGAAAGCCACTGCTATTGCATCACTTCCCACAGCTGCAGCACTCGTTATGTTACAGTGGCCCCATCATTTTCCCATCATCATGCTTCCTGATCTATTCTTGTTATCTCTGACTGCTTATCAACATGCTCTGCATGAACATTCTAGATACTTCCGTCTATTCTTGCTATCTCTGACTGCTTATCAAGATGCACCGCATGAACATTCCAGATAGTTCTTTGATGTTCTTCTTGACTCCTTGACTTCTGCATCCGGCTTGGTCCGTGCTCTTTCTTGTTCACTATAAATACTGTGATAGCTACACCTGTATTTCTCTAACTTGAATCTACTTGGTTCTTTCCAATACTTGATCATCTTCTGAGGAAGATACTTGATTCTAATCTAGCTCTTATAAAAGAGGCTAGTCTATACTCAAACTTTGTCTAGAGGGAGAGCCCCTCAGACGTCTGAACCAAACATCGTAACACTTGAACTCCTTTATTGGATTAGTTACGCAAGAACTATCCAAGTCGTAACAGTTACCTTTGTCGCGCAACCAGCCATGTGAGGCTTTCAAACACTTGTTGACATTGTCCCATCCTTCGCAGTAGTACTATCGCATAGTCACATTTTTTTTACCTTTTTCACCCATTCTCTTCTCATACTCACACACTGTCCATTTGCTTGGTGTCGTCTGCTTTCTATCGTGTTCTACTCGCACCATACCATGTCCATTTGCTAGTTGCATGTCGCCCTGTAGCACCATTGTCAAATTGCATCAATTCTAACACCACAAGTTTGGACTGTATTCTCGTAGATTAAGTACATGTAGAGCCAACTACGGGGATATTGTGGCATCGAGCCGTTCAACGACAGCTCAATTCCTCTAGATTCTGCAGAGATTCTTCTGATCTACAATCTACAAACTGACTGAAATTTCTCCAGAGGATCTTGTTGAAACTCACCATCACTATTTTCATAGATTTCCCACTTGCGGGTTTTGACTGGGTCTGAGCCCCAGTGAGAACTGGACATTCAGTAATCTACCGGAACAGACGTAAATATACGCAAACATACTTTGTATGCCACATACCTCGTGTTATCTACAATTTTCAATGTGTTTCACCGACGCACATTTCGACTGTAAAACTCGTTGTTGTTCTTGCATTCTGTTTAGTTTTTCTTGCAAAGGTAGGCTGTTTTTTTGAAGACTGTTTGCTCGTATTGTGAGTTGACTTTGTTTTTAGCAAACGAAAATTGCATGCAACACCCAGTCCGTACAGCTGCCACTCGCACACATTGTAACACTACATACTCTCACCAGCGCATGTAGTCCTCCTCACGCTGTTGCTGCACCAATTATAATATATGCTTTTAGCCTTCGATGTCTGAATTTTGGTGTGTTTGTCGCAAGTACTGTAACGCTGAAAGAACCTCCATTCAATCGCAATCAATGTGGTATCGTCATCTTCAAGAAGCGGATGATGATGAAAAGGAAAACATTCGACTAGTGAAGTTCTCTGATGCATTTCGTGCATCTGCTGCTCCCACACCTAGCACTTCGGCTGGTCCGAGTGATTTGAAACATCTGAATGAATCTAATGACAACAATGACAACAGTGTGCCCTGCAAACGCAAACGATCAGAAGATGTCATGGAGCAGGTATGTGTATCATTGACCTGTACTTATGTTGACGTCTAATATTATATTGAACTAGGACACAAATATTACTAGTCGACAAGGCTCGCCAGCACCATCTCTTCGTGATGATTTCCCAGAGCCAGATCTTAATCTCCGGAGCCAGACATTGATCGATCTGATCCACCATGGCCAGACTTCAATCCTCTGGAGCCAAATTTCGATCCTCTGGGGCCAGAATTTGATCCTACACAACCCCAACCAGACCCATGTCCCAATCAACAGCAGCTACCACCCAATAACGAGCGCAGATGTAGCCCACTCTGGGACTTGGACCTAGATGAACTGTCTAATATGGCACGCATTCCAAAGCTCCAACAGGATATGCTGTTCATTTGTGCACTTCGGGAAGCTCATTTAGATGATGGTGTCGGACTCAAAGGTGAGGCTCTTGAGAGGCTCCGTAATCCCCCTTCCTACCCAGCAACTGTTGATGACCCTGGTATTGACTTTGCACTCTCGATGTTCCTCGCACTCGAACACTCATCAGAAGCAGCCTATGAGGACATACAAACTGCGGCTCATTGATGCTTCCCCGGGTCTGACATATCCAGCTTCTATTGAATCAAAAAAATCTTAGCTGACCTTAGCGGAGTTGATTCTCTTGTCAACCACATGTGCATTAATATGTGTGTCGCGTTTGTTGGACCATACGCGGATCACGAGACTTGTCCAGAGTGTGGAACACCCCGTTATGATCAGATCAAGCTCCGGAAGAGTCGAGGCAAAGTGAAAGTTCCGCAGGCTGTGTTCCACACAATCCCAATTGGACCACAAATGCAGGCCCTTTGGTGTGATCCTGACAGCACTCACCAGATGCAGTACCGCAAACGACGTACCCAACAAATTGCTGAAGAACTTGTGCGAAATGACGGCCTCGTTGATGCTTATGACGATCTGTTTACAGGCAGCGCATATCTCAATGCTGTTCAAGCAGGTCATATTGTCGAGAATGACATGGTCCTTATGATTTACCTCAACGGAGCGCAGCTATACGAGAGCAAAGAGTCAGATTGTGGATTTACATCTGGATTGTTGTGGAGCTTTCTCCCGATCGTTGCTACAAGAAGAAGCATGTCCTACCTGGTGGCATCATACTGGGACCCAAGAAGCCCAAGTTCATCAAATCATTTTCATTTCCCGGATTCCACCATCTCTCTGCACTTCAAAAAGAAGGTCTCAATGTTTGGGATGCTTCCCGCGACACGAACTTCATATCATATCTCTACCTTATCCTCAGTCTCGCTGATGGCCCTGGTTTACTCTCGTTGAGTAACCTTGTCGGGCATACAGGTCGCTATGGTTGTCATATGCACTGTGGGCTCCAGGGGCGTCGAAAGCCTGGTGCCCCTCACTACTATCCTGTTCTTCTTAAGCCCGACAACTACAACATCGTGGGCTGTGATCACGGCGACATCGACGTTTATCATCTTCCAATCGGAACATCTGCCACTTATTGTCAGAGCTTGCGCTTGCTGATGCAAGCACCAAACCAAGCACAGTACAAGCAATGCTGCCTCCAGACAGGAATTGTCGGACCGAGTTTTCTTCTTGGCCTTCAGCCTGATCACATCTTGGGTGTACCGGAGTGCTTTTCTTCCGAGATCATGCATTTCGCTGGCGCTAACACAGCAGCACTGTTCATGGATATTTGGCGTGGCAAAATGTCATGCGGATGGAGTGATGATCAGGAGAATTGGCCGTGGTTAGTTCTCACAGGTGAAACTTGGGTAAATCATGGCGCAGTTGTTGCTGCATTGCAGCCCCACTTACCCGGTTCATTTGGCCGACCCCCTCGTAATCCCGAAGAAAAAATCAACACGTACTGCAAGGCACAAGAATTTATCACCTGGCTGTTTGGATATGGTCCTGGAGTCTTTTATGGCCTGATTCCGGACCTGTATTATCGCAACTTCTGTCAATTTGTGTGTGGCCTTTGACTCATGAGTCAGTACAGCATCACTCCAGACCAGGTTCGCGAAGCTTCTGAGTGTTTTGCGGAGTGGGAGACAGAGTTCGAAGAGCTTTATTATCAGTGTTGTGTCAACCGTCTACAATTCATTCACCCATGTGTCCACTTGTCTAATCATCTTGCTTCAGAGTGCACTTGTGTGGGCTCACCAATATGTTCCTCACAGTGGACTATGGAGCGCACGATAGGCAACCTTGGGCAAGAAATACGCCAACCATCAAATCCATTTTTGAACCTAGCCCAACAAGGAATACAGCGGTGTCAAGTGAACGCTCTCAAGGCCATTCTCCCTCGCTATCATAAATCCGACAATGTCCTTCCTCAAGGAGCTTATGACTTAGGTGAATCTTACATTCTTCTTTGCAAATCCAACAAACGCCCAATCACCATTCCACCTGGTAGCACTGAAGCAGCAGCTATCAGCACTTATTTGGGTCGACCAGCACCAAGGTTCCGTCGATGGGCACTTTTGCAGCTGCCCAATGGTCAAATTGTTTGATTGGCGTGGCTAGAAACACTGAAACCTTTGGATAAAACCAGGGTGTCTCGCAATGTGAAGGTATATGTGACTGACTCGACTCTGACAAGGTTCAAATTAATGGTGTTGATTGTTTCGCAGAAATGAGATACTTCACTCAATTGGCTGTTTGGAACCCAAACAACCAGCGCCATAATTTATTTGAATCAGATGACGAAGACGAGCCTCGATGGCGATTTTCTAGTGTCGCAATCAAATCAGTTGTTTCAATGGCTCCGCACCGCCCAAAATTGCCTTCTGGTGCAGAGGAAGATCGCTTTTTTGTAATCGAGAAGCCAGGCTTAGATATTGCAAGTGTTGGAGTAACAGACAAGGACAAGGACAAGGAAGAAGACAGTGATGATGAGGAGGAAGGTTGATTAATAGTAGTAGTACAAAGGATAATCAACTATTTGTCTAGAAGCGCCTGTAGTTCTTGTTTTTTGTTGCAAACCTCGCACCTGCAACACCAGCTGGCCAGACTGGATCCTACACCATCACATGTCCAAAGTGCGTCGAGAGATTCCAGCTGTACTATGCTGAGTAGAATGCTGACTTTGCATTCCTCTGAACCAACGTCTAGGGCTTCAATCTTGCGGCTAGATCTGTAGCACGATGGAGACAGTCTTCTACGTCCGTAGCAGCCAGGAATGCTAACACAAAAGTGTCAATAAATGCAGGTGAGAGAAACAAAAGCCACTGACCGAGTTTGTCTGGGTATTGGGGTGATACAGCGGCTATGAGGACGTCTGCCATCCAAGCCGCACGTTGTTCTGAAATATCCTCTACTATTGCTTAGCCAGTCGTCCTTTCGCTGAAGCTGGAGAGAGTCCTTTGCAATACGATCGAGGAGGATGAGAGCAGCATCTTTGAATGATTTGACTGTTTCTCTTGAAGGTGTTCCTTCAGAAGAAGGATAGACGACATGGTGAATAGGAAGAGACTCTAATTGGTCTATTTGAGATGGAGGAGGGAGACGAATGCGCACGACACCGTGCGTAATGTCCGACGGTCTTCTCTGGAGGAAGTGCTGTGGTGTGATGGTGTATAGGATATAGGTGATGCGATGTTGAGAGCACAATTTGCTAAGTGAGTAGATAGATAGAGACCACCATTGACATTTAGACAAGCTGCATGTTGCAAATTGGCCTGGGTGACATGTGTTAGCATGATGAGTATACCAAGTGTGTTTGCAATATTCACGTCCCTCGGTGTTGCAGTGATAACAAGCTTCTTATTCATCATGATCTAACAATGCCTGCAGCTCCTAAATTTCCTTTCTCAACCTGTGACTTCATCATAATACGCATCTTATCTTTATACCACCATCATCATCATGAACTTCACGCCAACTGCATACAAGTCTTCTGCCCCTCAGAACCTCCACAATCTTTTGTCTAGTTCTCTCCTTAATCAAGAGCATTCAGGCACTTCTCCGAGTCTGTCAACACCGGAAACAAGCACACCTTCACCTCTTCTGGATACCTTTGGTCTATCTCAAGATGCGTTTCTAGATACCAGTCAGAATAATCTTAATCAGCCTCAACCTTTGGTGGGTTCCTCGTCCTGGAACAGACATGGCATGCAACCACTTAGTATGCAAAATGTGAGTTTGGTCTACTCCTATGTTTTGTTACTCATCGTGATGTTCAGCGAAATGGATATATGCGCTCGTCGGACCAAATTCAAAGCCTTCTAGAAGATAACGAGCACCTTCGCCAAGAGAATCTTGTGTTATCTGTAGGTAAAGCAGCCATTGAATACATGTTTTCATTCCAAAATTTTAAATATAATACTCATCCTTTTTAAAAATATACTAGAGAGGCACTTCAGAAGCTCATATGCACATTGAACTCACAGGGTCGTGAACCTCTTACTCCACAGGCTCCACCCATCGACCAGTCAAAGCTTCGGTTCTTCACGCTGACACAATTCAACGCCTGGCTCAAATGTGCGGACGCTAATATGAAAGAACGCGGACAGTTACCTTTTCTAGAGGACATGAATGGCCAACCTCTCTCACGTGAGAAAAAGGCTGCGATCTGCCAGAGTATGCGAGAGCTATGGCGAGGTTTCAAGATAAAAAAACCAAGCACCTTTGAAGTGGAAGAAAGGTGACCCAGAGATCCAGGATTTGTTTTGAAAGGAAATGGCTGTCAAGCACCCGGAACTTGCTCTCTGTGCGGACAATTGGAAGATAGACTATATCGCAACCGAACGATACCCATTGTGGGCAAGCACGCACCTCAAAGATCAAAAAGCCATTGTCAAATCGAAGACGATCAAATCTGAACCATCTTCCGTTAACTCAGAGAATGACAAGAACAAACCAGCGCTTCCAGCTGAGAAGCCAGCAAAAAAACACTCACTTACAGTGTCGTCTAACGAGGACTCGAGTGACGAGCTTGTTGAATCTCCACTACTTTCCAAGAAGGCGAAGTTGCATCACGCCAATCTCGATCCCCCCATTTCCTTAACGCCTCCCACTGAGATCACAACCTCCGACCAAAGCCCTCACGTAATGCTTCCCACTGAGATCACAACCTCTGACCAAAGCCCTCACGATGTAAATGTTATCAGTATTAGTATGCCACCGGTTATCATTCCAGTAATAAAGAATCCACTGTAAGTTTGATTTTCACGCTTTGATTAATTCTCACCTAAAGTCCACTAGTGACGTGCTCGACAGTAAATCAAGTGTTCGTCCTCTCCCTCGCATGATTTCATCCACTATGACCACCACCGTGACTCCCCATATCAATACCCCTTCAAGTCCCCCATCTCCCGGGCCATCTAATAACACCCCGCCGCCAGCAGTACCAGCTGCTCCGAGTCCGATAACACCAGCATCAACGACAAATGCAAAATGCATGCGACCTGGCCTGAACAAGAACAGACGGTAGGTATTTGATAACCGATACAGTGCGAAGCGCTAACATTGTATACTACAGCACGCTTTGCACTCACCGCTGGCTAAATGCGGTCACGAAGGACAGCACAACAACCGACTTTAAGATCTATTGGACTGCCTTGTCGAAGGACACAAAAAAAGTGAGTACTACTTTGTCTTGGTCACGCAGCAGTCTTACGAGCTCATTCTCATCAGCAATACGAGCTCGAAGCTGCTCAATTGGTATGTGGTACATCTGCTCGTGTCTACAGCATACTGATCTATCTACAGGTTGCCTCAGGCATCTGGCACACGAACACGGCCAATGTTATCCTCAATGTATCAAGCAGAACAGTCTACTAGCCGAATGAACAGGATCGTTAGCACGTAGGGGTGCGTGTAGGTGCAGGGCAGGTATTGGGAGCAGGGCGAGTAGGTAGCATATTTTTGTATCAACCAGCTTTGTACCGCAGTCAAAATGCATCAATTTCCGTCGTTTTTTGTACATTTCAGCCTGGCACTATTGAAATCAAAAGCTCGAGTCCCTCATATTTCCGTAGATTCACAATCTCCGTAAATCTACTATGTGTCCCATTATCTATGGACTATATGACGCATTGAAAATCTACGGTTTGCGTATGTTTGCGTGGATTCTATTATGTCCAGTTCTCACTGGGTCTGAGCTCCCAAACAGACTCCAATTGTGTAGCAAGTGTGCTGATGACTTGGGCTTTCCCACACTGTTGGCCTAGCTAATTTAGGCATGTGATCAAATCATGTGAATTGTTGGCAAAGTGCCAAGGACGGTGACTAAGTCATATGACAAATCATGTCAATAAAACCAAACAATATAGTCACATATATAGCAGTGACCCTGAGGATGATGATGAACCATTCCATCCTGATACCACTTGGCCTCACTGCATACATTGGCAGCAAATAATCATATTTCATTGGTGAATCTCAATTTTCTCATCTCATATTTCACAACTTCAAGATCTGGAAGTAGCCCAAGCCTTGCACTTTCAAAATTGACTACACAGCTTCCAGTTGCTCTCTGCATGATGAAGCAATGGGCAAGACTATATGACAAACCACTTATGACACACCAATCAGTAACTACACCCCAGGTCAGTGTTGCACACATTTTCATTGTTTCCATTTTTTTTTATTTCACCATTTCTGATCCAATCGTTCTTTTGCAGGGACAGACTCTTACCAAGGTCAATTTGATAGCCAGTTTCCACAAAGATGAAAAGTAAGTATTTACCAGCCATTGCCTCGCTACTAACTGTCCAATATCTAAAAATACTTATATTACAGGATCACTGCTGCGAGGGTGGTGCCTTCATCAGTCTCGCCTCCTCTAAGTCCAAATGAAACGGTCCCTCGACCATTTCGAAGTGCCACAGACAGAGGCATACTGCTTAAACGGCATGATCTTCCCTCGTGGACACCACTAGTTGCCTCGGAAAGCGAAGGCAGTACCGACGAGCTCCCTTCAGCTGTGGAGGAAGCTCCACCTTTGAATGTCAGAAAATCGCTGTCGCATCGACGAGAAGCCCAGCAAGCATCCAACCATACTTCGGGTGTCTGCTCCGAGTCGAGGTATTCCCGCGGCTCCCAAAGTTTGCAGGAGACACTGCAAGAAACATTCTGCGCCAATGGTTCATACCGTATCACGCCGCTAGTCACACCTATTGACAGCGAGGGGAGCAGCACCGACGTGCCAACTGTGACTTATAGCAGGCAGCGCCACCGAATTCAACACACTCACAGAAGCACGAGTCAGCAAGGCTCTCAGGCTACCGCGGTGGTCGATACTTTACTACCCAATGCCACCACAGCGGTTCCAGACAGAGCTTCGCAAAAAGCTGCTCCCGCTATCCGTTACGAGTCTGTGCAAAAAGTCATTGATACTGCATTGGATACTCGGGTAGCCAAAATTACTTGGCGTCGTCGGCGTCATACTGCAAGGTATAGCACCAACCAAAAGTCGCAGGACGGGACTTCAAAGACGAAGTTCTTTCCCTTCGAAGACGCCGTTTTTGATTTTGATGTTCCGACCTCCGCACGTCAGGGAGACCACCACAGTGAATTCAAGTCGTGGAAAGCTTTAGTCGAGGATGAACACCGTGCCCTGCCACGCAAATTTACGCGGATCCAGGACCGCGATCAAACTGCCATTCTTCTACAACAATCTAGCGGGGAGAAATTCAATGAACGATTGGATGCCATGTTCGGGGGTGCAGAGAGACCTCACTCGCCCGACGGATTGACCACTCGCGTGAGTACATGCATTGCTAACTAGAAACGAACACCAGCTGATATGTTGTAACCATAGGCAACTGCGGATTCAGCATCTGTCTTCGTGCCAGTGCGCGAGATTGCGGCAGGCAAAGAGCCCAGCCCTATCGGCGCGTGGGCGAGCGATTCAGGAACATCCGTTGATACGTCACTCTCGCAAAGCACCAAAGCCACCAGTGTTTCTGGGCGCAACGATGTCTCTCGAAAGAGGAGTTATACGGAGAGCCACCTTGAGGATGAACCTGTTCGAAAGAAATATAAGATTCAGATTGCCAAAGACCAGGTGTTCAAGTGGATTGCAGCGTTACAACGACTTGTCAAAGGAAAGACGAAATTTGACCACAAGGTGCGGAATGAGTCTCCAACTTCTGGACTTTGTTGTTCACAAATATAAGGGCATGGAGGATTTAAGCGTAGTGTTGGCTGAGATAGAGTCTGTGTATCTACACCTGGACTCAGAACTTGCACCGGTTAGTCAGTTTTAATGATTCATCCGCAATATTCTCAGCAGGTCTGTCTATGTTTAGGTCCCTTGTCTGCAAGACGTCTTGCAGCAGCTATCGAAGTTGGAGGACATTCCATTCAGAGACGAACATGACCTTCGCCGTCGTACAGACGACATAATCGCAGAGTGGCCGAGCCCCAAAGCCTAAGTGACAGAACCGATAGAGAGATTTGGAATGGTTTTTGGTGCATTGCGTACATTACCTGGGGGCAAACTTTTATACCAGGCATTCAACACACAGCTTTTGGCGGCGTTAATCGAACTCGTTAGTAGTTACTAATTAGGTCTCATAGTTGATTGGGATACCGGGCTCGTGTTCTTTCATCCGTGCAATATTGGAGCAATAATACAGAAATATACCGTGAGCTGAATTGTGTTTTCTTTGACTGCACACACATTTCATTAGCTAGCTTCTTCAATCTGCCGTCTCCAGCGCTTCTGTATATCAATCATCTCCAGAAATATATTGTATTTGGCATCTAGCAGTTTCTTGACTGTTGACGAAGCCCCAGGGGCCACGAGGGTACCAGCAGGTGTCATTTCGACCTGAATGGCAACAATCAACATCTACACTCGGCAGAATGCACAGAACGTCTTACCATGATCTTCCACATGTCTTCTCCGTCCTTAACGCCCTCCGCTGCAATCCTTCCCAGCATTGCTGCACCGAGAACGACCGCCTCAGAATGCGACTTTGGCAGGATGACGGGGATGCCACATGTGTCTGCAAAGAGCTGCATTATCACCATATTCTTTACCTGCCCGCCAGACAGATACAGAGAGGTAATGTCATGCCCAGCCGTGTTGAGGGCGTCAATGATGTGGCGTGTTTGAAGAGCGATAGCTTCCAGGGTAAGGTAGTACTTGCGAGCGAGGTCAGTGATAGATGAGTCCTGAAGTAATTAAGATAACTTGGTTGGAGTTCTCAATCGAAGCGGTGACTTACCAGCTCAAGACCGACAATGGAACCTCTCATTCGAGAGTCGGCAATTGGAGACCTGTTTCCTGCGATAGCTGTGAACTTGAAAAATATGTATCACTGTAGTTTATCTCACCATGGAAATCGGGATAGAAATGTACATCCTTCGTAAGCTCCGTGTAGGAATCAACATTATCTTCGTGTCGCAATTTTTCGAGGATGTCCAGCAAGACTATAGACAAACATAAAAACACTATTTTCGTTGCTCCAGTATGAAGAGCTACACGAACCAACATGGATACACTTTCCCTCTTGCTTTGCACGTTCTTTAAGTTCAGGATACGCGGTGTGAGTAGTGATGATAAAGTCGATAAGCTGTCCCGTAGACGACTGGCCCCCTTCATTCATCCACCAACCAGGGAAAGCTGTGTCCTATGAGAATATACTATAAGATATCGCACATTATGCGGATTGGCAATGGTATACCCTATATGGGCCCCACACACCCTTTACAAAGACACCATCCCGACTCTGCGACAATGTTGACGTCTGACTGAAGATGAATCGAATAATGTAACTCACCTGAATAATATGACCAGTGCTTGTTCCGGCAACAATGGCCAAACGGTGCCGAGACTCGTCGAGAGAAGGAAGCACGTTTGAAAGTTGACCATTCTCCGTGTACCGAGCGGCGACCGTGCCCATCCAGCCAGCATACCTAGCACAACGCCAATAGCATTCATAGTGCAATAGACAGATTGATGGGAAATGACATACCCGTCAATCAGACCACTTCCAACAGCAGTACCTTCCACCAGTCCAAGTTCTTCAGCTGCCTTTCGAGATAGGCCTCGACCAACCGGGCCTCCGGCAATCTGCGCTTGCCCCCTGGCGGCGCCCATCTGCTTCCAGTTGCCACCATCGACAAGTTCACCGAGACCAATGCGCTTGAAGAAGTCCGGCTGCCAGCCTTTGTCAGGAACATAAGAGCATTTGCACGTAATCGAACAAAAAGAGCGTGTGTTATCTCCAGTTGCCTTATACGTGAAAAAATCGGGAAGATCAAAAAATTGGCATCTGGCGAACAGGGCAGGGTTCATGCGCTTCTTGAGCCAAAGAACCTTAGGTACCTCCATCTCAAGCTGCTCGCAAAGTAGAATCAATAAGGTAAAACGAATTTTCAGCTGCTACATACACTCATGGTTCCGCCAACATAATTCAAGACGATTGACCCAGTGGAGTTGATAAGTTCAGCCTCATTTTCGGCACGATGGTCTGCCCACAGAATGACGTTCCGATCGCCATGATTGCCAAGATCGCCACCCTTGGTCACTGTTATCGGATTCCCGTCGAAGTCTGACACGGCGAGAGAGCAGGTGGCATCGAAGCCAAGTCCTTTGACTGCGGTTGCGGGAACGTTAGACTGCTTTAATACTTCCTTCACCGCGGTACAAATCTGCTCCCAGATATCGTTCGTCGATTGCTCGAAGATACGGTAATCATGCGGATCACGCCAGGTGATGGTATCCTTCGTGGAGGACGCTTTGATCTCACCGTTTCGTGCAACGAGAGACGCGCGAGCAGAGCCAGTACCGATATCTATACCGATGAAGTAGGGCGTGTCGCAACTCATTGCAACAAGCGAGACTATGGGAATAGTAGTGGTCAAGGAGGGAAATGAGCAAGTACATGGCTGATTTAAATCAAGTTCATACCTATCAGCGACTGTCAGTAAGTACGACATCGGACCCTGAGTTGAGCCTGAATCAATGGCACTTGGTCGACACCTTGCTTGGTATAGCTCCGTATCCGGTACGGTACGGTTCATCGCGCTATCATGACGTCGATATGATGCCATACCGTGGCGTATCTACCCACAACAGGTCAGCCAAGGCCCAAGGGCGCGTTATATGGCGCTGCGTTTAGTCGAGGCGAAGAGAGTCACGAGCTCGAGACTGTCGTGTCGAAAGAAGGTTGCGTTTAAAAATAGTTTATCTTTAATGTTATCATCTCTCTTGGGTTTTCGCAAATTATTTAATTATACATTGAACCCCTTCTTGGATCACCGTTATCATGTCTTCAACAACGCGTCCAATCGTTTTCATGGATATCAACATCGGAGAGACACCAGCGGGTAGAATAAAAATGGAGCTCTTCAGTGACATTGTCCCAAAGTTTGCGCCTGCTATCATGACGCGCCTGCGTGCTGTTCTGATAATGTTTGCAGGACTGCCGAGAACTTCAGGCAGCTGTGCACCGGTGAATGCAGGTATGCTTTAGGCCAATGTAAACGAATCCACTGCTTCTTTTTGAACGCCTCGAGATCAGACGTGATGCGCGACCCCAGGGTTACAAGAACGCAACTTTCCACAGGTAATCATTATTGCGACCTCGAGTGATCGACCTTCGTTGACGGACTCTGGGCAGAGTGTATGATAGCTTCTTCTTCTTGATGTCCATGCTGATTAACGCGTGCGCCTCAGCGTACCAAATTTCATGTGCCAAGGTGAGCATATTGTAACAAGATCTTTTCGGCCAGCCCAATCTCATGCCTGCATGTAGGTGGAGATTTTTTGAACGGCGATGGAACAGGATCGTTCTCGGTGTACGGAAAGAATTTTCCCGTAAGTGTAGTCATGTTGTTCACGCCGAGGCTCACAAGTTGACTTTATGCTGCAGGATGAGAACTTCCAAGAGAAGCACACGGGACCTGGCTTACTTTCTATGGTTTGCCATGTCTTCTTCGTCTGCGAACATTTCTCTCATAGTAATTTGTAGGCGAATTCAGGCCTAAATACCAATGGATGCCAGGTACTACTCTCCACGCTTTCGTGTGTTTGCCTCGATCTTAATCCTTGCAGTTTTTCATAACCACCGCGAAATGCGATTTCTTGGACGGAAAGCATGTGGTCTTTGGAAAGGTTATCGACGGCATGTTGACGCTTCGCAAAATTGAGAATGTTCCTACGGGGCAGAACAACCGACCAAAGTTGGTCGTGAAGATTGTCGGTATGTAATTGATTCAACGATTTCGAAAAGGTGTCTCATGCATATATCACAGAGTGTGGGGAAATGTAATTGCCCGTTCACAAAAGCATCCGTAGGATAACAGAACACCTGTCCGAGTGAGGAGGCTTTGGAGTCCATTGGACCTATTCATTGAGGACTTGTGGCGTAAACATAGCATGGACGGCATTCATTGCATGTACTCATTTCATAATTCAATCTTTAACCGAGTCAATCACGGGAATGCAAAGATGTTCAAGATGCCCAGAGCTTCGGACCATTCAATGCCAGTCAGAGAGCATAGATTTTGGTTGCGGTGGAAGATACATGTGCTTATGAATGGCCATAATGAATAAAAGACCAGTAATCTAGTCTGATGCGGTTGTTAGCCGGGCTAAAGTGAAGGTTAATCAACCTCATCCATAAGATAAAACATTGAGAAGTACGCACTGTAAATGAGTTGACCAGAGTGGTGCACAATGCGCTTGATCAAGCCCTCCTTCTCCAAATGCCTAATTGCAACGCGTGCCAAGCTTCCATTGACCTTCAACCGCTCAATGAGAATACTCTGGCTGATGAGACGCCAGGTGGGAGCTTCCTTCATGATACGGTCGAAGGTAGCCTTGTCACAGACGACGGCGTGCTGTGCTTTGTCCTTGACCTTTCCCTTCGACCACTTCTTCTTCTTAGCGGCCTTTCCGCCAGACGATGGTGGTGGAGCTTTTGCTTTGGCCTAAATCAAAGGTAGTCAAGTCAGCGATACATCTATATGATTGACATGGCATCCAAGCGCTGCAACACTCTGAACATTCCACAATCCAACGACCCGGCATGTTTCATGCTTTCTTCCCTGGAAATAATCATCAATGGGAGGACACTCACCATAATGTCGTGGCCTCTTCGTCGATGTCGATGAACTGCACCTGGTCTGGCCTAACCGCCAATCTCTCGGCGAAATCCGGGTATTCAGGCGCCGCATCAAACTCGCTGACGTAACTGTGGCACCGATCAAGTTGAGACACGTCGCGTGTCGGGAGAGAGTGAACAAGCATTCCACTGAAATATCAGGGTCAATAATGCATCCCTGGCTGTTTCTTGCTCTCGCCCTTCCATCGTTAGCAGCGCTCGACAAGACCCATGGTGTTCCGCCCTCTCTGGTGTCGAAATACGTACCCAGCACGAAGGGAGCGCACCAGAAATGGACGTGTTTAGATGGTTCAAAGGAAATTGCCTGGAGTGCGGTAAATGATGATTATTGTGATTGTCCGGATGGCAGCGATGAGCCAGGTGCGAGTCCTGGTGGTTCTGGTCAGGTAACTAAGTTGTATTGACGTAGTTTTATATTCTGTAAGGCACGAGTGCCTGTCCCAATAACAAGTTCTACTGCCGCAATGAGGGGCATATTGGAGCCATTATACAAAGCTCTCATGTTAACGACGGGCTTTGCGGTAAGTTTGCACATGTGGTAGCGTGAGTTCATGATGCTCATTTGGATATAGAGCAGGAATGTTGCGATGGATCGGACGAGCCTTCAGGCGTGTGTCCGAACACTTGCCAGGAGGTCGGAGCAGAACACAGAAAGAAGACGGATGCAGAGCGTAAGCTACGAAAGACTGTGAGCACTCAGACCCACGCGCAACTTAAGTTATGCCTAACTCACACGGGTTTAGGGGTCCAAGATACGATCTTCATACATTGGGTACGCGCATAAGGAGAAAAAGCGCTTGGAGGCGCTCATGGCTGATCTTGTCAAAGAAATTGAAACGAGAGAGAAAGAGGTGGAGAGATTACGAGGTGTGTTAGTCCAAGATTGGGGGGCTCTTGTGGTAACACAACACGTTTCAGACATTGCAGAACGCGCAGAATCCCTCTCGGCCGCTGAGCTGGAGCGTAAGAAACAATCCCGTACGTGTATACTGACATACTCTCTGCGATTTCATCTCACCAGTATGTTCCAGCCCTCTACCAGTCACTCCTCGTACATCATACCGCATTGAAGTCCCTTCAGAAAGAACACAAGAAGCACCTGGAACGCGAGGGAGCTCTTGGTGATATCTTGACCTCACTCCGCGCAGGCTACAACCCTAACTATCAAGATATGGCCGTCCTCGAGGCTGTGCGGGGCTGGGAAACACTGGCAGAATTGCCCCATATAAATGACGTGCGCAAGGGTGACGATGGAGAAGCCGATGTCACTGCGGAGAAGCTGAAAACAGAGGACGCTATTGAAGAGGAAGGTCTCTGGAATGCAGCAAAGATCGAGAAGGAGTTGGATCAGTTGTTGAAGGCAGATCATGTGACGTTGCTGCTAGAACATGACCAGCTTGTCGGGCCTGCTTCGGCTCAATCCCTCTGTAAGTTAGAGGTAATTGCTGACACCACAAAAACTGACCAGTTTCAAGTGCTTGACATCTCGGCCTACCTTCCCGACGCTCTGCTCCCATCCTACCATAGTTTCCGTGACTCTGTCCTCTCGGCTCTATCAATTTTCGGGATTGGGCATGGAGGCACACTCGACACTTCTGCCGGTAACTATTTTTTATGTGACCGAATGCATGTGCTCACCCCACATCAGAATCAAATCGTGCACGTGTGGCCCTTTCGGATGCGGAGCACAGCCTCAAGCTGGTCCGTGATGAGCAACAAGATACAAAAGAAGGCCTCCTCGATCTCTTTGATCCTCAAGGCTTTGGCCCAGAAGGCGAGTGGAAAAAACTTGACGGCACGTGCTTATCAAAGGATACCGGAGAGTAAGTGTCGCTGCTTAGAAATACTTGGATATGTACCCATCTTGCGCAGGTACACTTATGAGGTTTGCCTCTTTGACGAGGCGAGGCAAATTCCCAATAGCGGCGGTTCTGGCTTCAGTCTTGGGTATGTTGTTCTGGGATACGTTGCTATGAAGGTATTCACGTATTTTCCCTCCAGGAAATATTCGTCCTGGAACAAAGCTGCTCAACCTGGCGAGCTGGAATATTATACCAAACAGCATTATACCCAGGGGGCCAAATGCTGGAATGGCCCCCATCGCAGCGTTGAAGTCAGCATTGTCTTTTCTTTTTTCTCCCTCATAACATTGATCTGTTCTTATAAGCTCGTCCTCACGTGCGGTATTGAAAACGCGTTACTAACGGTGGCAGAGCTGGAAAAGTGCGAGTACCAAATTACAGGAACGACACCGGCGCTGTGTCGCCCACTGGAGGATGAGCCAGCCAAAGACGAGCTATAGGCCTTTTGGCATTAAGTTTAGGTACAATACCCAGATGCGTGCATGTATTTATGATGTGGTCAGGTCAACCTGAATTTCTACTTTCATCCCCTCGGGGCACAAGGAATTCTAATGAGGAAATTCTACCCTCCGAATTCGTGAAGATGTCAAGGAATCTATCTGTATGGAAATACCAGGTTCCCGGGTATGTGGGTGGTGTCCAGGATGTTTGCGCGGTGATTTTATCAAACGACTGACTGTAGCGTATTATAATATAGATTGCGATAGCACCCTGCATGCAAAGCTGGGGATGAAATTGAAACAGTGTTTGGCAGGTTATCGGCTGACAGTGAGATTTGAAGGATGATCTTCTCAAAGCGCGCGCGCCTGACGTGACTGCATAGTGAGTACTTGAGTACAGAAGCATTGACAGACCTGGGAGAGCGAAATGATCGGACGAGTATCAAGAAGATCTAGATAATACGATTACGGAGTAGTATGTTACAGTGTGTATGCAAGTAAGGTACTGTCAAGGTATAAATATTTAAATAATCAACGTTAATCTCCTCTGTATCCGTTCTTTAAATGCGCACAGCTACAATATTTCTACTGTCCTAACGCAGTCCATCATGTTGCAAGCAGAAGCTGTGTCTTTAAGTCGGACAATAATATTGTGATCCGATGCGATTCTCGCGTGTTCATCTCCGTGCTGCTGCGCTAGTAAAATTGCGCGAAAAGGCAGCCCAAGTCAAACGATCAGTCGCAACGCTCGTAAATGAGATTTTGAATCAACTCATGGCGGAGCTTGGTATGCAGTGATGTCGACTGGTAGACAGCTATTGAACCCGGGTGATTTCCTGACAGTCCATGGCGGTCATGTCGCCCGACCGAGCCACGAGAGCTGCCCAAATTTATTTAGCTTCTTCTCACCATATATTGGAGATAAGTGAACGCTTAAGATGCTGAAGAATGAGTATGCAATATCTTCCTGTATTGTAGTGATGCACCTCCTGCATGATCACAATTCCAATCCTTTTGGTAGAAGAGAATGATTTTAGGAGCCAGATATCATTGAACCGTTCATTTTCGCGTGATTTAAGTGTTCTTTGCCAATGCGCCAGACTTGAGTGAAGGTGGGACATCCGACAGGCAAACAACCGTGAGGCCTTGAGGACTGAGTGGTGATACCAGACGAACATGGAGTTAACCAATTCTTGAAGCTCGACATTGTTACTCTTGTCGATGCACCATGTATCGCTCCACGCCATCGACATCCTGTATCACGAGGAACTTTGCAGAAGGACTGAAACTTTACGATGTCGCCAAAAGGACTCGAGTCGTGCACCGCTGGATGTCGTACAACAGTTCCTTCCGTTTCCACTTATGTGACAGCATGACAGAAGCTTCTTGTACTCGGTGGACGCAAGGCCTAGCTGGGTATTGCAATACAGCAATCATAATTTACATGATTCATTCTCTTTACTTAATGAACTTCGCCATGAATTTTCTGCGTTCAAGACGCTCAGACGCGGCGCAGCAATAAGACGTAACGAACGCACTTGTGAAATTCTGTCCGTAGCAGGTCATTGACGAATTGGCCAGATTTGTCTTTCTGATTTGCTGCCTGGTTCTTGAATATTAAGTCTGAATCGAACAATGTTAGCAGAGGACGAATGGTGAAGGAACCAGTGGCTTACCATCATCCCATCTCCGTTTCACGGAGAATGTCCCTGGTACAGTTGTATTTACACCAGGTGACTGTCCTAATGCTGCGGCAAGATTCAATAGAGGATTTGAGGTAGCTATCTCAGCTTCTCGTGCTACTGCAGCACTCGCGTTCTGTTCACGCTCTTGACGGGCTTTCTCTTCTGCTCGCTCTTTCTTAATCTTCTCCAACTCACGCATCAACTCAGCGGTCTCGTCTTCTTCATCTGACTCTTCTTCACTGTAAATTTCACTGTCAAGGAGTAGCACTCAATGACGGGGTCCAAAGAGGGACACTCACCTTTCCTCGTCCTGCTCTTCCCCGTTCTCCCGCCCTCTAGACTCGGTTGCTTCCTCTTTCTCGTCATCGTCATCGTCCTTGTCCAGCTCCAGGGCTTCCTCCAATAGTTTCCTCCTCTTGTTAGCTTCATCCCCTGCTGTGCCCTCCGTCGCGTTTCCATTTGTGAGCGGTAGCGGTGGCTTCCCCTCTGCTTTTCGCTTCTTGTTCCGTGCTTCTTCCTCCGCTACTAGTAGCTCTGTGCGCAAGTCTCTCCGTGCGACGTCCCCGACGGACGTTTGTCCAGCTTGCCTGGCATATTGTAAGCTTCGCAAATTGAAAGTGGTAAGCATAGATACTAGTACCGGAATTTGAGCTTCGTGTGTGCTGCCATATCTCGGACAGAGAACTGGCGAGAGCCACCTTTGACATCGCGAGCTTGTGCAGGATCCCAGGTCGGTCTATGTGCTGTGGACATTGTAGTGAAAGTCGACGGAGTATACTAACTTGGTTTCAACTTAGCTGTATGAGTATTAACGGCGTGTCGGCACCGTCATTCGGACTTCAAACTCAGCCTTTAGCTCCGACAAACCCAATGCAGATCAACTCGCCGAGATTCTGCCGACTGCACTACCATCGTTCTGATTTGTATTTCGATTTCTACTTTCCTATGTAGATCGTGTGCAATCTCCAAGCAGTTTCTACAGTTCATTGTCGCCACCAACATAAACAGATGCCTGCTGTGCGCTCCAGTCGTTCAATGCCTGGATCAGACGCAGAGGATGAAGAGGTCCGTCAGGATATCAATAGACTAGCCGTACATGGCCTTGCAGACGCGCCCGACGTCTATATAGGTTACCTTCCATCATTTCGTGCACACTTGCGAGATACCAGAGCCCACCTCGCTGGGTCTATCACACTTTATGACGGCACCCGTCCCGATCCTTCAATCAAGTCCACGCCCCCTCCTTGCCAAGATGATGTTATCTTTTCTCCTGAACAGATTGAAGAGGACTCTGAGCTACCGCCACGTGAATCGAAGCCAACGATCTGGAGTTCTTCACTTTCTTCTTGGTCCCAATCAGAGGTAGACGTGTTCTTTCACGCGGTGTCGGTCTACTCTCGCTGGCGGCCAGACTTGATTGCAGAGGCCGTAAAGACCAAAGGCGAGGTCGAAGTTGCAGAGTTCCTCGTTACTCTGGACTCCTGCACGCGTTCTCGCGCCACCGACACCAGTGACATCCTGTCGACTGCCCCTGCCGCGATCGAAGTATCGGATGAGTGGGTAGTCGCCGAAGAGGCCATGGCTACCGCTCTGACTGTCGAAGAGGCCCGTGGGGAACTTCAGCAACTGGGGGCGCTAAGGAGAAAGAGGGTCAGGGACGCCAAGGCGGATATGATCCCGAGAGGAAAACGGAGGCGCATCACGGTCGAAGTTGAAGAAGACGAACTCATAGGGTGTGGTGATTCAGAGAGGGATAACGCTCAGGACGATTCAATGAGCGTTGAGGTCGTTGCGGGGAAAGCTCGCTTCGAAAAATGGCACGCACGTAAGATCGCTGCTTGGGAACGAGACGATCTGCTTAAGAATCTCGAGGACATGCATTTGCAAGTATTAGATGCAATGCTGCGCGAGGATGAGGAGGCACAGAAAGGGAAGAGCCTGAGCCGTGAAGGGAGTGCTGATGTGATCTCGCAGGACCCGGACACCGGAATGGACTTGAACATACTCTCTCCCTCGTCTCGCCGACGCCTGACAAAACGACTTTACATGCGACGAAAGCGTGCGCAGCTCCGAGGTGAAGATGTGGCACTAGTGACCCTTGCAAGAAAGAAGCCTGGGCGGAAGGGAAAAGAAAAGGCGGCTAAAGAGGTGGAAGAGACCGAGAAAGAGGAGTGGTTGCCTTCTGGGAAGAAAGACGTGCGGATTAGGGCAACGATGACTCCAGATCTTACTGAACCTGATTCTCAAGCCGATTACAACGACCTCGGGGACGCAGGCGAGGCGACCACCAAGAAGCGTATTAACGCGGGTGGAAAAACCCGTTACCAGAAAATCAAGTTTGAGTTCGAAAATGCTGGGATCAATGCATCCTATCTCGGTGAACAAGATATGGATCTCTTCCATCTCGGACGTTTTGGAAAGCTCATGGGGTACGTCTTGATCGCAAATCTCAATACTGTTTATCATTCATTGTGATACAGGATATACAAATCACTCGAGCAATGCTCAGAGGATGATGCTGGTGCCACCTTCATCTCCCCAGAGTTAATACGGTACCTTCAAGCATCGGTGGTCGCATTCACAACGGATGTAATACACCGCGCGACCATGTGGAAGGAACAAGGTAATGAGCTCAAGGGCCAGAAAAAGGTTTGGAGAGGTGCGCTGCACCAGGTAAATAATGCCCCGTTCCTGTGCCGAGTCAACTCACCCGTGTCTTCGTGTCTGCCAGATAAACCAACCAGCCGTCGAACATGCATTGAAGACGATCGGCGTGAGGACCTTGAGTCAGCAAGACCACTTCTCAAGGCTCCTTGATCGGTACGATCTATCCCCAGACAAACGGAAGCGCAAGAAAAAATCTAGCCCCCTCGCAGATGCAGAGGGCGAGCGAGCGAACGCCGCCAGAAATTCTTCTGACGCGCAAAGCTATGACATTGCATTTTCGCTTCATCGTGCAATATATACACCTGCATTTCTCGCTCCCGCCTCGTTTGATCTCGGTGTTGTGGGCACTTTCTTCCCGAGTTACGATGCATGTTTTCCCTCGAAAGCCCTGATTAATGAGGATTCGTGCGATGCGTTGGAGGACTCCTTGCTCTCGGATGAGACAGACGAGGAGGCTCTAGAAGATGATTTGCAGAGGGACGAGATGTTGGATCAGGTTGATGTGGAAACGGGTAGGAAGGTTGAGGAGCTGCTATGGGCCGAAGTCGAGAGAGAAGAAGGAGACGATGCAAGCGTGGCGTCCGACCAGTAATATTTGAATGTAGATAATAAACTCTATAGCTACCCTATAACTTTATAGTTGCTTAATACTTATGGTACAGGTTGTCATTGAAGCCTCTGACTTCAGATCCACTGGCCCAAGATCTAAGAGACCTGCAGAGGCTTGAGTATTTACTATTGTTGCATAAGTTAGGATCTCGCACAGTCAGGACTTGATCGAACCAAGGCTGGACAGTGCCACTTAAGAGAGCAGGTTTATGTAGTGCCTCTATACCCGGTTACAGTTGCCCCAATAAATGATGATTATAGTCAATTGACTTCACGGAGATGATGAAGAGGGCAGTCTGTCGGCACCGATCGATCTGCTTTTCATTCTGCGAATGCTTGAATATCGGGAGCGTACCAGGAAAATGGAAAGTATGAGCCTTGTGCCGCTATGGCTCTTGAAGCAGACCACCATATCACGCTACAGGAAACAACATCGGCGTTATTAACCGAAGAAATTCAAACCTTAACAAGCTGCCTACTCAGACAGGAGCCGTAGAAAGCTGATGGTCCTAACAATAATAAGCAAAACAAATCGATAACCCTAGTAAGCATCGTCATCATCAACCATAATCACCTTTAATCTCCACCCCTGCCAATCATCATCCGGCTCGTCATCAGCCCATTCGAGGTCTTCATCACCAGGATCTCCTGCAACCCCATTCATCTTGTGATCAACAACGTCATCAACGCCACCTAATATGTCAACATGTTCATCTTCCTGGAGCTTTTTCCGCATTGCGAGTTCAACTTCATTCTCCTAGTCATCATTGGTAAAAGGGTAGAATATGAACGGAAAATACACCTTACAATATCAAATTCAGTTTCTCCCTCCTCATACATCACATTCTCATCTGCTTCTTCGAAGCCGCCGGCAAAGGCACCCCACCGCTCTGGAGAGGGACAATGCCAAATGAGTACAGAACCTTGATTAGTTGTTGAGGCAAGCCGAGAGGCTTGTGGATGCCACTGAAAATGATTATAACCGCCACGACTAGTAACATGACCGAGCAGACGTACATGGATATCAATAAGAGGTTCTCTACCGCCGTCCAAAGCGGTCGCAAATTGACCGTCATTTGAAATATCCCAAATGTAGATTTTGTGCGTCGCTGGATCTGCCGCACCTGTCCTCACCCAAATAGTCTAAATCAAATCAATAACGATGTGTAGCAATTTACCTCCAGCGAGCCATTCCCCGTCAGGACTATAAGACATAGCGTGCCACGAGACCTTGCTGATGGGATCGTTGAATCTATGAGTAGGCTCCAGCTCTGTTTCTAAAATCGCGCATTCGACACCCACGATGGGTGAAGGATAAGTGGGAAGGATGAATTGCCTAATGGTGCGATCCGAGGAATTAGTAGCAAAGCGTCTAAAGAACGTAGCGTAAGCAGAATGAATATATCGGAGAATAGGGCACCTACCGCCCAACCTTCGCGAACTCCAGACTCTTCATGCTACCTGCACCTGCTATGCGATGCCGTGCGACCATCTTTGATGCCATTAGATCCACTTTCCATGATAGGCTGAAAATCCTCACAGTTTTCGTTCTGCTATTGAATACAAGTACGTTCCCGGTGGAAGTACCGACAAATACGTGCCTGCCAGACGGATCAAATCGCGCGGTAGTCATGATGGAACTGCGTCGCTACGTCAGTCCAGATCATAAAGCAGAAAACAAGTCAAATACCGTGCCCGTTCGTCGTCATCATCTTCGCTTAAGGCTTCGCACAACTCCACTCTCGCTCTGTGCTCCTTGCGCGAGTCAACCATGTATGCCTCACCCGTGCTGAGTAGTGCAAGCACTACGCGACTACGCTTGTATTCATCATCAACTTGTGAGAACAGAAACAAAGAACCGATGCGCACCTGTTTCTTGGATGAAAATATGCGCTGACGACTGGTGCATCAAATCGTATCGTATTGTGACGTTGTGGAGGATCCACTGGAGAAGCTAGATCCCATATAATTACGTTCCAGTCTTTGGACGACGTCAGGACATAGCGTGAATTCCGCGACCAGCTAAATAGGAATTAATTGATACGGGAGAGCTGAGAAATGCTGCGTCAACTCACTCGACGCTTGTTACAGCCTTGACGTGACCTTCACACCACCGTATAGCAGCACGGGTGTCGAGATCCCAAATAGCAGCTGAGCCATCCGACCGGCCTGCCGCGACGAATTTTCCAGTTGAATCAAACCGAGCAAACGATGCACCAGAAACCAGGGAGGTTTGTACAGCAGTCGGGTGCGTAACGGTAAATGGATCTTAGTATGATGGCTCAGTATACATTATCGAAAACGATGCTTGCAAAGCATACTGAGTAAGGAAGCGTTCATGTTTGATTTTGTCCAAACGATAGTTCCGAGCTCTGAGTGATATTTTGAGCAGTTGAAGCTTTGAAGGTGTTGGTGTGGGGTATAACCGGGTCACGAGCCGAAGTCACGTCGCGTCCGTTCTTCAAACAGCGATAATCGAACAGCAATGAGCTCCTCGACACTTCCCAATCTGCTTGCGGCCTTTTCCATTCCTCAAGAATTCTCCCGCTTTGACAGGCTCACAGATGAACAAATCCTTGATCAACTCGTCAGATGGAAAATCAACGTTTGTGCTAGCCTCACAAGCCTTCGCGATCTGCTCGCGACGCGACATGGCATCCAAAGCCTACCGGTCGACGAGCAGGCAGACATTGCTGCATCCGTAGCTGTGTTTGATGGTCCTGGTGAATGGATCGCAGATGACGCATCGTCTCTCGCACTATGTATGACTTCTTTTAGACTAGACTACCTTGACGGTGTCTCACTAGCATTACAGCCATCCTCGACCCGCTTACAGAGCCACATATCCCTCCTCTGGTGCTAACGCGCATCCTGACGCATCACCTCAAACCCGCTTTCGCTGCCAATCCACATCCACGGCTTAATTTGCAGACAGGGCGCAAGCTGCATCAGCCAGCGGATACGCAAGACGCGTATGAGGGACAGGTATGGAAGACGCGTATCGGAACTGGAAATGTCCTTGGATGGTGTTTACGAAACATCGAAGTAGGTGCAGCAGATGAATAAACCCCAAAAACTTAGGTTCTGACTTCAACCATAGAGCAGCACGTATGAATCCGTTTGGCACCTGATTCTCCCTCCAGTGATGACTTTCCTCGATGATTTCGAAGCATCTTACAAACTGCGTGGAGTTCAGCTCGTATCTGACTTGCTGTCTCGTGTTCCTCCAGAGCTTCTTAAGCGTACTGGAGTTGACGGCCTTTTATTCACCGTACGTCACGATCATATTCAAATTAATACGATGCACCCCATCATCATCCCCTTTCCTGACGGCGCGCGTAAATTTCAATTGCCTCGATTGCTGATATTAATCAATACAGTCTTTAAGTGGTACATTTAACCACCTGCGCGATCCGCTCACCCCGGATCTGATTCGCGCCGCCGTTCCTATCACCCTGCACCTGATTGACCTCACCACACCATCCTCACCGGCTCCGCTTCCCCCGGCATCAGGATTTCCCTCCTCAGACCGCACCATAGTCAAGTCGGGATCCTCCCGCGCAAACCCGGCCACCCGATATGAACATCTATCCACACTCCTCGGTTCCTGCCTTATTGGCACTGTCTTCCTATATGCATATGCAGATCCAGAGGCAATCCTCGCGGCGACAGACATGCTTCCGCCTGTACTTACCCACATCGGAATAGGCGCTGCAAGGTGGCTCAAGGTACACCTTTACTAAACCACTTTCTCAGCATTCGCGAGTAACTTACAATGGCTGGTCGATTTTAGGCATTAATTCCCCAATTGACCCATACTCTTATCCCGTCAGTTGTCCCCTCCCCCACCCCGCCGCCTGCCATCGATTTGAGGCTCAAGGTGTCTTCACTCCGTGCACTATGTATTTGCATTGAAACTTGCGCCCCCCGAATGTATCTATGGAAGTGCAATATCATTGATGCAATTGGACGCGCATGGGCGGGTGCCGCGAACATTGAATGTGAAGGTCATACCCAGCTTGTGGATGAGACAGGTAGGTAATTTGCCCTTAGCTGAAATCCTTTGTAATTATTGGTATGCAGGTGCAAGTAGCCTGGCGCTAGAATACAAAGCTCTTCTGCAATCGACTTGTGTTAAGCTGGCAGAAGCATGTCCAAGCATAATTCAGGTATGTATCCACTTGCGTATCTTGGCGATTCTCATCACCATTCATATACAGGAAGAATATCAACAATTTATAACATTTGATTCTGCACTCTTTAGTGGTCTTGTTGGCAGGAGTCATTCAGTCATATCAGACAAATAACTCCTGATTCTTTCTTGGAAGAACTTGTTGTAAATTACTATAGATCGGCCTGTATCCGTAATCCAGTGGCCGATATGTAGGTACACGACAGAAAACAAATATGTGACTGCGTGGAAGCGCATCTGGATGAAAATCTGCCAGGATCAACTCCGCAAAGCACTTCCACAACGGCGAAAACAAATTCGCTCAGAACCCAGCTCAGAACCCAGCCCACTATAACCATAATGCTCAATATCGGGCCGATGCGGCGATGGCTGATCTAAAATTCATTGATGCCTCATTTCCTGCGAAGCAAAGGGTTCGGCAGTGGTTGGGTTAAATAATCACGATGCAAGTCCGCACGTGGACGAGGGTGCAGAATGGGGGAGGTCGTGAGGCACGCATTGGTACCATAAAATGTACATGGCAAGATGTAACTGGTTGAGATGGGATCATGGGGACATTTGTTCAGGTGATGTTCAAGAGACAGGGGAAAGCTTGAACGCATTCCCGGAGCTCAGCGATCCCAAGCAGCGGATTGGGTAGGGGCACTCTCCCAATTGCTCCTCACAAAGGGCGAGTGATTAGATGGGTGGCCCGCATTAGTGAAAAAGGATGAAGGAGGTTGTGGAGTCGCATTTGCTTGAGAGACTTGTAGATAAAATGGATCTGTGGTGGTAAATAGAGTTTGCGATTCAACCGGCGTGCCGACCATCGTGATAGGCGTAGGCGCGGGGGTTGGTGCAGCTTTCAAGCCTGTGTAACCCCAGATGAAGGTTTTTGGGGACTGAGGGGTGGACGGCGCTATCATGTCCTCAACCATGCGTTCCTCATCCAACTCGTCCGGGTCATACCATCCCTCGTCGACGCTCGGTCGACGGGAGCGCGGACAGACGATACTGTTGCTGCGCTTCTTCTGAGTGAGTTCTATGGGCATATAGCCGGCAGGCCACGAGATAGATGAAGAAGGGGTGCGCGTCGTAGGGGTGGTGCAGTGTTGCACGTGTGCAGGGTCATACCTACTCGCACTCGCATTTCCATACGAGTGGGGCGAGCTAGAAGACGCACAAGAGGGTGAAATTTGATGCGCGAATAGCGTTTGCGCGAGCTGCGCCTGGAAATTGTGGCGGCATGACAGGGCCAGATAAGCAACTGTGGGGCAGGGGGAATAAGGTTTGTATAGCGTACCTGAAGAGCTGCAAGGTCAATAGCCTCTTGACCAATGTGATTTGCATTGAGTGAGGCTACGAGGTCATCTACAGACATGCTCATGGTGAAGCGACTTTGGTGGTGTGGCGGAAGGCAACGGAGGAGAGATGAACAGAGCCGTCATGCAGAGCCTTGTCAGGAGTATAAATCATTAATTCCAAACCACGTGTCACTAATTCCATACAAGGGTAACCAATCCTTCGGGTTCTTCCGGTCCGTCATCCTTAACTTACCCGTCATGCTCCGTTCCAGAATCATATCACAAAGTGCTCTGCAAGGCTCCGCATATATGGTAATGTTCCTCTCAGACAACCCTAACGTGTATGTACAACTTGTCCCCTAGGAGGAACCTTTTCGCAATTTCGTGAGATCATTCTCCTTCGCAGGCACCACGCCAAGTGACATGCTCCTTTTTTTGTTGCCCGGAGTTAGACGTACGGGAAATTAATCTTCTCTTGTGCACTATGCTCGGCATTTACTCAACCTTGCAGCCCTTCTGAAGTTCTGGTGCGTATGCTCGGTACGTTGTTTCTCATTTTCGCGTACACGGTGCTGGGATACCCGGCACGTTGGACTCCTCACAAGGCTGTTCCCCCATTTTGAATCCCCCAGGAACTAATAAACATTATTTCCCGCGGACTGGGCAATGGCCGTCTTGTTTATTCTTGGCTGTCCCTTTGGTGTGTGTCTTCCTGTGCGTCCATCTCCAGATCTATGAAAGCTAGATTGCTCGCGTTGCCTAATTCGCTCAGCTCAGCGGCGGTAGGCGGCAGCTTCCCGCTCTTAGATTTCTGAGCAGAAACGCGGGCCGTCTTCCTTATCCCACTTTATCCACGGGAGTATCCATCACATTCCGTTTCTCCTGCAACAATGAAAACGTTCTACCAATGAATTCCTCATGAAGTTACGACCTACGTTCCGATGGTTCTAGCGGAAGCGCTTCGCTCTGGCCGGCGCCGAGGCCTAATTAGGCCCCTGATGTGACTATCTACGTTCCCTAATTCAGTGTCGTAAATCTTATTGCAATTGAACACCGAAGAAACAAGATAAGCACTAACTATGTACCACATAGTCGTACGTACTTTCTCATGGGATGAACTTGAAGAACATTTTCTCTTCGCAAGCGTAGTCGGGAACTGTCAACCTGACGAGCGATTAACGCATGTCAGTGAGATATGCAAATAGCTGCATGGAGCGAGTATAAGCACACTTGGCTGAGCTCAGTATCATTTGGCGCTGCATGACGAAGCTGGGACATGTTTCACCCTAAAGTGTGTCGTTAAGGCTATGGCCCTGCAGGTGCATTTAAGAACATACAGTCACCAATCAGCGTTCAACCCGCAAGGAGCGCCAAACGTGCCTCCTTCGAACCAGGAAGAACGTCCACATCGAGTGAACAACACCCCCTCGCCCTTATTTCTAAGTCCTTTAATTGCGCGATAAATCCTTGTCTCGGGCACACCGCAGGCCTCGCGCGCACAAGCAGCCCAAGTGCATCCTTCAGTGACACAGAGCATCTCGAGATAAGGTAGGCTGCGATGATCGTCGGAGAGCGAGACACCCCCGCGACGCAGTGGACGAGAACCTTCCCTCCATTGTTCCTAGCATCAGTGATGACCTGGTTGGCTCTATCAATGGCTGTATAAATAGAGGACGCATCCTTGTCCAAGAGTTGCAGGCGGTGGTATTGGACATGAGGGTGGTTGGGACAAACAGGCGCCCTGCCGATGCTGATGATGTGGGTAATACCTACTGAATCAATGAAAGATCTTGACGCGGACGTATAAGGTCCAAGGAAGATGTAAGGTGGAACTGCCAATACTGCAGCATTATTTTTGCTGTGCCTCCGCACTGACTGGTCGCTCATTTTGAGGATGACAGAGGTGGTGACACGGTGAGACAGTAAGTTGCCGAGCTGGCACTTCGGAAGGAAAACCTACGTAAATTAGTAATCGAGTCAGTACTAGTGACGGCCAGGTATCGCAGTGGGGCACGGGGATAAATATGTTTATGAGATCGTCCTCGCGAGACGTGAAGGTGAATTCCTTGTCATGGACAGACTCACATAAAAAGGGGGATTCGGCGCAATTCTTGGCTTAGTTAAGATGCGCCTCCAAGGATCTATACACAGATTTTGATTCTGTTGCGGTAACCACTTGGCTAAGACCAGTTAAGATGACCTCCGAGGAACCATCAGTGCGTTCCGATTGAAAACCTGTTGTCGACAGGTTTCGAACCTGCACAGTGACAGATTTCAAATATGTTGTTTTTCATACCAACTTTGGCCAAGACCAAGTTGATATGGACCTCCGAGGAACTGTCCACGAGCAAACGAGCAAGGCGTGATAAGAGAAACGGACTGTTTGTGAGCAGGTTTCGAATCTGCACCACCTAAGAAGGAATTGATTCCAATCTGTCAAGACACCACTGTGACTTGGCTACGACCACTTAAAATAGACCTTGAGAGATCCATCCATGAGTGAATGTCCAAGGCGTAGTGACAGGGAAAAAAATGTTGAGCAGGTTCCAGACCCGCAATAAGAGACTCGGTTAAGACTGGTCAAGATGGGCCCCTGAGGAACTGTCGTGGCCATGAGTGAATGTCCAGGCGTGATAACAGAAAGGCACATTGTCGGCAAGTTGGAAACCTACATCATCCAAGACGAATATTGTTCGTAACCACTTGGCTGGGATTGGTCAAGACGGATCTCTACGAGTCGGGGAACATCATGCATTGACAGTGGCATCACATAGGATTAACAGTCATTTGCCAACGCAAAACGAGCTGAATATTCCGCCCAAAACTTCCTCCACGCCAACATCTAGTCCAGAAACAGAACCAATCGCACGAGCTGCATAACGTAGGGACTCCGCGGCGATATCCACTTGCGAAGGAGCTGTGAGGTAGAGCGGACATAGGTAAGATGCATCAGTGGGGGCGCATCGGATGTACTTACAGAAGGCAATGAACTCCTCCAAGTGTATGACGGCTTGTTCAAGGAAATCCCTATGGCGAGCATGCGTGATGAGAGGACTTGTGTAATCGAAACCATCTGTGTATCTGGCAAGAAAGGTCAGTATGACCATCCAGCCGGTAGATATTTGACGTATATAAAGTACCTTGCTCGTAAAACCTCCGCGAGACCATTCAAGAACGATTGAGTGCCCTCGGATGTGCGAAGGCTCACCGTCCAGAACTGAGGTCGTTTACCGTTATCACAGCCATCGTCATATTCCATAAAAGTGAGGGACTGCTTGGGAGGGAGGCTCGCGATGGAGTCAGACTTGTTCAACAAGAAAAGGGTATCTGGTTTCAGGTAGCCCTTAACCTCATCCGGAATTCGAACCAGAGCATTGTCCAAAGAGGACAACACATCAGGGAGGGATAGAACACAAAGAGACAGATCAGCCTCCTTGACACTGAGCGAATGGTTAAGAAAACAATATGGTGTATTATGACTTGCACGTACGCGTTGCCTGCACGGCCCACCCCTGCTTGCTCTACAGTGTCCAATGTTTTTCGCAAGCCAGCAGTGTCGCTCAGAACAACTGGAAAACCGCCAATATCCAAAGTGAGCGTGAGGACGTCTCGCGTAGTTCCTGCAATGGGTGATGTAATAGCCGCATCACGCTGGGCTACAACCAAAGGTTCGAATCAAGGTCTCAAAGAGTGTCGAGTACATACCAAGAAAATTGAATAAGCTACTCTTGCCAGCATTCGGGGGTCCGAATATCGCAAGTTTTATTCCTGAACGCAGAATCTCCCCACGCCGATTGTCATCTAGGTGGGATCGAATGCAGCTGATGATATTCGATGCACGAACATGAGCTAATACCACTTCAGACAAAATTGCGACTGAGCCTGTGAAGGACCTGCCTTCTCTAATCATCGCCTCCTGACCGAGTTCGTCCACATCCTCGCCAAAATCAATGAAACCTTCAACGAAAACAAGGCATTCCAGTATCTGTGACCTTAGTGCTGCATACCGCGCTCTCGCAGTCCCCTAGAAACGTTTGGGGTAAGTTCTAAAATCAGGCAGCAATGACTCCTACCTCAGCTCCACTGGCAGCAACCCTTCGTTGTGCTTCTGTTTCAGCATCTATCAGGTCGCGCAGGCCCTCGACTTGGGTGAGATCAAGTCGGCCACCCTCAAAGGCGCGTCTCGTAAACTCGCCTGGGGCGGCAGGCCGACAATATGGTAGTTTGCCAAGTGCACGTAACACTGCAGAAAGCACTGCGCGCCCAGAGTGGATGTGAAGCTCGAGAGTATCTTCCGTAGTAAACGATTTTGGACCTAATGCAAATCATCAATTTTCTGCAACCTACAGCAAATAAACAGAACTCACCCTTGAAGAAGACGGTCAAGCTGTCATCGAGTTTCTCTTCGGTCTCTGGGTCGACAACGTGCCTGCGCTGGAACATCCATGGTGTCGGTGTGTCTCCAGATTTCGTTTTGCGCGTCACTCGTCGCCAGACATCAAGGGTGTCGGGTCCAGAAACCCGAATGACAGCAATACCTGCTTTCCCAGGTGGAGTGGAGAGCGCGTATATAGTTCTACGCTGCGCATCAGAGAGCGTTGGCTCAGACTTCGCGGAAAGAGTTGTATGATTACGACTGGCATACCCAGTAGCATGAAACCGCGAGGATGACCTGTTGAGGCGGTGTAATCTGCAGTTCCAGGGGGAATTTCTATGTAGAACAACCGATGCAATTGGCATCAGCAGGGAGTTAGTTTCCCGAAATTGGACCCTCCGCTGTGTCCGTGAGTCCTCCACAGCTTTCTGAATACTGGCTCGCCATAGCCGCAACATTCACTGCCCTCGAGTTCCAGCTCGCCGCCAGTCGCGACCAGTATGATGTTATAGACGCGTGCTACAAAGACTTATCGTAATTTCTCACGACTACAGCTTGCCCTTACCTATCATCGGCTGAGCACAAGGATCTAACGAAACCGCCTATACTCCCTCTCTTGTCATCCAGTTATACAACCACATATCTGCTTGAGGTTGCCCTGCTATAGAAACCATGGGTCAAACACGTTCGTATCTTTCCATAGCGCATTCATCTTCCACTCATCCCGCGATGGACAGCATCACAGTTTATGGAGGACATGCAGAAGCGGTCCAACTGTGCGTTCTGCGTCCTCTGCTCTTTGTGATGCTTATTTGATTGTGCTGTGCAGTCACATCCGCTGAGCTGGAAAGATTGAAGAAACGCTTTATGAAGCTAGACAGGTCTATATCATCTCTCCAATTGGCCATCATTGCTTCCGATCTCAGAATGCATATACAGTGACGGCTCGGGCTCCATAGATCGCGAAGAATTTCTGCAAATACCACAAATAGCTACCAACCCATTAGCCTCAAGGATGATTGCAATCTTTGACGAAGAGTGCGTTGTCAGATTTTAGATGGCTATTTGGCCGACTCAGTTCTTGCGCAGTGGAGGAGGGACTGTGGACTTCCAGGAGTTTGTGGGTGGTTTGAGCGCATTTAGTAGTCGAGGAGGGCGAGAAGAGAAGCTACGATGTGCGTCTCCCCTTTTGGTTCATCAGCACGGCCTCACATTGTGATAAAGTCGCATTCAAGGTTTATGATGTGGATCGAGATGGGTTCATTTCCAACGGAGAGCTGTTTCTGGTATTGAAAATGATGGTCGGGAATAATCTCAAGGTCTGTCTGTGCTTACCCAATGATTTTGGAACATTTGGTAATATCTTCTTTCACGCAGGATCAACAACTGCAGCAGATTGTCGACAAGACGATCATGGAGGGCGATCTAGATCGTGATGGGAAACTCAGCTTCGAAGAGTTCGCCCAGATGGTGTCAAACACGGTTGGAGACATTCCTCTAGCTTCACTGCTGATGCTGAGCCTTTTCACCCCTAGGACATTGTCAAGCAGATGACGCTTGAAGACCTCTTCTGACAACTTCGACACCGATGGACATCCACGTCCCCTCATACCTCGCTGTGTATATGTTGACCATCATGCTCGTCTGTTGCATCATTATCCATTCATCATATAGTGGCAACTTACATGTAGTATCGCCTTTTGTTGTAGAGTATAAGCCAGTCTCAGAATACCATAACACAATCACGGTACGTGATAGCCGCTGGAACCGACACACAGCACACACGACACTGGTCTAAAGCGTATATGTAATTCATGAGAATCGCCCGAGGACAGATAAATAAAGCACAAGCATGACTAAATTTTAACCCGTAAACAAGGTTTTTACAACCCAGTTTCAGGGTGCTGTCTGCACTCTGGAAGGTTTTTGATTAGTCCAATCAGGCAAGCTACTAGTCACAACAACAACTCACTGGACAAACCAGGTCTGATCAGGAGGGACACAATTGCCGCCATGAGCATTCTGTGTTGACTGACAGTTGAATGCAACATATTCGACGACGTTAGCCTACACGGTCGAAAGTCAGACACTAAAACCAAGTACGTCTCACGAGAAGTCTTACCCAGTTGGTTCTGCAGTACGTCTCGTTGTAGCTGGCCTGGTTCACGAAGAACGTCTGGCAAGTGGAGTACTGCATATAGATAGTGGTTCCACTCTACTTCAAAGCATCAGCTTAGTTCATCAAGATACCTCGTTCAACGTACTGCAATATTAAAAAGTGCTCCTGGAGATCGCATGCCATCAGAAGAAACCCGAAAGAGAGATACACGAGCTCTATTCACCGATATTCTGACTATCATACAAGAGAGCATCCGAGATGACTTGACAATCGTTAGGGTTTGGACCACCACCGGATGGAGTAAAGCAGTTGGTAGTACCTTGAACCCGATGAGAAAAGCTTCGGAAAGTCCAGAAGACAAGGGTATTGAACACAACGCACAGGTTGCGGCGCAGACATTCGTCTGGCGCGCTTCAAGATCGCGCTTGCCAACGACATTCGAGCAGGTTACCGTATCGACCTGGACATCTGAGTTCTGCCCGATGAAAGAAGATGAGATGACGGCCTTGTTCTTGCATGTAAATGCTAGATGAAGCCAGATGAATCAACATCTATCCACAATCGCCTCATAACAGTTACGCACAGGAAGCTTCAACTGCGACAGCAGCCAGCACTGCTGTAAAGGCAAACCGAAGGAATTGCATGTCGCAGAGTTCGAAACAAAGAGGAGTTAGAAGCTGGCAGCATGACCGATAAGTTAACTTTTATACGTTGTCTAGCATTTGGAAATTCTCAGTGTGGGGTAGCAAGCCCGTGGGGTGATCATAAGGCTTAGTTCAAAGACGGAATGGATGTCTGAGTCTTCTCATGATCTGCCTCGCGTAACTCGCTTGGGTTCTTGTGACGTGCATTCCATGCTGCACGGCGGTTTCTGACCGGAAACATCGCAGCGCCTTGTGTATTCGCTCTCGGATCTTGGGCACCAAGTCCCACCTCATCCGATGGGGACAGCCTAGAACCATTGTGTCCGCCGCTGATGGCGGCGTGGTTCATGTGACTCGTTAAGGGTTTTTTCTGAACATTTCAATAGATGGCGACTCACCATTTGGTACCCCTTCATATAAATATATGCTTGTGACCTACATCGTTCACTGAGAGTTAGTTCGGCTGAAAATTGCATATTGGATCTTGACATTGGCATTGATGAGCAGATAAGAATCCAAAGCAAGTTATATCGGGCTTGGACCAGAAATAGTACGTAATGACGCCCTAGATACTCTTTTATCCCTAGTACTGGCAGACAAGTTGGGAAGGTCGGATCCAGGACATCACGGGTCGTAAGAACATCTGGACGATCGACTTGGCAAGACTGGCAATTTTTTTTATGACCAAGACCAATACAAAGAATAAACTCACAACAACGCACACTGTGCGCCCGTACGTGCTAACCCACTATGTTACAACAATAAATGCCCGTGTAAACAGAAAGATCATACAAAATGAATTCGTGCTTGGGGTATACAAACGCGCACATCAACTTTTACTCTTCATCTGGCATTCTCGATGAATCCGCGCTGGTTCGGATAGTCGCGAGTTCAATCAACAATGAGGAACGCACAGGCTCAGACTCTCTGGCAAAGCGCCCTCTCATGGTGAGCAGAAGACGGTTGCAGAGCAAGGACGGCAAAGCGACAGACCATCTGTCAATTTATTTTAGACGTTGTAGCACACAGTGAGCCAGACTTACGGCATGAAAAGGTCGATATACAAGGGAAACCGTGCCCAGACAATGGTTGACGCGACGAGCTCCATGAATATTCTGTGGACGAATGATCGGCTAATGATACAACCACCCTAGAAGCTGACGGACGTACATGAGAAAGTATAATAAACTTGAATGGTTGTCAGCAATTTCTATTACTGTAAAGATAAAAAACTGCCAACCTATCGCGAGCCAGGAACATTGCAAGTTCACTGCGTTGGTGTCGGTCCATAAAAACTTTCTTGAGGACGAGAATGCAAATGATAGGTTCAATGACCAGCGCTGGCGTCCAAAAGATCGCAGAGAGAGGGGCAATACCCTCAAAAAGACACCCCGCTGGAGTAGAAACTACCGGAAATTCTGGCAGCAGTTCATTAAGTTACACCTAAATTCTACAGTGGAGATCGCCAGACTCACTTTCCACGCGGGCGATTGTCAAGACAATGAGAAGCGCCATCGCTGCGACCTCGATTATACTCAGGACAATCATCCAAGAGAGTACCCTGCGGCTTCGGTCATAAATCGCCCACACCTTGAAGGAGGTTAGTTGTTGATTTTTTGTATGAAACCGCAGAACTCCCTCTAAGCTGCAGGATTGCTGGTGCAAATGAAGGTTCAATGGGCAACAATTGTGCATGGGTTGTATACTTACTTTGAACAGAGATGGTCATAAGGAGTGCACTGTCAAAGCATGAGTGAGATAGCAAGGGAAAGTGACCCACGACTTACATGATATTGTTGCACAACATGTAAGTGACACAACTAGGCCAATGGATGAAATTAACCCCGGGGATTTCGTGTAGTAACATGAACATACGTCTTGACGAATGGTTAGCGCAAGATGGTGGAAGGGTGTATTAGAAGAGTTACTTTGGATGACACCACTTTTGTTGGGCTTTGTCGTACTTGGAATGCTAGTCAACAGAACCACCAGTGATCAATATTTCCCACTCACTCATGTCAAATGTAAGCCATAACGCTGGAAGCCAGCGGTTCTCGGGAGCACATTAGCATGTAGTACATTCTTCTATATCATGCAAACTCACAAAATGATAGAGATATGTCACCCAACTTTTCCTCCTCAACCAGATGAGATCAACCTGCCAACTCGCATGTTAACAGCTGCAGTCACTGCAATCAGATCAACAATTTACCTCGTCCTCGATGGTAATGACTACCAGAAAGTGAGAGTCAGCAAGTAACATCATCGATTGAAATCCTTACTGTGTTCATATATGAGAAGTGCCAGCGCCGCAGTTCGTGATTGTTTTCCAATATTCACTGATACAGACATTAGTAAATCGTCGAAGAAACAAGTCATAGTCACCAACGAGCTCGGCGAGCCAACAGTGAAATCAAGGTGGTGTCCAACATGAGCGGCCGAAAATATTCATAGCATGGCATGAAGAAGAAGCAGCTTTAAGACTTGATATGCGAAAAACAAAGGCTCAGACTGAGCGCTCAGCCGCGAGGCGAACATATGTGGTCACTGCTTGATCGCAGCCCCAATCCGGTTGGATGCCATGTAGTATAGGATAAAACGGACCCGATTACGTAGTGGGTTCTGAAGTTCTCGCTCCAAAAACTTCAAAATTGCCGGCAGGAAATTCATGAAGCTTGACTAATGTTGTTCGTTGCCGAGTCCTCGAGGCAGGTCACCGGCATCCCGGGACAGTGCTTTCAATCAAACACACAAAATACGACTTTGGAAAAGTGCCCGTCGGGGAC
Organism: Suillus clintonianus; assembly: GCF_016758775.1. NCBI lineage: Eukaryota > Fungi > Basidiomycota > Agaricomycetes > Boletales > Suillaceae > Suillus > Suillus clintonianus. The sequence goes on from NW_024539237.1 coordinate 222,846, forward strand.
CTTGATGGAGTTCGCTGTGCGAATTTTGGAAGTGTACGATACTTGCAGCGATCGAAAAACTGATTGGCTGTGACATGCGTCAGGGACCCTGAGCAGGGACGCCGCATAATGTAAGCAAATGCTGAGAATGCCATCTCAGGTCTTGTAAGTTAGGCTGAAAATGGTCGCATATTTTTTTGAGGGGGCAGATACGAGCAGTAGGCACATGTGCCTTTGTTAATCGGTTGACAGCCGATCGACACTGCTTCAACGACAACCAAGTCCCCGCTCCGCCACTATTTCAAGTTCACGATCACCGCTTTATTTTTTTACCATCCTAAGGCAGTCCAAGATGAGCAAGCGCGGCGAGGTCACAGATAATGGAACATCCTTACCGGTTCGCTCTCGCTGATATCCATGTCGTCATCTCGTTCTCTTTTGAAAATAGCGGAGCCCATACTATCCATTGCACTTTCATCTCGCGCAGACTTATCGACCGAAGAATATCCGGAAATGGGGCAACGCCATGTATTTATTTTTGAATCCTCGCCTCCCGTGACGAGAATTTCATGCTGTGTTGCAGGTAAGCAATAGATATCGCCTTACCGAGAAAACGTACATTGTCATCCCAGAGGACTGAACGGACCACTCCAGTGTGGCCCTTGGCCCATACCGAATTTATTGTCCATGGCGCAGATGAGTCTGCCACATCTAAGCTTGAGAGGAGGGCCACATCACCCCTAAGCGGAAATGTTACATCGGAGGTCACGACCACACTATGGTACATACTCGTTCGAACCAACAAATACGGCGAGGTTGCTGTCAGATCGGTTTGTATTGTGACACGTTATCAGATAGTCGGTGACCCAGGTTCGCCCATAACTATGAACGGATGGGTGGCGAATGTCACAGTTCTGCAACATGTCAAGCTTTGTGCGGCATCATGAGATATAAGTCATCGATGCGCGGGTGAAACATACCTCATTTGACCAGCAACTGAATGTCTCCATATCGCTTGCAGCCCAGACACGATTAGTCGACGAACCGCGGATCCATCCTGCTTGAGATATGCTACAACCCCAACTTCCAACGTTCAGTACTGCTTCATCCTCATCATCTTCCGCAGAATTCGATGTGCTAACCAGGCCATCAGTGGAAGCGGATAGCAGGATCTGTCCAGACGTTGGCGACGGGCTATTTTTCAGAAAGTGCACTGCAGTAATGTCGTCCGAATGCGTTGAGCCGTGAACACGGAATGGTACAGCTGGCTTTCGAGGGTCCCTTTGATTTCATATTGAAGTTCACAGCTTATTTGAAGAAAAGTAGGACCTACCAGTAGAGTATAAAGGCGTCCTCCTTCTGTAGGTCCGTCCCAGCAGCGACGGTCAAGCCATCATGAGAAGCATCACAAGACAAAACGGTACGAGATCTCCCAGATGTCGTCACTAGTCACCAACAGCACTCTTGAGTTGTCAAACGTGAAGGTCCAGCGGTAAAGTATGAAAACATACTTTTTATGCTTGGAGCACCAGAACGTTCATCCCAGCCAATTACGCAGCCATCCTTTCCAGCAGATAGAAGCATATGCCGATCGGAACCCCCGAGGCCTCTTACTGTTCGCAAGGCCGTGGTAGCAATTTCGTGACCTTTAAGGGTCTGGACGCGTTGCAAGGATGACTTGTCAAAAAGATGAATTGCATTTGACGGGGCAGAAGCAGAAGAAACATAGTAATCTCCCAACGATGTCAATGCAAGGACATAGCTTCCATCCGGGTGACTAGTGGACTTTATTGCTGAAGCTATTGTCTCAAATGAAGGAGACTCGAGTAACGACATAACTGGACTCTAAGTTCAGACGGTGGCACTCAGTGGGAGAGATTGGCAGCCACTCCGTCGATTACGTCAGCAGGTCAGCAGATTATCTAGCCTCACTACGAACTTTCCCTCGTCATCATCATATCTTTATTTCTTTACCACCACCTTGCAAGCGCATAGAGCCTCTGGAGCCTGCGCACCCACCGCAGCTTCTTCGACTTTTTCTAAAACACCCACGCTCTTTTCAATCCACGTTCGTTTTATCGTTACCCACATATTCTCTAGCAAAGATTCCCAAACCTGAGAATCTATTCGCCCAGACCAAGAATAAGCATTCCACTTCATTGCTTTCTAGTCTACTCCCACCTTCAACATGACTCGCCGGGGTGAGTCTTTAGTCACTTGGATCTCGCATGCGAAGACCCAACACATCACACAGCTCCTCGTATCCACCGTCTCCCTCAGCGTCTCGACTACAACCTGATTCCTGCGCCTTTGGGTGCGTGTGAATGCATGTCTCAAGTTGCAACATTAATTAAATCACTGCAGATTTGTCTCTTCCGCTGGCTACGGAAAAGTCTCCATTGCCAGCGATCATTGTGACCCCATCATCTCCAGCCGCCGACGCACCTGAGTACTACATAGCATTCTTAAAACCACCCCCTAAGCCCACCTTTCGTGATCGCATCTCCGAGTATTCTCCTTTCCAGCCACAGCTACCCCTGAAGGCTCGAAGTGCTATCATCATTTCCCTCATTCTCTTCATTCTGATCTGTCATCTTCTGGTTCACCTTGCCGTTCGTCGCCCACACTTCGATTTCATCACATCCTCTGATAACATCGCGTCGTTCAAAGCGAATTATCATCAGGCCCAAACTTCCTTTTGGGACTCGCTTGCCTTGGATTTTAAATCTTTCTGGAGTGGACCAATAGCCGGAGACACGCGAAGTTTCATAATCGAAGATTTTTCACAGCCAGCTCATCGATAGATGGCTCACCATTTATCAGTATATAGATATTGATACAAAGTCTATGCAATTTTTGTTCTTTACCATGTTCCCAACTTCCCATGCATCTACTGACAGTCACATATCAAAGTTATCTTTGACCGAGCTAACTTACTTGTTTACAGTCCCATTAAAAATTTTCGTTTATATTTATCTGGTTGTGGAAGTTGAAATGTTTTTGGCTGGAGTCCTTCCCTGCGTCGTGACAACTAAACAGTAAGCACTTGACTTCGTATTCAGTACTCACCATCTGGGCCATTTCATACACAGCGACGTCAGGTCTGCGACACCCCTGACTATATGATCTCGTGTGGGTTCGACACCTGTCCAGTTGGATTCCCATGCTTGTATCAACAACCAATACCATCCGCGTTAATTCGTCACATCATTTTAGAGTTCGCTCCAGGGCTGCTGCCAGTGCCCTCAATCGATTTATCGATACTTTCGCGTTGTCTCGCAGTAAGCTATTTCTCCTGTAAGTTGAAGCTCTTGACACCGCACCCTAACAGTCGCGCATCTGGAGTAGCCAACCTCGGTGAAAAGCAGAACGCGGACAAAGTTCCATTCAGCCAGTTCCCAAATATGCCTCGTGTGTCGTAATTATTGTGCCTTACTCACGTTCGCTTCCCGTGTTACAGCTGTGTTCCACAACATCCTATAAAGTACGATGGTATTTGCCATCGCCTATAAGCTACCCACTCGCTCCTTCGGCTAGTCCACAGCATTCATTTTTCTCCCCACTTCGCTATTCGGGCAAGACAGAAGCTGTTGCTGGATCTGGATCTGACTCGTATTTCTTATCATCGTCCTCGGGGACCATCTCAGGGGAATATCGACTCCCTTCCTCGTCACGAGCCCCTGGAGTCACTTTTCCTCAACCTGTCGTGGCTATGGCCATTTCGTCCACTGGTCATGCGCTTTTCGATAGACCTTCCCAACTCCCCCTTTTCACCCATAATCCCAACAATAACGACATGTTGATTTCGTTGCCATCTCTGTTGGGTCCACCTACAACCCCAACATCGTCGTCTTCGTCATCCCCGTTTGCGACCAGCAGGAGCCGTGCCGTGTCACGCATTGCGGCCATGCGAAGGAATGAAGACAGTTCTACTGACGGTAATTCTGATGAGGATACATCTTCTTCATTTACTGCCGCACCATCCGCAACCCTTGCCACTGACTCTAAAGGTAGTAAGGGGGAAGAAACCAAGACAACCCAGAGTCACAGTAGCGGACCACCACCTGGTCATGGTTCATCCACAGATACGCCGGTCCCAGATGCTCCCACAACAGTAGTTACGTCATATTATACGCCAAGCGAGCAGGACGCCACCACTCTCCTTACAACTGCAACACCAACCACAGCAATTGTGAGGTACGCTTCAGAAACCAGGATCGATATGCAGTTGATGTTCAAGTTTAATTCAGTGGCACTTCGACCACTCCAGTTTCACCAGATATCACCAAAGGACCGCATGTGCTCATTTCACAGTCTTCGGTGGTGATGATGACCATCACCTCCGAATGGACATCCGGGGGGCATACTTATCTAACAACAATGACATTGGGGAGCATTAGTCTTGCGAGTGTCCAACCTTCGTCCACCGGAACTGTTGCATCTGCTCCGTCTACATCTGAGTCCAGGTGAGCCTTTGCACATGTCTAGTCTGACAAGTTCTTATTCTCTTTGAAGTCATCTTTCCCTGATATTGGGACTTGTTTTTGCGGTGGTTTTTCTTGTCGCCCTTGGCGTAATAATCTACAAATGGCGGCGGCGGCGGCGGCGGGCTGGGTTACTCCCACAGCCTCCACTGTCAGATCATGAGAACCGTGACTACCAAGAGTGGTTGCTGAGAGACCCAGCTCCACTGGTCGCGACACCAGCTACGCTGAGAGGAAACACTCCTACTCCCCCACTTGTGGAAAGGGTATCTCATTGGCGATCAAGATGCCGCTCCCAAGGGGACAGTTCGTTGCCGATGAGTGAGGTGCTCTCGGACCCTTTTGCGGATGGTTCTTTCGCAGTTACTTCACAGACAAGTGAGCCTGCACCGAACAACCACTTTGCGATATTCGGCGAAAGCCTCAGTACGCTGCACACGACTGACAACTCGGAGTTGAATTTTCTTGCTCCCATTCCCTCGAATGCTGGGACTTCTATTCATTCGTCATACTTTTCTCCGACTGGTCATTATCACGGGAGGCCTCCCCCACCTGACACGTCGACATCAGACGCAACGGAAAAATCATCACCGGTCTTTCACGCTGGTAGTGAGCGTTCGAGGGCTCTATTGGATGAGGCACGTAGGAGTTAGGTGGTGTTAGACAGATATTCCCAACCCTTTGGTCCATTTGGTAGATGTGTTGGTTCAACTTGACGGTTGTGCCGTGGACAGTACAGTGGCAGTGCACACTTGTAGTAACATCAGTACTTGCTGGACATCGGCGTGGGAATACATGCAGTACATATATATAGAAAGGACTCCGTTTTAGGGTCTTTCTATCATTGCTACAGTAAGCACTTGGCCCTACTTGGCCCCACTGCAAAAGCTATCGGTTCTTGCCTTTCCAGCTTGTGGCCGCTACTGCTAGTCATGGATGCGCTCTTTGTACCTCTCGCATCCGCCATCGGTTCATCCGTGGACCAGATAAAGGTTGGGAGCACTCTTTTATCATGGGACATATAGAGCTAACTCGACTGGAATTTTTTTGCCAGCTCATTTCATGTCTACTAATAGCATGCCCCCTCGGCAGTCTCTTTATTCGTATACCAGCATCTCAACCCAATCTAAAGCATCTCTTCAATCTGCTCGTCTCGGTTTTCTTTTTCATACCAGTTTTGAACCTGTCATGGGGTTTTGGCCAGCTATTGGGGAGTGTTCTTGGAACGTATTACATTGCAGCTAATGTAAAAGGCCCTAACATGCCGTGGATTGTTTTCACGTATGTTTGCCCTCTAAATTCAGAAAACGTGCGCTCACTGGACTTTCTTCAGCTTCGTCATGGGCCATCTCACAGTCAAGTAAGGGATTTAAGTAAGACGTGTTTGGACGGAAGGCTGATATATGTCCGTTCCAAGCCACATCATACGGGCATTTTACAACCTAAGCTATGAAACGTTTGAAGTGACAGGCCCGCAAATGGTGCTGACTATGAAACTTACAACTTTTGCATGGAACGTCTGGGATGGTAGAACGGCTCCTGAAGTAAGCCCTACTGCCCGCCAAAAACTCCTAAATTTTGATTTACGCAAATTCAGAATCTAGACAAATGGCAATTACAAAAGCGTATCACAAATTATCCCACACTGCTCGAGTTTCTTGGTTATTCGTGAGTCTTATTTAATGTGTCTATGCTTTCGGATGACGAATTTCTTGGACAGCTTTTATTTCCCGGGTGTTCTAGTCGGGCCATATCTTGACTATGCGTCATACATGTCCTTGATCGATGAATCACTCTTCGAAGGCAAGCGCAGTCCCACTTCAACAAGGTCCATTCCAGACGGCAGAAAGCGAGTTGCATACCGCAAAATGCTGACTGGTTTAGTCTTCTTGGGAATCTTCGTGGTTTTGAGTCCCTCGTTCTACTACGGCATCGTGATCACTCCGTGGTTCATGACCCAAGGATTCATCTATAGGTTCGCCTTTCTCCACTCTATGTGGTGCTTTGTTGACTTGTTTGGGTGAAGGATGGCATATTTCCAATTTTCTGGATTCATTGAGCGGTCTAAGTACTATGCGATTTGGACGCTCACAGAGGTGCGGTTCATGTCCTGTCGTAGACGCAATGCTAACATAGGCGACCAGGGCGCGAGTATCCTGACTGGATTAGGGTTCACTGGATATGGCCCGTCAGGCGAATCCACATGGGAAGGTGCCGCCAACGTCAAAGTCCTCGAGATCGAGCTCCCTTCGAACTTTAAGGTCCTTCTTGATTCATGGAATATCAATACGAACATCTGGCTGAGGGAATGTATATACAAACGTGTAACTCCCAAAGGGAAGAAGCCCGGGTTCAGCAGCAGCATGTTAACTTTTGCCACGAGCGCCTTCTGGGTAGGTGCTTGGGATTGCTACGTGTGACCTGTGCTGATCATCTTGTAGCATGGCATCGCAACAGGTTACTACCTGACTTTCTTCTTCGGTGGATTCATCACTACCGCAGGCCGCCTCTGCCGTGCCAACCTACGTCCTTTGATTCTCCCCCCTCCAGGAGCACCCACGACAACCATCAAACTCATTTACGATTGGACTGGAACTTTCGTCAGCATCCTCATTCTCAACTACGTGGCAGCACCGTTCATGCTGCTCACCTTTACCGATTCTATCGAGGCTTGGCGTAGGCTCCATTGGTATGGCTTTTGGATGATTGGCTCAACACTTGCTTTCTTCTGGCTTGGCGGTTCCAAGTTCTTGAAAGCTCTACAGAAGAAGGAAGGAAAAGTCGCTGACAAGGTCGTAACGCCGGAATCTCACGTTATGCCACCACCTCTAGATGATGTGGCAGAGGAATTGAAGGAATTGCAGAAGAGGATGAAGTAATGGGCCAAGCTTGGGTACTTATGGACGGATACCGGCAATTGATACCTATATTCAATCAAATACCGTCTCGGACTTCTGGATCATATTTCAGTCCTAAATATCGCATTTCTGAAGCAGGGCCTTCCTAACAGAGACGTACGCTCGAACATAGGCAATGCATAGGTGGGGCATACAGAGCTCAAAAGATGAAAAGATGATGGTTCGTAGTATACCCATAATGCATATGTGACCACACAGAAATTGTGACGCCTTCCGTGCTGGTACCAATGAATATTTTGTGAGCTTCTTATACTTTGAAGCCACGAGACTTTCGGCGACCACGGGCACGCTCGAACTAAAGGTAATATGTTAGATATCAATGCATCTTAAAATTCCGCTTAACACGTACTTTGCGACCCTTGGAGATGGTGTAAGGCTTCTTGTTCTTGTGGGGACCCATGCCAAAGTGCTTGACAGCCTCGCGAGTGTTTCTCTTTCCCCGGAGCAATACAGTGTCAGACCCTGTCGGTGCGCGAAGCGCGAGCTGATCCAGCGTCAATGCCTCACCACCAGCATTGAGAATGCGTTCCTTTGCTGCGCGTGTGAAGCGCAGAGCAGCGACTGAGAGTTTTGGCACCTCAGTGAGACGAACGTCATCGGTGACAATGCCAACGACCACGATAACTTTTGAGTCGCGATCGGGAGTGGCAGCGGTCTCTTTAACAATTCTTGACAAAGAGAGGGGGGGACGGTTGATTTTGGAAAGGAAGAGGCGATGGAGGATAGCCTGAGTAAAAACCATGCTTCAGTCAAACGCCTAAACTACACTCAAATTTGTTCAACCTTGTTGAAACTCGAGTCCGTACGGCGCGCTAAAAATCTGTAGAGCTGAAGGACGTCAAGATCGAGTTTCTAAGCAAACTGAACACACATACTTTGACGAGCAAAAGGAGGTAAGGATCCTCGCTTTTGGGGGCCGTCCGCTGGGCCTTCTTGACGTGGTGTGCCTTGAGGTCGATACCCTAGTGGGAGGCACATTTCAGCATACTGTCTGGGCGCTGTTTGAGACGACGAGCTCACCATCTTGATCTTGCCGATTTGTGCTGTTCGGGGACGGTGTACAGACAGTAACGGAGGCTTGAGGAACTGTGCAGCACAAGTAAATAAGGTTTGATACTCGGCAATTCCCGAAAGTTGAAATTGAATTCGCAGCCTGAGACAAACAAAGGACAAATAACGCCAAATTTTTCTTCAACTTGAACTGCCATGGTGCGCCACATTTTCAGTGTTTAGACGACTTTTTGTAATTTTTTTGCCTTTTTGTTAGGATCAATACGGAGAACCAACTGCTCCTTCAGTGGACCCTTACTCTGATGCGTACAATGCACCAGCACCCGCTGCCGCCTCAGAAACTAGAGACCGGGACGCCGCTCCTACGCGCGGTCGTTCTCGTTCTAGAAGTCCTGGAGCCCGCAGCGCCGGTTACCGTAGTCCTGTTCAAAAGCGCAGGTCTCCAGCTCCCAAAAAGCCGACACATGCTCCAATTGTACGTTCTACGTGTTCCCCGTTGAGTTTTGCAAAGCGCTCATGGAGCAAAGAAGGCGCCCAACCCCTCCCAAGTGTTGGGAGTCTTTGGATTAAGTATCAGGACACAAGAGCGGGATTTGGATGAGGAATTCTCTCGCTTCGGAAGAGTCGAAAAAGTCACAATTGTTTACGACCAAAGGGTACGGTGGTTTTATATGCATTTTGTTACCCTAACCCACGACAACGTGTTTTCAGTCCGACCGTTCTCGTGGCTTCGGCTTCATCAGGATGTCCGGCACCGAAGAAGCTACTCGCTGCATTCAGGAACTCAACGGAGTCGTACGTTCCTTCTTTATGTGTATGCTTTCCTAGCTTATCTTCTGCACAGGAACTGAATGGACGACGCATTCGAGTTGACTATTCTGTCACTGACAGACCGCACGCACCAACCCCTGGCGAATACATGGGACATCGTCGCTCGACCAGGGATACCTACTCAGGCTCAGGCCGCGACTCATCCCACCGCGATTCTTACCGTGACTCATATCGTGACCGTGATTACCGTCGTTCTGATCGCGACAAGGATAGGGACCCATATGGTCGTGACAGCCGTGATTGGCGCGATCGTGATCGTCGCAGCCCTCGTCGTTACTCACCTGATTACAGGAGGCGTGGGAGCTACTCTAGGAGTCCTCCTAGGGGTAGCAGCCCTCGTAAGGAATTTGATGGTCCTTCAGGCACTGGTGCAGCAAGCTCCTCAAACCAGGCTGAGAACGGTAGTCGTTGGTGAAGGTTCAGCTGTCAGCGGAAATCATCTCGAAGGTGTGCCAGTCGTGGTCCCTTGTTTCAGTTATCGATGGGCGAAAGCATGGACAAGAGGTCTCGTTCGTACAAGCACAAGTGATTGAAGAGGTTCATGGCGGTCATCCTCCAGCAAGCCTCAAGTTGGCAATGTTCTCGTTACTTCCCTATCTTGAAGAAAGCAAGACATGGTTTCCGCGTTCGCTATTTCAGACAGAAAATCAAGTTCAAAGTTCATTTCATCCTCGACTGTTTGCCTGTATCCGTTCCGCTTTTCATATCGCTCTACTACTTTGTTCTACACTATCAACTTTCGATTCCATGAAGAGTGGCAAGTCCCCGATTGCGATTGCAAGAAAGGTCAGGCACAACAGTCGTGCAAGTAGCGGCTCAACATGCGCAGCCAAGGGAATGTTGGCAGGCTTGTGGAAGGCTTCGCAAACCAGGCTCAGCCAAACTTACGTTCACTCATCTTGAACGATATTTGACGCTGATGCATTGCTCTATCAGGAGGCTTGGCATTGTATGGCATTATCAATCAAGAAGCAGTCACCATGTGCATTTAGCGCAGGCGTTTAATAAAATACAGCGCTTCGTTGTCGGGAATCTCACGAACTCGTCGTAGCGAAAGGTTTCGTCACTACGTCGGATTCGAGTTATTATCGACCATCAGAATGTACCGCTTGCACTAGTCAATCACATTCAATCACCCAGGCACATCGTTGACGCCACGGTCAGCACAGCATGGGCATTGCATCATATTTCATCATTGGGCCGTGGCAGCTAAACTTGAACTCCGATTCGAAGATCCCCGTCCCTTGGGTACCTTTTCGTGCGTATGACATACTACCGTACAATCTCGCTATATATACAACAAGTGCTAACTAGTACAAAGCAGTGTCAGTGCCAGAAAACGTGTGAGGATGATATATCAGAGATCATTAGACCTGATGGGTAGCGGTCCAACCTGTAGGGAAAAGGACGTGCCCTTCGGGTCCATGGACGACATCGATAGATGCGAAATGACATGGCTCTGAGGATCTCATGTGTGCGCGAAGGATATCGCGACGACACTTCACAACTCCACACACGGTGCAGCGAACCTTGACACCAAGGTGAGTAAGGATATGTCTTGCCATACCTCCCCTCGTGATAATCTTGGAGCAGCCACCCCATGTGCAACTTGTGCTGGCGCTGTCCGGACCAGTGATGCCGTGTCCTCGCAGGTGGGCGGACACTGCGTTGGACGTTCCCTCTACAAACATTCCGCAGGGGATCCCCTGTAATTTGCACTCATACACGACAGCTAGTTGACCGCTGTGCTCCACCCGAAAAGCGGTTTCTGGAGTCACGTGAATGATACCGAGAGGCATGTGTACGACGGTGGGTGTCATCATGAGGAGCTGGCAGGTGATGATGATGATAACAGAAGGATATGCTGCGCTGCGGGTTAGCATCAGTCCAGTTATGCTTTAGAGACGGATGCCCGACGCACCAAGAAGGGTGGACGGAGTCAAAAGTTCCCTGAATGCAGGAATTGTGGGTTTGAGAATGTTAAAACGCTTTGCTTTCCGAATCAATTGTCATTTAAATAAGCTAGGATTTGACAGTGGCATTCCGCCAGCCAACAAACCAAACCTATTTAAACTAAAACCCAAAAAGCCTGGGACGCAAAACGATAATGTTACTTTACTGTAACGACGTTTCTGAATCCGAGAGCTGAACCGGGTCTGTGGCCGTGTGCAGTGCAACAGTCATAATGTAAATGGTCGCAAATGCAGCCGAACCCTGTATTAATAGTATTGAATACTAGTAGTACTATGTAGCTCTAATGGGCCTCGCACGAATTAAAATCGGCCATCAAAGTGGAATCAGAGAAATCCGCTTTATAGGAAATTTATCGTAAGTGGCTTTGCGTATTTTGTCGTGTGGTGCTTTAGCAGGCTGCTGTTTAGATCAGTAGGTGCAAAGGAGAACTTAGATATGTCCCCTAGAGTTCGCGCATTGTTTGGTCCATCGGATCCTCCCATTATTCATGTGTTTGGTCTGGTTTCACGTCTCCACTTCGACTGTGATCTGCAGGCAGAAGTTTATAACAGCATGCCCAAAACAAGTCACCACAAACGGAGTTCTGAGCTTGGAAGGACTTGGCTACCCGGAATTCTGAGCCGTTCACCACACAGCATTTCCTCGGTAAGACCCCGTATCTGTCTGGGTCCATGGTCGAAATCTGCTCTTCCGGCCACATGTCAGACCATCATGCGCTTATCCGCCGCTATGAGCGGTCTGGCAATACCCATCATTCCGAATGCAGAGACAGAGCCAGATTACCTGTACACTCTCTTTATCGAGCAGGCACCTCCCCTCCTCCAAATCCGTTGATGGAGGACATCGTCCAACCTAGAAGAAAATATGTGCAACACAAAGGGAATCTGCTATTCATCAAGAGTTACCAAAAGGATGAGAACGAAATCAACAACATGACGGCCGCTAATATTTCCTTGACGACTTACTTGGTAAAGGCGTGAGTGCAATCGCTAAATCAGTGTTACCCGGCTAGCCGCTAACGAGAAAAAGCGTGTTGGAAGACCTGTACCTGAGCAAAGGACCAGATTACGTGCCAGTAGGGATGCTCAATTCTAAAATGTCGTTGTCGTTTGGTGTTCGATATTCAAGTACCGCTCGCTAACTAATCCTAAACGGGATCTTGTACCTAACCCTGACGGCGCGCAGCGCCAACACTTGCAGTCAAAACACATCCTAAACCTCAGCAGTGCTCCTAAACCTCGTCATTCTTGTTCCTAACCCTCAACAGGCCTAATCCTTGACATTCCTAAACCTTTTCTGACCCTTTCAACAGAGTATATGTAGTGCTATGTTATGAATATATTGTACCTTTCACTTAAACATGGAGTGAACTGATTATACACTACTAGCATTTGCTCTGCATAGAGAGGTTAAGATAAGGGTTAGGCCTGCTGAGGCTTAGGACCATGAATCATGAGGTTTAGTAGCACTATTGAGGCTTAGGATGTGTTTTAAGACTGCGAGTGTTGGCGCTGCGCGCCGTAAGGTTTAGGTACGAGTCCCGTTTAGGATAGGTTTAGCGAGCGGCGCTCAAATATTGAACACCAAACGACAACGACATTTTAGAATTGAGCATCCCTAGTGAAGAGGGAATGAGAAGGAATGGCCTGGGGAAACAGTTAAATGAACGTGATACGGTCGATGGCCGCATTTGGTATACCCTGGGGTACTGCCGTAATGATCGCACCGTGCTAGTTACCTAGAGCTGTGCGCCTTCAAGTTGAGACGCACACAATGACATCGTAACGGCGACAAGCGCCAATCCCCGACTCGTTTTGTTGGAGTGGCAAACGCGCCGTAGTTACAAATACAAAATGTACAAGGATAGGCTTTAGTTATAGAAGACTACACTAGTCAGATACACTAATTTGCTGAGATCTGACGAGAATTGAATGGGGTACAACATCGATGAGCCAAAGATGATGCATCGATGATGGACCGATCATCAAAACAAAGCCCTCCTCTACGAGTCGGGGATTGCATCATGTCGAGCATCGAACGATCAGAACGTCATACCGGTACAAAACAAGAACAATAATAACGGGGTTCAGGTGCCCGCAAGGCTGTTCTCTTCGTGACCGGTTGACCAGTGGAGCACCGACCCGATATTATTTATTTTCGTCCGACATCTGCCTCGTTTCCGCAGTGAATGGCCATGGTATACTTCAAATAAAAGACTCTGGTTGCAATTGGTTCGTCTAAGCTATTCTGGACACAACCGTCCCGCCATGATCAAGTCCACCTTCACGGATGAAAACTTGAGGCGTATTCTCGAAGGTGCGTCGCCTACCAGCATGGTAAATTGCCTTCAATATTGGCTCGGGCGGCATCGTGAACTGGAAGGCTGAGTAAAGCCCGTCCAGCTTCCCAAATCTCACGACCCTGATTGTGCCGATACCACAAGACGAGCATCCACGTCGTCCAGCCCCACGGCCCATACTTGCACTAACACCGAACTTCCGCCAACATAAACAGGAGGTTTTCGATAGGCTGTGAAACCGAGCGGACTCTCTGCAGCTACCTGCCGAGATTTTTCCTTCCTGCTTGGCATTATTCTTTGAGAACCAGCCCAAGCCAAACAGCGGCCCACGAGACTTCGAGCCTTGGCGTTGGACAGTGCCAGATGCGATTCCACGAACAATCTCCACGCTAGCCATCGTCGTCTGCGCAAGTCCAGCTCGTGTTAGGTCAACCTCATCTCCAAACCCCAGTCCAGCGCCCAAACTTTCTGCGGCTGTTGCCCTTCTACCTGCTTTCCAGGGCCGCCAAGTACCAACACCAGAGTTCGATCCAGAGGTGGCCGGAGAAGTGGCCGCACGAGGAAGAACAAGGCTAGTGAATCCACGCGTACCACTTGACGGAAGCGCGTTTGCCTCACGTGAAGATGAAGCATGCGCAGCAAGGGCGTCTAGTGCATTTAATGGCGCTGATGTATAAGGAGATTTCGTGGTTGAGGAAGTCACGCGAGAAGAATTGCTCATCGGGCGAGACGCGACACTGGCAAGTGATTCAAATGCTGACGCAGACGTACCAGATGCACCAGTTTGTAACGTTGCACCAGTTGTGCGAGAGTGTAAGCGCGTTGTTGACCCCCGTGATGGTGTGCCATCGCGAGAAAGCGAAGGCGAAGACGAGCTACGACGCCTGGTCAACCGCGGTACTGGCTGCAATGAAGTCACAGAAAGCTCTTGTCGCACCGGTTTGGGTGGTTCAAGAGTATGTGTTGGGGCATATGTCAAAGACTGTGAGCACCTGCGGGACATACTCCTATCCAGCCCAGCAGGATTACCAAACCCAGACAGGTCTGTATCCACATCCACTTCTAGCAGAACCGACATGCCAACCATCGTACGCATCGCTTTTGGTTTCATGTGCCCATGTTCTTCTGGCTTACGTCCATGAGGGGGTGGAGGTTCAACTTTGAGAAGGTCATGCGGCTGAGAAGGTACATGTGTCATAGACATTCGTGACATATGTGAAGAAACAGTGCTTGGTAAAGATGAGGCCGAACGTGATGCTGCATTTGAAACACTGCTCGGAGAGGTATTGCGTCTCGTACCCTTGCCTGAAGGCTTCACAGACCAGGTTCAGCGAAGCTTACATTCACTCATCTTGAACGATACGTTCTGACGCTGATGCATTGCTCTATCAGGAGGCTTGGCATTGTATGGCATTCTCAATCAAGAAGCAGCCACTACGTGCATTTAGCGCAGCGTTTGATGACATCCAGCCCTTCGTTGTCGGGAATCTCACGAACTCATCGTAGCAAAAGGTTTCGTCACTACGTCAGATTCGAGTTATTATCGACCATCGGAATGTACCACCTGCACTAGTCAATGTGTCGTTTGAGTACTGGGCGAGCCTGAGAGTCCATAACTCAAACAAGTGCTTACTAATCGCGTGAGTGACTTTAGACATGCCTTGTTTAGACAATAGCCCCTTGTCTCTTGACTCTATCTCGCTCACTCGCAAAAGTTCTCACCCGCCCACCAACATCCCCTTTTAAGTGTCTTGGTATTTGGGTTGTGTCGTGCACCCGTAAACCTTCCCGCACACCTCACACTCGAGGGCTTCGGTAGTCTCGGCTTTTTCTCGTCGTTTTTGCTTCGCCTCTGATCGAAAAATTCACTTCGCGTTGAGGTCACGTGACCGGAAGACTTCACTTCGCATTCAGGTCACGTGACTCGTTTTCGATCCTGTCAGGCTGCCAGCAAAACACGAATAAAAGCACTCAGCTAACGCCGAGCAAAACGCCGAACCCACCTCCCCCAACTGGCAAAACTCGTATGCACAATGAACCGACGAAAAGTCGTTAACATTCAGAACACGTAGAGAACGTTATAGTGTACTTCGCGAATCTGAGCCTTCAAGGAATACACATTACGTCAGCATTCGCGAACCTTCCTCTGATGTCTTCAGCCTAACGAGAAACCTAGTAAGCCACAATTCAATCACCCCCGGGCACATAGCGTTGACGCCACGGTTATCACAGCATCGGCATTGTAAATATTTCATTATCACGATTGGCAACTAAATTTAATCTCCGATTCGAAGATCTCCGTCCCTTCGGTACCTTTCCGTGCGTATGACATACTACCTTACAATCTCGCTCTACATACAACAAGTACTAACTAGTACAAAACAGTGTCCGTGCCAGAAAACGTTTAAGGATGATATATCAGAGATCATTAGACCTCATGGGTAGCAGTCCAACCTGTAGGGAAAAGGGCATGCCCTTCCGGTCCATGGACGACTTCGACAGACGCGAAATGACATGGCTCTGAGGATTTCATATGTGCGCGAAGGATGTCGCGACGACACTTCACAACTCCACACACAGTGCAGCGGACCTTGACACCAAGGTGAGTAAGGATATGTCTAGCCATACATCCCCTCGTGATAATCATGGAGCAGCCATTCCATGTGCAACTTATGCTGGCGCTGTCCGGACCAGTGATGCCATGTCCACGCAAGTGGGCGGACACTGCGTTGGTCGTTCCCTGTACAAACATTCCGCAGGGGGTCCCCTGTAATTTGCACTCATACACGACAGCTGGTTGACCGCTGTTCTCCACCTGTAAAGTGGCATCTGGCACGTGAATGATGTCGAGAGGCATGTTTACGACGGTGGGTGTCATCGTGAGGAGCTGACGGGTGATGATGATGTTAACAGAAGGATATGCTGCGCTGCGGATTAGCATCGGTCCAGTTGTGCTTTAGAGACGGATACCCGACGCACCAAGAAGCACCGGTGAATGGTGGTCAAAGGTTTCTGGAATGCAACAAGCCGAATGGTTGTAGGACTTCGAGACACTTTGCTTTCCGAATGGACCATCATTTAAATACTTGGGCTCGATAGTCCGCCCGCCATCGCACTTACTAGCTATAGTCCACACCCATACTGTTAACATAAGGTTCATGGCGAACCAACCAGTGAATCACAGACGTCTGATGATTCCCCTGTCTAGTGCCTACTTGATATTGTTCGGTATAAGGTTCATGGCGGACCAATTCATATATAGACGTCTGACGATGTGGTCACTGGTGCCACGCTGTCTGTGTGAAAAAGTTCCTTGTAAGCTCGGGTCTTGCGAAATTTGCTGTGATGCTTCCTGCAGCTGTTGTACATAGCCTTTGAAATTTGCATTTCTCTGACCACAAAAGACTCGAGCTCGGAGCAACAGCATACGAAACGAGCAATTTGCTGTGTTACCCTGCGGTTTCGTAATTGGACCGGAGCTAGCTTGTCAGACTCGAGGGAAGCAACTTGATCAATTGAAAGGCCTTAGCAACGACAAGTCGATGATTTTGATGCAGCTGGCCAGCTTTGTACGTGGATTCATTGCAGCTCCTGGTGCCAGCGAGAGTTGAAGTTGTCGAATTCTAAGCCTACATGCCAAGAGCAACAAAGGCAAAGGGATAGACCCGAGATCTCCGATCGCAAAATGCATGTACAGTAGGTGACTGTAGGCTGTACATAGTCGTCCATGAGTCTCCCTTCCCCTGTTACTCAACCGAAATTTTTCGGTTCCCTGGAATTGCATCAATCACATGAGGGGGAAAGACCTCGACCACCGCTCGGTAAGTACATTTCCTGGTCATTCCTCAGTCGAAGTTTGCTGCCTTCGCGCATGTTAAGCTCTTCTGTGCCGTTTTGCCGTGTTCGCGCATGTCACCAACGCCCATCGCTAAACTCCTCGACATCAACCTCCCAACTTCAGCTCCCACGGTACTACTTCTGACGCCGCCTACAGAAACAGCTCGCAGGTTCGGCCAACCCCTCTGCACCACTTTTTGGCTTCATCATCCCTCGTGTCCCAGTCTCACTTATCACAACCCTCTCATGCATGAAATGTCAATAATGAACCAACTTAAATTTGTGTCTTTGGTTTGCTGGGTGAGATAAGACTAATGATGTATGTAGACACTAGTATAGAGGGTAGTATGTACAAGGGTAGAGCTACGAGGCGAGGAGAAAAAAATTCAGGATGCGGTCACGGTGGAAATCAATGACGAAACGCGAAGAATACGAAGCAGCGGTGAGCGGAGACAACTAGGATTGATGTGAGAAGACAGCGAGGGAGATGTCGACCACGAGCGCGTTGATGTGCCACCCGGTCTTGATGTGCTGACGGCTTTGAAAGGAGTAGGAAGGAGCGGGAGGTATTAATGGTCTCATGCAGGAAGCAGAGCGAAGGCGGCGTTCACAGGCACGAGATTTAGTAATAGTTGGCAGGGGGTACTGCACGGTTGACGACGTTCGCGACAGTTTAACGGGGTCCAATCTTTACTAATAAATAAGCATCAGTCCAATGGATCCAGTGGTAAGGTAACATGGTGATACTCGGAACCAAAAGTATAAATAGCGTCAGCCAAGGAGACCAGCTATGAGTTTGATATCTACTGCTAAGGCCCCATTCTATGCTAGGGTACCGGAGCACCGCCCGATATCATTTATAATCGTCCCTTTGCTCAAATTCTCGTTTCCGCAGTGATTGAATGGTACTTCAAATAAAAGACTACGGTTCTTGATTAGTTCGTCTAAGCTATTCTGGAGACGACCGTCCCGCCATGCTCAAGCCCACCTCCACGGATGAAAACTTGAGGCGTATTCTCAAACGGGACGACTTTCCCCTGCATCTCCCCGTCACCACCGCTAGACCCGGCCTTCATCTTCCCTTTGCCCTTTTTCGACATGTCCGGAAAATCAGCAAGACCGACAGCAGGCCGCACACCTTCCTCTACTGCCATCGCCAATGCTGCGCCTAGCGAGTCTCGCACATCCGCTCCCTCCCAATCCACGTCCGACATGACGTTCACCCACGCGTAGTTCACCGGCCGAGGCTTCATCTTTTTGTCCTTCTTGCCCCTGGTGGGCCTGACAGTTGCCTGAGAGAACTCGGCGTTATTGTGGACTTGCAAGGTGCCTTTGGCGTTACCGATGCGAAGCGCCCGCACGCCCGCGCGGAAATGATCGCTTGCGGTGGACACCACACGGTCGGGTGCGTCGCCTACCAGCGTGGTAAACTGCCCTTCAATATTGGCTCGGGCGGCATCGTGAACTGGAAGGCTGAGTAAAGCCCGTCCAGCTTCCCAAATCTCACGACCCCCGATTGTGTCGATGACCGCATCAAAAGGGACGCGCGCGCGCGCCAAGTACGTGAAAAGTGCTGTCACGGAAGTCTTTTCAGTCTGATGTGGAGTGAGCGGCAGTCCAGTATAGGAATATGGAGCAGGGAGTGCACAATGAGGGTGAGATGTAGAGGAAAAGTGACCATGTGTGGAGGGTGAGTATGGCGACGACAATGTCGACGACGTTGACGAGCGCGAAAATGGCGAGGGGGATATGTTTTGCGAATGAGTAGAAGAAGAAGAAGAATGTGGATGGTGTAGAGACGACGATGAAGAGAGAGGGACGTCTCGTGGAGCTGGCGCAGGTCTTGAATCGATGGGAACAAACAAAACCTCGTCTGCACCCCACTCACGAAGCCGTTTTTCAATCCGTTCAAGAACAACCCGTCGTTTTCCCAACGTAGACTTCTCCCCTTCGTCTTTGATATCCTCTTCTAACTCGTGAGGAAGACCTGGAAGATCGAATGGCACAGGTACATGAACCCAGACGGACCACCCAGCGCGAACAAGCATCTGCAGGGCTAGCGCACCAGGTCCGTCATGTCCGCGTAAAATCAATACACGAGGACGCGTTGCGTCAAGCCGCTTGTCTGCTGAACCACGTTTTATGGAACGCACAATGACAATATCATCGTCTTCATCGGTGTCACTGGTAACATCATGACTATGCCTTTTTTCGTGCAGCTGTCGTGCAGCTACGCCAGGCTTTACTAACGCACGCGTGATGTGTGTTAATGTGCGCACAGCACGATAAGCAGGAATGCCTGAAAGCGGGAGCAGAGCGAGTTCGTCCACTGTGAGACCCATGGGTTCATTCGCAGAAGGAAATACGAGCGAATCACGCTGTCCCCCCTCATTATCCTCGGCAGCCTCGCTCAACGAAGCGAGATTCAGAGATGGCTGATCAGGCATGTAAGGATGTGGGACGCAATGAATGCGATGTCGGTCAACAAGAATGAATTCAGCTAAAGCACCACACTTGGAAATGAGTTAGCATATCTGTATCAAATCTCGTGTTAATGTAATCCAAACCTTCTGCACGCTGTTGAGACCGATGACCCACTCTCCCTTCTTGAGAGCGTGTTCGTCAACTTCCCATCCCACTTCGAGGATACGCCCAATGAAAGATCGTCCTGGAATATAACCCAGTGGAACATGCCGCTTCCCGGCACTTTTCTCCTCAGCTCTGTGAGGAGTCCCTGACGATGGTTGCTTCGATGGCGGCGGATGCACACCCACAAGACGAGCATCCACATCGTCCAGCCCCACGGCCCATACTTGCACTAACACCGAACTTCCGCCAACATAAACCGGAGGTTTTCGATAGGCTGTGAAACCGAGCGGACTCTCTGCAGCTACCTGTCGAGACTTTTCCTTCCCCTGCTTGGCATTATTCTTTGAGAACCAGCCCAAGCCAAACAGCGTCCCACGAGACTTCGAGCCTTGGCGTTGGACAGTGCCAGATGCGATTCCACGAACAATCTCCACGCTAGCCATCGTCGTCTGCGCGAGTCCAGCTCGTGTAAGGTCAACCTCATCTCCAAACCCGAGTCCAGCGCCCAAACTTTCTGCAGCTGTTGCCCTTCTACCTGCTTTCCAGGGCCGCCAAGTACCAACACCAGAGTTCGATCCAGAGGTGGCCGGAGAAGTGGCCGCACGAGGAAGAACAAGGCTAGTAAATCCACGCGTGCCACTTGATGGAAGCGCGTTTGCCTCACGTGAAGATGAAGCATGCGCAGCAAGGGCGTCTAGTGCATTTAATGGCGCTGATGTATAAGGAGATTTCGTGGTTGAGGAAGTCACGCGAGAAGAGTTGCTCATCGGGCGAGACGCGACACTGACAAGTGATTCAAATGCTGACACAGACGTACCAGATGCACCAGTTTGCAACGTTGCACCAGTTGCACGAGAGTGTAAGCGAGTTGATGACCGCCGTGATGGTGTACCATCGCGAGAAAGCGAAGGAGAAGACGAGCTACGACGTCTGGTCAACCGCGGTACTGGCTGCAATGAAGTCACAGAAAGCTCCTGTCGCACCGGTTTGGGTGGTTCAAGAGTATGTGTTGGGGCATATGTCAAAGACTGTGAGCGCCTGCGGGACATATTCCTATCCAGCCCAGCAGGATTACCAAACCCAGACAGGTCTGTATCCTCCTCCACTTCTAGCAGAACCGACATGCCAACCATCGCACGCATCGCTTTCCCATGACCTTTTGGCTTACGTCCATGTGGGGGTGGAGGTTCAACTTTGAGAAGGTCATGCGGCTGAGAAGGCACGTGTGTCATAGACATTCGTGACTTATGTGAAGAAACAGTGCTCGGTAGAGATGAGGCCGAGCGTGATGCTGCATTTGAAACACTGCTCGGAGAGGTATTGCGTCTCGTACCCTTGCCTCTAGTCCCGACATGTTGTGGGGCTTCAAGCCACCGAACATCTTTGGCCCAATCTCGGTCCGTGTAAGTTGTATTACGATGATTCGGAATACGTTTATGACGTCCCGGCTCGTTCTTGACGGGTATCATGGCGACTGCGGTTCTCGGGGAAGATTCGGGTAAGGAAGTTGTTGATACAGAGATATCCTGGGGGTTGTCAGACCCCAGAGAAGCAGCAGACGATGCAGCAGAGTGATGGGGTGTCGAATACGGGGAGTGAGCTGGAGTCTGCGAACGAGAGGCTGGAGGCGAAAGACCAGCAGGGGACAATGAAGATGTAGGCGAGCTGGCAGGGGTATAGAACACCTCTTCAGAAATTTGCTGAGAAGGATCTGAAGATTGATTAACAGAAGTGTGAAACTGGCAAACTGATTCTTGTCGCGGTGCCTGTGCCTTCTCACTATTGACGTCAGTCGCGATGGAGACACTGGAAGTGTGTCCTTCGGCCTCCACCGCTGTCGCAGCTGCAGGGACAACCTCGTTGTTCTTCAACGAGGCCAGAAGTCAGTATATGTGTATTCTAAACTGTATTTATCGCAGCTCACCTGTATAAGTTCACATGATTTGTCTGGAAGATAACATGGGCTCTCGTGATTATGGTCAAGTGGATCCTCACGATTGAGTTCGGAGGCTATACGAAGCAACTCCCCCTTGGTGGAGTGAAAATCTCTTGTATGGGGCTGCGCTTGAGCTTGAGGGGCTTTCGTTGATGTCACGGTCGTGCGGTTTGTACTTGTAGCAGTATATTTCTGGGATGGTCTTCGGAGTACCTTCTGGAGAAAAGTCGGACGAGCCATGGGCGTGTTGACCAGGTGCTGAGCGTCATCAGCTATAGGCTATATAACTTTGAAGTAAATTGCCAACGAGGACTCGCCCACATGCAGACAGCGTGGCTACTAGGCGTGTAGAGCGGTTTAAAGCAAGTCCGAATCAAAACACACGCGAGTCGACACAGCATGTGATGTAGTACGTCATGTTCTCTACACAGCAAGTCACCGGTGACTTGATTAGCCTCTACGACTGTTTTTGCCGGACCTTCGCAGCCGTTTCCCTCCAGCTGGAACAGCAGCAAAGGACACCGTTCGCTTTCGCTTGGGCGGGGGTAACAGTTCAGGTACCTCCTCTTCATCCTCTTCATCATCATCCACAGCCTCAGCCTCACCACTCTTAGAATTGCCTTGATCGACCTCGACCTCATCCTCATCCTCGTCCTCATCTCCGCGTGCCTCTTCATCTTCGGCATCCTCATCTCCGCCTGCCTCTTCATCTTCGGCATCCTCATCGTCGACCTCACTGATTTCTTCATCAACACCCCAAACATCGTCCAATGATACCTCTCTCTTCTCTGCTTCGCCAGGCTGCAACTGTATGAGTTTCACGTCTTCCGCTTTCCGCAGCTCTTTCCGGCTCTTCAGCATTGCCAAAATTCCCTCATTATTTGTTGAAGAGGAGATAGTCGATGACCCTGGTGGCATGGTATACCTCGCGAACTTTCCGATACTCCAATCCCTGAGGACAATACGCGCCGCACCTGCATGATCCAGGACACCACGCTGCATGTCACAGATATCAACGCACGCTTGGATCATATCCTCGAAAAACCCACCTTTTTGATAAGCCCGCTCGCACGTGCCATCCCAGCAAGGAATGAGGCCGGGTCGCCCTTTGAAAAGGCAGGCAAGCTATACGCCAGCATCAAATCCTGGGTATCTGCTCGAGACACTATATGCGTAACTTCCATGGACGTCAGCTTTGGGGTAGAGGAACAGCTCGTTGGCACTTACCAGCAAACAACGGATCTTTGAGTCGATCAATCCGCCCTCGACTTCGAAGCAGGATGTCTCTTGCTCTCGTCATTTCCTTTTCCTGCTCTTCTACGCCCTCCGCACGGACATACTCCAATCCAGGGGTGTCAATTAGCCGCAGCTTCGTCCCCTTTTTGTCAGGAAACTCCAAGACTAGCTCGCTTGCTGATGTGGTCGTGTAAGGGCCTTTTGCAGAAATCGCAGAGTTGAGATTGTAGATGGGCATCACATCAGCGCGCGCAAGAGAATTGATGACCGCAGATTTGCCGGACTGGACGAGGCAATTTGATCAATAGCGGTTTGATACCAATTGTGGAAACTCACATTGGTCACTCCCGTCAGGGCCACAACCAATTCATCGCCAGATTTTTTGGTTTTGAGCTTGCTGAGCTGTTGCCAAAGCGCGTCTGAGCCAAGCGCATCGTCCATTTTGACAGGAGTCTTCTTCGATACCGGGGGCGGGTTGGGTTTAGATGGCAAGAAAGCTTCCGCCACGCGAAAAGGCAGGGTGTTATACGTCAGTCGCAAGTGGGAGAGCCATAATGCCAGAGATTCCCGTGGTATGCAATCTAAATGCAATCGATTCAATGCCCATCACCGACAGGACGAACGACCTACCAATCTTGTTCACGAGGAGTAGAATAACTTTGCCTTTCGCTTCTTTAAACAAGGCCTCGCTGAGGCCTGCTGCAGGATCCCGTGCATCCACTACATGCAGCAAAACGTCCGCTTTTTCCAACACCTCGCGGAGAGTGTGCGGTCCTGCAGTGACCGGTATGACAGGTTCTAATACCGACGGTTCTATGGTTTTTTTCTTGGGTGGCACTGGAGGTGCAGGTCGAATGGACATAATTCCATCGAAACCTTGTCCGTCATTTTGATTTTCATCGATATCAATATCCATGGTGTTTTTTTGAGAATCCTCGACGTCTTTGACGTCGAGTCCAGTAAGAGCAGCACGCTTTTCATCTTTTCGTCGCTGCTTTTCGTCTGCGGCCTGTGGGGTGCAACCAAGTCAGGAGGGGGGAAATCATACGGATTAGTGTTTTTTTTACTTGACGTCGTGATTCTGCAACTTCCGCGAGTATTTGATCCTTGTAGGGAAAATTATTCGGGGTTCCAGGATCTTTTTTGGATTTCTTGTGGGCTACACGAAGACTGTGAGCACACGGCAATAGACAGCCGAGCAGAAAAAGGTATGGATGCGAAGATGACTGTCTCAAAGCCCTAAACGAAGTAGTTTGCCTGTAACGATGTATGGAACTCACTTTTCCCAGCGGCCTGTTCTTTTCGGGCCTCTTTCTTAGCTTTCTTCCTGCCCTGGGAGACCTTATGCTTCAACTTTTGACGTTGGTGGGTCGTCCCTCGCTTGGACGTTTCTATTCAGCGATGTGATATCAGGAAGGAGTAGATTTTCGTGAAGTTGATTGACCACATACTTTTACGGATCTGAGGCATAGCAAAGTGTCTTGCAGGCTAGGGGCCACTCGATGATATGAATCCCGGAGTACTGATGTGCTCGAGTGTCCTAAGGATGTCAAATAACTCAAATCCGAGTGGAAGAAGCCCAGGTCAGGCTTCCGTGACCGTGGGAAATATACATGTCGTGTGTGGAATTGGTAACTTGATTTGGACTTATCGTGCATACAAAGACCAGGCGAGTCGTACTGGCGGCTAATACAGTCGGCTTGACACTCGTATTCACCGGTGAAATCAACTTGTCCATTTCATCATTAGGCGTCTGGCTCAGATATCGTCATGCATCATGCGTTGCTCATTCCAGACGTCCGAGCCTACATCTTCGCCTCTATCAAGGAAGATAAGCAAACGGGTCGATGTACATTTGCTATGCTAGCCAGAACATGCAGCGCCCTCAGTGAGGCCTCTCTGGACGTTCTGTGGAGCGAACTCGATAGTTTGCGTCCGCTAGCATCGTGCATCTATGCAGCAAACACTATGCCGTTGAGCGATGAGGCATGTCTATCACATGTGTTTACTGCATTTCAAGCTGAATCGTATCCCACAGCTCACCGTAGAAGCCAATGATGACATGAGACCAGATTTCTCTATCTTCGACAAATATGCTCATCGTGTCCGCAAGTTGGACCTTTCCGGACAACAAAGATTCTTGAGACGCAACGGCGGTTACCCATCTCTCACCGAAGATTTAGGCGCATTACTCTATTATCCACTGAACTCTCCCCTCCTCCCGAACCTCAGGCACTTAGCTTGGGCCCCTGGGATGGGTCTCAATTTACTACGTCATCTGCTCAGTCCACATCTGCTGTCGCTGAAAATTCCCAGCCACCGCTGGAGCTCAGCATCCACTCTGTTTGCCCTGACCAAAATCCCTGGACTTTGCCCGAAAATCAAATCACTGACACTGCAAGTTCATTCTTGGGATGGACATATAGACTCAGAATTAACCCAAAGCACGCATTGCATATCTCGGGTAATCGGCTCTTGGGACAAACTAGAGGAACTGGACTGCAACCCCATGACCTTTAAAGGTCTCCTACGTCTATCTGGGATGCAATCTCTCAAAGTCCTCCGACTGCAAGTTAACGCCACATCTGTTATTGACCTACCTTCAGACTCGCTTTCATTTCCATCGCTGAATATTTTCCAGTTCCAAACTGACACCCTGGAAACTGCCATCACTCTTATGAAAGCGATGAAAAGCTTTCCCAAATCGTTGAAAATTGACGTGTTCGCGGGCCGGTCCCGCAGAGGAAGTTGCAGTCCAGACAAAGTCGGGGACCTCTTGTGCCTCGTCAGTCGAGGTGCATTACACCAAGAACTTCGACATCTCAGCATGAATCTCCCATTCCTTCTGGGGGATGATCCTGACAATATCTCTGACATACTACAACCCCTCTTCGTGTGTTGTGGACTTCGCACATTGTCCATACGAATGTCATCGCCATTCACTCTTGATGACGACGATTTGAAAATGATGGCTTCCGCGTGGCCACTGCTCGAGGAACTCGAGCTGATCGATTTACGACCACGTGTAGCGACTCACACTCCCCCTCCACCCCCTCCACCCCCACCTCCCCCACCTCCTCTCAATCATCTACTACCGGGGCCAAACCCAGCTCCTACGGTGCCAAACCAAGCACCGCAACCTACAGTGGTTACTGTTATGACCCAGCACCATCCCATACCTATGCCCCTGCCTCTGGCGAACCCCGGTCAGGCAAATCAGTTTCCGTACCTACCCGTGTTTACCATCCCCCCTCCAGTTTTTCCAGCGTTCCCGCCACCAGACCTTTTCTTCCCTATCAGATCACGAACCGCTGAAATTACTTTTCGCGGCCTCATTTCGCTCCTGAAACTATGCCCGAATCTTTACTATTTTGACCTAGCGCTCGACGCTACTAAATTGGATGGTCTGCAAGGCGATAAGCCAGGCGGTGGAGTTTGCAACCGACTGGTCAAGTATGCCAGGCTTATCGACTCGCCCATTGGCGATCCTAAGGTGGTTGCCCACATCCTCCTCGACATACTTCCTGAGCTTGATCCCCTTGCGGGGCCAAACGCTCTACTGCCAGCTCCACCTCAAAACATGCCGCCTCATGTCATGGCGCCTCAAAGGTGGAACATGGTTCGTCAGATAATGATGGAGTCCAGACACGCTACACCTAGCGAAATCTAATTCAGGAGCGTTTGTTGTGTATAATTACTTTGTAAACTCCCCTGCTCTGCTCAACCTCCATCCATTGATAATTTCTAGGCAGATGATCATATGATGATTACCGATGACCTCGTTGCCAGTGTAACTTAGTGTACAAGTTCGGGACAGACGATTTATGGTGATTACAGTCTTGAATAAATGGGTTATTACATCAAAATTACGACGGAGATGTTAAGGTAATGACAATATTATCATCGTGCACCCTGCAGCTCAGCCCGCTCGGAGTTGGTTTCTCTTCAAGTTTCATATGATCTTACCTCTATGGCCCAGTGTCTGTGGCTATGGTCTCGTCCTCAGCCGTATCTCTGTACTCAGTGTTGTCAACCGTTGTATTAGTCAATTTCCTTTTCCGTTCGCTATTACTTACATCGTGTTTGGTTCGCGCCACATACCGCTGTTTGTTCACGACGCTGAGGTATGTACTCAGTATCCATCTGACTGCTCTCACCGAACCTCGTCTCACTGAAATATTCGCCTATAGTTAGCACTGTGACCAACAATTATTGAATTGTCGAGATGATTCAGACATTCCATGATGCGCTAAAACTTCCAGAAATCAGAAATCACATCTTCGCCTTCATCAAGGCTGATAGTGAACAAATCAGTCGCCGCACTTTTTTAGCACTCGCCATAACCTGCAAAGATCTCAGTGGCGCCTCGCTAGATTTCCTCTGGAGTGACCTACGTAGCCTGTACCCATTAGTGTCGTGCATCCACGATACTAATATGAAGTTGAACGACGAGGTATGTCTACTTACGAATATTTTTGCTCCCCAAGTTGATCCGCTTATCGAACAGGAAATAGCAAAAGTTGATTTAGATACTTTCGACAAGTACGCGCAGCGCGTCCGCAAATTAGAGCTTTCTGGATATGAAGGTGGCTGGAGGGCCACAACTGTCCCTGATGACCTGGGAGTGTTTCACGTTCTTCAAGTTCCCACTCCAATCCTCCCAAATCTCACCCACTTGGCTTGGACTGATGAACTTAGTCTCGCTCTGCTTTGGCCCCTGCTCAATCCACGTTTACTGTCTCTTCGCATATCAAGCTTTCAGTGGAGCCCGAAATCCACCCCGTTACTCCTGTCCAGAATTCGGAGACTCTGCCCGGAACTGACTACACTGGGATTGCTGTTTTATCTTTCGGAAGGATACGAAGCTGTAGCCGAAAGCTGCCTATCCCGAGTAATTTGCTCTTGGAAGAAGCTCGAGGTGCTTGACTACAGCCCCGTTGGTTCCCAATGCATCCTCAGCCTTTCCACACTGTCATCTCTCAGAGTCCTCCGGTTGCGCGTTGACAACATATCTGACCTCTATCTGCCCCCAAATTCGCTCTCATTTCCATCACTGCAAACTCTCCAATTCCAAGCCAACAGCCTGGCGACTGCTAATTCCATCCTTCAAGCAATAAAGAGCTTGCCCAAATCTATAGATATTTTCCTTCCGGTCTACCAGTCAGGGGATGTTGGTGTAGACACGGTCGAGCCCATTCTGCACCCCATAGCTCAAAATACGTCTTGCGGCAATCTTGAAGAATTTCGCATGAATGTTCCCGCCTTTCTGAGCGGCAGTGTCATCAATGGCTCTAACGTGCTACGACCCCTTTTCCTATGCTGCAACCTTCGTGTGTTGCGCATAATGATGACGCCACTGTTCACGCTCGTTGATGACGATCTGCGCGCAATGGCTTCTGCTTGGCCACTACTGGAGGAACTTGAGCTGTTCGACTGTCGCAATCTGTACCCACCGGTTCCCACCCAACCCTTGCCTCTGGAGGATACCGAAGATGAAGATTCTGAAGATCCTCCACCTGTGCCACCCTTGCCCATTGGACTCCCGCCCATGCCACCTTTTGCTATGGTGGGCCCAATGATGTCATTACACCTAGATGCTGCAACGGCACCGTTTCCGGATTTCAGCATGACTGACCAACATAGCAACCTGACTGTTGAAATTACCTTTCACGGTCTCATCTCGCTTCTGGAGTTGTGTCCCAATCTTCATTTCTTTAACCTGGCTATCGACGCCACAAGGCTGGATGGACTGCGGGGCGATAAACCTGGTGGTGGTGTTTGCAACCGACTGGTCAAATATCCCAGACTCGTAGATTCCCGCGTCACTGAACCTGAAGCGGTTGCTCGCATCCTCCTTGATATACTCCCCGCACTCGAAACCATCTGGGGGGAAGGCTCTCCGGGTCCTTTTACAGCCATGTTCAACCAAACGCTGCCTCCAGGATGGGATCGAGTTCACGAAATAATACTAGACTCTAAAGCAGCCAGGGGGTTGTGACGTAGCCACAATGGCTCAACTCAGGCAACCTCATTTCACTATGCACAACGCATCATATGCGCCTCCGAGTAATTTTTTATTGAGTATACGTATGTAAGGACTTATCGATTATCGTCGTATGTAAGTACACATCTCCTGTATAACAGTTTCCGCTGTCCAATGAAGAGCACTTGCATAATCACACAGCTAGAAAAATAAAAATGTGGAAATAGTACGTGGCCGAATACATGAGGGTAACATACACAGTTACGTATCTGCCATCTCAACGTCCCCAAGGCCGTCGCCATTATTTAGTAGCATTTCTGCGGCAAGCTTGATAGTAGCAATCTTGGCTCGCATGACAGCAATCGCTTCCGGAAGTAGACGTTGCGGAGGATAAAACCCTTCAGACTCTATGTTAACTATGCGGGATATCAGTCAAAATACGTGAAACAAGGACAGGACACATACACAAGAAATGATCTCGCACGCGCGCAAGTTGAACGCATCCTTCAAACTCTGGGTGTCTGTACACTTCTCTGCTCATCGTCTCCTTCCGCGTTTTCTTGTTGTCCACGCTAACAGCTTTCGTTCGAGGGTCAACTCGAATGACACCCGGCGAGAAGCATTTTTGAAATTTCTCTGCAAGCGCTCGGGGTACGGGTTTTTCCGGGTTCAGAATCACCAATGGTAGTAGACGATATGACGCCGTCGCTGTTACTTGGAGGTTAGACATCTGGGTGTTGAAGCTTGAAAGCGGTCACTCACCAACTGGACAAAACTTTGCATGATCTTTCCCTACTCCCTTGACGGCATGTAGCTCCATGTCAACTTCTTGCCCAGGTCGTAGTTTTGTCAGCACAATGTTTGGATTCGTAGATGCAGGGGGATTTTCTGCCATGACAATCTCTTGCTCTCCTTGCGGGACCCATTTCAAATGTGAGGACAGGACCTCGTGGTTGATATACAGCTTGTTTGGGTCTGTGCTATCTTTTGGCGCATTCTTCCGACGCTCGCAGGCAACTTGTAACCGAAACACGAGTGTATTGCGGTCAGTAGCCTGGTCATTTTGGGCTGTAAAAACGTATCAGCACGAAGAACGTTCATAGTGAATTTTGAACTAACTTTGTTTCATATCCATGAGGGCCGGATCGACATTTAGAGGCACGAGGCCTATTCGCTGAGAAAACACTTCATCAACGACAACCGAAGTGTTGTCCCAAACGTAAACTCTTTCAACACAGATTGTTGGAACCTAGCGTACGTCAGACGATCGCGTTGCGAATAACAACTAGATTCGACTTGCCTCGGCGATCAGTATTCTCCTGTAAGCATTCGCGATTGATGCATCTACACCTACTAGGTCAAATTCAATGGAACGGTTCGATAATCTTTCTATCTTGACGGTCAGTCCCTATCCTTGCATGGCCATGGATCAGTCGAATACAGATAGAGCTTTCGGGCCAAGACGCACCTTCGCGAATCTTTCAAGGTCCCATGAGTGGTCCTCATGAGGGTAGTGTCCAGGAAAGTCCGTGCTGGACACATGGGAAACACGTTCTGCGTGAACCCCAACGTGTTTCCTGGGGTCATATGTGATTGCTGGTGGCATCCCTTGAGATGTGCATATGAGGATGGATGCCAGAAATTTTGGGCGCCCAAGGATAGAAATCCCGTGACTTATGATCCCGATTCCCGAGCAAGCGCTCACTCGCACAAGTTTACATTCCAACGTTACGGTAAATTTCGTGGTTTAAATCGACTTATATGTTACAGGTAAAACAAGAACTTGAAATAACAATAAACCAAGTCTAAATTGATATATCATCGTATGTACATCTCGCGCGGCCGTTCAATCTTAATTAAATCGCGTAGACCATGTCTGGTGAGTCGCGCATCCCAAATATGATTTCCGGCTGGTGAGTTGGTGGTTTTAGAAGATGGCACAATGGCTTGGTTTTGAACGACAGCCTTATCAATCACATTGCAAATCTCCTAGTCACGGGAATGAGGACATGATGTCAACCAAACGTCCCAAGCAAACCGAAAGTACGGTCACTCACGATAATCCACCTCTGAACCATTTTGTTACCCATAGGCATCGTCATTCGCTTTGGAAAGAGCAACTTTTCGCGCCAGCCAAGCAAACAATCCGGGTGTATAGAGGATTCAATTCGGAATGTTGCTCGGATCACCAGGAGATAAAGCATGCGAAACTGAGTTACTGATGACAGGTGGTCCAAGAAGCAATTTATGACGAAAATAAGTAGACCGCAAGGGATGATGCCAAGCGCAGCCAAGTCGCCATATAAAGCTGCTGCATTGAACTTTTCGTCTCGAAGAGCCTCTAGGATATCGCCAGCTTTCTCCAAACCAGTCGCATTAGGCGTAAACATTAAATCAACCGAAAACTATGAAGTGGTTCGGTACATCGAAACTTGCGCAAGAAAAAATTGACATACGTTATACCAAGCATTGAGTATAGTCGACGTCGCAATATTTTCGAGGTATATTTGCATAGCGCGCATGGCACACCAGTTGCTCAGATTGAGTTCGACGAGAACATCATGTGTGAGCAGTGCCACAGTCCGGGTGTACTGCAGTTGAGCAGCTCCGGCGATGAACAGTGCTTTCGCCACTGCCTCACCTAATAACTTTGGTTGGCCAGCGAATCCGGCATTGTTCACTGTATGGATGATCAAGCGGGCTTCATTGTGAATGGTCAAGGGATGGCATATTCGTGGCGCAGTTTGTTGCATCCTATGGAAATAAGACTCTAGGTGTTGATTCAATGTTGGTCTTGTCATTGTAAATCCACGGAGATGCCAGATGGCTGAATGTTTTGCTGATCGGTCCTCAGTTGATGTGTCTGCCGGCTTCGGTAGCATCCGCGTCTGAGGAGTAAAGCTTGATTCGGACCTAGCGGATGCCATGGACCTTCCTGGCAAAATGCACCAGGAGAACTTCTTAGCAGCATTGTCTCTAGCCAAAACAATGTCGACTGTGTCGCAGGTGCCAGTCATGATCGGGAAGAGATGAGGGTTTGAGTAAGAGAAAAGGGAGCTTGGATATGCCACAAGGGAAAGTGATTCGGATACATCTCTCTTATATATGTGGTTGGGAGAAATAACGAGCCACTGCCTGTGGCCGACTTCCACAGTGAGGCTTTTGTTTCTGGGGTACAAACAGACGTCGCATTGATCATAGATCTGGCTTGCCGACATACGCCATTTGGATTTGTGCAACAGGGACGAACTCCGACATTTTCAGTGACGGGAAACGGTAAGTGGCACGTACTTAGTATGCATGCGACGCTGCAGTTAGCTCTGCAGCCACTTCAGTGGCTGTGCATGCTTTGTTAGGCAAATCCCGTGATCCAAGCCGAATCAGAGATCACGTGCCACAACTCAGCCGAGTCCCGTACTTGAATAGAGCTAATGGAGGGGGAAAAGAATTTACTGAGTATTTTGGTTCCAGGGGTTTCAAGTCATCTGGACCATAATTTCTCAAATACGCTTGAGTGTCCGAATTTCCGTTACAACGTGCGACGAAGAACTCTCAGTCAGAAGATTTGTCCAGAAAAGAACATTGCGAGCCGAATCAGCAGGCGCCAAACAGCATAAACATCTATCTCGTTTGACGGCGCAGCTGGTTGTCCGCACCGTTAATGTGTCACCGGCCCGACTGCCAGCATGGTTGTAGCTTCTCCGTTTACAAATATTTCCGATGAGACAGAAGGACGAGACCCGACGCCGGGGCCAGCATAAACACAGTCCATATTGACAGCCGGCAGCGGGTGATCACTGGTTCCTATTGAAAGGCGTCAACGAACATCATCGTGACGATACAAACACCCTACCAGCATGGCAGTACGGGGATTGGTCTTCCTTGTGACCCCACCACATCACTGGTGACCACTCGTCCACCAGGTTGGCGAGCGTCTGGAGGTGGCCATATGCAGCCGGCTGGGGGCCGCGCGGTCGAAACATTACGACGAGAGTGAAGAAACTGGCAAATATAAACAGTGTTATACATAAGTTCCAGATCTGCAGAGTGTGTGAGGATGGGGCAGCGGTGTGCTTGACAGTAAATGCGAACCTGGGCTGTAAACATGAATATCCTGACCGTTTCCAGCGTCTTTGTACCCGCGGTGCCAAACAGAGTGAATGACAGCCCAAATATCCAGTCTAAATCGTGAATAATCTTGTTCAAGAAACCCGATCAAAACTTAGACGCAAATGACTCACGGAGCGCAGGCTTTGTGATGAAAAGTACAAGATTAAGCGGATTAGTGAAAATCGACTTCAGTGGGTTCGTCGCCGTTTTGAGTCCTTTCCTTCCAGTAGCACATCTCCACCGTCTTTCATCTTGAATGACATTCACGATGAGTTCCGAGCAATGCAGCCCGAGTGTTATCGATCCCTGGACAAGTGCCAGGTTGACAAACAAAATCATCCACGCCGGCCCCCAAAATGGAAGGTAATACACGACAGCATTGGACTGTTCGCTGGGGAAGAATGACCATGATCCCATGGTTAGCGCAGGGGTGGGTTCCATGCCGCCGTTATACTTGTTTGATATGTACATGATGAGCATGGCATATCCAGCACATGCTAGAACGAGCCCCCAGAGAGAAATGATGACTTTCCGGATGCTAGGGTGAGCCTGCCACGCGGAGGGCTGTGTCTCTGACGGTTTCACTGGCCCTGCTTCTGCGTTCAGGTCGGACACGCCACGCATGCACCGGAAAGGGACCGAGGTCAATTGCGTGTGGTGGACCAGAGCGGCGGTTAAGTCGAAAGGTGAGGAGCTCCATGTCAATATTTTGACAGTGCGCATCCCTGACAGTGCGATCACCGCCTGAAGGAGAAGTGCAACACCCAAAAGGAGGAGAGGTAACCCTGCGATGGAGACGGTAATCTCTCCTGTCGACCAGTGAGTGTAGTAGTTGAGAGTGATTATGACGAGTAAGGCCGAGCTGTAGGATATAACGAGGAGGAGAGCCATGACGCTGTTAAGTAGTGAACCGTTTGGGTTTCTCCATCCGCGAGCTGCAGTCAGGAGGCGCAGATTAGAGTTGAAACGAAGTCGGGACTCTGATGCTAGTGCAGAGCGCAATGAGAGGCTGTGCACGAAGCCTGTGGACTCGGTGCATATTGTGACGATTAAGTTTAGCATCAGGACCAGTATATCTTTGTGCAGGTTGCTGCTTAGTGTCTTTTGAGCCGCTCCGTCGACTGCGCCGTAACCAACCATAATGACAATGGCTGAAATGATGCAAAAGCAGCCGACAACACTCGAGCATGCGAGTCCAACAAGGGCATATCTGCGACTTGTCAGGCTGCGGTCATAGAAATCGGTTCCAGGGGTGGACTTTGGGTCAGACGTCACGGAACCAAAGTCATCCTGGCGATTCGGGAGTGGGTCATACGCAAGACGGACGGATGGACGCCAATCTTGTTCTGTCGGTTTGGAGAAAGCTGCCATGAGAGGCGAAGAAGGGTGGGCGAGCGCTTACTAGTAGTAGCGCATTATAAAACCCAAGCTAAAAATTATTCTGCGCCAAGATAAGCCGTGTGTATTCATGTAACTTGCAAAGGAAATTTGGTTGGAGCCAGGAGGAGCCAGGACATGATCATACAACATGCATCAATATGAATGCATCGACTTCTGCGTCCGAGTGCTTCCTTAGCCTCCCTATGCATCATCGGTACGCCAGGGGCTGGGTCACCGTCCCAGTACTACTATTAGAATGATAGGCTCGACCTTGGTACCGTGATCGTGCCAGTGACTTGTCTAGGAGTTGAACGTCGCATAAGTCTAAGCTGGAATCGAACACACCAGTATTACACTGGCAAAATGTGTCTTGGGAGGCTAACTTCAGCTCAAATGAAGCGCCAATTTCCACATCGACCCTGGCACTGGCAAGTCTGCTATCAGAGAAGCACACCGCACGTGATAGTAGTAAGACCGAGGAGTGAAAGTCCGAAGCAGTGCACTGCTGATAACACTCGGAGACAACCGTTCCCGCAGTTATCGGATCCAGGCGCAGATAACACGAAGGACTAAAATTATTGCATATACAAGAAAGCAAATCGAGAATAGAAAGCACACATTGACGTCGACCGATTAATTGGGTTTCCCCCATACAATACTAAAACCTCTCTATCATACAAAATGTCACCGAAAGGAAAGGAACCTCCACATGGATCTTCAAAGCATCAAGGCTCGTTCATCTCTTTCTCTTGCCGACAGCACGAAAGCCATGCGAACCACATCATAGTACGAAGTTGAAGAACGTCCTCCTTCCACGCCATCGATTGGTTTTGCTCCCGGAATTCGCGTGTTAACTTCTCACAGCGCGCAATGTTCTCGGGGCTGACAAAATCGACTGCGACTTTGATACAGTCCGCGAGATTGCATACCTGCGTTGCAAAACATCAGCGCCGGAGAACAGGAAAGAGGTAAATGATGAAACCTGATGAGCGCAACCAGCTGGAATGAATATAGCTTCTCCTGGTCTCTGATAAACCCGATGGCTCTTGATACCATGCATATCATACAACTCTTTCCGTAGCTGGCTATCCAGGTAGAACTGCTGTGAGTGGATCGGATCGTGTTGGTATGAGCCCTTGAACTTCCTCCGAAGGAAATTACGCAGTTTCTCTGCATCTTGGGCGCGAAAGAGGTCCCATACTGCGCAACCTGGTTTACCATCTGGCGAAGTAGACGCGTACGTCATGATATTTACGGCATCGGCCATGTCCATGTGAAGTCTCGTCGATCCCTTGCTGCCTGCCGACTCAAACGACGACATCGCATTATACATCTTGGGTCCTGCAATGTAACACCAATGAGCAGCTGATCTCTGTTCATGATCATCGTGATACTTACCCAAATCCGGTGCAACCGTATTGCTGGGGAAATGCGAGGCAATGTTGAGGGTACCATCCCGACGAACATAATTGGGCACAGGAACAGCCCGACTGAAATCCTCAAAAAGTTCAGGAAACGCGGTCTTGAAATCCGTTGATGGTGGCCAATCCTAGAGATACGCCTTGAGCGTTTGTCAGAAACCACACTCATGATACACACACCTTGAGCTTCCAGCATTCCACTCGCCCTTCGTATTTTCCGAACCACGAAAAGAATTCGCCTACCGTCACGCGTTTATTTACATCACTCTGGCACTCCAAGATAAGACAGCTCTGAGAGTTGTACTTCTGTACAAAATACTCGGGCGTCCACTGAATTTGGAACTTGGGCAGCAACTCGGTGACCACAATAGGGTCACCTTTAGCCCACAACGGGCGGAAAACTTCCTCCGTAAGCTGCGAATCCGCAATGGTGGTGGTGGGATGTGAAGGTATTTCATTTGGCGGAGGAGAATTCTGATCAGCAGACGGTGGCACTGCGGGGGCTGACGATGGTTGCTCGGCGACCTGTGGAGCAGACGAGGCAGTTACTGGCGCAGATTCCGAATGGAAGACGCTATCTTGTGATGGGCCGCTGTAGGGAGCAGAAGGGATTGACGCCTCTGCCACTGTTGTAGATGTCTCGCCACCGATCTGCAAATCTGCGGCCTGGGCAGAAGATGAAGAATTCCCGTTTGCTTGTACTTGTCCCACCTGTAGCGATGGGTCTATTGCTCCGACGACAGGAAGTGCGTCATTATCCGGCTCCTGAAGCATGACTTCCATATCCTTGATCGCCTGTGCAAGCTCCGCCTTACAAAAGCGTGACATCGGTGAAAAGTCCTTCGCGTGGTGCTCGTTCCGCCGGGTGCAAGACAAGAAAAATGGGTTGCTATGAGCATGTTTCTCTCGGCGTGCCTGGAGAGCGGCAATCTCACCCTGGCTTGCACCAGGTTTATCTTCGGTGAGATCCTTCACTTGTTCAAAACATTCCGCACATGCTTCTCTGCCACATAATCGGCACATCCAACTGCTGGAGAAAATCGAGGTCATACAGGTATCTGTATAAAACTTATTAGGCGAATACAAAGAACAAAATGCCATGTAACACTGACCGCAAGTGGCGCGCACTTCGCTTTCTCGGGTCCTCCGGATGATCTCTGGGTAGTTCAAGTGTTGCAGCTCTTGAAGAAGCGTTGGAAGAAGTGCCTCTGCTATCGTCCTCTAATTACTCAAATGGTCAGGCTCGATATTTCACCAAAACTCATAACAGAGCATTTCTCACTTTCGTTCGTCGTATGTGCGTGGACGTCAGCGAGACATTCCAGCTCACGGGAAAATTCATGCTTGGAGCGTCAGGTCGCTGGTTCTCAACGAAGCTGACACCAACAATATTTCTCTGATTGTCTTTCAAGAAAAATCGTATGCCCTGGAATCTGCATGTGTCACCGGCCCAGCGGCGCGTGCACGACACACAGCGTGGGAACTGTTCAGATCTATATCGATTTGACATGCACCGAGCGAATTGTAATTCGGGGTGCAGCTGAGCTGCAGCATCGGTGTTTTGTCCATGATCGCCCGTGACAATACGCATGGGAGCTTTTTGAACGTCAAAATCTGGTGGATGTGATCGGAAATAGCGGCTTACCCTCTGCTGTTTTCTCTTTGCCCTTGTCGGTAGGGGGAGACGCGTAAGAAACCGTCGGCATCAACTGGGCTACAAGGTAGTTAGCAACCGTGATTCTACCCATGCATCAACTGACCATTTTGGGCTGCAATTTGTGCAGCCTCACTGCGCTTCTTAGCGTTATAACCCCGCTTGGATGAACCTTGGGTATATCATCAGCCATTGAAAAAATTAAAAAAATATGAGATGCAATGCGAGAGTGTACCATTTCCTTCCGTAGTCTTTGCTTTGGTTTTAGGCTTCTTAGCCTTCGGCGCCTGGTCCCCATCTTCGGTCGAAGGACGCTTTTGTGGCGGAAGTGGAGGTGCATGATACAGAAAAATTCCTGGTGGATGCATGGGCATCTCATACATGGGCTGCCCTGGCATGGGACCAGCGAAGCGGGCTGCTATACGAACAGAAGCTCTTTCAGCATGCTGCAAGGCTTAGGATCGGTGTAAATTGAGAAATGAGACCAGGGATGATCAAGAGATGATAGTTACATGAAGCGGGGTGCCCTGGTGGTAATTGTTGAGGATGGAAATTTTGTGATGGATGGAACTGAGCTAAACGTCAAGTCAGTGGCGCAGTCACATGAGTCAACGAACAGCAAGCTAACTGTTCGGTGGATAGTCGCCCGATAAGGCTGGGGTAGACAAAGGACTTGAATGTGAATTCACGTGCATCACGCATGCTTACTTACCTGTTCGTTCATCTGAGTACATGGGTGCAACGACGGGAGATCCATATGGAGGATTTGGCATGTCTGCTTGTGATGGCCAAGAATTCGCTGGCATTGCGTAATTTGCGGCGTCATCCATCCTTGATCTGCCCTGGCGAGGTACCATGTCACCGTTAGGTTCACCGTGCATGTGAGGATGGGTTGGCATTGGATATGGGCGAGCTAAACC
Organism: Suillus clintonianus; assembly: GCF_016758775.1. NCBI lineage: Eukaryota > Fungi > Basidiomycota > Agaricomycetes > Boletales > Suillaceae > Suillus > Suillus clintonianus. Next base: position 261,408 of record NW_024539237.1, read on the forward strand.
TGGACCATTGTCAATTCTACGTTTAGGTACAGACTGGTCGTCGCTAGGCTCCCAGCTTGCGGCTCGCAGATGGAAAGAAGAAGCAGACTCTATTGACTGATTATAGTTTGGCTGTTGCTGGTGGGGAGGATGTTGGTACTGAGAAACAGCGACTGGAGATGGAAGATGAGTAGCATGGGAGTAGACTGAGGAGTCGGATGATGGATTGAGAAGCTGACTGATGGAAGTTCTCTTGTGGGAGTCATGCATAGTGTTCATCGTTGCGGTGAACGATGAGAAGAAAAAGGGAAAGGAACTCGTCCGCTTGCAAAAAAGACGGACTTTGGTGTAGAGAAATGAGGTGTTGGGAGACCTCACCCAAATCCTCTCACTAAGTCGGCCACGCGGAGTACGAAAGAAACCTCCGGTACGGGGAATGCCGAAAATGGTATGTTTAGGCTGATTTCTTAAAGTGCCGAGAAGCCGAACTTTTGTTTGGGCCACCTACAAACTGATCTTGAGTCATCGAACCTACAAGTGTTCTGATCGTCGTTGACCGCGTATAGCAAATTCATCTCATCCTTCCGCGAACCTGACTGCGCTCACCCACCCCTGATTTAACCTTGACAAAGTCTTTACTCTCAAATACACTCCAGCTAGGCATGTACACACATGGCAGTGGCATGGCACACCTTCACCCAATTCCCGCAACTTGTCAAATTCAGGCATCTTCCGAATCACTCTATTGCCCATGGTGAGAAGATCGTTCTGTTTACTAGCTACCAATGTCCATCCAGACACATTGATGTGTCATAACCGTACTATAACCCAGTAGTGTCAGTCACTCAGACGTATGCCAGGCCCCATAAAACCCAAGATGAAGCATGAAAAGTGATCAACACCAACGGAGAAAAAATTTACAAGGTATATGATTCATTAAAAATATTTCCGGAAGAACGCGGCGACCTTCAGATATAATGGTAAGACCATAGGCGCGGCCAGCCTCGCAAAGCTTCCAAAGGTCGCCCAACGCAGTCATTGAGGTGATGTCGGCGCATCTTGGAATTCGGAAGCATTTGTTGACGTTTCACTTGCAGTCGCATATGACGTTTCCGACGAGCTTTCATGGCATTCCTCCACATCTTGTGAATCATGTTTAGCTAAGTCTACCGTCATTCCAGGTGGGAATAAAATACCTGTGCGCGCGTGCGCATCCTTGGCAGCCGTAGATTCAGATTGGGTGACCGCATCATCCGTGTCATGATTATGAGCGGCTATAAAATAATTAATGTTGTTTTTCAAATGTTTTTTCAGACAGCGCACCAGGGAGCGATGCGGAGTTCTCTCCTGAAATCGCCGATCTAAGTGAAAGAAAGGAAAAAAAAAGAAGGTTGAGCTTACTAGATTGCTCGAAGGAATCAGAAGATTCAGAAGAAGGTGATGATCCGGGGGAATCATTATCGGGCAAGTCATTTGCCGGTTTCGAGGGTGGCTTGTCCTCTCTTTTCGGGTCCGCGAGTTTAGCAGCAAGGTCAGAATCAGGTTCAACAGGGGGATCGCCTTTGTCCCCTCTGGCTTTTGATGACGATCTGCTTTGAGAGCCAATTGGGGTCGTTCGACCCTCGGGAACGTGCAGCCGACGAGCCACAAGTTGGGCTTGAGCCGTCTGCTCGGTCGAGATAGTTTTCACTACCTCCGGCCGCAGGTCAGCCCACATCTGTAGAGCCTTGATCGACCCCCACTCGATGATCTTATTGTTTAGCCACTCCAAAGACACGGGTTTGGTCAGGAAATCGTTGCATCCTGCCGCAAGGGCTGCCACTCTGTCGCTCTGGAGTGATGAGGCCGTGAGAGCTACGATAATGACGGCAGAACGGTAGGGCGATGCAGAAGCACGAGACTCGGAGAACGCTCCTTCTGAAGGAGTGTCTGATAGCGGAGTTCCAGGGGTGTAGCCTGAAGCAGCTGTCAAACTTTCAAGTCTTCTAATCTCCTTAGTCGCCTGGATGCCGTCCATAACAGGCATTTGAATATCCATCTGTGATAACAAATCAGCTTGATGGGATTGTCGTACGAGGGAACATCATACCAATATCAAGTGGAAACCGCCATTTTGCCACTTCTGCACCGCTTCTTCTCCGTTCTTGGCCACATCATACTTGATCTTCTTCCTCCTCATGAAGGTTGACAGAATAGTCTGATTGATTGGATTATCTGGTCCAACCGATTAGCGGGAAGTGCGATAAGGATTTGAAGTCCATACCATCAACGATGAGCACGCTAATCGGAGGGATGATACTTGAGTCAGGTTGACCCTTGCCTGCCTTCCCTGGCACAGTGGTGGGTGTTGAAGGTTTCGTATCATGGGTTGCCCGCCTTCCCGGTCTTCGTGCGGGCACACTGGGTTGAGGGTCCGGCACTGTTGGAGAACTTGGAGGGGAAGAAATTTTCCTTAGATCAACGGTGCTTGCGTTACGCGATGGGGGAGATATCGGTGATGGAGGGGCAAGTTCATCGGCCTTGGGGGAAGTCGCTCGTTTTGCCTTTCCTTTAGGAGTAGTAGAAATCGGGGCAAAACCCTCGATGGGAGATGTTTCTCGCCGAGGGGGAGATGCACCCCCCAATACATTGGAGTGCAACGCCGCAAATGAGAGCGGTGATTGACCTTGCTTCTTCTGTTCACCGTCGGATAGACGGCGGGATGTGCCCCGTAGCCGATCGGAATTGGGCAATAGAAACTGCGGTTTATCCCGATCGACTGCAACACTATTGGGTGAGGGTGTGATAGGCTTCGTAGATTTTGCACGCGGCTGGAAGATGATGCCTGCAGGCTGTCCGTCGGGGCTCGAAATAACAAGGCCGGAGGATGGCGTCTGACCAAGCCTTACAGGGCTCTGAGTTTCAGGGAAGTATTCCATGTTATCCGCGAGACCGAGGGGTGATGGAGGTGCGTGTGAGTGGTGTTCACTTGTACTGTCCCTTGCGGATCGAGCAGAGCGCTCAGAGTTGGACCGTGTTGAATTTGATGGGCGAGAAGAAGGGGATTTTGGGCTGGGCTGAGCTACATTAAAGAAGGGGGAGTTGTGCAAACCAGGGCTCAGTGGTGATGTAGCAATTGGGGCAAAGAAGGGATCTACGATGGGCTTAGTGACAGCAGTGTGGAGCGCAGTGAGGAACCTGCGTGGACCCGCGGGCTTAGGAATAATCATGACTTCGGGTGGACATGATGTATAGGAGTGGGAAGCGAGATCGCATTGTACGACTTCCTTGACCAGCTTGTAATTGGATAGGCTGGTGAAGTGAACGATTACTATTGGGATTTGTTGAGGTAGGGCCTGTGATCCGAAGCCTAGAGTACGGGCTACTTGTGGTGACGACTTTGGGCGGTGGTGAGCAGCTAAAGACGGTCGTTTTCGAGAGTGAAGGCTGAGAGGTATTGGCTGCTCTGCCCTGTACTTGCGCAACCTCTCCCGAAGGACAGAGACATCGTCATCAATCATTACAAATGATAACGACGGAGCTGAGCGTGGGGTACCGTTCGCGGATGAGGCCCGAGGCTCCTGTGACCCACGCTCCCGGCTTGATGGGGTAGGAGCTTCATTGGAGCCTGTACTGCCCTCTACATCAGCCTCAGACGAGATGTGACTGACATCCAACCCCCAAGCAGTGAGATAACTCGTCAGGTGGTGTGCAAATGAGCTTGCGGTGCTTGCATACAAGGTAACCTTCTTCCCGCGCAAAGTTTCAGCGAATTGAGCAAGCTCTTCGAGAGACGGCTCCGTTCCTAACCGAACCCCACTAAGGAGCGCGGTAGATTGTTCAGACATTGCAGAGGATTTGGCAGTAATCGCATCTGGCGAACCACGCTGAAGTTCGAGTTTGACTTCGTAAGTCCTTCTTGACATTATGTCATCAGGGACCTCGGAGGAAAGTGACGCGCCGCATCGAAAAAGTAGCCTTCGGAACAACATCGAATCAAAGTTCGGCTCTGGGCGCTCTGGAACGCCAGAGGGGTTTGTGCCGGTAGGCGTCGTGACATCCATTGGCACATCCAGCAAGTGAAAACGGTGATGTATTTCGAACGTGCAGTACAAGGTTTCATCTTCATCCGTGGGGACGGGTGAAGAGACGCCGCTGGCTGTCGAACTTGGTCTCTCCATGGAAGGCGACATATTTGAGCCAAAAAAGCTCGACGAAGCGATACTAAGGCCCAAATCAATGGAGTCGCCACGGCGTGCAGTGTTGATGATTTGACGGACGACCTGTACAATGTGAGACTGAGACTTGAACGGTGACGCGCCAACTCACATGTGTTAGCACATTAGATATTCCACACTCTACCCCCTTGACAGCAATATGCCTCATCCCTACGTCGCTATGGAATAATACCAGATCTACGCCAACTTCAGCAGCCCTCCCACTCGATGCATCTCCAACTCCTTGTAGCATCTCCGCAACATCGAAGTCAGTGGCCGCAGTGACAGGTGGTCCAGGCAAAGTCAATCGGCGGGATGGCGAAGTAGAATTGCTGGATTGAGCAGAATGGAACGTGTCAGCACATAGATCTGGCATATTCGCAGAGATGTAATTGAGGTTCTTCATTGTCGTGAACACAGCAGACATGCAGGCGGTGGGGACTGAGAGGGAGCAAGCAGCAAATTGCTCTTTTGCGGGATCGAGGATTTGTGTTGGTGAGACCTGTAAAAGCGTTTGAACAACCATCTGAACAGAGTCCGCGAGTTCTAACGAAAGCTCGTGGAACCGAGAGGATTCAGAGTTGGCATCTGTGGGGAGGGGTTGGCTTGGCTTTTCAGGCGAAGTAGGCGCGGTCCTGCGGGGATTTTTGAGATGTTCTAGCTGTGATGGCAGAGGCATGGAGGTTGCACGAGAAAGCCGTGGAATAATCGGGTTTTCATCGTGGTGGTGAGGAGCGACTTGCTGAGGCCGGAAGCGGTGGCTCAATGAATTTTCGAATTCGTCTGAAAGCTCGGCCGGCGATTGCTTCTCTCCCAACGAGGAGAAATCTTTCTCTGAAAAATCAGATTCCCCGTCAGATGAACTGAGGACAACTTGGCGCTCTGCAGCTTGTGCAAGAGGTGGAAGTACAGGCGGCGGAGGTTCTGCAGGCCATGTTACCGCAAACTTGCTCGGGCCAATGGCTTCTGGCGCTATCAGTCCTTCTTCATTGACAAGAACGGACACCGGTAGACGATGAGCAAGAATAGGTTTGGCTCCACTCATTGATGATCACGGTGCCGTAGAGTCAGGAGTTGTGCGGCAATACCCGACGTTGTAGTCCAAGTTTCGAACGGGACTATGCAGAAGGGGCACAGAAATAGGTGGTTAACAGGAGAAGGGAGTTAATAAGCCGGGGACAGGTGAGGGCCAGGGAGGAGTGCTACACACTGCTACACTGACCGCAACACTCGTCCTTTTTGAGCTCACCCTTTTTTGGCTGTCCAATTTGTTTTACGATCTCTCATTATTATACTTGCCATGCCATGCTCTATCCAGTGCATGAATATTTGAATACCTCCTCGGCGCTTCCAACATGCGACATAATCACCAAAATATATTGCGAACCGCAGAAAAGTTATATCACGTATGTATCATCACATCAGTAAGTCAACTCGACATCTCCTTCAGCAACCGAGTCCATGTCGTGGTAGCTGACTTTCTTGCCCCCAGCAGCCCTGGGATCTTCCTTCGCATCGGGTGGCGGAGGGGGCGGTGGACCTGAGTTCGTAGCTCCTCCTCGGCGAACTTTCCTGCTAATGTCCGCCGCAGGCTGGCCAAGGTCCATAGTAACTTGCGGCTTGGCGGGAAGTCCAGCATTTGCGGGAATTGTAACTTCCATCGGCTGCTCCAGATTGGGGGCATAGCCGCTGATACGATCACTCAGCCTGCGAGCAGTGGTTGCTTCATCCCTTCGGAGAGGCGGAGGAGCAGGAAACAACCCTGGAGGCCCGTATTGATATCCGAAATGATCCCAGTGACCATTATTTCCATAGGGTGGTGGTGGAGGGAACGCAGCAGGATAAGTAAGATATGGATTCGGTCGGCCAAAATCGGGAGGCGGGTAGACCACCGCGTGTCCTTGAATGCCGAACGCTTGGGGGGGAGGCTGGCTGTTCCCGGTGATAGGAGGTGGGTGTGTGAACGGCTGGATTCTATGTGGGTCCAGCGCGAAGTTATTGAAGTAAGGGACCTGAAAATCCGGCGACCGTGAGATGCCGAATGAAGATGAGATTAAACATGCATACCTCGTCGAGCTGCTTCACGAGCTCAGGGTGCTTGTTCGCGACATGCTTCTCAACAAACGAGGTAGCCTTGAATAGCTTCTGGCAAGTCTTGCACCGGAACCTGCCCTCATCTTCCTGCTTGATGAATTGCTCAACTGCTTTGCTCAGCTCCCTGCAACGAGAATGACATTTCCAGTAATCTGAGATCAAAATAGACACGCACTCGTCGTAACTCTTGCCACCATATTCACGTGGGTCTAGGTCGTTGCGATTGATCAGCAGCGCAATCTTGCTGTCAAACCACTCCAACCAGCGCTCATCTGTTCAACGTAATCAGCCAAACTGACTTTGAAAAATGCCGAAAGCTTACCATTGCGCTTCCAGTCTCTGCTCTCGGTTGGCTTAGGGGGTAAAGGTGCATCACTTTCTTTCTCATCATCCCTTTCCTTTTTTTCTTTCTCAGCCTCAGCAGCCTTTACCTCCTCAAGCAGTGACTTGGACAGAGGCTTCCTCACGTGCTGTAAGCACTTACGCTGCAATTCTTCAAGATGATCGGTAACAACAGCGCAGTAGTAGCATGCGTGAAACGCTCCCCGAAGGTAGGCAAGATATAAGTCCAGGGAGATAACAGCCTAAAAAAAGCCAAGAGAATAAACGTTAGCAACCACCAAGTAGCGCGCATCAGATCAGACATACTTTCTTCGCCTCCATGACTTTTTCATCATCCACTCCCTGGTCGCGAAGGTCTGCCATAATCTTCTCTATCCTCCGTTCTATAGCCTCAGATCCGGATTCTTTTGGTTCCGGATCATCCTCATGGTCTGCATGTGCATCACTCATCACAGCATCCACGGGTTTTGCATCTCCGTTGGTTGCCGAGGACTCATGCCCTGCTGGATTAAATTGGCGTAGTGCTGCAGCCTCTTCCTCTAAAATAGAGGCCAAGAGCTTTGCGTTCGCAAGGTCTTTCTCGATGCGGTCTGGCTTGCTGGCGACTTCTGGGACATAGCGAATTCTGTTTACAAAGGGCTTAACAGTGTGAGCAACATGAAGCTTGAAGCCTTCAATCTATCGTGTCACGTTAACGAAATCCACGCGGTACGGAACACAAAGATCGTCACCTTTTTATCAGTCAACTCAGTCATTACAACTGTCATATCAGCATCGTCACAGAATCTGATCCACCCAGCGCGATAGTAGTTGCGTTTCTGAAGAGGATCGCCGAGTGCTAGGTACATGTATCCTGGCACCTTACTACATGCCTGCAAAGTACTTTGAGCTCTTATAATCACATAGAACGACCGCACGTACCTCCTCCAGCTTCACACGACCAATATCAGGCGGAATAGTCCGGATCATGACCTGGTTGCCCTCCGGAGCGACGGCAATCTCTTCGCCACGATTATTGCGCTTGTTGTCATTTACAGTTTTCCCGTTGGCCTCAGCACGGCTGGGCTCCTGTTCACCAGCGTCGTCCTCAGCGTCGAGGTTAAACTGCATGTCATCATCGCCACCGGTCTTCGCATCCTCACCAGCCTCGATTATCTCCTTAACGGGAGAAGTTGTGTCTGTTTCAGGCTCGCTCAAGTCAGGATCAAACTTGCCCGACTCGAGGTCTAGCAGAAACGTGTTTAATCGCCCTCTCCAACCTTCCTTTCGAACACGACGGCGTAGAGCAACCAACTCCATAGCTGGGTCATACTTCTCTGCAAACCACGGGGACTTCCTATGGTGATCAAACATGGTCTGCAACTACATACATAACAAAAGACGTTCAGCTGCTGCTTCACAACATTCATGACGGCAAAGGACACGGTATGCCACGCAGTACACATACTACGCTTGAGAGATTGACAACGACTAACCTGGGTTGCAACGAAATCCTTCTTGTATTTCTCCCAACGAGAGCGAATGCCATTGCGAGGCTTCGAACCATCGCCGGCTTCTTGCTCTGCTGCCTTGTCGGCAGTATCCTCGTCGGCAGCTTGTTGAGGGAATGCGTATCTAAACCATTCAGCATATTGCTTCAGGGTTGCTGGATGGTCGAGTGTGCGTGGGTCTGCGGGCGCCCTGCGGGGGGGATACGGGGGCGCAAATTGAGTTCTAGGAGGAGACCTGTAGCTGTATACCCGCGAATGCGCATCTAGGTCTAGGTCAGAAATGAGAAAACCATTTAACGAAGCCGAAACACCATAATCATCGCCGTAACGCGGGCGTGGATCATATCGCTCTCTTTCCCTGTCGTAAGGTGAAACGGACCTGCGACGTTTTCTGCCTGTACAAAATGGATGGTCAATATGCTGTCATGAACTGAAGTACAAAGAGTTTTTCGCACTATCGTCCGGTGGTGGACTACGGCTTCTGCGACGAGTAAAATCATGTGAAGTTCTATCTCGTTCATACTCGACCCATGCTCTCTCCCTATCCCTCTCATGTGGATCCCAGCTACCTCTGTACTGGTCCGGAGGATACCCAGTGTCTGGATATGGTGGTCGAGGATGACCACCACGAGGAGGGGAGCGAGAACGCGAGCGACGAGGCGGAGGGTAAGCAGGAGCAGGCCAGGAAGACATTATAATATCTTAAGAAGTAAGAACTGAGAGAGAAATCAGAGACGATATTCCACGGCAAGGATGGGGATTTGAGGAGAGAGTCGAGCATGATGTAGAAGGACAGACAGACCTCTTGGATCGCGAGACTGTGAGTTTTTGAGACCAACCGCTACCAGTTGACCAACTCAAACCTTTGTCGACAATGTCGCGATGCAAGTCGTTGCTTCCGTCAACCGTGTTCTCTTCCTTTCCCCATTCACGCGCCGATTAAAATTTATTCCGTGCCGCCGGCTGGCCCGTGCACTAATTGAGCAACGTTCAGCATTTACAATCAACTGGCTTGAAGTAAGTAGTACTAGTAGCCAACTAAAATATGCTACCAAGTACACTATCAAGCTGGGTATCATCGGTGTGCTTCAATCTTTTCCTAGGCTCCTCCTCTTTACTACCCTCTGCCGGGCGCTTGAGCTCAAGTGGCCCTAAACCCTTTTCCTTTCTTTTTTCGTTACGCTTGTCCAATACTCGTGCGAGTTCTACATTCCTGAGATATTCGTGTTGTTCCGTCTTTGACTGCGCAAGCTCGACACGTAGCTTAGCAGTATGAATAGCAACTTCATGTGCTGGGGTTGCAATGAGTTTTTCGCATGTTCATGCGTGAAGTAGAAAATACACACCTATTTGCTCAGTCAACATGTTCCATTTAAATTTGGGGAGGTACTTCATAGTCCACACATCATCTCGCCAACGGGTCCCTTTCTTGCCGCCGATCGGCTGCGCGTTTAGCATCTCAGCCACAGATCTTGCGACCTTTTTATCCTTGAACTCCACCCAGCCTTCGGTGAAATGCGGCTTTTTGGTGGACGTATACTTTCGGCGGAGGTATGCACGTTTGGCGTCTTGACAAAAATCAGATTAGCGAGCAATAGCATGGTGAAGAGCAAGCGCACCTTCTTGTTGGAGATACACTCTTCCAACTTCACCATGGGCACTCATTAGATGCCGTACTTTGGCAGGACGCATACCAGGAGGTATCCGTGAGATGTAGATTACGCCAGTGCGAGCTTGCGCAGCATTGAATTTTGCTAGCGCTTCAGGTGTCAAAGGCTGGACTACCTTCGGCCCAGCGAACCCCTCAAGATCCATTCCTTGGCTTATTCCTTGGTCTTCCTCCTCGTCTACATCTGCCGAACTTTCGTTGTCTGAACCATGCTCTGAGTCGTGGTGACGTTCGTCAGGCTCGTCAGATGAATGGGGATCTGACGATGGTTTAGGAGTTTTCATCTTCACTGTAGAAAATAACCGAAAATAACTAGAAATTGTAGTAGAAGCCTTACATAAAAGCTTAATGAACAACAATCGTCAACAACAATATCTAGGATTGGAACTGCACATGACCTCTTCTACAGCCCTCCAACCCGCGCTCAGTGAAGAACTTTGACGAAGAAGCACCGGTAGAAGAGAACATCGTCTTATTGGCGGTTGAGAACGCAGAGTTATTCGCAGTCTCCCACATCCCGCTTGTATTGGGGAGACAGGGACCGGCATCGTTCCAGAGTACGATAGCCACCCATGAAACAGAAATTTCATCTCCACACGCGGCGCATCTGTGGGCTTAGCCTTCGTTTGGGAACGCGCAAGTGCTTTCGATGAGGGCGCACGGGTATTTTCGAGGAGGGCTTCTGTGTCTGCGCGGCGTTATCTCTGCCTTCCTCTCTGCTCGGACGCGCTTCGTCTCGGTATGAACCACCCCCAGCTAGAAGTGCTTATCTACGACCCAATCAAGGCCCGTTCGTACAGATCATGCAGCGCTGCCGATCGGTGATCCTCCTCGTGCTAAGGGTCAAGTAGTATGCATCGCGCAGACCGCGCCTATGTCGTACTCCACTCTATATGGCGCTCATGCACGACCGTCCTTTTCATCGATACCCAATCGATTTGCTGTTTTTTTCTTTCTCAGGCACCGTCAGTCACTGCGTTCATATCAAGGAAGATTCAACCCAAGTGGGAACTCTACAAACACATGCAGTACAAGAAACAGAGCTAGGACAAACTTCTACATTGTCATATTCGGATATGATATTCCATAAAACTGTTCCGTAGTCCGAGTCATACTGTGTAGGCATGGGCATTAGTTCTCGCAGACAAACGAGAGCGGCCTAGCCTCATCCGGGTTCATTACTACAAAGTCAATATCAGTACACCTGTTCGTCTTCTGGAATAGAAGCCACGTAAAGGTCGTTGACCGCTGAACCGGACGCACCCACTACAATGTACTGATTTCGTCCGCATCAATCCAAATTACATCATCTGAGGTCGGCCATTGCTTGTCTTCTCTGGCGAGCCTCTTCTCTGTCACGATGTCTGTGCTTCCGTCTCCAGTGGAGATGTTCCTGGTCTTCCTTTGTATGGGACGGAGGAAACATTCCGTATCGATGGAGTGTTATAAATGGCTTGCGACTCTTTCAAACCCAAGGGACAGTGTGAACGGCGACAAATGCACATATATGCGATCGACGTACATAGGAAGGCTCTCCTGCGGAACGGTGCTCGCTTTCAGAGGAGCAACGATCACCGCGACTGAGTTTCAGCGCATAATCAAGCCAGTACCATTCCTCGAATCCATCATCTATCCGTGGCGGCTGGGCATCTTGCAGTGGATCCAAGGTGATGTCGGCTTTACGACTGTCGAAGCACTCGTTGAAACAACAAATAAGGAATTAGTCGTGATTTAAGGATTATAGTACAGCTCACTCGAGGACTCTCCGGCATTTTTCCTTCATCATTAGGGCATACATGCTCAGGTTCTAGGGGCGGTGTTGGAGTCTTGCGAGTAATATGCGAAGAGAACAACAGGCTGGACTGGGTATCGGCGATCTCGGGCGATGTGGTATGCAGGATGCCAACGGAAGCATCCGGAGTGAGCGGAGGGGTATTGCTTGAAGTCGCAGAAGGTAACGATGCGATAGGCGAGTAAAAACAGAAATTATTGGGGGACATGGTATTGCGTGGGGAAACACAAGACACTCCAGTTTGTTCGCTGCAATCCGTATGATTGACAAGTTTGGTCAAATGGTTATCTATCTGGAACATGATGTTCATTCCTGTCAGGTCTTCGTCGTTCGCGTGCACGTCGTCGTCATCTTCCGCGTAACCTGGTATAGCATGCTGATGGCTTGAAACTCGGTTCTGAAAGATGCCAAGGGCGGGTCGTGTAAAGCTGTTCTTCATATTGGTCAACCAATAGTCAGAGTTAGACGCATCTCGGGTATGGCGTCGTTGAGGATATAGACCCGCTTCCAGATCGCGCAAGGTATCGTCGTCAACATCGTGGTCCATGATGAGCAGCTGAATCTTGCTCGTTCAAGTTGCGTGTTCAATTAATCATATTAATAAGAATGCAACTGCATCGACAGGGACGGTGGCGCTGCACCAAGTTGAAATCCTGACGGGATCCGCCGAACACCAGTTGGGCACGATCTTGTGATCGGAAGCACTCTGACATTTCTAGTGAGCTCGTTTGAACATGTTTAGCATTCGATATGCAATGTTCAGGTGGAAGCTATGACTGCGCACCACTACGCCACAGAACACTCTTTCCACACGAACCCTGTGGCAACAGAATAAATTATACGCAGTCAATACGCAATGTAAACGATTAATTTTACACCATTGGGAACTGCTACAAAATATGCGATGAGCAGTAAGAAGTTCAAGAAAGAATTGACTTAGTAGGGAATCGAGGGCGAAATAGCCAAATATGCGTACCACAGACGATCCATGCATAGAATTCCGAAAGTGCTATTCTTTCTCATTCAAGAAAGCGTCTAGCTCGTCATCAAGGTCTTGTTGCGTTTTTTGTGGACGTGGAATTCTTCGCCCTCGACCCCTCGCTCTGCGCCAGTCTTCTTCAGTGTCAATTGGTAGGTCAGCTAGTCTATCCGCAAGCTGACCCCTCGCGCGGCGCGGCAATGGCGCAGAAATGCGACTTTTTAGGTCCGAGGAATGCGCAGAAGATGTGCGCTCCGCAGTTTTGTGCGAAGCATCCACATAGTCGGAATGCATTTTGGACGGTCTATCGGCTCCAAGAAACGCATCAAGATCATCGTCTAACCGGTTTCGTACCGTTGGATCATCTCTTCTTCTTCTCTTCTGCGATGCTTCCCCTCCCTCACCCTCTTTCCCGGCGGTTTCTCCATACTTCTTATAGAACTTGCTCTCCTTTTTTGCGCCCTTCTTCTTTACGTCATCGCCCTTAGCCCAACGCATGCGTATCACACCTTTTAGTCCTTGGCCTTTCCCAAGGCTCTTGGTTATTCGCTCTTCTGGAGGCCACAGTGTGATTGGAATGGGTTTTGCCGTGATGAAGCCATCTGTATCCATATCCTCTGTAGCAGATTTTTGTAGGTACCGGTGTGCGGTACGCGCAGATGCGGTTGATTCGTAAACAAGAATGCAGCTATTATCGTCGAGCCATTCAAGGCCCATGGGGTGCGTGTCAAAATGGGTAGCGTATGCAAAGATGCGGGCGGTAGGCAGGTGGGAAATGGGTGTGCCAGTGAGAAGCAGAGCATTTGCTCTCAGAGTCAGAGCGGTATCTAGCGGCTAGTGAGTCGCATGCCAAACACGGAAGCTAAACCCGTCTTCACCTTCTTCCATATCTACGTCATCATCGTCTTCCTCTGTGTGCTTGCGCTTCAGGGTCAAGCGGATACAGGCTCCCGTGTCAGGCTCGCTTTCTGAAAGCCGAAATTGACATACTATTAGCGCACCTTGGCAATTCTTGCCTGGGCAGTGTCAGAGAGAAGGTACACTCTGGTATTCCCTATGCGGTTGAGCAATGTAGCTCGTTCTGGATCATTGGATGGATGAGTGGGAAGTTGTGATTCGTAGGGAACGGTTTCATCATATGACAATGTAGTAAGGTCTGGTGCGGATACTCCGTCAGGAAAGTTGTCCATGGCGTTTAAAACAAACCTAGTAGTCGCCTAGACCCGAATTACGAGGGCCGCGCCTATTACCAAATTGGGTAATTTTTAGGCCGATTGTGCCAGGTTCATCAGGACTTACTTACCGCGACAGCTTCAAGCAATTATATTTTGCTTACAACGATGGCAGCTGCCTCGGAGGAACAACCCGTCGTCAACAAAAACAAAAGGCATCGCAAAGAAAAACGTAAGTTTTTATATCTTCCTTAACACAATCCGTGAACGCAACTTTGTGTTTCAGCTTGGGATACCGATGACATCGACCAGTGAGCATTACCTGTATATCAGTTGAAACCAATTCTCACTGTACCTCTCCAGTGTAAGCACCACGATGATATGTACTCTCAATACATGCTCAGCTCTACTCTAGTGGAAAATAGATTCATTTCAACCAGATGACAACAAAGGCGGCGTATTTACCGAGGAATCTTCTTTCGCAACACTTTTCCCAAAGTATAGGGAAAGGTACCTGAGAGAGGTCTGGAGTGCAGTGACCAAAATTCTGGACCCACATGTGAGTGATCACATCAATTCGCGCCATACCGCACCATTGACTTAGCATCTAGGGTATTGCGTGCACGTTGGACTTGGTTCACGGTTCTATGTCCGTCCGGACGACACGTAAAACTTTCGATCCATACATCATACTGAAAGCAAGGGACATAATTAAACTGCTTGCAAGAGGGGTTGCGATCACTCAGGCTCAGAAGGTATTACAGGACGATGTCGCATGCGATATCATCAAAATTGGCAATCTGGTTCGTAATAAGGACCGGTTCGTGAAACGGAGACAACGAATCATTGGACCGGATGGGAGTACACTGAAGGTGAGGATCACATACCTTCGACTTTCCACCTGTCGTTAACTCTTTGCAGGCCATCGAGTTATTGACCCAGTGCTACGTTCTTGTACAAGGAAATACCGTCAGTGTCATGGGTCCGTACAAGTCGCTAAAAGAAGTGCGACGAATAATTCTCGATTGCATGAAAAATATCCACCCCATTTACCGCATCAAGGTACGTTGACTAGCCTAGTTCCTTCTGCGGCTATATTGAAGCATTTGCAGGAGCTCATGATAAGAAGGGAACTTGCAAAGGACCCCAAGTTGGCAACAGAGTCCTGGGACCGGTTCCTGCCCAAATTCAGGAAACAACATCTGAAAACCTCTGAGAAAACGAGCAAGAAGAATGAGAAACTCGCTGCTAAGGATGAAGCACGTAAGGCTGCAGGTCTCGATGCATCGAGTTCCACCAAGAAGGAGAAACCGGCAAAGAAAGTGTACACGCCCTTCCCCCCGCCGCAGCAGCCTCGGAAGGTAATTTATTTTGTCGTTGTATCTTGGTTGATGCTGACGTTATGACCAGGTTGACCTTCAACTTGAGTCCGGAGAGTACTTCCTCAAGCCCCACGAGCGGGAGGCCCGGGAAGTCCAACAAAGAAAACAAAAAGTGGGTTTTAATTTCGTGGTCAATAACAAATCTCATTGTATCTGCAGCAAGCTGAGGCAACACTCAAACGACGAGCAGAAAGGGCAGAGGTATACGTCGCTCCCAAAGAAGAGGCGGCCCCCACGGTTGAAGAGAAGCGAAAGCGACGGCATGCAGAAGTGGATGGTGAGGATGGGACGAAGTCGAAAAAGAAGAAAAAGAAGGACGCTGCTGCAGAAGATACATAGGTGCAATGGACCTCCCAAACTTGTTGGTGTGTTTTCTGGTCAACGCATATACAGCTTGTTTTTATGGGATGTAATAATTCAGAGCTTGACTGAGGTTGAGTGGTGGTCAAAGCTAGGAGCTTATTCCCTCTGTGTTGTGTTTGTGATTTTGTCGAGACCTTTGCTAAAGCACTCACTAGTGTTTAAGACCAGTTGAAACGGATATCTGTCCATGAGCATTGGGTGAATGGGCGAGGCGTAATAACAGAAAAAGCTGCTTGTAAGCAGGTCTCGAACACTAACATCACCCAAGGGCACAGATCTTTAATCCCACCTGACTATGACTGGCCGAGATGGCCCCTGGAAGAATTATCCACAAATGCTACATTCCCACTATACACTCTTCAACCCACTGCGCCCTACCAGCCCTCTAGTATCTTCCAAGTACCCAACAACACCTTCCAGCACCCTCATAGCACCCATCCCCATACCTCTGACTGCACCCTCCAGCAGCTCGCTATCTTCCCACTATGCCCTGCCGCACAGTCGCGGACATCCTCATCAATCGTCTATGCTCTCGCTCTTTCGCTCATTTCAGAATGGGTAGGTTAGTGTTAATTGTACGAGTAGAATACATGTTTTGTACTAGCTACTCTGAACACCTGTTAAACATTTTAATCCGGCATCTTGGTGCTCATATCGGGGTAGAATGGTCAAAAGTATAGTCTCGCGGATCAGTTGGACGGGTTGACCTATCCCTCACCAATCACAATGGCTCGCCATTTCTTTGAAGATTAAATTGAATGTGTGTCCGCCAAAAAAATGTGCCTGATATGAATGGTAGAAGAACAGCCCTGACTACCTATAACGCAGCAGACGGCATAAAAATTGCACATGTCTCATTCAACAGCATAGCTAGTTATGTACATCGATATATAGCTCTGTTTGCTAGAGAATTCATTTAAAAACGTTTTTGGAAAAAGCAAAGCAAGTACCTCTCACGAAACGGATGCCAGAGACCCGACACCGGAACCAGCATAAATGCAATCCATCTTCACATCCGGCAGGGGGTGGTCACTCGTCCCTTTTAAGAGTGTCAATGCAGCATCGTCGATACCATATGAATACCCTACCAGCATGACAATACGGGATCTCGTCCTCTTTGTGTCCCCACCACATCACAGGCGACCACTCGTCTACGAGGTTCGCGATGGTCTGCACGTGGCCATATGCAGCCGGCTGGGGGCCACGCGGTCGGCGCAGTGCGACGAGAGTGAACAAACAGGCAAACACAGCCAGCGCGATACATAAGTTCCAGATCTGCAAGAATGTGAGGATGTTGTAGCGGTTTTACATGGGCAGCAAGTGCGAACCTGGGCAGTGAACATGCCTACCGAGAGACCCATTAGTTCCCCGTTCAAGGCGCCGCGAGATACCATGAACGAAAGCCCAAACATCCAGTCTGTGATTGTCGATGATAGTGTTCAATAACCCCGATAAAAATCAGACGCGAATAACTCACGGAGGAAAGGCTTCGCGGCGAAAAGTACTAGGCAGATCGGATGAGTGAAAATCGAGTTCAGCGGGTTCGTCGTCGTTCTAAGTCCTTTCCTTCCAGTAGCGCGTCTCCACTGCCTTTCATCTCGAATGACATTCGCGATAAGCTCCGAGCAATGCAGCCCAAGTGTCAACGGTCCCTGGACAACTGCCATGTTGACAAAGAGCAGAATCCACACCTGAATAGTGACACCTGGTATAGTATACACGATGTAATTGGACTGCATGCTGTAAGTCCCAAGCATGGGGATGAACGACCACGTTTGTGTGGTCAGCGCAACGGGAGACATTGGACCCGTGCCGGCGTGGTACTTGTGCCAGATATACATGACGAGTGCGGCCCATCCAGCGCATGCTACGACGATCCCCCATAGAGAAATGACAACTTTTCGGATGCTGGGGTGAGCATGCCACGCAGAAGGTTGTGTCTCTGACGGCTTCGCTGGACCTCCATCTGCGTCTAGGTCAGACACACAACGCATGCACCGGAGGGTAATTGGGGTCAATCGCGTATGGTGGACCAGTGCGGCGGTCAAGTCAAAAGGCGAGGAGCTCCACGTCAATATTTTGACAGCCCGCATCGCTGACAACGCGATCACCGCCTGGAGAAGGAGTGTGACGCCCAAAATGAGGAGAGGTAACCCTATGATGGTAACACCCTCCGAGGTTACGATCTGCGTCATCATATTTGCATTTGTGTCAAAACATACAATGAGTGATGTTGAGCTGTATGATATAATGAGGAGGACAGCCGAAACACCATTAAGCACGGCGCCATTTGGATTGAACCATCCACGAGCTGCAGTCAGAAGGCGCAGATTGGTGTTGAAACGAAGTCGAGACTCTGAGGCTAGCGCAGAACGCAACGAGATGCCGTGTACGAAGCCTATGGACTCGGTGCATAATGTGACGATTAAGTTTAGTATTAGGGCCATTGCCTTCATCTGCGAGTTCAACCGAGTTATTGTGACAGGATTGACAACGGTGGCCATATCTATCCCGGTCACTCCCCCGACTCCGTGATGGGCTAAAGTGACAATGCCTGCAACGATGCATAAGCAACTGAAGATAATTGAGCATGCCACTCCAACAAGAGCATATCTGCGACTCGTCAGGCTGCGGTCGTAGAAATCGGTTATATTCCCAGCAGTGGACTTCGCATCAGAGATTAATGAGTCAAAGCCCTGGCCATTCGGGAGTGCGTTATATGCAAGACTGGATGGATGCCAATTTTCTTCTGTATGTTTGGAAGAAGCTGTCATGAAAGGCAGAGACAAAAGGGCCAGCACATTACGGACATGCAGATTAAATTTATAACCTTTTACTCATGACCATAGCCTCTGGGTTCATGTGACTTCAATGGGTGGAGCATCGTGATGGAAGTGCGGTCGTGCGACGCGGTATTTAAGCGTGTCCAGTGTACAATTGATTTACGTCGCATCGTAGCGCGGCAATATGAAGTATACACGTCAGGATGGTGATGATTGAAAGTCAGTCAGGCCTAACCTCCTTGTACTGCACATACTAGCCGATGTCTGTCAATGAAGAGCAATAAGCAAGTATGGGGCCACTCGGAAACCTATGGGAAACAATGTTAGAATGCCGAAAGTGCTTGGAGGTGTGAATCATCGGAAAGTAGCAAAGATGTCGGGCAAAGATAGACCGCATACTTGTATGCGTAGATTTGTGCAAATGTGACTTAAAAAAATGCTTACGTTGGTGCGAACGACAAGTCGATCAATTGATGCAACCCAGGCGCGATAAACCTGTCCCTCTTCACCAATTGGCTTCCATAAGACTCCATATTAATAGCTAGAGCTGACTATTCTTCAAGTTCTTTTGTACAGGAGCTGTCACACTCGCATGCCAATAACCGCTTTGCTCTCGTCATTACCTAGTCTGTTGTATTCGTCAAGACTAGTAGCTTGCAAACTCACGTAGGACGGGCTCTGAGCTCAGAGTATGACATGTCTTGCGGCCAATAGAAATACAAGGCATATTTGAACTGGAATATTAATGTTGTGTTCCTTAAAATCGAATTATGCGAAAGCTTCGAGAGTTTGCTGGTGAAGTTGTTTCGTCGAAAGGGCGCGCGGTCGTAAAGTCCGTTGGTAGATTTTCGAGAGCTTCTAAAGCAGCAAGCGACAAAAGTGGTACGTACGGAATCAATGACAAAACTCATGGTGGGAGGTCAAAGTATACAGTTTGAGCGACGGTAGACACATAAGTATAAGTAGTACCACAAACTCCTAGGTGGCTTGAGCACGAGCCTAGTCTCCCCTAGTCTGACCTACATATATTTTGCTAACTTTCTACGCACAAGTCGAAAACCAATCGAAACCATCATGATGACAGTCAAACTGGTTATCTTATCATACTGTGCTCGGAGACATGGTTTTCAGGAAGGCTTCGTTTCACCTCAGTGGCGGGGCCGCGAGCCTGAGCCAAGGTTGGAGCGGGAATGCTCGTTAGAGTAAAAATGTTTCTGATGAGCACATGTTAAACATTGTTATCCGAGGTTATGGGGCTCACTTCGGGGTGGGACAGTCTCGAGTATAAGTTTACGAGTGAGCCAAACGACTTGTCATCTACCAAAATCACAATAATTCGGCAACTGTTTGAAGGTCGACTTGATTGTGTCCGCTAAAAAGCATGCCTCGTATGAATAATAAGACGACATCCCGAACTATCTACAATTTGTCAACGCGGCAGACAGCATAAAACTCGCACATCTCGTTGAACGGTGTGGCTGGTTGTGTGTATTGTCACAGCATCGTCAGCCCGACTGATCATGACGTAGCTCCTCTGTTTACAAAAAAGAAATTAAAAATGTCTTTGAAAAAGCAAATCAAGTACCTCTCACGAGACGGGTGCAGAGACCCAACACCTGAACCAGCATAAATGCAATCCATCTTCACATCCGGCAGGGGGTGGTCACTCGTCCCTTTTAAGAGTGTTAATGCAGCATCGCCAAAACCATATGAATACCCTACCAGCATGACAATACGGGATCTGGTCCTCTTTGTGTCCCCACCACATCACAGGCGACCACTCGTCCACGAGGTTCGCGAGCGTCTGGAGGTGGCCGTATGCAGCCGGCTGGGGGCCACGCGGTCGGCGCAGTGCGACGAGAGTGAACAAACAGGCAAATACAAAGAGCGCGATACATAAGTTCCAGATCTGCAAGAGTATGTGAGGATGTTGTAGCGGTTTTACATGAACAGTAAGCGCAAACCTGGGCAGTGGGCATGACTACCGCCAACGCGTACACTTCCTCGTCGATGGCGTTGCGAGATACCACGAACGAAAGCCCAAACATCCAGTCTGTGATTGCCGATGATGGTGTTCAATAACCCCGAAAAAAAATCAGACGCGAATAACTCACGGAGGAAAGGCTTCGCGGCGAAAAGTATTAGACAGATCGGATGAGTGAAAATCGAGTTCAGCGGGTTCGTCGCCGTTCTAAGTCCTTTCCTTCCGGTAGCGCGTCTCCACTGCCTTTCATCTCGAATGACATTCGCGATGAGCTCAGAGCAATGCAGCCCAAGTGTCAACGGTCCCTGGACAACTGCCATGTTGACAAAGAGCAGAATCCACACCTGAATAGTGACACTGGCACCTGGTATAAGATACCTGATGTAATTGGACTGCATGCTGTACATGGGCAAGAACGACCACATTTGTGTGGTCAGCGCATAGGGAGACATTGTACCCGTACCGGCGTACTTGTGCCAGATATACATGACGAGTGCGGCCCATCCAGCGCATGCTACGACGATCCCCCATAGAGAAATGACAACTTTTCGGATGCTGGGGTGAGCATGCCACGCAGAAGGTTGTGTCTCTGACGGCTTCGCTGGACCTCCATCTGCGTCTAGGTCAGACACACAACGCATGCACCGGAAAGTAACCGGGGCCAATCGCGTGTGATGGACCAGTGCGGCAGTCAAGTCAAAAGGCGAGGAGCTCCACGTCAATATTTTGACAGCCCGCATGCCTGACAATGCGATCACCACCTGGAGAAGGAGTGCGACGCCCAAAATGAGGAGAGGTAACCCTGCGATGGCAAGGCCCTCAGCAGGCGCCCATGGCGGCGATGTTGGTAGATTTAGGTTGACACATAAGAAAAGTGTGGCTGAGCTATAGGATATAATGAGGAGGACAGCCGAGACACAATTGAGCAGGGCGCCGTTGGGGTTATACCATCCATGAGCTGCATTCAGCAGGCGCAGATTGGTGTTGAAACGAAGTCGAGACTCTGAGGCTAGTGCAGAGCGCAATGAGATGCCGTGCACGAAGCCTATGGATTCGGTGCATAACATGACGATGAAGTCCAGTATCAGGAACGCTATCCCCGTCTGCATGTTCAATTGATTCGTGTTTTGGTTAGTGTCAACGACGACCATATTGGCCACCGCTACTCCTGAGACTCCGTGATTGGCTAAAGTGACAATGCCTGCAACGATGCATGAGCAACTGAAGATACTTGAGCATGCCAGTCCGACAAGTACATATCTGCGACTCGTCAGACTGCGGTCGTAGAAATCGGCTCCAGTCTCAGCAGTGGACTTCGCATCAGGTAATATCGAATCAAAGTCCTGGTGCGTCGTATGTAAGACTGGATGGATGCCAATTTTCTTCTGTCGGTTTGGAAGAAGTTGCCATGGGAGGAAGAGACAGAATGGTCAGTACATTATGGACATGCAAATTAAGTTTATAACCTTTGGATCATAGTCTCTGGGTACATGTGGTTTCAAGAGGGGGAGCATTGTGATGGAAAGGCAGTCGTGCGACGCAGTATTTATGCGTATCCGGTGTACTGTTGATTTACCTCACAGCGTAGCGCGGCAATACTGGATGTGAATGTGCATGTCAGTATGGTGATGACTGAAAGACAGCAAAGCCTAACCTCCTGGTACTGCGCACGTATCCTTGAACAGACTGGTGGTTGTGTCAGTCAAGAGAAGTAATAAGCAAGGTGGAGGGCCACTCGGAAGCATATGGGAAAAATTGTAAGAAGTCAAATGATGTGTGAATCATCGGAAAGTAGCAGTCATCGGGCAAAAATAGACCGCACATGCGTAAATTTGTACAAATGTGACTTCAAAGGTGCTTTTCTTGGTGCGAGCGACAAGTTGATCATTTGATGCAACACAGGCGCGATAAAAGTGTTCCTCTTCAGCAAGCGTCCATGCTGGACACTCCATGAATAGGTCGAGCTGACTGTTCATGCTTTGTACAACATGATACGGAGCTGTCACCCGCACGACAGTGATAATCGCAGCCGATTGCGTGCCTTCGCTAAGTTCGCTTGTTCTCGTCAATACCTAATCTGTTGTGTTCGTCAACCCTTGTTTAAATAGCTTGCAAACTCACGTACCAAGACAGGCTTCGCAACTAATGGTATTCAATGAGTGGGGGGCGGCCTGACCTCCAAAGCGCGGCTAGTCAAAGATTCCCCGACACCGTCATCGAGCAATGCACTGTCAATGTCCAAGTTGACAATACACCCTCTTGGTGGTCCTTGTAGTGTGTTAGTACTTGGGGTGAAAGTCCATGAAGGGGATTCATTTGCAACATGATGCTACCATAGACGCTGATTGCATACAGAGTGCAAATGTGATGGCAGTCGTCGGTAGAGGTTGCCGATGTTTTGATGTGCAACTAAAAGAGAGCGCGCTGATGAATCATTGGGCCAACTTGCATACGCAAGTTTGTTGACGGGCGCCGCATGCGAGAGATGCATCCTGAAGAATATCAATGGAGGCTGAGGAAACAAAAGATACCTGACATTTGACTACAGTTATAACAACTCATTTAACGAACCTCGATCTACTGTGAAAGTTCCGTTAGATAAACAAGCGTGCTAAGAGCTCCACAATTCTGCCAAGGGTAGACAAGTTATCAATAAGGACCTACTAGAGAGTGCTTCTGCCTGGTAGCAAGCCAAAAGTGCAATTTGGCAATGAAAATAGTGGTGTAGCACTCGTTGAATCACATTGAGGGGCTTAGGAGCCACGAAATAATAGACTGCAATGAATTTGGCGGTCCATTACAGAAAGTGCGGAAGTACAGTAAGCATACGAGATCCTCACTTCACGAGCGCATTGCCCCTACGCAATGTGTCAGTGAGAGTTACACGACGTGAATGTCGCACATACCTATTGACCATAGCTTGTTTGTGTGCCAGCTCCTTGTCAGTGAGAGCTTTGCTGTCTCCGTTGACAACAGCAATGATCTCTCGGGCCAAACGCTCCTCCACCGTCTTCCCACTCTTGTTTTTGCTGGCGGCCAATACAGCATGAACACCGGCCCTTATGCGCTGTTTTTCTGTGAGAGCAGCAGGTCGTACAACGTTCTTTCCTGAGCGCTTCTGTGATATGCACTTGACAGCAGGGGAGGCGGTAATGAGAGCGTGACGGAGGATGGGTAGCGGCGGCGCGCGGGTGAGCGCGTGAATGTAAAGGAGGGTACGGGAGACGATGCGCTCTGCTCTTGCACGCTTTCCGTGCTGAAGCAGAGAGGATGCGAGGAAATGAAGAAGGGGGTCAGATGCTGGCGGAATGAGCATTTGTGAAGCGTCTGGAGTTGGATTCGGGATTGGGGGCGCGGGGGGAGACAATATATCTGATAGCGATGAAGAAGCATTCAGGTCGAGGCCTGATGGAGACCCCATTATAGAGTCGAGCAACTCTACACTCTTGTTGAGCGTGTGTTCATCGGTGAAAGAACTATTAGCACGGCGAGCAAGGACTGGGAGCGTGTGTCTCAGCGCAACAAAAGATGGTGGTATGTGTTGAGGACATGATAGAAAAAAGTGCCTCGACGCGCAAAATCTCGCTGGGAGCATGGCACCAATATTAATGATCACGAAGAGAGCCGGAAGCAAAGAATCTAGCACACGCCGACCGACGCAGACAAACATCAGTAAACCGACGCTTCCGACGCTCTCGACACCACTTTTCATGCCCATTCTCGAAAGTGGGCTTCGCAAACAGAATGTCTTATTACTTCGAGCACTGAGAGATGTTTCTCTCACTGGTAAGCCCAAATTCTGTTTCCGTCGCTCAACGTTGAACGCCAACATAAATTTCGTCAGCGGGCCATAGGACGTTCCGAGCGCGTACGGGAAGGCGCACATTTACTGTTCTCGGCTTCGAGAGCTCAGCGGATGATACTTGTGCAGCCGTCGTGACGTCTTCGCGTCAAATACTTTCAAACGTTGTCGTAAAACAGCACGATCTGTGAGCTCACGAACTCCTTCTGTGACCAGCATATGTTTGACCCGAAATCATTTAGCCACGAAGGTTTCGGCGGCATCCATCCATCTGTAGCTATTGAAGCGCACCAGCGTAACATGGTGAATGCGTTCTTTTCTCTCAAGTCGTTTGCTCCGACTTAAGTCTTTAGCCGGGTGCTGTTAGAATGGCCCTCGAACAGGCAAATATTAACATTCACGACGTCGACGGTATTGCATTTACGCGAGGTCCAGGCATGTGGGCATTCCCTTTAATTTGCAGCAAATGTTCCTCATATAAACCGTGTGTAGGAATTGGAGGTTGCCTTAGTGTGGGCTCGAATGCAGCAAAGTCGCTCGCTGCTGCCCTCGGTAAGCCTCTGGTCGGTGTCCACCACATGGTTCGTTCGCGCATTCTCTTTCTTTCAATCACCACACTCATCCATTTATTTTCAGCAAGCCCACGCTTTGACCCCTTTGCTCACGACTCCAACCGCTGATCTCCCGCAGTTTCCTTTCTTGACACTGCTGATCTCTGGAGGCCATACACTTCTACTTCTAGCTTCATCGATTACCTCGTTCCAGATTCTTGCAACAACAGCAGACGCTAGTATTGGACGTGCATTCGACAAGACAGCCCGAGCACTTGGTTTATCTTGGGGAACCAGAGGTCCTGGTGCAGCGCTCGAGGAGCTCTGCCGCATGACAAACGAAGAGCTGGAACCCCTACCCGACATTCAACCGTTCACCGTGCCGATGCCAGGAAAACTCGCCTTTTCCTTCGCATCCCTGCAGTCTTCAGTAGACCGCCACATTTCTCTCATGGAAGAACCTCTATCCACTTCACATAAAATTGCCTTGGCTCGTGCATTCCAGACAGCCGCAGCCCGTCAAATTTGCGCCAAGCTTACGTTGAGCCTTCAAAAACTCGAGCTGAAGGGCTTGAAAGTGAGGGATGTTGTCGTTAGCGGCGGGGTCGCCAGCAATACCTTTTTACGTGAAAGGTGAATTGTTAATGCTCGATTTTCATTCTTTCTCACGCTCAGCTTTCGTAGGCTCCGAGAAACACTGGATGGTTACAGCTCTGATGAGCGCATATCGCTTCATTTCCCCCCGCTGGAATTATGCACAGGTCAGCGCTTCAATATGTTGATCGATTCACTGAGTCTGAAATTTGATGCAGACAACGCGGCGATGATAGCATGGGCTTCGATGCATCGGTTCCTTGCTGGTGACTATGATGACTATACAATAGACCTTCGTGCCAAGTGGAGCATTGAAGATATCTTAGTTTGAAATGCCTTGCAGATGTGGCTAGTCATGTGATCTTCCCCGATGTACTTCTCGACCATACAAGGACTGCTGCCAATCCCCGATTTTCACAGGAGGTCTTTGTCGAATACTAACACCAATCATTGTCCAATTTTTTCAGCAACCTTCTGTGCAAATTCCGAGTGGCTTTATGGCTGCGTGAGACATTGAGTCGATTTGATACGCACTTTATAAGTATAAATTTCTCTGTGACGAGAATTTTGTCGCGCCATTGCAACGTGGTTTTCTTGGTCGCACGTGGCGGATGGCAAGGCCACCACGTCTCGGATCCCAAGCGTATGTGGTATGTCGAAGGACTTTAGTTCTAGGTAGTAGTGATATATGAAAATGGAGGTATGATAAACTGGGTTTCCCTCGTCTCCCACCGCTGTGATGATTTAATAGACAAAGACTCTTATGTGTTCTATATCGCGAAGAGACGGACGGACAACAATGCATACTAGTACAGGTCTATCATACCGACGAGAAGGAATTCGTCTCTACCGTCACCTCAATGGGGCGATGTGGCTAAAGCGTGACAATCAGTACTTTTCCATCGCCAGAAACGCAGCTGCTGACCACGGCAGATCGAGTAATATGCATAACCTCATCGCCGGAATGTTTGAACGTGTTCTTCCGGGATCCCTGAGATTCCTCGTCTTGCGACGCCTTGATGTTCAGTTCCGGGCGGTAGACCGCGTGGCGCATATGCATGTCAGAAGAATTGTTATTGGTATCTGTGGTAGGCTGCAAGTAGCTTCGCGCGTTCAGGAGTGCGAGGAACGAGTTGACATATACTGAAAAGGAACCAGTAATCAGCACAATTTTATGAGAATGATTTGGCCATACATTTAGCCAGTAAAAATTCAACGCCGAGGAAGACAAAGTTATTCGGCATCGCTGCGCACTGTAGGTGACCTCAGGGACAAGATGGACAGTACAAGCATTGGAAGCTTACTGTAATCACAGCCGTCATTGAACATATGCTGCATGAAATATGAGTCAAAGACGTGGACTAGTCTGGCGGGAGGTATACCTTGTCAGACAACCCGTGTTAATAATGTAAGCCATGAACTTTGTTATTATGGAATCGGTGCTAAGAACTCCATGTTAGCATATTAGATCCTTTGCAGCGAACAGACCGCTCCTTACTTAGAGAATCCAGTACGGGAAGTAGCGAGGAGATAGCATAGCGATGAAGCAATAACGAGATCGACAAAAGTAACCGTGGCCAAAGTCAGGTATGTCGACCACTCGATTTTAACAAGATCCGAGAACATGCGACACTGATACCTACTCCTATCAGCAAGTCATGTAGTTATGGAGTACGCTGTTTCACTCACACGGCCCAAATCATGGCTGGCATTGAATTAACACGATGAGTTGACAACAAGGGTACCAGTTATCTGAACTCTCACAGATGGCAACACCTGAAAAATGTTCAAGATCGAGCGAAGAGGAATTGCAGGTGATAGACTTACCAGAGGCTAGGATTACGATTATGCCCTGATATTGGATCATCAGAATCAAATGCCATTATGCATGATCGTCAATTTCAAACCCACCACTGTTATAGGGAGGGCTCTTGATCGGCCCTTGGCGACTAGGTACATTACATCAGTCGTAGAATATCATTGATAGGGAAACACACACCTAACCATATGCGATAGGCATACAGACTGCGAACCAATAAAAGCGTTACTTGTATCCTTCAAGTTGTATATAACAGTACTTCGAACTTACACATGTACCCCATAGACGATTAAAACCTGCAGTGCATATGTAGGACAGATCGCAGGGCATAGGAAATGCAACTTACATCGATGATGATCTGAAGCTGCACGAACCCATCAGCATCGTAGTAGAGGCTGCACGAAGGCACAAAGCAAAAACTCACTTTGAAGCTCCATACAATGATTGTGAGTGCACTGATGTTGGCGTAGTTCGTCACCAAATAATAGTAGATGCAATGGACTATTAAGAACATGTGCAGAGCATCGAGTATCCTAAAAGTTTAGGGGACGGCGTAACCTCGACGCGATCGACAACGGAAACGGGAAAGTATGCATACCAAAGCCAGAGGACCTAATGTAGCGTCAACAACTGAACTGACGGAGAGAAGCATGAACGCACGGCCAGCTTGTTGAATGTGATCCCTGTGCCCTTGTGCGCCTGAAAGTAGAAGAAAGCTTGAACATTGGTCAGACCAAAGAGCCTGTTCCGTGAGATATATTAGAACTCGGTGAAGCGCCAAGTTTTGTAGGTATGTAGTGTACTGACATTGTTGCAATGATGACCCCGATAAAAAGTGCCCCAAACGTGTTCCCGAGTTGGAGTTGTGGGATGAGGTCCTGCGTTGAGGAAGACATTGGTATTGACTGAGGCTTGAGCCCCTTCGCCAGCAAAGCAGCATTTGCGCCGTACTATATATCCCACAGCCACATTGGGACAATGAGGCCATGGGATGGCCGCTATCTAGATCTGGTATGAGATTGAATGTATAGCTTCTGTGCTAATAAGTGGGAGCATGCCTTTCAGATATGATAATACACAGCCTCACACAGTGCCAGAAGGAGGATGGAACACCGCTTCGGAAGTTCCAATGTGCCATCGTGATCTTTCCATGAATGGTCTGTCGGAATCGCCAGTATCATACACGCAAATTCCTGGTCTATCAACAGAACTGGCAGATGCTGATGGCAAAGTGAGATTAATAGCAAATTGGGCAACCCACAAGGAGAAAACACGAATTACATTTCGCGCCATACACAGCTTTCGGTGGAAGCAAGGGGATCCATCAGGGTATTTGATGATGAATTTCAAGTTATCATGGCTTCAGCGTCCAACAATCATTCGTAAAGAAGGCACTGATGTAATTCGAGGGGTTGATTCCACGACCTTCGCTGTACTTGACTTCGACTGGTAATGATGGTACCTTGAGTCCTTGACCGGGGTGACATGACACTGTGGGAAGTAAATACCCTGAAAGTAAACGTGAGAAACCCTGAATGACATATCTCAGTGACTACGTCACTTGGCAGACTCAGATATTCCCAGCCGAAGTGGTTCTTTCCTATCTTCCTATTTACGCTTTGAATTATGCCATATGCATGATGCATCGAATCTCGAGAGTGCAGATACTAGCTTGCGCTCACTGCATACTGCTTAGCGCCGACCGAAAGGGATCAGGAAAGTCTAAAAGTCTCACCGGTTTACTGATGGGCCAAGTGTCACCACAAGAACAATATTCATACTTGCTGTGGTCGACAATTTTAAAACAGGCTTAAGGTAACTCAAAACACGGACACTCTGTCACCGCATATCTCAATGGTATATCAAGCGCGTTATACACCCATCGAGTTCACCACTCGCAGACGATCAACATGCCCCTGATCCCAAGTGACCCCAGTTTGTGGTCACTCGACATGTATCATGTTTTCAACTATTTCGTAGGTTCGTGGGGAACGTCGTTGGTGTTTTTCGCTCTATCGTTGACTGGGGTTTCGCAGTCGCGTCATCGTCTGCTGTGGTGTACGACTGGGGTGAGCAACATCTCTTATGGAGCGAATTATTGATGACCTTATGGTATTCTCTAGTACTGACATTCGGTCAAGAGGTACGTTGATCCCATTGCCGACCAGCCATCTCACTAGAATGATTTTGTAGTACGAACTAATCTGGGTAAGCATATCAGACTCGGGACAGCGTCATGTATTTATTAATTTGGGTCAGAGGCAGCGCCGTTCCCTCATGACTGCTCTATATATTATCGTACGTGGCTTCTGTTATAAGCGTAGTGGGCAACCTGTGCTGAATTCAAATATTATAGGTGCGCTACGCTGGAATACTATACTCTGTGTGGGTCTGCAAAGCTAACAAGTGGGCGCTGAGCTGATATACTATCTCTCACATTCAGCAGCAACGTGTTGTGTATGTCTCGTAATGCACCGGCTCATTATTTTCTTCTGACTGGTGGCACGCAGTAAATCTCCCGGGATTCTTGACGACAGACATGGTAAGTATTCTGTAGCTACAACTACCAACTGATTACACTTCTACGTATGTAGGGGTGAGTGGGATTTTCGACCAGCTTGTCCGTTCAATATGCTGACTGAAACAGTTGTGAGTTTCTCGAGACATTCAGTTTTGTGAGGCTCGTCATTAACTGGGCTTTGTCAGGTAATAGTGTGAACCTCGCACTCGGGTGGGCAATTTACGTCATAAACTCCATGCTGAATGGCGAGTTGTCCAGCTACAGTATCTCAGTTTCATCAGATCGACTGACATGTGATGCAAGTCATCATGATCTCTCGGTTACATGCCATGTATCAGCAATCCAGAAAGATGCTGATCTTTCTCTCTGTGACCTACACCTCTCTCTCGATTATATGCGGAGTGATTGCCGTAGTAGCAACCAGCTTTCTTCACACGAGTAAGTCAATGAAAAACTCTAAGCGCATCAGGCTCATGCAACGAATACCAGAGGCGTTCCTCTACGGCACACAGTGCGTTTTCGAAGTCGATAGCAGCCAAGAACTTCGGATGTTAGAGACATATTGTAAGGATTGCCGGTTCTCTACCACCGGAAACTGCCGATCCACCACTCACCTCAACCACCACCTCAGCTCACTGCCAACGTCGACCAGCATATTCCCGTCACCCCTTCACTGTCAATTCCGTGTCGTTAAACGACACGTTCGATTCTCGGATCCGCTTTCTCGTCACCGTCACCCCATTCAACCTACTCGTCTCAAACCCGTCAATAAAAACTTATGCGTCCCTCACCATTTCGTTATACAATACCATTCACACCACCACTCACTCAGTTTTATCACCCTTTTTCTTAATATTCACTACTCTACCCTGTCAGGCGCGACGCCACTCCCTTCAGCCTCCGTCGCCACATATTCGTTCGGCTCAATCGTGCCCGAGGACCCTTGCCGTTTTGCAGTATAAGTAGCCCATGTACAGTCCTTACATCGAGCACAATAATATTCAGCATCGAAGTCTCATTCTCGCACTCGCTATCCAACAGGTTCCTTCTTAGCTCATAACTAACATTCCTTATCATCACGCTCTCGTCTGTATCAACTAACTATATAACCTCCAGCGGTCTACACACCCCCTTCCTACTCGCGCACTCTCATGCGGTCTTACAATATACACTCGGTACTGTATGGGAGACCCTCTCGCTGTGTCTTGCACTCTGGATTGTTGTAAAACACTTCCTTGAATTGCGACCACAATGGAGAGGACCGGCTGTCATTAGTGATTGTTTCACGGTGTTAGTGAAAAGCCACATCCTCTACTTTGCATTGTGAGCGCTTGATTTGAATGCGGTCATCTTTCCTGCTGATTTTTTCTCCGTGCCAGCTATACTGCTGCTTCTTGCTTCAACCTTGGCTTGATGTCTCCAAAGATCATGGTATGGCAATCTATGGCTGACATCTACATTTGAGCACTCATCCTCATTGCTACAGGACTCATCTTCCGTGGGAGCTCAGAGCTATCGCGGTATTCTTGAATTTGTTACGCTTCTGCAGATGTTTGTGGTAGGACCTCGACTCATCCTAAGCGTTCGAGAATATCACGCCAAGCTCGTGGCCGGCTGTGAGGAAGGAACATTTCAAATACCTACAATTGCTTTCCAGGAACACATTGAAATGTCAACTGGCAGCGATGTGCAGCGCGCGCACGAGATATCTCCAAACGATTAATACCTATCAGATACGTACCCTGTACTTGAAATGTAATTTGTGTTATAGTCTTTCCGGGGTGGGGCCCCGTAATTCTCTCGCTTGCGCTGCCATACTGGTACAAGGACTGCTGGGTGAAACTACAACCCCGAACTCAGTCTTTGGATTCCGAGGTAGGAATGAACTCAATTAGACGGTCACGTGTCACAGTCGGTGGTTCGGTGTCGAATTGAGTTATCAGATTCCTACAGTACTCGAGAATTGCCGCCTGCATCGACAGAAACCTTGCTTGACCCAAACATTAAACTCAAGGAGTTACAAAGTAGACGCCAGTTGTATAGAAATTAAAAACATATGAATCAAAACATTAACATGTTGCCGGGCGCGCGGCGAAGCCATATAAGGAGATCCATTCTGGAACGGGTCACGTGAACCCCCGGAAATCACCGGTTGGTC
Source organism: Suillus clintonianus (assembly GCF_016758775.1). Taxonomy (NCBI): domain Eukaryota; kingdom Fungi; phylum Basidiomycota; class Agaricomycetes; order Boletales; family Suillaceae; genus Suillus; species Suillus clintonianus. The sequence continues at coordinate 293,078 of NW_024539237.1, forward strand.
GAAAGTTGGCTATTAATTATGGGGGTCGTAGAAACCTTGTCAAGCAAGGTAATCATATTTTTGAGACATACATGTCTTCATTATCATTAGAGTTTTCTTGCAATCTCTCGCCATTCTGTGCCATTGTGTCGGTGTTTTATATTACCACGTATTTGGATATAATTCGAGGATATTTGGTCTGATTTTGCCAAAAATTTCTATCAAAATCATCTCATGGCCGATTTCCTGATGACTGTGTGATGATTTAATAGATAAAGACTCATGTGTTCCATCTCGCGAAGAGACGGACGGACAACAATACATTGCATGCATACTAGTACTGATCTATCACACTGATGAGAAGGAATTCGTCTCTACCGTCACCTCAATGGGGCGATGTGGCTAAAGCGTGACAATCAGTACTCTTCCACCGCCAGAAACGCAGCTACTGACCATGGCAGATGGAGTAATATGCACCACTTCATCGACAGAATGTTTAAACATGTTCTTCCGGGATCCCTGGGATTCCTCGTCTTGCGACGCCTTGATGTTCAGCTCTGGGCGGTAAACAGCGTGGCGCACATGAACTTCAGAAGAGTTGTTATTAGTGACTATGGTAGACTGCGAGTAGCTTCGCGCGTTCAGGAGTGCGAGGAACGAGTTGACATATACTGAAAAGGAACCAGTGATCAGTACAACTTTATGAAAATGCTTTGGTCATACATGAAGCCAGTAAAAATTCAATGCCGAGGAAGATAAAGTCGTTCGGCATCGCTGCGCACTGTAGGTGACCTCAGAGACAAGATGGACAGTACAATCATTGGAAGCTTACTGTAATTACAGCCGTCATTGAACATATGCTGCATGAAATATGAGTTAAAGATGTGAACTAGTCTAGCGGGAGGAATACCTTGTCAGACAACCCGTGTTAATAATGTAAGCCATGAGCTTTGTTATTATGGAATCGGTGCTAAGTACTTCATGTTAGCATATTAGATCCTTTGCAGCGAACAGACCGCTCCTTACTTAGAGAATCCAGTACGGGAAGTAGCGAGGAGATAGCATAGCGTTGATGCAATAACGATGTCGACAAAAGTAACCGTGCCCAAAGTCAGGAATGACGACCATTCGACTTTAACAAGATCCGAGAACATGCGACACTGATACCTACTCCTATCAGCAAGCCATGTAGTTATGGAGCACGCTGTTTCACTCACACGGCCCAAATCATGGCTGGCATTGGATTAACATGATGAGTTGACAACAAGGGTACCAGTTATCTGAACTCTCACAGATGGCAACACCTGAAAAATGTTCAAGATCAAGCGAAGAGGAATTGCAGATGATGGACTTACCTGAGGCTAGGATTACGATTATGCCCTTATATTGGATGATCAGAATCAAATGCCATTATGCATGATCGTCAATTTCAAACCCACCACTGTTATAGGGAGGGCTCTTGATCTGCCCTTGGCGACTAAGTACATTGCATCAGTCGTAGAAATTCATTGATAGGGAAACACACACATAACCATATGCGATAGACATACAAACTGCGAACCAATAAAAGTGTTACTTGTATCCTTCAAGTTGTATATCACAGTACTTCGAACTTACACATGTACCCCGTAGACGATTAAAACCTGCGGTGCATATGTAGGACAGATCGCAGGGCATAGGAAATGCAACTCACATCGATGATGAACTGAAGCTGCACGAGACCGTCAGCATCGTAGTAAAGGCTGCACGAAGGCACAAAGTAAAAACTCACTTTGAAGCTCCATACAATGATTGTGAGTGCACTGATGTTCGCGTAGTTCGTCACCAAATAATAGTAGATGCAATGGACTATTAAGAATAGGTGCAGAGCATCGAGTATCCTAAAAGTTTAGGGGACGGCATAACCTCGACGCGATCGACAACGGAAACGGGAAAGTATACATACCAAAGCCAGAGGACCTAATGTAGCGTCAACAACTGAACTGACGGAAAGAAGCATGAACGCACGGCCAGCTTATTGAATGTGATCCCGTGCCCTTGTGCGTCTGAAAGTAGAAGAAAGCTTGAATATTGCTCAAACCAAAGAGCCTGTTCCGTGAGATATATTAGGACGACAGGACTCAGTGAAGCGCTAAGCTTTGTGGGTGTATAGTGTACAAACATTGTTGCAATGATGACCCCGATAAAAAGTGCCCCAAACGTGTTCCCGAGTTGGAGTTGTGGGATGAGGTCCTGCGTTGAGGAAGACATTGGTGTTGATTGAGGCTTGAGCGCCTTCACCAGCAAAGCAGCATTTGCGCCGTACTACATATCCCGCAGCCACCGCAGCTACATTAGCCATGGGATGGCCGCTATCTAGATCTGGAATGTGATGGAATGTATAGCTTCTGTGCTGATAAGTGGAAACATACCTTTCAGATATGATGATACACAGCCTCACACAGTGCCGGAAGGAGGATAAAACACCGTCGTGATCTTTCCATGAATGGTCTGTCGGAATCGCCAGTATCATACACGCAAATTCCAGGTCTATTAACAGGACTGGCAGATGCTAATACAAAATGAGATCAATAGCAAATTGGGCAACCCACAAGGAGACAACTGCATTTCGCGCCATACACAGCTTTTGTTGGAAGCAAGGGGATCCATCTTTGATGATGAATTTATCATGGCTTCAGTCTCCAACAATCCTTAGTAAAGATGGCACTGATATAACTCGAGGGGTCTATTCCACGACCTTTGCTGTACTTGAATTCGACTGGTAATGATGATAACCTGAGCCCTTGACCGTCGACGCGGCGTACAGGCGCATCTGAATCCGAGTTTGATGTAACGCCTTGACAAAGTTAGTGATAAGGTCAGCGCTCGATTATGTAGTACAGCGTCCAGCCGCAAAATCATACACCTGAATTTTCCAATATCCCAAGCCCAATTCTCGTCCTATCACTCGTTCCGCCCCAGGCCATCCTTGCTCTTCCGTGTCCCTTTTCGTGTTGCGCCTGCACCCCGGGCCTGTTGGGCATAAATTTCGTGATGCAAAGCCTCCATCGCGAGGCCCTCGCCTGGCAAGGCGTGGCACATCACTTGATAAAGCTCAACACTCGTGGCAAATTGTATGCAGGCGAGGACTTTAACGAGGGTCACATCGATCTGTACCGTGAACTTTTACTTCGGCTAGTAGGTACAGCTGCATGACCATTCAGAATGATGATAGCATGATGTGCTTCGAAGCATCGGTTCTTCGCTGGTGACTATGATGACATACAGTATACCTTCGTGCTAGGTACTAGAGCATTGAAGATATCAGATGGCACTTCCTCGGCGTACTCCTCGATCACACCTAAGTATAAAGGGTCCGCGCACCTTGTTCACCGTTAGCAATATTGAGCTGAGGTCGCGATCGAATTAAGACATTTCATTGTTGCATGGCGTAGTATGCTGTATTACTGGGCAGTGTAAAGGCTTGGAAAGGCCTACCTGAATCGAAAGTCACGGGAAACTGACCACCGCGCTCTATTTGTCAGCAAAATCGACCTATAAGGCAGGAGCTTCTCGAGTACCTCGTACACCGCAAGAAGTTTGAAAACATCTATATTAGGTACGACGTTAGCGGGTTCTGCAGGACCTACTCTTTTATTTTTGAGCTCTATCTCTGCAGTTTCCGGAGTGGTCCTGCTTTCCATATGCATTTGGATATCATTCGAGTATATTTGATCTGATTTTGCCAAAAATATCTAGCAAAATCATCTCATGCCCGATTTCCTCATGACTGTGTGATGATTTGATAGATTAATATAGATAAAGACTCATATGTTCCATCTCGCGAAGAGACGGACGGACAACAATACATTACATGCATACTAGTACTGATCTATCACACTGATAAGAAGGAATTCGTCTCTACTGTCACCTCAATGGGGAGATGTGGCTAAAGCGTGACAATCAGTACTCTTCCACCGCCAGAAACGCAGCTACTGACCATGGCAGATGGAGTAATATGCACCACTTCATCGACGGAATGTTTAAACATGTTCTTCCGGGATCCCTGGGATTCTTCGTCTTGCGACGCCTTGATGTTCAGCTCCGGGCGGTAGACGACGTGGCGCATATGAACTTCAGAAGAGTCATTAGTATCTGTGGTAGGCTTCGAGTAGCTTCGCGCGTTCAGGAGTGCGAGGAACGAGTTGACATATACTGAAAAGGAACCAGTGATCAGCACAATTTTATGAGAATACTTTAGTCATACATTTAGCCAATAAAAATTCAACGCCGAGGAATATCAAGTTGTGTGGCATCGCTGCGCACTGTAGGTGACCTCAGAGACAAGATAGACAGTACAATCATTGGAAGCTTACCGTAATCACAGCCGCCATTGAACATATGCTGGATGAAATATGAGTTGAAGATGTGGACTAGTCTGGCGGGAGGAATACCTTGTCAGACAACCCGTGTTGATAATGTAAGCCATGAGCTTTGTTATTATGGAATCGGTGCTAAGTACTTCATGTTAGCATATTAGATCCTTTGCAGCGAACAGACCGCTCCTTACTTAGAGAATCCAGTACGGGAAGTAGCGAGGAGATAGCATAGCGTTGATGCAATAACGATGTCGACAAAAGTAATCGTGCCCAAAGTCAGAAACGTCGCCCACTCGATTTTTAGAAGATCCGAGAACATGCGGCATTGATACCTACTCCTATCAGCAAGTCGTATAGTTATGGGGTACGATGTTTCACTCACACGGCCCAAACCATGGCTGGCATTGGATAAACACGATGAGCTGGCAAAAATGGTACTAATTGTTTGAACTCTCACAAATGGCAACACCTGAAAAAATCATCAAGATCGAGCGAAGAAGAATTGCAGGTGATAGACTTACCTGAGGTTAGGATTACGATTATGCCCTAATATTGGATCATCAGAATCAAATGCCATAATACATGATCGTCAATTTCAAACCCACCACTGTTATAGGGAGGGCTCTTGCTCGGCCCTTGGCGACTAGGTACATTACATCAGTCATAGAAATTCATTGATAGGGAAACACACACCTAACCATATGCGATAGGCATACAGACTGCGAAACAATAAAAGCGTTACTTGTATCCTTCTAGTTGTATATAACAGTACTTCGAACTTACGAATGTACCCCAAAGACGATTAAAACCTGCGGTGCATATGTAGGACAGATCGCAGGGCATAGGAAATGCAACTTACATCGACGATGATCTGAAGCTGCACGAACCCATCAGCATCGTAGTAGAGGCTGCACGAAGGCACAAAGTAAAAACTCACTTTGAGGCTCCATACGATGTATATGAGTACACTGATGTTCGCGTAGTTCGTCACCAAATAATAATAGATGCAATGGACTATTAAGGCCAGGTGCAGAGCATCGAGTATCCTAAAAGTTCAGGGCACGGCGTAACCTCGACGCGATCGACAATGGCAAGGGAAACTATACATACCAAAGCCAGAGGACCTAATGTAGCGTCAACAACTGAACTGACGGAAGGAAACATGAACGCACGGCCAGCTTATTGAATGTGATCCCTGTGCCCTTGTGCGTCTGAAAGTAGTAGAAAGCTTGAACATTGGTTAGACCAAAGAGCCTGTTCCGTGAGATATATTAGAACGACAGGACTCGGTGAGGCGCTAAGTTTTTTAGGTAGATAGTGTACTGACATTGTTGCAATGATGACCCCGATAAAAAGTGCCCCAAAAGTGTTCCCGAGTTGAAGTTGTGGGATGAGGTCCTGCGTTGAGGAAGAGGAAGACATTGATGTTGAGTGAGGCTTGAGCGCTTTCACCCAGCAAAGCAGCATTTGCGCCGTACTTATATCCCGCAGCCACATTAGCCATGGGATGGCCACTATCTAGAGCTGGCATGTGATGGAATGTATAGCTTCTGTGCTGATAAAGGAGCATACCTTCAAACATGATGATAAACAGCATCACACAGTGCTGGAAGAAGGATGAAACACCAATCCGGAAGTTTCAATGTACCATCATGATCTTTCCATGAATGGTCTGTCGGAATCGCTAGTATCATACACGCAAAATTCAGGTCTACCAACAGAATTGGCAGATGCTGATGCAAAGTAGTAAGATCAATGGCAGATTGGGCACCCACAGGAACAAAACACGAACTGCATTTCGCGCCATGCACAGCTTTCGGTGGGGAAGCAAGGGGATCCATCAGGGTATTTAATGATGAATCTATCATGGCCTCAGCCACCAACAATCATCGTAAAGAAGGCAGTGATGTAATTTGAGGGGTTTGTTCCACGGTCTTCGCTGTACTTTCACTGATAAGGATGGTACCTTGAGTCCTTGACCGTCAACGCGGCCCGTGCACAGGCGAGTTTGATGCAACGTCTTGAGAAAGTTAGTGACAACTTAAAATAAAACTTATGAGCAATACCTTCTTTGAGTTTCACTGCGGGGGCCCGAGGCCTGTTGAGCACTGGTGTCACAGTGAAAACAATGATACAACTTCACCGAAAAATTAATACTCATCACGATGCATATGCCAGTGGGTCCGCAAACGCGTAAACCATGATACCTTGTTTCAGGTCAGCGCTCAATTATGTAGTAAATTCCTCCCAAGCCCAATTCTTGACTCGTTCCGCCCCAGGCCGTTCCTGCTCTTCCGTGTCCCTTGTCGTGTTGCGCCTGCACCCTGCTGGGCACAAATTTCGTGATGCAAAGCCTCCATCGCGAGGCCCTCGCCTATGCACATCACTTGATAACGCCCAACACTCGTGGGCAAATTGCATGCAAGCGAGGAGTTTAACGAGGGTCATCGATCTGTACCGTGAACTTTCACTTCGGCTAGTAGCTACACTGGCAGCTGCATGACCATTCAGAATGATGATAGCATGATGGGCTTCGAAGCATCGGTTCTTCGCTGGTGACTATGATGACAATACAGTAGACCTTCGTGCCAAGTACTAGAGCATTGAAGATATCAGATGGCACTTCCTCGGCGTACTCCTCGATCACACCTATAAAGGGTCCGCGCGCCTTGTTCACTGTTAGCAAATGAGCTGAGGTCGCGATCGAGTTAAGACATTTCATTGTTGCATGGCGTAGTATGCTGTATTACTGGCCAGTGTAAAGGCTCGGAAAGGCCTGCCTGAATCGAAAGTGTCCACAACGCGGGAAACAACAACTTAACAAACTTGGAAACAATGGACACTGCCTAGCTTACTTCAGCGCTGCTTCAGCAGTCCAATATTGATCAAAGTCTCTCCTCCTAGTCAAGCCTCGACACACGATGGCGACTGCAGATACCCAATGGATGCCTACAACAGGTCGACACTCAGTAGCCATAGGAACTTCATTGAGGCGTGCACTCAAAGCCCGCAAGGGCGTAGCTCCACCCAAGCGCTCTAATCTCCCCGACAAGGACTTCTATTCCTTCAGGTGTAAGAATCCTTTCACTGTCAGTTTCTGAGCGTGTTGAAAGACATGTGGTAGATAATTTCAAGCCAGAGTCAATAGAACCCAGCAGGTCTGGAACGGTTGAAGTCAAACGCGGGAAAGACTCGACTAGCGTTTCTCTAGAACGCCCCAGCACTCAGGTATGGCGTATGTGCCATGTTCAGCTTTCAAGGCCATTGATGATCTTGTTAGGCAGGCGAAAACCATCTTTTCAAGGGAGCTGAACAGCCGGTAAAGGAGTATGATTGTGTCCTAATTTATGATGAGGAATTGGGAGTGAGCACGCGTCCTCTTCATGCAGCAGGATCCACCTTTTGACACTGCTTCAGACATTCACTCTTGAAAAGATAGAATGTTTCATGGGCTTTACATACGACAAGAAAGTCTCTTCTTCCAGCGTTGCCCGGAAGTCTCGTAAGTTGTCTACACGGTCCTCTATCGGGTATTGTCATTTACGTTCGGTGACATCCAGCCTTAGCAACAACTCCTCCCTCAGGACAGATTAAAGACACGAAAGATCTGGAGAAAGAACTAGAACGTGATCTTTTAGGCTCAGATGCTGATGGTGAGGCCGTGGATGACTTCGATGACGTTTTGGCGAAAGTCACGGGGGAAAGACGAGAGGAGGAAGAGGAAGAGGAGGGTGAGGAGATCGAAATACCTCCTCGCAAAGCTCCTTCGCCACCTCCAAAACCAAAAGTGTCCCGCCCTGTCGCTCCACCTCCAAGAAAGCACGAGTCTGAACCAAAACCCAAACCCAAACCCAAAGAAGTGCCGAAAGCGAAGAGAGAAATCAATACGTATGGAGGAGATGATTTCGACTTGGAAGAAGTTCTCGATTTTGGTGTCCCCGCTCGCCCTTCAAAACGTCCGAAGCCGTCTGTCTCAATAGGGCTAGCCTTGCCAGGGACAACGCCTTCTTTCGTGCCTCCTGCTCCTCCCACTAAGCCTGCAGCAGAATCGGACTCTGAAGAAGACTGGGATGAAGTCACCCACAATGATCCAGTGGAAGAAGAAATAGATCTTGACGCCTTCGGGCGGGAGATGGAAGCAGAACTTGAGGAATCTGACGATGACATATTAGCGGCAGCAATGTCGCCAGATCTTGAACCAATGACAAATGTCTCTGGACGACCCATATCATTAAATCAATTCGCAGGCGGTCAACTCAGTGCGGATGAAGATGATACGTCATCCAGTGAGGATAGCGACGAAGATTGATTAATCCCTTTCCTTGCACTACGTTCTATCGTTGTACACTTTTTGCCCTATCGATATCGTCCACTTCTACATATCAATATTCTCTAAGGTCGCCAGCTCGGTTCTGATGTACTTTAGATATATGTGCAATATAATTCGATCCAGCATCTCATATCTCGTATTAGCTCTCGACCTTTATCCCGAACCCGTAGGTGACACGACACTCGCGAGAATACCGCTAGCTTCAGATGGCGAGATGGTTCTGGTCACAGCCGTCCAGCTATTGGTGGCTGTGGTGGGAGCCGTAGTAGACAGTACGGTTGAAGTGACGACGGCACTACTCGAAACTGTGACGGGCGTCAAAGTGACGGTCGTTGGCGCCGCGAAAGACGTTGTAGCGTTTGTAGTGCCATTGTTGACCACAGTAGAGTTGAGACCAGGACGAGCTGCAAGCGCCAACGCATCCTGCTGATTGTCAACGAAGAGCATCGTTGGACCTGCGACGATGGTGCCAGTCGCAGCATCGCGGATGTTATTCGCCAGGGGCTGACTACTGTTGGTCACGAACACCAACATAGAACCAGTTATGTTCGCCGGGACGCTGCAGTTAGATAATGGCTGCGAGATGGCTGCAGACAAGCCACCAGCGAGGAATTGACAGGACAGTTGCTGGGTTAAAGTGACGTGTAAGTTGTTGCGCAACAAACCAATGAACATAAACAGACCTCTGCTGGAATAGTTCCATTCAGTGCGGCAGAGGTGAAGCTCAACTTCGTTCCTGCTTGAATGGGGCCAGTACTATTCAACTTGAGCGGAACATTTGCTAAACCAGGGCGTTTCAAGGTGAGCGAGAGGACAATCAATTTGCATAGATACGTACCTGGAATTCCGAGGCTGCATCCGGAAATCAACCCCCCTGTCAATGCAAGAATCTCAGATGGATTCAAAGCGACATCAAACGCCTGAGGGATCGCGGTGGCCCCTGCCAGCAGATTAAGAATGGTTTGGTGGCGCGCTTCAACCGTCATAATGGTGGCAGCCGCGGTGGAGAGAACCGTGTCGTTGATCAAGGTCAGGGCACCGAGGTAGGCGCTTACACCGACATTTTCCACCAGTCTCGCTGAGGCTACCATAGTGGGCACATCGGTGAGCAAGGAAGCAACATTGAATGTACAGTTTTGTATCGTTTGGCCGCCCAATGCAGTAATAGCCGACTGAGTGGTGCCGGCGTTCAACGTGATTTTCAAAGAAGACACAGATGACTTGACTTACCTGTAATGTACTTGCGTGTGTGGATTCATCTTTAAAGATGGCCTGAAACTGTTGCACGGGGATTTGGGCCGAAGCAAAACCAGCTGCCGTAAAATCCGACTGATTGAACTTTTGAAGGGCCTGCGCATAAAAAGTGGACTCCAGCTGCTCCAGCACGTTGGCGAACTCTGGTATATCGTGAGCACTTGACTTAAACACTAGGTGGAAAACTCACGAAGAGCCACTAATGTGGAGGAACTTGTAGACCGTGCTACTGGAAGTGCTGTGGCTGGAGCTAGCAGCTGAAGGAGGGCGAAGCCAGCGCCACAGAGCGAATATAGTGAAGTGAAAGCCATGGTCCGAAAGTTAATGAATATTGTACGAAAAGGCGCAAGACGAGATAAGAAGGAAAAGGTCAGGTGCACCTGTGCAACCCGAGTTGAAGTAGATTAGGGGATCCTGGATAGCGCAACAAATCATGAGCTATGGTCATTAGAATCTATGCACCAGACCTACCTCAAGGGAAAGCCCACGAACAATGAACGGAGGTTGCAGGAAAGGGTGGGCAACGCAGACATGGCATCGCGATAAATGTTGTTTTTATCTCAGACATTGGTGATTGGCTATGCAACAATGCACTGTTGTTGCAGAGACGGGACCAGATTGGGCCTGGTAACATTTTGACAGTTGCGTTGCCATCATAGTTACGGTGGTCCGTCGGGACTCGGCACGATAAAAAAAACACTTCAAATTTCAAATTGGATTTGCAGCTAAGACATACAAGACACATCTTCTTCGACTCTTCCTTGACTCGATCTCTCGATGATAAAATAGTGACACACAGCTATTGAGTAGCTGTGTCAGTTTTGCGCATGTCTTTGACACTGTAGATGGCCTGATTGGCGAGCCATCTGGAAACCAGTGCCTGCGCCTCTGCAGGTTTATCATGAGGGACGTGTGAAAGGGTCAGACGAAGGTCACAGCCAGAGCAAAGGAAGGACTCATCATGTGGCCGGCGCCCAGCACCGTAGCAAATGTCAGAGGGCCAGCATTCTTGGTTTCACCTGCCTTTTCTCCATCGACGTACCATGACTTCCAGCTCTCTTTCACGTACGCAGAACGTCCCGTCCAATCTAACTTATCCACCCACAGCTTGTTTGCAATCCAGTTGCACTGCCAGTCATAAGTTCCGGCATAAATCAACACTCTAATGTTCCTTTCGAGGAGGGCTGTAACATAGTCTTGGGTATGGTGTGCCCACTTGTCAAGGTGAGAGACGAAGTTGCGCCCGACAACACCAGAGCAGAGAGAAAATTCACCCGGGCTCTGAGCACCAAGCATCTTCCGTGTCTCTGGCGCATCAAGAAAATCTCGGATAATGGCGTCTCCTGCATAGCACAGTTCTTGGTCGTCACACGTCTTAAATTGAGTAAAGTAAGCAAGATACGTCATGCTATTTTAAGGAACCACCAACCATTGAGACATCGTACACATTCCGGTCTTGCATCCAAAAGTAATTCAGTGATGATTTGCAGCAGATCTTGGTTCAACTGACCACTTGCCCAAAATGCAGTGCTAAGCTGTGCGTCGCAGAAGGCAACAGCGGCCCCACAATTCATGTGATCAAATTGGTTGATGCATCCATCACGCATGAAAGCTTGACACCGAGGTAACTATAAAATGTCGAAAAACAAAGTGACAACGATAAAAATAAATACCCACCGCCGACTTCATGCGCACACAAGAGCTGATTTGTTGGAATGGTATTTCAAGGGCAGCAGTGCCGCATTCAATCTCATAGCGCCCTTGGTATAAACTACAATTCATGAGAACTGTTGAAACTACAGTAGAGTAATTTACTCACGTTGAGATATCAGTGATACCATTCCCGATCAGGATACTTTGAAGGTTGATGGTCGGTCGTCCCTCTGCCTTTGCAATTTGATTCTGGTCGTAAATTTCGCTGGCAAAGACAGGAAGATACCGTCCCTGGAATGAAACATTATCAGAATCAGAATAATGCAAGACCATGTAATATGTTACGTGCGCCATAGGATTCGCCAGCAAGATGCAATGGTCTGCCCTCAAATTGTTTGAAAACCTCGAAAAAGATTGTGATGAATGCATGCACATTCTGAGCAGCATCCTCCGTCGTCTCAACTGTTTCACCAAAGTCGGCATATGAGTAGCCTACCCCAACTCTATGTTCATCGGATCAATACCAAACGTAGGTGATGTGACGCATGTACCTACGGTTGGTCCAGGAAGAAAATATTGGCTTCCTTATTCCACGAGTATGGGTTCCATGTGGTACTATTTGGGGATGAACCACTGACGTCGATGCTACATGGCCCTAGCGTTCAAACTGTTTGGATGAATCATGTCATATAGAGTGATGCCCGCACCAAGTTCAAATAACAAGCCAAGCGCGGCAGAACACCCGGGACCTGTGAGTTGTAATGAAGGAAAGAAAGAAATTAGCAACATAGTATGTCATACCTCCATTGATCCACATCATCACATCATCTTAAAGATAACGTCAATCAAATATGCAGAAGGAAGCCCAAACAACAACTACGTACCAGTTTCTGGGTCTCTGCGGCTTTCAAAGAAGTAGAAGAACAAGTGCTTTGCTCCCTGATCGACATCAAGATAGCCGGTGTAGACACTAAACGAACATTTAAGTGAACCTCTTCTACCCATATCTCGTCCAGCTTGAAGCGCTTACGAAACAGTGGGATCGCAGAAATCTGACTTCTTGATGCGAACGGAGTGGTGAGGGAAACGGGCAAGAGACAATGTTGTGAAAGAGTCCTCGGATGTAACAGAAGCCAGGGCATGGGGAATTGTTTCATTGAGGAACTTATCATCCTTGAAAGCCACCTGCTTGTGAGCACCAATGCCGACAGCTAGTGCAAGTGGAACAACTAGTGTCAAGAGCCTGATAAGCATATCTGTTGGATGTTCGAATGCAGCGAAGAGTCACGATTCCAGATGATATGTTCTTTAAATACCGTCTGGAACCGAGACTGCTCGGACTCCGACGGCGACAGTAGCTGCAGCGAAGGGAAGTTGCACATGCCATGTACTTGACATGTACAGTAACAGAAGTTGCACGCCCGGGTCTCGGCGACGGTGTGACACTGGGTGATATATATGTCACACATTTCCCAATTAGGTCCGGCAAACGCCGGTGAGTGTAAGTGTACATCTTTAGTTTTTCTTATTGAGTTCTGCAGCAAAGATTTGCGATTGGTTCTGGTTATTCCACTCTTTCAATATGCTGGTGTTGTACGAGACGGCAATGGGCTATTGCCTGTTCAAACTGTCTGACTCGGCCAAGCTCGAGTCAGCAGATCTGTACAAAAGTTTTGAAACGCCAGAGAAGGCGACAAAATTGTACGTTCATGATGTTCGTATACTGGATGCCGCTAAAACTGGCTTGATGGACAAGATTGAAGCTGAAAGCGCTTCACCGTTTCACGTCGACAGCTACCGCAGTAGAGGATCTGACTGCTGTGCAGGAGGGTAAACTTGGAAAGGGTCTGAAGAAATTCTTGACCGAACAGGTCGTGGAGAAAGCAAAACGGAAAGAAACCTTGGTGGTGGTCGACCCAAAACTAGGTGCGTTGCATTATCGGTGCCAATGTTATGCATGCATCTTACATTTGTGACAAGCCCATTCCATCTCAAAAAAATTGAGCATCCAAGTCACCTCTCCTTCACCAGAAGACCACAGTGACTTATGGAGGGGTATCCGAAGTCAAATTGCCGCATTACTTGACGGCCTTGACCCAAAAGATCTTGCTACCATGAGCTTAGGTCTCAGCCATTCGCTCTCGCGGTGAGTTTATGAAGTCAAACTATTATAGGCGATGTATACGACATATTTCGGCAGATTCAAACTCAAGTTCTCTCCCAATAAAGTCGACACAATGATCGTGCAAGCTATTGCGCTACTGGATGATCTCGATAAAGAGATCAATATATATTCCATGCGAGTGAAGGTAGGAGAGTTTATCGAATCTTAATGACTAAAGTCTCATTTGGCGTCGAGGAATGGTATGGATGGCATTTTCCCGAAATGGGGAAGATTATCGTTGACAACCTTGCCTATGCTAAGGTTGTACGATTAATGGGTAAGTTTGGCGTACTCCTTCAGTTGACCATTCAGCGCTGATATTTTTTCGTCCAGGTTTCCGCACGAATGCCGCTACGACAGCATTTGAAACCATACTGCCGGAAGATCTCGAAGCTGTCCTAAAAGCTGCTGCTGAAATATCCATGGGAACCGAAATATCTGACAGCGATATTCAGCATATACATGCACTATGTGACCAAGTCATATCCATAACTGCATATCGTGCGCAACTTGCGGAGTACCTGCGGAATCGTATGAACGCAGTGGCACCAAACCTTACCGCACTGGTCGGCGACCTTGTTGGGGCACGGCTTATATCACACGCTGGAAGTTTGTTGAGTCTGGCGAAGCACCCAGCTAGTACGGTGCAAATTCTCGGTGCAGAAAAGGCTCTTTTCCGTGCCCTCAAGACTAAACACGATACCCCGAAATATGGACTCATCTATCATGTGAGTTGCCGATCATTCTTATTTGTCCAACCCGCTTAGCTTGTATAGGCCTCCCTCATTGGTCAAGCACCCCCAAAACTGAAGGGCAAGGTAATTCACTGCTCTAAGAACTACAAAGAATTTGTCAGGCTGACATTGCCATTGAGATGGCCCGTATGGTTGCTACTAAAGCCGCACTTTCGATTCGTGTCGACGCATTGACGGACGCTGATGGCAAATCAGAAGAAACCGCTCCTTCAATAGGGCTTGAAAACCGTGCAAAATTGGAGTCTCGCCTACGTGCACTGGAACACCAAAACGATATGTCTGGTGTACGAAGATTTGGAGACAAAAGTCAACAACCGCAACGCTTTGAGATGAAGGGCCAGACGAAGACATACAACACGGCTGCAGATGCTGTAGACTTGGTTCCAGCACAACGTGACCCTTTGGAGCTAGCAGTCCAAGCTGTTCTCGACGTGAAGGAGGAGAAGAAGAAGTTGAAGGAGGAGAAAAATGGGAAAAAGAAAGCCGAAAAGGAGAAGAAGGCGAAGGCGGAGTCGGATGATGACCAAATGGACGTCGAGGAGGACGGGCAAAGCAAAGCCAAGAAACGGAAGAGAAGAGAAAGCGAGGTTAATGGTTCTGAAGCTCCCAAGGTAGGCAAATTCACGCTCCCACCTCCGCTACTCAACCAATGAAACTACAGGAGGATGGAGAAACGGAAGCAGAACGCAAAGCCAGGAAGAAGGCACGCAAGGCGGAAAAGGCTGCGGCAGCTGCAGCTGCAGCTACTTCTCAAGTGGACGGTGACCCACCCAAGAAGAAGAAAAAGAAGGCGGAGGTGTAGTCTGGCAGAGTGGCATGAGAGTTGTTATCTGTTGTTATTTCTAGCCTTCACGTTGCCGCCATCTTACAGTATTTTGAATTTTCATTCGATTGAGAAGCTCGCGATACAAATTATTATAAGCAAATTGATCACATGAGGAACTGAGGAACGTCTCACGCAGTTGCACGTCTTTCTCCTGATGTCATCTCCTTCGTCGTGGCCAGTTGTCGTTGTGACAGGTGCAAACAGGTGTGGTGAACCAATTGGTTCTTATACTGGGTCTTTCCACTGAGACATTCTACAGCGGCATTGGTTTAGGAATTTGCCAGCGTTTGCTTGTGCAGCTGATATCCAAATCCCCGACGGACGCCCAACCTCATTACGATTTCCATGTCCAGTCAAAAATAGTCGACGGCGTCTCTTTCAATGGATTGACTTTAATTCTTGCTTGTCGGAGTAGACAACGAGGAGAGGCTGCTCGCGACAAATTATACCAGTTTGCCGACGAACAAGTTCGTCAACATGAAACGTTTCCAGGCTACGATGGACATGCGGAGACCTTCAGGAAACATCTTACCATTGTGGTCCATACCGTAGACTTGTCTCGCATTCAAACGGTCTTCCGGTTTGCTGACGAAGTCACCAAAACGTGAGTATTCGGTGGCAGTCGCATGCAAATAGTTGACGGCACTCTAGGTACCCATATGTCTCGCATCTCATTTGCAACGCAGGAGTCGCTTCTTTCGTCAGCATCAACTGGTTTTTAGCTATCAAGCAACTCGCCACGGACTGGATCGAGGCAGTGACGGCGCCTATATACTACACGCAAGAAGTTGGACAACTCAGTCAAGATGGTTTAGGGTGGGTATGGCAGTGCAACGTCTTTGGACACTATGTCCTGGTGCGTGTAGCTAACCTCAAATTGATTTCATGTGTTGACTTGCTCTAGTTTCGAGCCCTGAAAGCCCACCTAGCAAAGTACCAAACATCTACGGGCGCTCGCGTGATTTGGATGTCATCTCACGAATCAAACCCAATGTATTATGATCCTACAGACTGGCAGTTAACCAAATCTGCACATTCATACGAAAGCTCGAAATTCCAGATGGATTTGATCGCCCATAATCTGGACCAGGCATCACTCCAAGACTCTGATGGGTTGCCCACGCGACACCTGACAGTACTACCTGGTGTCGCTGGCACAAACATCGCCAGCGCTCTTTTGGGTACCTTCTCGTCAATCTGCATGTTCTTGTCTTTCTATCTCGTGAGTTATGTACCGCTATAGTTAATCCACTGCTGATAGTTCTAAACGCCATAGGCTCGTTTTCTTGGATCTCCATACCATCTCATTAGCGCATTCAAGGCATCCATCTCTGCAGTCCATCTCTGCTTAGTGCCGTTGGCTTTCCTTCCCACAGTTGACCCGACAGAGTTTGATGATTCAGACCCTACAGCTACGGTTGAAGTGGGTGTCCGTTATGTCTCACAATGTGGCAGATGGGGAAAAGAGCATGTTGGAACGATGAAGCTGATGCGTTCCAAAGAGCAGAACAAGCAGTGTGATGACCTCTTGGATCACTGCGAACGTCTTTTCACGACATTTTGTGAAGCAGAGGGACGCCCAGTACCTTCTTGACGACCTCCATCAGAGATATCTGGTCGATAATTATACCTAGCTCTTCGACATGTGTTATGATCGAGCGCATTATTAGTGATTGTGATAGTATTATATTAGGCGAATAAATTTGGAGCCACTGCCCACTCAAGATTGCGAAGGTACCTCCACTGCAATTGTTGGTGTCGAACGAAACAACGGGATTGTTCGTATATTATCCGGTGCAGGGCCCATGGCCTCCATCTTCTTGCGATCACGGTCAGTCTAAGACAAAAATAAGTGCTCGGTCATGTTGACCACTGCATGAATATGAACTCACTGTGACGGAGCTCGCCATGCCCCTCTCCAAACCTTCCAGCAGTGTACATGCCTTGCAAAGATCATTACTAGACATGTACCCACATCTTTTGCATGTTTCTACGAGCAAATTAGTATTATTACAACTGCGAAAATGATATCCACTGACGCTGGGCCTTTTGAGCTGCCTTTACTTCTTCCTTGACTTCAAATGCTTCCCCAGAGTGAATGATATCTATGATGGCACTGGGTCTAGCAGCTTCTAAATCTTTCAAAAACGTCCGTGCGTGTCCTCGATAGGCATCGGGTGAATATATACACTCTGTTGAAAAATAATCCAGTTTTTTGAAGTAGGCATACCTACAAAAACAAGCCAGTCAGATAAAAAAAAACTGCCCTTTCGCGGTACTTACATGACGATTTCCTTCTCGTATGCGTACTTGAAAGGCTTGGATCGTTTAATTGTATCCTCTCCCTGGGTACAAATTGAAGTACACCGCCCAAGTCGAGCAATGTCACCACGCATGACTAAAAAGTGGTCAATACAGTTCCATAGACATTAAGTCAGACGCACTATTCATGAGGACAGTCTCCGCAATGTCATCTGCGTTGTGTCCAGTGACGATATTATCAACATTCAAACTAGCTGCGCCCCTGTCAAGCGCTTGCCTGCGAAAGACGCCGCAAAAGGTGCAGTTGTTTTTCTTTCCTATTTGTGCAACTATTTTGTCCATAGTCCAGCCATAAAGTTCATCATATGAGAGTATCTTTAGGGGCATGTCATATTGTTGCTGATTCCGTTTAACTGTCTGCATGAAGTTTAGTCAATACGCGGGATCCTCTCACGTAGCGCGCTTAATAGCGTACTTCTAAAGAGTCATCTCTGTAACCTGTGATCCCTTCATCGATGGACAAGAGAAATAAATCGAGGCCATAATTGTACCGTTCATTCAATGTCTTCATAACGTACGCAAGGACGGTCGAATCTGCAACAAGCAATAAGATTCCATATCGATTCATGATAGCAGCCATACCTTTCCCGCCTGAAGCACCGATTGCGACTCGATCGCCTGGCTTGAACAGCTCTGATTCTGTAATTGTATGATGGACTTCTGTTTCAAAGACGAAGAAGAAGCAATTCTTGCATATCTGCTGCCCGGTCTTAGGGCGTTTCAGAATCGCCTTAGCGTCACGACATAGGGAGCATGATGTTGGTGCCATGTAGTCTTGTCCGAGTCACCAGCCTGAGTGGACGTGGTGGATCATTAATGTGATGCAAACCTGGGCTGGGGTCCAAATAAAGTCCAAATCCGGCATGTACTATTCTCGAATCCCGGGGTCCTCCTTATGCTTATTTTTCGAGACTCGAATTGTTTATGTTCTGCAAACTATCTTCCTGGTCGACATGCCAAACGAAAACAGGAAACGAGGGAAGAAGCATAAGAAAACGCAGGAACATAGCCAACCTTCCCGCGACACTGGCAGCACCGATCATGCACCCCAGAATTCCGAACGACCGTCATGGATAGTCCCTGCACAAGAATCGGAGGAGGACCACTCGGAGGCACCATTTGGTTATGTAGACCCTGACATCAAGGCGTATTTCAGAACCGTCGATGACCAAATCCGAACTTGGCAGCAGGAGAGACCTTATGAGGAGGATCAAGCCGCAGACCTCGATCCCAATGAAGGTTTGGAATAGCAGCAACGATACGGAAAGGGTCTAACAATGCTTTGCATCTAGCAAAACGGATATTCCTGGTTGCCGCACTTACTGAAATGTCTGAAAAAGAGAAACAACTGGCGACTGACCCGGATTGTTCTGTTGTTTTAGAACGCATGGCGTACTCCATGGATGACTTTGTTCGAAGGGTGTTTTTGGATAGTTTGAGCGGATCGTGAGTAGGAGCAGTTCTTTGTAGTTTGCCTATCCAGATGTCAAGTAATTTGTAGATACGAGGCGCTCATCAAACATCGTTTTGCTTCGCATGTCTGTCAAACACTGTTCACAGTAGCAGCGGACACCGTCACGCGCGAAGTAAGCATACTTATCTTACTGATCCGTCAGTATTCGCCCTAATTGGTTTCAAGACCAAGGGCATATATCCATCTGTCGCCGATTCCAAGGACAAGGGTGAACTGCGAACTCTGACACGCCTTATCTTGGACATATGTGAGGTTTGTCGCATCTTCTGAGCAATCCTGTGCCGCAATAAACTCTACAACAGGAACTCACACCTGTCTTCACGTCCCTTGTAATGGACCCTTTTGCCTCGCATGTTCTCCGTGCTCTGCTACTTTTGTTATCTCCCTCAAGTTCTGCTACAAGTCATAAAGCACAGTCAAACATGCGGTCGAAGAAAAGCAGTGCATGGAAGGCCCGTCAGGGTACCATGAAATCTGTATTCGCTGACAATAAGAGTCACGATCATGTTAATTCTACTCGATCGGTTCCGAAGGAATTTCACGATGCTGCTACCAGGTTTGTACGCGTCCTAAAGAGCGAACTCAGCGACAACGAGGTCCGCGCATTGGCTGCCAATAAAGTAGCCAGCCCGTTACTCCAGGTACATCACATACAACATCTATCCTGATGCAAACTGATCGACTTTGTAGCTTATCCTTGAGGTTGAAGCCGATCATGGTGAATCTTCATTGCCCGACTCTCTCATGGATCGTGTCCTGGTCGGGATTATCACACTCTGTCGTGAGTTCCCTGCCTCGCTGTATGGGGTATCTCGATCATGTATTGAATGGTGCCAGACAGAAACCCTGATGAACAACTGGAGGCGTCTGACTATCTTGTCACGCTTCTTCGAGACCCGACTTCCTCTCATTTACTGGAAACGATGGTTTCCCGTTGTCCTGATCCCGCGTTTACGGTGCTCTGGGCGACTTACTTCCGGGGGAAGCTTGCGAGGCTAGCTACACACCCCGTGGCTAACTTTGTGGTAGCCAAAGCTGCAGAGAGGTTAAATCCCGCGCAGTTGAAAGTTGCTCTTGAGGAGCTCGAGAGCTCGTGGAGTAAGGTCATTGGTATGTAATATTCACCCACCTGGCTTACTCGTTCTTATCATTTCGCATAAACATAGCATCGGCAAGAACTGGAGTGTTACGCGCCATGATCGATAGAGCATGCAAACTTCGTGTTCACGAAACGGATATCTGCCAGGTATGGCATAGCAATTCTTAAAGTTTGCTAAATTAAGGCAATTTTGATAGGCTGTTTGCAGTACGTTTGAGCTATTGGAACCGAAGGATCGTAATCACCTCGTGTCATGTGTACTGGTTCTAAAGCCTCTTCGGGTGACTGATTTTATGCTACATAATGACATCAAACTCATGCACATTTCAAAGGAATACATGGCACCAGGGCCTACAAAACACAGCTCAGAAGATGCGCAGAAAAGCTCGAAAAAAGGAAACATGGATGATTCGAAGGAATCAAAAGTCCAAGGTGCCTTAATTCTGCAAAGTTTACTTCGACTCAGTGAACCACATTGCATGATTGTTACCGAGAGGTGGGTTAGGCGTTATGTTGAGTATACCAGCATTGACGTAAGCGATGACAGCATCAAGTCCCTCCCCACAGAAGATCTGATCTTATTATCTCACAATCCGATAAGCTCTAGGGTTATAGACGTACTCTTTGAGTCCGAAACTGTGCCTTTTAAAGTGAAACGCACTTTCGTCATGTCCCTCATCGGCCATTACCACACGTTGGTTGATGACCGAATAGGAAGCAGAGTGGGTGATAGGTGTTGGGCTTTCGCTGATCCATATTTAAGAGTAGGTTGTTTGCTTCACTGTTGCACTCGGCCTCACAAATTGTTGCTGCAGGAAAAAATCGCGCGCTCTCTTATAGTGCACGAACAGTTTCTTGCAGCGTCTTATTTTGGAAAATACTTCGCTCGAAACATCAATTTATATCTTCTACAACGACGGCCGGAGGAATGGAGAGAATTGCAATCACAGAGCAAATCAAGCTCTGGACCAATTACATCACCCTCATCTCTTCCTTCAGCGCCCTCTCAGGCAGCGCAAAGGCCAAACTCTAATGATGCCGAGGTCTCTCATCTTTCCAAGTCATCCAAGAAACGACGAAGCCGGCCTGAAGACGAGATCGACGCTGTATTCAACGCAAGTCTGGGAACGAAGGTCAAGCGAACTGCCGTCAGTGCGACCGACAGCTCTGAGAAATTAGTTGTGCAAAATTCAATGGATCAGGGTCTACAGGATGTTCTGGGAGCGATACGAGCGGCTCCGGGTGACGATAGTAGCCGTGGGAAGAGGCAGAGGAAGTGTTGAATGTATCTCTATCGAACCACTTGTTTTTGCTCCACTATTTATTCTCAAAAGAAAAATAAACCGACGGCGATTCCACGCCTGTCCTCAGGACCAGGTTGCTTGCATAGTACTTCTGTGTGTAATGGCGGGGGCTCACAAGGTGTGATCGTATGGCTTTACCAGTCATCGATGTACTGACCCAGCATTTTCACCAACAGCATCAGAATGAAGCTCAGCAATATTGCGATTCTTCATTTTTAGTTACAAACGTCGACTCTCGTAGCGCCGCGATAGTCAATCATTATCAAACACACATCGTATCGTATGTACACGTGGTGGCAGTCAGATATTCAAGGACAATGCACACCACGATCAAACCGCAAAACGGCTCATCTTCTGCATTCGTTTGACGCGGTTGTTTACCTCCGTCTGTAGCTCGGTGCGGAGCCTTTGTCCGCGTGCGGTCAGGTCATTTTGGGCGGAAGCGGCTAGCACCTGGTCAATCAGGGTATATGGGAGCCAGGTGACACTAGCGGTTTTCTGGGGTGCACGCGACAGCGCAGTGTTGGCCTAAAGGACAGCTTAAGGAAATGAGGATGAAAAAAGGGAAAGAACGGACCTTGCGCAAGAGCGAGAGGGTGTGCTCTAGTGCGCTCTCGATAATGTCGTAGCGGAGACTTGTTCTTACAAGATATTCGTGATGGTTTTGCTGCACATAAGGTTAGCACATTTATTCGGGATTCGTAAAGCTGATGAAAGGCGGCACATACTTCCAGTGAGTGAATCAACCAGGGAGGAGGAGGCAAGGACCTATCGGACGACAGAATTGTCTCAAAAGCGGTCTTACTGTACTTGTAGTCCGTCTCTGCGCTGTCGTGACGCTCAAGCGCGACACGGAGGTACCGCCAGCCACGGTCGGCA
Organism: Suillus clintonianus; assembly: GCF_016758775.1. Lineage (NCBI taxonomy): Eukaryota > Fungi > Basidiomycota > Agaricomycetes > Boletales > Suillaceae > Suillus > Suillus clintonianus. The sequence continues at coordinate 315,475 of NW_024539237.1, forward strand.
GGGCTGCCAGGCCACGAAGAGACGTTGTCAGTGAGTAGCCAATCTGATGTGTCTTCTTGGCTGTGTTTTCTTAGTGAGTGGCACAATTCACGGGAATGAATCGGGAGGGTCAACTCACAGTACAGTCTCTGGGTTGCGAGATAGCCGTAAACACTGGCTTGTTAATGTCGCAAATAATTCACTCATATCAACATCGAGGCTCCGAGCAGTAGCCATCGCCATGTCGAACTGGTTTGCTTGGCCCAATCGGAGCACGATCGATGCCGGCGAAAGCAGAACGTCTGATGCGGGTAAAGTATTTACGTCAGAATAGTGAGTCAAACGAATGTCTAAATTATGGAACTAGCCTGCAGCAGACAGAAGTGCGGGATCTCTTCGGATCAACCACAATCGAGCTGAAAGCAGCGTGTAGTCGTACTTAATGTTGCTGAGATTGACAATCTCTGAATCTTGTTTGTCCCCAGTAAACGTTGAATCGGGAATATTTTTTGAAAGCTTCCGTCGCTTGTGAAACTATTGATAAACGTCAACATAGAAAGCGTGCAATGCGGAGAACGACAAAAAAAATTAAAATTCTGACGACTTACCTCAGCATCAATCATGCCGCTCGGTGGAGTTTGTGTCACGACCCAAGCATATTTGGTGGACAAAAGAGAAAGAGAATTGATAGAGAGCAAATACGCTTCAAGCTGCTCTTCCATCAGAGCGATAACGTCAGTTGACTGAGCGGTGTTTTCTTGGAATTTACGTGCGCGCTGATACATGGTCCGCGCGGCTGGATCAAGGGTTTTAGAAGTGATGCGAATTTAGACGGTCCAAAACTTACCGTTGCGATGGTCCCCTCTGCGCGTATACCACGTGTAGAGTATTCTGGAGTAGAATGGACGTGCTCGAGGGTCCGTGTTGCGCGCTTTGAACGCCAATGCATCTTCAATCTCAGCCGAAAAGGTGGCAAAATTGAAGGACATCAATTGCTCGATTGTGTTTTCCTCACACATTCGATAAACCAGCTGGGAAATGCATTCCCTTTTCCTGTGGCCGTTGTGAGCGAATTTCTGGGGTTTAATCTAAAGACATACACGCTGTCGTATGGGGTCGCGATAATTGCTGAGTATGCATCTTCATAGAAGCCGAGATCTATATACCCTCGAATGAGGCCGAACCACAGTTCAGATGCGTCAACGTCCTGAGGTGCAACAGACAACGCAAGCCGAATGAAGGACACTTCTTGTTGGGTCAAGCCATTTGACCTGAAGATGGTAGATGCATGGATGTAAAAAGTAAATTCAGAATCGAAGAGCACAGCTCCAGGCAAAACGGAGGCTAGAGTTTCCGCATCCTCCAAGGAAAGCCCACTATCATCACCTATGGGAGAACAATTAGCACGAAACTGTCGATTTCAGGCGACACTCTCACCAAAGCTTCCAGCAACTTTTTCCATCAGCTGGGCGGCATCTTCAGCGCGACCAATATTGATGTACAGGCACGCAGCAATGAACACTACGCCCGGTGTGCGCGGTAGCCATGCAAGCATTTCGCGGGCGACTTCGTAGTATCCCCAAAGGCGGAGGCGTTCACAGAAGAGCGCTTCAAACTGCGTCACCCGAGCAGGGGAAGTAGACTGAAGCATGCCGGTCGCGTCCAAAAAACGATGGGCTGCCCTTGGTAGTTCAGTCGTCTCACCGGACTGGCCTGCAAGGCGGTGAAGTAGCGAAAAAGTGGGGACAAAGCGAGCCTGATTCCTCGACACATGCATATTGCTCATTCGAGCAATTACATCGTCGGTGGTCAATAACTCGTCCGATGACTCTTGTTCACCGCCTGTGTCTGCCGCAGGTTGGCGTGCTACAGATTGTAACATCGCCAACCCTCTGAATACGGCGAAGACTTCTTCTACCAGCGAAGGATCCCATTCCTTCAGATCATCAGCGAGGAAGAACAGCAGGGTGACCAGTGCGATGCATATATCGTAGCGGGCATGTACCGACGTGGTGATGTATGATGCGGATAACGCGGTCGTCCAATCAGATCGACTGCTTGGGAGTAACAGTTCGACTTCATCCTCTTCCTGCTTTACTTCTTGTTCAAAGCCTGCGACGAGGTCAAGGATTATCCGGACGGCGCCATCAAGGTCTTCTATGCCTTGCAACCTTGCGATAATGCTAGCTTCCGATGGTTCGTCAAGCGTAGCCTTGAAGTTGAAGCGCTGCGCTTGGTCTTCAATAATATCCACGATGGAAAACGCGATCTCTTGATGGAGAATATCAACAATCCTGGTCTCCAGGTTTTGAAGACCCTCGTGCCCTATCTTGTCACAAAGCGTCCAGAGTATGTCCAAGACGACAAAATGAGGTTCCACTGGGAGGGAGTCCGAAAGGCACCGGTGGACGCTTAGCGGCAGGTCTTCCTTCACATAGACACCCACACGTTCTCGTTCGATCACGATCACTTCATCTCTGCTCTTCCCTTTACCCAATCCCAGAGGCCAGCGGGCGCTCCGCTCAACTTCACGGCAACGTGCAACAAATCCTTCCCAGTCTCTTTTTAGCGCATTCCAATACCGATCATGCTGCAGCGCCCCTGTCTGTGGATCCTGTATTAAAGTCACAGTGCAGCCAACAACCGCGGCGATGTTTTCTGCCGTGGTGGGGTGAGAGGATGTGAGTTGAGGGGGTGGATGAAGTCCGGAGACAGAGAGGCACGCATCTGTGTACTGCTCTACAGCAGTCCGAAGAGTAAGCGGAGAGAATACGCCTGGTCTCAAGATGGCCGCCATGAATTTATCGGTCAAGGAACCGGGGGAGCGAAGGAGCTCGTCTAAATTCGTAGGAGTCAAGTCCGTCTCTTCCCCATAGGTCGCAGTCTCCCAAATTGCGTCATCAGAAGAACCACCAGTGGCTGCTATATTTAACCTCGTTCTCTCCGTCATTGAGGACCCTTGACGTTCCCATAATGTGTATAGGAAGTCGTCGTTGATTATGAAATCTTGAAGGTGACAGTGAGCGCTGGAGGCCGAACATTCGACGGTCTGAACCTCGCGCATTTGATCGGAATTAATGACAACAAGTTGAAAATAACCACCAGACTGTGGATATGAAGGAGTTGGCGTAAACGCGACGGCGTACGTAGTTTCATCGTCGCCCCCGTTTCCAAATATCCGGAGGAGATTGCGTGGCTCAGCTCCAAGAAGCTCAGATTTGATGCCGTTGGAAACGACATATGAGTCGCCAGACGCCTTGCCTGACAAAGACAAAGCTTTGGAGGCAACGCAGCCACCCTTTGCTGTCCAGAGTCGTAAAGTACGATCCCGTGAGAGGGTCCATATGTGGCCGAGCTCTGTGGGCTGGGGCCTGCTAGCGACCGAGAGAATCTCTGCTCCTGTAGAGCTCGAGGATTGTAGACTAGGCAAGTATGAAGTGAGTGTTCCCAAAAACGAACTTGGGGAGTAAACGTGCTCCGCCCAAAGATCTACGCAGCAGGCGGACGTCAAAAACTACCCGACGGACGTTAAAAAGTACATACCATGGAAGTTGTCATCTCCGATATTCTCAGCTTCTATGCGGATAAGGGAGCCATTTGTCAACCCAATCGCCACGCATAGTAAACCTTGCACTTGGACCACGCCATAAAACTGTTCTGACACGTTTTTGATTATATATTCTCGACTCCATTGTTTGGGCAATGGATCGTGCCACAATCGCGTCGGGTTGACAGTGGGTAGAACCAAACGGAATAATGAGCCGCTAGAGATTACTGCCAGTATATGTAACTCCTTCTCGCCCCATGCGAAGATTGCTGGAGCAGGCAAGACTGCAGAGGGGAAGACGAATCGAATCGGGGGGACATCTGTGGAAAGAGAGACAAGTTCCAATATCAGACCACCGTGAATGACACGCAGAAGGATTGTTCCTGTGTGAGGAGTATAGAATGTTGAGGAATATGAGGCATGTTCTGGAGACGAATCCGTGTCAGTGTGTGGTGGGGGGAGTGGTAGGTTTCGACGTTCAGTTTGAAGAACTAAGGATACGGCATTAGAGGAAGGATAGAGGGTGGAGAGCTGAGCAGCAACAAGAATGTTACCGCTGTTCATTCCAATGGAGAACAGTGAGATGATGTACAAGCAGACAGTAGAGCAGCAATCTGCAAAGAGATGTCAAGGGTCTACGCTACTGGAAAACAATAGACGCTAAGCGTTCTAAACTTAGTTACCTTTTTCGGCTGACAAGCGCCTAAAAGCTTGATCTCCAAGTTAGCTCCTTCAGCTCACAGCACGAAGGGAACGTCTGATCGAGAGACACGCCAACTTATCCTAGCTCATCATTGACTGTATCAGTATAAGTACAGTACATACTAAACTTCGGTATCAATCATCCGAGATCTTATAACACTGTGCAGCCGCTGCGCACGAGCTCTATTACTACCACGCGGACATGAACAATTGATGTGGTCATGACGAGGTCATGAAGCTCAATTATACTAATCTCTCGTTCGATTGAGTGGGGTGATAAGTAAAAAAGCTATATGCGCCGGCACGCAGCAGATGAAATCAGACGGTGCTGGCGTAAAGCTATTCCCCTATGATTCATACATTCTCCAATCTCGCCTTATCTGGGCTTCGAATGAAACAACATAACCGTGCCGTGCCAAAACATCACAAGTGGCGTTGAAGACTAGCAAGATCATTGCGGATCACATCGCGAACACGCATTGATGTGTATCCCGGGCATTAACGCTTTGTCTCAATCAGGTATATCGCAATCGATAACCTTACTGGCGGACGAACCCCAAAAATCTTTGCTCGTAACTGGAACTAGCTCAAAAAATCATGATCAAGTCCACATATCCAATCCAGACTCGGGCAGTTGGCCCAGGGCTTCAGTAGGCCGAGGGCTTCAGTAGAATTGCCATCTCCTAGGAGAAAACTCAGCATATAAATATAGTATGTGCACACACTGTTGCGCCACATGCGAACAATGTACATGCTCTGGAGTCTGGACCCAGTACCTACAACGTTGAGAGTGCTCCCAGGGAACGGATCAGAAGATTTATCAAATGAATGAAAAAAGGAACTTTCCTCTAGCAGGGAGTAAGCTGAGCCTAGATGAGCCTCCTTGTCACAAAAATGATCTCATGGCACCCTTGAGGCGACAGTTGGACAGCCTCGTCGCACGAGTCATCAACCTTTATGGTCAGCTTGAGAGCGGAGGTTTTTGAAGATTTGGTGCACGGGATCTTACACCAATAGTACACAGGTACCGCTAGCACCAATCTGTTTGGAGAAGGTCTGGACCGGCTGTATGCATTAGAATCATGAATCGACCGCGAAAGACTTGCATCCACGTTCATACCCCTTGTCTACACGCCGTATTGCTCGACGGCAAATTCGCGGAGGAGCAGAATGGACGCACTTAGCGATACATTGTAAGATGCTTGCAGTGGCATTGAAAAGGCCTCTAATCACATCTATATATCAACCTGTCGGTTTAGTCGCGAGCAAAGGACAGATAAGATTGACCTCAACCCGGCTTTGACTTACTTGCAAGTTGCCGAACCGAAGAGAGCGCGTAGGCCTAAAAAATTAGCGCACGCCGCACGCAGATAACACGCGTTGCTAATGATCGACCCCAAAACTGTCAGTAACAGCCTCACGCGACCTCAAGGCATGGACTTGAAAACACATACCCTGAATTTTATGTCAACTTTTGCAATTCTTATGTCCTTTACAACCTCAAGAAGACGGCGCGGTTGAGAATAAGCTAATAAGCATCAGAACTTCCTGATTTGTCGGGACCGACCCACGCACTAGTTTGGCTAATTATGCTATGTTGCTTCCCGCACTCACTGTGACCACACTGTGATCACTGCAGAACCAAGATCATGTTAACGTTCCATCATCGCCAGGCTAGCCAAGAGCAGATCGGGTGGACTAGTATGAATCCCCATCATCAATTCGCAAATCCAATTCCAATTGACGCGACTCATCTACGTCCTGGCGCATCCAATTTAAACCGTTAACTTGTTTCTATTGACCGTCCTCGTGCCTGCACTTAAATCGTTGTACTATCTCTTATAGTTCACAGATCTCGGCGGCCTGTCCTCATGTCTCCAGGTAAGAACTAGCTTATAAAGAAGCAACTCACTCCTCCTCTTTCCCCCCAAAGTGCTCGACTGCACCGCTGAGACTTGAGGTCCACACCAGTACCAAGACCTGAGGTCTACAACCGTTTCTGCTTAGATCTTTTACTTTATCTCTAGCTTCTCTGGTTAGACAATCCAAAACCAAACTCACTCGAATTCTTACATCCATCTCGCGGCCTATCATGGACCAACTAGTGTCATTTGAGGCTCTCCTCTTTCCTTCTGACGGTCGCAATCCGCATATGGTGGCTTTGATGACAAGCCCCATGTCGGTCCCCGACCCCCACGCTCCGTATAGCACCCTACCTGCTCGTATGCCCCATCCCGAAGTCTATATGGACTACATCGCCGAGGGCCTCGGTCCCCGAGCCTGGCATTACCATGTGAGCATAAAGTCGCGTATCATATCATGTCTGAATCTGACGTTGAAACGCATAGCTTGTCGAGGCTCTCGACGGCATGAACAAAAAATTCGTTAATCCTTACGTCATCTTTTATCCAACCGTCTCTCGTGACGGAATGCCCTTCCCTATCAATAAATGTGTAAGAGAGATCCAGGGGCGATCATTCAGAGAGGCAACTGCGTGGCGCGGAAATATCATCATTGCCAAGTATCGGGAGAGCCCCTTCTCGTCTATGGTGAATGGATCAATCGCTGATTTTCCGATATTGAGGAATTACTTTATGACGCACGGGGCTCCTCAGGTAAGCAAGCGAGTGGTTCTTTGTCGAAGACATCATACTGATATCATTACCGTCAGTCTTAAAAACGGGTACCTAGCTGTGTGGCTACTGACCTGAAATGCTTCTGTGACACGGACAAGCTACTCCATACCAAAAATACCTATGTAGATATGACATGCGGAACACTATCTTATTCACATGCTATGTGGTGCCTATGATCTTTATAATAACGGACATCAATAGCTCTGCCTGTAGACTATAACTCCTCGCGGATTTGCTTTCCCGAGTTACCCTTGGAATGCGAGATCGGTTCAGCATCCCCCTTTGGCGGATGACTTGCCTGCTCTTTCTTTGGATCACAATGTTCAGGTATCGGGCTTTCAGGATCAATCGGGTGGTGCAAGACTTTGCCAACTTTGTTGTATGTTTTGTGATCGGCAAAGAACTTCTTCCAGTGTTGGACGCCCTACATGTGTATTGACAGATTAGTTCCTGTGAATACGGAAAACGCCGTTATCACAGACCCTGAGCTCGTTCTCGGTCAAACCTCGCAAGTCATGTGTCCGGTGAGTGGCAAAACATCCTGTACCAAATGACCTGGCTGCGTCCACTCCGACCCTGCAAATAATTGATGAGGAAGTCTAGGAAGCATAGCATATACCCACATATGGTGGTAAGGACCTCCTGGCCCATACGTCCTGCTACTACTCGAGACATCAAATACGTCACCATCAATCTACACGCTAGTGATTAGGTATATGTGTGATCACTCGAAACTATTGACCATACCGCAAGATACAGGGGTTTTGTTGGGTCACTTCCATCAAATGTTGCCAAATATGTTTCTGAGAAGAGACGCCCACTATTTTCCTAGAAATATGAACGGAGTGAGTCAGGGACGTCGATGAAGAAGTCAGTGAAATTAGACAGACTGGCCAATAGGTCTTCAACCGCGCCCACTTTCCATCGTATTCCCACAGGAAGCTGCCAGTGAAGAACTTGCCCGCGATGACGACAAAGAGAATCAAGTATACAATAAACTTTAGCAACCCAAGGAACCCCACTTCCTGCTCGGCAGTGGGATCCGCCTCCACAGGACCTACTTCTTCTCCTCTGGCGAGTTTTTCCTCGCGCTCGCGATTTCTTTGAAGCCACGCTTGGTGCTCCTGTTCCTGCTTCTCTCTATATTGCTTATGGCTACAAATCATAAGTTGCTTGTCTGCAAGCAGGTGGACAACCACGTACGCCAAGAAGGGTTGATTGGCGGCTTTCTTGGTCACCTTTCTGGTAGGATCTGATGGGTCCTGTACCATATTTTCCTCTGTTAGTGGCTTGGGGGCATCACCGTCTGGGTTCCATATCCAAGACATTTTTTCGCAAACGACCTCGCGGATGAGAATCGATTCTGCCACAGCTCTGGAACGTCACGGCATTAAACTCGGAAGCAATATTAGAAGTCCTAAGTTGTTTACACTTGTATTGACAAATTTTGGCTCGTCCTCGATCCACGCGTACAACAAAGTTGTCTGCCTCGTTTGTAAAGCCCTAAAGCCTAAGGGCTAAGCCCTCGGATACATCGAGGAGCGTTGTACGGCTCTAAGTAGTTGCATTGATTCTGTCTAAGCACAATCGTCCGTATTTAATAAAACAAGCAGTAAACCGAAATGAAGCCTAGATCTTGCCGATCGCAGTGCCAACTGCTAAAGATCACGACATGCGAGATTATTGATTTCCCAAGATATCAATCTCCAGTGTTCCATCTCGAGTACATACATGTAACAAGTAACATATGACTCCTTGATATACGACAGGAAGCCATGAAATTAAGTGCTACCTACATGACAAAGCAGTAGGTAAGTGTAGGGTATTAAGTAGACTGTACACCGCGAAGGGACTGGATGTAGAGAAGATACCGTCATAATGCGATGGGATGGGAAGGCTCGACAGGATTGGGGAATATTGTTAGAGCATGACAAGCCGGCCCAGGATACTATACTGGATGATGCCAAAGTGATGAAAACAATTAAGGTGATGAAGAAAGTATGAACGACAACCCCCCGGGTTTGGAATCAAATGCGATAGAAGAAGAAAACAGCATGAATGGTGAGCATACGGTGGTCAGCCGGGATGATGAATGTACGATGTCGTGCAAGGGCTTCCGCAAGCACGCCACAATTAGAGTAGCAATGAATAAGTCCATGGAAGGCGATATGGAGAGAACATTCGTTCATGAGACATGTGGCGACCCTGGCATGTCTCGGCGGTTATGCCGGTGTTCTCGTTCACTGCCTTTCAAAGACACCGTGATGTATGCTCCACCAGTCTCCTCAGCACCGAGGCCAGGAGGAGCAGGAGGACTGGTGAGGAAATGAACGTCATCACCTGGCGCATCTCCTTCTCCGAGCCACTGCCGTGCGTCCAGAAACCTCTGCGTTTTAATGAACTGCAGACACATTAATTACATAAGATGAGAAAATCTTAGGAGCGAAAAGAAGCATACCTTGGGCAGCGAGTCCATAGCCATCAACCGAAGAACATGCGTTTGAATGCGCGTGTAAAGCTTGATTAGAACCTGCAGTTGCGTTGCGTTGAAAGAGACGGCTTGACTGGCATCTACTTGTCCGTCGAACGATTTGCCGTGCAGGCCAACCATGACTTCACCAAGATAATTGGCGAGATCGAGGCGAAGGCCGTGGTCGATGTTGAGCTCGTTCTGACTTGAAGGTGCGAGGTATTTGTTGTAAATCAGGAAAGCGGTCTGAATCAAAGCCTCGTGATGTCTCTCCATGGCGGCTTGTCCAGGAGTTGCTCTGCTTCCCGACCGAGCAGGAGCGGCAGCTTGTGCACTAGATGTCGTGTTGAACTTGCGCTTGAAATCCTCGACATCCATCCAAAAGGCCAAATTCTCTTCACAGAAGTTTGCCTTCAGGAAATCACGGAAGAGAGCACGATAAGATGGCTCTTCCAAGATGTACTTGAGACGGTCGGTATTGCTCTTGACATTGCCCTTCTTCTCCGCAGCCTCGTAACTGGAATTGAAGTGCCATTGATGGATTCACTTTCCAGTGACGAGCGCTCGGCATGATGCAGGTTCACCGTCGAGCTGAGAGGAGATGAACTAGCTTCGTCCCACTGAGCGAGCCGTTTGCCTTCGTCTGTGATTCTATAGATAGCCTTAGCTGTACATCGGAACTCTCCGTGTTGCTGGAACAAACGAGGCGATAAGAACACCTGTGAATGAATCGCTGACGGGGACTTACGCTGACTGGAGAATTCCCACCTGGGGTAGAACCACGGACAGTGAAAATTATGGCAGAGTCGTTGTTTTTCCTTTTATCGCTGACCAACGTGATAAGGCCGAAGCGAACAAACTGGGCAGCCATCTCTGCCGCTTCTTCTCTTCCAACCACGGAGGTGAAGTCGCATAGCCATTCAAGAGCACTCACGGCAGCAAAGCAGTGTTTGTGCATGAGTGAGGCTCTCCCTACTATAGGCTGCGCGCGCTCTTGCACATCCATTAGAGGTACGCCCTTGGAACGCTCGTGGTACTCTTGAAAAGCGTCTGGCGGATTGGCCGAGAGCTGAGCGGGGTAGTTGGGCTGACGACCAACGAATCGACGGAAGAGCGCAGTGATGACGGACTGTGTAACGATGATTTCGTCATCAGCTGACCGACGCTCTAAATGTAAGAGCTTGATGCATATAGGTTGAGAGGCGAATACGGGTTGGAGATGGTCGGAATTCATGCCGTTCTTGGATATGAATCGCTCCAGGACATGGAGACCCTTGGGTGTCAGGACATAAGTACCGCGATCTTTGAAGAGGTTGCTGCCAAGATCAGCGGCGTTTTCGATCAAGCGAGCGTCCATGAAGTGTTGGCACATAGCCTTTGCCATGTCACGAGTCATTGAGAATGTCGTGGTAGTTGTAGTCGTCACTATTCGTGATTTGTCTCTGGGATCCGGCCCGCGATTTGACTGAGAAAACTTGAGAGATGCCAAGTTTGCAGCAGCCTCGTCCCTATCAAAAAAAATATGAGACGAATACGGGGATATGATCGATGAAGTACAGACGTGGAGAAAGAGTTGGGGAAAGTGCGAAAATATTGTTTGTGCGTAGTCAGATTAAGAGATACGATGAGTGTTGCAAAAAGGTCAAGGGTATCCTGCACAGAAGCAAGTGAGTTATTTAGATTGAATAAAAATATTGTGAAGACTCACCTTGAGAAAAGGCCTGCCCCGTTTTGTTGTCTTCATCATATGAGAGGAACTTGCCTGAGCAGACTGCTCTGCCTGATCTACGGATGACATTGATAGGGCAAAAGTAGGCTAAAATCAAGGAAGATAGAGATGATGATGGATGATAACGATGATGAAAGTACAGAATTAAACGACGGACACGGCAAGAAAAGGCGGAGGGAAGGATAAGAAGGAAGATGTTGATGGCAGCGAGGCAGGGCGTAAAGAGGAAGGAGGCTCGGTAGTCGTGGGTAAGTTCGGTGGCGACAATATATTTATTGTCACATTTTTGTCACAAGAACCGTAAACACCTCGGCCCTCGGCCGCCTTATTTGTGACTTTTTCCTCCCACAGCAGATTTGCTAAAAATCTGCTCTAGTGACGACGCCGTCATGCATCTTTTATCATTGTATTTGTCCCTTAACATGACTGATAGACTTGCAACGTAGGCACCGTCGAGTCGAGATTAAAATTCTCAAGAATGCATGCGTTTGTGCTTCTCAAGCGCCGAGAGCAGCGCTTCGCATTGGCACCGCACGGGTGACGGCTTCAACCATTTCCGCTTTTGCGTGTGACTCTTTTAGCAGTGGCGGGTTGTGGCGGGGCATTTTGATCACAACAATCATCGTCGGCACACTGCCCCGAGATGTCCCATGAATGATCCGTCACTGTATTCTCCGAGACTCTCGCAACAGCCTTCATACCATAACCGCGCCCGACTAAGTGGCGGCTCCGTGTTCTTGACTAGATGCTCATTAATCCATTGTACGTTCTCTGCTTCACAACTTCTGCGCCGCTTTCTATGTCACCCGACACAATCCTTTTTGTTGCCGCTTCAGTAAACACAACTACTTTAGCACAGCCTATTGGTCATGTTTACGGGATGTTGTCACCACCCTTGCAAGGAGGCAGGAGTCCCAAGACATACTTTATTAGCACCTCGCCTCCCATCAGGCACCAGGCGCCTCTCTTTCCGTAACATGATGACTGACTCGACATTCCTCGATCCCATTCAGTTGTCTTCTCGCCTGTGGCCTCAATCCGGATATTCAAATCTAGTCTACTCGGTCGCACTTCGCTGCTCTGAGTCAAGGTTAAGCAGCCGTTGCTCCCTCATCAATTTGATGACTCTTCTGCTCTGCGTGATGACGATGGCTCCTTTCTTCCTCGGTTAGTACTACAATGGCTCAGGCTGCGTTTCGTGGGAAACCGGGGAAACTTACTGACAAATGACAGGGACACGGACCTGAACGTTACTTTGACAGATTGACCGGTTTCGCATCATGATCCATGGTGATACGCCGTACAATCCGTGCAGTCTGGTCACGTACCAGGCGTCTCTACTTGAACATGCTGCTTCCACGTGTATCGACCACTGCACAGCATTTGAAGTCGGACCCTCCAAGAACTTGCGATAGACTGGTCTAATGGCGAAGGTCTGCAAGAAATCCTCGAACAAAACCTAGTGCTGGGATTACTACGTGGAGTTTATGCTACCAAGGAAGCCACTTGCATCATGTGCATGTCTATGACTTAGCGGTATTGCCAAGGTGATACTTATGTGAATCATAGAGAAGGAACGGCTGTCATCCTTTTTTGCTCTGCTTAGGGGAGACTTACTCATGCGCGACGCATTGCTTACGAGCATATGCCTGACGAGCAACGACTCCTCTCAGGCCAGCAGGATACCCCAAACAATAACGCGAGATGTGCGCGAAACCTCTGCAATGACGCCCGTCTCATTCATTGAACTGCTGCACTGCGAGCCTGTGTGCTGCTGCCCATAATAATTCCCAGGTCAACTGTCTAATTTCGCGACTATACTCTTGCGTTATCTCCGCGACTGTTCGCCAGCACGAACCTTGCAATACCCCGAAACTGCAGTCGTGCTTTCAAACTGGGTCCCGCCTCGTCAATTTACTTGCGCAGCCGGCACATCCGACTGACTTGGCCTATTTACCAAATGGCGAAATTAACTCTTCTTGCGGAACTAAAAATATGTAAATATTCACAACAAGCACTCTGGCAAAGATGTTGTCCCGCTAAGCGCCGATACTATGACGAGAATGCTGGCGAAAAAGAGCCCCTCGAGCAGTCCAATGCTCACGGGAAGACGGCGCGGACCTCATTCGGCGGGGATGATGTATCAACTGCGGAAATTATGCATCAGCCTTTCACACTGCCTTGGTCCGTTCACTCGCGATCGGGATTAGGGGCTTACTCGACTATTCTCGAGCTGATAATGAATGATCTCGAGTAGGATGAACTTCATCCTGGATCAGATACAAGAGCGCATGGATGATCTGATTTTTTCCTCCTCCGATGATCGGTCCTCAATGAGTAGGTTTTCCTTGTAATCTCAGGCTAGAATGTTCCATGCTAACCGCGTTTTGCCACCTCTTGCCGCCAGATTCCCGGACACCCAGCTTACGAAGTATATTCGCTCAGAACCCGCCATGCAACCAAACTTCATTATCGTTGTAATGCCCATATTAATTTTCTGGCACTGAACGCATTCACACTGTGAGTTCATTTGTATGATGGGAAATTTTGTTGGCGAACATACATAATAATCAACTTCCATAAAGTCAAAACGTACACTGATTTACACTGGCAGAACACTGGTTTCGTTCCTCAAATAGGTGTCACTCGGCTTTGCGTACATACATCGTATGTGGATGGTTTATGATACGTCTCACACACCATGTTAGTAACCATTGTCGCACAAAGTGCGCGATTATCAGGCATCTCCGCGGTATTGCAAATCGGCGGAGTGGCTAGAGCTTCATCCATCAAATCTTGAAGCTTGAAGCGGTACGTTAGGGTAAGTTGGCTCCGTCTTTCCCATTGTCCACTGTCCGCTCACTCCGTTGTCAGGTTGTAAATCGTTTGCGTGTACACACGGAAACACGCGCTCGGTTACCCAACCGTTGACGCATAAAAACCTCGGGTATGGTAAAATGTCACAACTCCGAGCCCCCTGACAAAGTTCTAAATTGATGATAGTGGATCATCCGAGTCATTCCGCAGCGGACCAACCGATCGAGCTTGTGTGGTTACGGTTGTCGATGGGCTCCGAAATCGGATGAGCCGCTGCACGCGGCACGATAGGGTAAGATCGAGGCCGCTGGTGACGTTCGATCGGGGATACATTGGAAAGTATACGTTGCCGCCAGTTGCCGCCTCGCCTTAATCAGGGTGAGTCCCGAAGATGACTGGCAGCCTTGCAAGGCACGTGCCTTCAATAAGATTACCCGAGGTTTTTCCTGTCAGCGATCTGATGGACGCCTCTGGCAGACATAAGGTTCGTGATAAGTGTTGAGGAACTTCCGTCGCCTCAAGGGACGGATAGGGTCAGACCGTCGTGGAGCGAGGCCAGAGCTGGCCAGAGCAAATATTGGTAAAAATGAGGTACTCGCTTAGTTTCCAGCTTTAGACGGGGCGTATATGATTATCCTACATAGCAATATTCCTCACATGAGTCTAATTAGTCGATCGAGAAAAGCGGAGCATTCGAGCAGGCTAAACACGGAACAGTACTGAGACAACTGGGTGTAAAGTGTCTTAGTCATGACACACCTGACCTCATCATGAACTTCACGAACATCAATGTGAGCGATGAAGACGTTGATCAACGCCAAATGCTCACTGATATCCCACTGACAGGATCCCGCAGGTATCAAAGCTCTACTCGAGCAACTGAGATCGTCGCAGGCCTGGCAAGAGAGTATTGGCACTGACCCCAATGGCGTAGCCAAGAATTCACCGCCGACGTCAATCACACCTCAGGCTACACCACCCCTGACACTGCAACCACCCGCTACCACAAGCGATCCATCTAAATCGTCGTCCTCGGTGGCCGATTTACTCTCCCAACTTAATTCATCCGAATGTAAAATCCCGTCGAGGCCCCCACAACCTTCAACATCGCGTTTCACTACGCAACAGACATCCCTGCAACAACTTTCACAACCGGCTAGCCACAACTCCACCCCTCAGCCTCCAGACACCTCGGCTCATCAGTCAGCTGCAGGTACCAGGGCATTCACGCGCGGGCAGGACCTCCGCATGATGTCATTTCAACAGGCCTTGCCCCATCTCACACTGCTGGCAGAAAGTGCAGACTTTGTTGCTGCCATAGCCCGTGTATGTCCGTCGCGCGGTCTTCACACGCACGCACATTACCTGATCTCTGAACTTAGTTACGAGAAGAGCAGAATGACTTGGAGAGACAATTGTGGGAAGAACGGCTCGCTATACATAGGAAACACGAGAACAAAGTCAAGGTTGCACAGACCAAGTCCGTGCACTTTCTCAGTGATACATCCCCTTTCATCATTAATGACGTCCCTCGCAGAGCCGGGTTGATTGGCGCAGGCATATCACAGCACGAGGCAGATGTGAGTGAAACTGACTACACGTTTCCATTCTAATCCACATGGCAGATGCTGAACGATGCATTTCGGAAAGAGCTGCAAAAGTTTGATGCGGAGCGCGTGCTTTTCGCATGGGACGGCCTCTTGCAGAAGCAGCAGTCTTCGCTGGAAGCCCTCGGAGTACCAACCATGTTCCCCACCGATTTGCGGGCCGATAGAGAGGTGAGTATCGAAGCAGCCACCAAGAAACGGACTAGTCTCATCATCGTGTTACCAGAAACAACAGAAAGTAGTCCAAGTCTTGGAAGGTATAGTGGGGTGACGAGGATTTGTAAATCTTTCTGCTCGATGTGTCTTGTTGTCCTACCATATTTGCAGATACTTTTTGAGGACCTGCATTGCCTCCGGATCCCAGCGTAATAAAACCTCCGAGTGCGGGCGGCAAAGAGTGTGCCATCCCTGCAGGGTCCATGATGGGAGCCTGCGGGCCGCAGGCAGCTTTATTCCGAAACGGAGGTCGAATGCGATAGTCGGGAGCTGGTTGCAAGTCCACAATGTCCTTGAAGGGCTGTAATGAAAGAAGAAGAAAATATGGCACGGGTCATACTTATCGGAGGCAAGCTCAAATTGCATCCTCAAGTAACGCCAGGAGACGAAGACGTGAGAGGAACTGAGACTCTGGGAGGAAGCCTCAGTCGCTTCCGTTTACTTGCATTCCGGCATGTCGTACGCGGTAACGAATCTCAGTTATCTGCGCGATTGTAACAGTGCAGCAGCCTGAGGAGTAGGACGTCCTCGGATCTTCTGGCCTCGACGCAGCAATTGTTGACCGAGAAAACCGGGACTGATAAAAAATGAGCCCTACTAGTCTTAGTATCAAGGATCTTGAAGGGCGGCGGCAAGACGGCGCGGGTGTTTTGGAAGTTGTCAAGCTCAATTCGGAATCAGTAAGATCTGCCCAGTCCTTCATTCTTACCGCGACATCCCGTGAAGGTGGGGAGCGCACAACGTAGTTCGTAACGTCAATCAAAATTCTTGGAAGACTGTTCTTGACAACGGGGAAAAAAAGGCTGGGAATGACCCGGACCGTAAGTAAGGTTGTGACTCGGACATTGATGAGCGATGGCTTCAAGAAGGTAGCAAGAAGGCAGGGACTTTGTAGCTAGCTGCTAGATCATGCTAGTGCAATGGATATTCTTTGTGTGTACAAGTTTTTTCCACAATTTTTAGCTTGTGGTTATGATGCTACTACTCGGCTAAGTGAGAAATTTGATCGCATTTGACCCAAGGAGTCAGGGCCTTCTAGGGAGGGCGGTCGTTGCTGTTCGACCCTTTTTCATATATATAACACTGTTTTGTAAATTGCGTTGGTGCCTTGTTGTTGGTCCATTTCTTGCTCTCTCCCGTATGCCCTACATCGATATCCCATCCAGGGAGGACTACGTTTCTATATGGTACATCACGAACTCCGACCACGGGAACGTTGGCAGCTTTGATCCAGAACGGCCCACCTGCATCCTCCTACATCCTTTATTTTTGGACTCAAGCTGGCTGATTAGGCATTTTGATGATCCCAGACTCTCCCAGGATTACAACTTGATAGCCTTTGACCAACGCACATGCGGACGATCACGATGCAGACCCAGCCAATGGCACGACAACTATGTTGATGCAGCCGATCTTGCCATGGCCTGTCAGGTGCGATGCATTCATTGGAGTTTACGGCCCGGCTTCTGATACTTGTGAAATTAAAGGCATTGCTTTTGCCTCCTGCACATATATTGGCATTCGAGGGGATTTCTGTTAACGCGGCTCTCAGATTGGCTGCATTGTATGTTCCGTGATACTTGATAGATAACAGCTGACCGTTAGTCCAGGTGGCCTGAGCAGGTCCTCAGTCTAACTTTATGCGACGTTCCTCCTCCGACAGAGTGTGTCCCCTTCCCTGTTATCGCGACGATGTTCGTCTTCTGATACTTTTACTAGACTTCAATGGGTCTTCCACGCTTATGACGAACTCCTTCAGTTGTGGTGCTACGCGCCTGACCTCGACTCGTTTGAACATGCAGGTAATGAAGTAGTGACTTTCATGACTGGGGAGGTAAGCCACATCATAGCGTGCAAGTTGTTGGCAAACTGACGATATCATGTGCAGACCGATAATTTAGACCTTCAAGATGATGTATGTCATTTCTGACCAGTTGCACCACAATGCTGATTGCACCACAGTTGATAGCCTACTGGGAGAAATACACACCTCCTACAAAACGTCTGAGGATAGTGGAACTTGTTAACATTATGATGAACGTGAGCGCTATACTAGCGTCCATCTACGTCTCCAGCTCACCTGCCATGTAAGCGCACACTTTTGAGGCCCCAGGAACTTGCTAGTATTATTTGCCCTGTTCTTATTATTCAGGTATTTGCTGCAAATTTGAGGAACGAGCAGATCGTTGATATATATCCACAGGGAGAAGCAAGCCCGATAGCTCCGCTGAAATATGCGGAGAAACTTAAACAGCATCTAATAAATGCTAAAGATGGTCCCCGGTTGTACACTGTCAAGGGTAGGCGCGACCGTTGTCGCACATTACGACCTGCCTTACGACTTTTGCAGGTGCCAAAGCTTGCCTGAACATCCTCCCTGGAAGCGCTTCGATAGTGAACCAGGTCTTTTCAAAGTTTCTTGCCCAACAGCCTCGAACACGGTCCGACCTCATTGCTAAAGGGATGTCCATACGAGAACGATCGCAGATTGCGCTATCGAAGCTCGCGGAATTTATCGGCGACCCATCTATTGCCCAGAAGGATCCTTGTTGTCCCCTCTCATTTTCATGTGTAAAACCCGATGTTGCGAAAAGCCAGCTGGAAAATTTGTTGTTTTACGCGAAGGGCCTGGATACGGCATACTGTCCACTTGGGAGAGATGGTCGGCCGTTGCGGAAGTCAGTCATATCGTTCCCGCTCTACTCACATTTTGCTAACCTTTCCTCCAAGGTACTCTGAACGGAAGAAGGAGGCTCACTGGTTCCAAGGAGACAAGCATGGCAATAGCTACATCGGTACGTTCTCGCGCTTTACGTATTCACCCTATCGTGCTTCATAAGACCACAGACACTTCCGAGCTCAAAGCTGCTCGCAACTACAAGGGATACAAACATTCGCATTCTAAATCTACCAGCTCTCCGGAACGTCCAGTGGCGGGATCTTTAACTGCGAACAAAGAAAGCCTAGTCACAGACGAGGTCGCGCAGGATGGTCGCATGCGGCGAACGACCTACAACGCTGGCTCGGTCGACAAGCACGTTATTAGAGGAACGATGCAGAAGGTGGTAACACAACGTGCTCATCTACCCAAGGGGATGATAACGAAGGCTCTGTTACCGTCCTGACTCATCATGATGCCTGTACAAAAGTATTTACTCTCATTTTGTCTTACCAAGGCTGCTACAGATCACATACGACGTTTGGATCCTTCATACCTTAATGTGTTTGGCAGGCTTATATATGTATCCACATCTAAAAAGTTCAGAGTATGCTCATATTACCCATGTACCAAGTAATTGCCAATATGTATAATGTTCAATCGGATACATAGAGTCCAACAACAATGTATGCAAGAGGACTGAGTGTCCATCTGTGTCGCAGCATCGCTCACATGCTCCCTTCTGCCATTTTGGCCTTGTAGTATCGGACCATCTCCTCCAAGCCCATCCGCACTGACCAACGCGGTTGCCATCCTAGGCTAGTCTTTGCCCTAGTCGTGTCAGGGCGTCTTTTCTGAGGATCGTCAGTCGGGATTGGCTTGTAAACAATCTGCACGCGGCGCTCGAGTTTGATACCATCTTCTTCTTGCACTTTCTCCACAATCTCGCGAACGAGTTCCGCGAATTCACCAATGGTGAATTCGTCGCCGTTGCCGATGTTGACCGGGCGCGACTCATCGGAGTTCATGAGGACAATCAGGCCGTCGATTAGGTCGTGGATGTACTGGAAGGAACGAGTCTGCTTGCCGTCACCGTAGACGGTCATGTCCTCCCCGTTCAGGGCTTGAACGATAAAGTTGGACACCACACGACCATCGTGAGGGTTCACTTGTAGTTAGATCAGCGCTTATGTTTGATTAAAACATGACGACAACAAACTTCGGGGACCTAAGGGGTGACAGTTGAGTAATAGAAACGGCAATAGGGTGTAAGACGAACCGTAAGTGTTGAAGATACGAGCAACCCGAACATCCACGCCATCTTGATGATGGAAGCCATACGTGAGAGTTTCCGCAACACGTTTACCCTCATCGTAACAGGCGCGTGGTCCTATCGGGTTGACGTGACCCCAGCTACAAGATCATAAAAAACATGATTGGACCCATAAGAACGCAACTTACTAATCTTCCGGTTGAGGATGGACTTCAGGGTCACCATACACTTCTGGAACGGCATGAGCAAAGAAGAAGCCCGATTGAAAAAAATCATACCAGATGTACTACTAATAAGGAATCTAGCCTTCGTACGCTTGGCCAAGCCAAGCATGTTCAGCGTGCCCATGAAAGAAGTTTTGATGGTTTTCACTGCATTGAATTGATAGTGCGGAGGAGACGCGGGACAAGCCAGATGGTAGATTTCTGGGGTTCGTCGGCTGTCAGCCAGGAAGCGAATAGCGCACAAAGCCGAAGGGCTTACGATCACACTCGATCATGAAGGGCTCGACAACATCGTGACGGACTAATTCAAAGTTTGGGTGACCAACCCAGTGACTCACGGTAGTCTTTGAACCAGTGAAGAAGTTATCCAGGACAGTAACCTCATGGCCCAAGAGCATGAGACGATCGACAAGATGAGAACCCACGAAACCAGCACCGCCGGTGACGAGAACGCGCTTTCTGGAAGAGGGAGGTAAAAGCTTAACTGGGGGGAAGCGGGAAAGGGTTGTGTATGAGATCGACTGTGTGTCTGGATGGAAGATTGACTTGGATTGGTAGGCATTGGGGCCTTGCGTCAAATGCCCGTGTCCTTCCTCTTCCTTTGCGTCTAGCTCCTGAACCTGGGACTCAGAAGCTGTGACCACATAGTGCGATCGCAGATAAAGTGATCGGAGGGTATCAATGGCCACCTCGCTGTCGAAGCCAAAGCGCTGGAAGCCAACGCTTTTGATTTCTTGGCCATTCTTATCCAGGGTCTGTGTCTGATAGAGAAATGTATCAGTGGCACTGATCGATGAGAAAAAGATGAAGTACAGGTTGTTCAGATAAAATGTTTGCCATATTGTACGCGGAAGTGAGGAAGAGAAGTCCTTGATCAAACGGCACAATGACTTACATCTTTAACTGAAGACGACGACATCTTGGGAGATAGAGAGGTAACTATACAAAGTAGGACGTGCCTTAACTTGATGGTCAGATTTTTCCAGCGCTGCCACTGCGGAAACGAGATTGAACCTAACGTACCTGCTAAATATTATTATTAGCTGTACCAGACCCAAATTCGACTTGGAAAAGCAGTTGGCAGAACACCTGAACTAACGTTACGACGCAGCACTAGTACTAGTTCAGCGTCGGGAGGAGGCACCAGGTCAAGGCCCAATGACTGATGGTGGCCTGAGGGGACTTGGCCTGATTTACACTGATTTACCCCGTAATTATTAGGTAATCAATATCCTATCAGAAAATAACTTCAAAAGAAAATCTCCTACATTCCATCATGCCTCGAGTACAGAGATCGGTGAAACCAAGGCATGACCC
Organism: Suillus clintonianus; assembly: GCF_016758775.1. Lineage (NCBI taxonomy): Eukaryota > Fungi > Basidiomycota > Agaricomycetes > Boletales > Suillaceae > Suillus > Suillus clintonianus. The sequence goes on from NW_024539237.1 coordinate 336,651, forward strand.
CCTCTACGCCCAGTTGGATGTCGATGAAGCACAAGCGAAATATGGTCGCGTATCTCAACCGGGGAAGCGCACGAAGCGCCAAAAATCCTCCGGGGATGAAGAGAGCACAGAGGTGTGTACTCTCTAATCATGTCCGTTAAATGATTGATCGCGCAATGCTTAGGCAGTTCTTGACCCAAAAATGTCGAGGAGAATATTTGAGCTCGCTAGGGATCAACAAGAAGAGATCGATATGCCCGAGGACGAGGATGAGCCTCGACATGAGGATGAACGCGAGAACTTCAAGCCCAGAGTGCAGATCATGGACGACTATGACGATGACAGCGAAGATGGCGACATGAGTGACAATGGTGATGCGGAAGATATGTTTGTCAGTGCATTCTGATGTGCCTAACTTGCTTCTCACATTTACCCTTAGCAATTGGATTCTGGAGATATCCAAGCATTGGATTCACTATTGCCCTCTAATTCAGGTGAACGCCGAACGTTAGCAGATATCATTTTCGCTAAATTGGAGAGCGGGGAGACCAATGGTGTCAATGTCATGCAAAAGGTGCAGCAGGGTACGGACTAAATCTTGGTCGTTTGAGCTATTATCTCATATTTCCTAGATCAAGAGCATCCTGATCCAGCACTCGGTCTTGATCCTAGACTCGTAGAATCTTATTCAAAGTACGTATGTTCTCGCTCACGTGATGGCGTTCACTGAGTCTCTTTCTTTCCTGCAGACTCGCAACTTTCCTGCACGGGTATAAGTCGGGGCCATTACCAAAATTCTTCAAAGTTATTCCCTCCCTACCAGCATGGGCAAGAGTATTGGCACTCACTCGCCCCGAAAATTGGAGCCCCCACGCATGTAGAGCAGCAACACGAATTTTTGTGTCGACGATGAAGCCTGCTCAGGCTCAACTATTTCTTTCCGTGGTTCTCCTGGATGCGATACGGGAGGATATACAGAGCAATAAAAAGCTTAATGTGCAATATTATGAGTGCCTGAAGCGCGCATTATTCAAACCTGCAGCATTCTTCAAGGGTATCGTGTTTCCGATGTTGGAGGTGAGTTATCGGAAATACATTTTGAACCATGCTCAATCGCCCCTACTAGAGTGGCTGTAGCCTTAAGGAGGCTGCTATCATTGCTTCTGTCGTTGCTAAGAAGAAAGTGCCTGTTTTGCATTCAGCAGCAGCTCTACTGCGAATAGCAAATATGGACTATACAGGTACAGTACCATTCTTCGCTATCTTTCATGGCAACTTATTACTTCCAGGGCCAAATTCTCTATTTATCCGCGTCCTGATCGATAAAAAGTACCAACTTCCATATAAAGTTGTTGATGCCTTGGTGTTCCATTTCATTCGTCTTTCCAACACTTACAAGGCCCGTGGGCGTGGTGACGTGCAAAAACTTCCTGTGCTATGGCACCAAAGTCTGTTAGCTTTCTGCCAGAGGTCAGTAGTATTTGACATTTGTCGGTACCAATCTCAGTCTGGCTTTATAGATACTCGCCGGATCTCACCCCTGACCAAAAGGACGCTCTCCTGGATGTCATTCGCGTTAATCCGCATTTACAGATTGGCCTCGAAGTGAGAAGGGAGCTGGTTAACTCAGTAGCTCGAGGAGAACCTCGACCGGACGTCGCTCAAGACGTAGACATGTCATGATGTGCCATCAATACTGTGTCTCCTTTCGCCCTTTCTATATAGATTTGTTCTTTGATCACGCGTCGCTAGTTTGATGAGCCGTCGTCTTCGAATGGCAATGAATTCGTCACCTGGATAATGGAATGAGCGCTATGACCCTGTATAGGAGGTGCGCATTTTGCTGGTTTTCTTCAAGATAACAAAAGTTTTGATTCGTCAATCGCTGGGATTCCCCCACTGCTGCGCTATATCGCACTGAACCGATCAATCGCACTCGCGGCGTGTGCGATGCTGACATTTCAATCGCTACCATCAGAGACTCATACCTTTTCAGTATCATACCTCCCCAGTGACAAGTCTCTTTTTGACATCCTTCGCTTTCCAAATGCACCACCCCGTCGGCTCATCAACACCCGCATATAATCGAACAATTGAACATTGTGGTCGCCTTTAATATAATGTTCATCATAATCCCATCATCCGCACCTCCAGGTCTTCAGAGCCATATCCGGTCAATATTAGTTGTCGGATCCTGTCTCCCCAGCCAATCAAAATCCACCAATTTGAATCCCTTCTCCATAATACCCATGTCACAAACGCTTCTTTCCATGGAAGTAGTTCGCTTAGTGAACAGAAGGAGTTTTGTGGTGATGTCGTCATGATGCCGGTATGGAGGAGGGAAGGTTCTGAGATTAGCAGTATTGCCAGAGTGCAAAATAGTTGCATCCGCTGTATACTGCGCCACAACAATAATGCACTCATCGATATCTGTCTGGTGGACCTTCGGAGCCTTTCAGTATGGAACAAAGTATCTGGAAGTGCAGCGCTTGAATTTATGTGCATCTTACAGCGAACAAACTTGACCGACTCTTTGTCAGTTGTCAAGCGAATAGCAGTTCGGAGGGCGTTGAGCGGATGCGTACATTTACGAATCCGTGGAACTACCACCGAACGGCTCTTGCGAAGAGCAATCGGTATGCAGTGGGCTGCGTCAAAAGTCGGGTTGGGCTCGAGAGGTCGAGGCAAGTGGTGTCATATCTAAAATGAAACTGTACAGTACCAAACTTCGAATCCCAGCGGGTAACATGGCGCGCACATGAAGCCCTTCCTGATTTGGTAATGTCCGCTCATTGTAGACAACGGCGAGCTACACGATTCTACCCCAACACCAGGTTCATCAGTTGGTGGAGCAGTCTGGCAGGTTTTGACAGAACTCGCCTTCAAAATACAAGACTTGGCAGATCGACTCTTCTGTTCGATTGTCGCCTTCAGGATCCGCTATGAGATGATTCGACAGTATGATCAGACAGCAAAGTGATGGATCATAGTGCAGACATAGTAGTTTCGAAACAACGATGGATCGATGAACGATGTCAAGCTTCATAATTATCTAAGCTGATTCGTACCGCCTTTGGCCGGATCCCCGGCTCCGAGTCCAACATGTAAAGCTCACCCCCATCACTGCATGACCACATACGACCATTCACCTGTGCAAATGCGCATTAGATGTCGTGTCACTGCACTGTCTGTCGTACAAATGGGTTCCTGTGTCTCATGCTTGAGAACAGAGAGGATTTGCGTTTGTTCTTTTTTGCCATTTTGTCTGCAGTCCAAGGCACAGTGTCGATAAAGGAGGTCTGACACCAGTTACATTAATATGTCTACTCGCACTCCGTCATCCCACCGGTCCGCTGTCCTCATACTCTGTCATGCTTGTGTTCCTCCGTCACTCCTCAGGCCTCATGTTGGAACCGTCTGCTCGACGTCAAACTTACTTTTGTAAGTTCTATCAGTTGTTTTAATGTCACGCACTCCTCAGCCGTCATCTGCGCATCGTGCCACCGCAGGACTCATCGTCGATCAACGCCGATGATCTTAATAAGGCGCTTGCACGCCCTTTTGATATTCTAGGGCTCTCCAAGATAGACGGAGCCACATGTCCGTTGTCAGGTTTAAATCTAGGATTCTCATTAAACAATGGAGGTTTGTGGAGTTGCTGGCATTTAATCCCCAGTAGCGCCGTTAGTCAGGCGGTGGTGGTGCTCAAATTAGTTCGCCGTGCCCAACGGACTGCGCTCACAGCGAGAGCTAGGGCACATGTGACATATTGCATATGCTGCATATGCTGCATACCTTTCATCGGCTTTCTCTCTCATGGCAACATAACCAACTTGTCGGACAATCCTGGTCGCTGTCTAACCTTTACGCGTTTTGACGTATGCCCAGTGATGCTGAAGATGACCATAACCACTATCAGAAAGTCCAGAGCTGATTTCTATGATCGCAGTTTGAAGTGTCGTAACCACGCCCTCGCTGGAGTGGCCCGTTCAACTTGAGGGAGCCCGGTTGTAATCATAGGTACCGTCGTCACTACGGCTCAGTTACCGTTCTCCTGAGCACTTAACCCCAAGCAGTAAATCCGTCGAACGAAAACGCTGGCTCCCACGCCGAATTTGCCCTCACAAACCGTGCACTCAGTCCATTGGCTGCGCACGCACGATAATCATCAATATCGCTCCTAGCCCTAACCTCAGAATCCAGATCTTCATTTCAACAACTCGTTCGCGCCGTCTTGCCGTGATTCGTGGATGGCAACTTGCTCAATAGTGCTATGACGATGATAGATCCTCTTTCTGTCGTACAAATTAGCTTTAGTCGCCGTCTCATCTTTTTAATTACCAAACAGCAGAATACCTAATACCTTCGGCGAAGGCGCCTGCCCAAGTACCGTTGACATAGCCGGGATCCCCTCTCGCTTACTAGGCGCTGCCCTTTGTACCTCGGGTGGCTGTCAGGGGTACAAGCATATTGACGTGGAGTCCTCTTCTCTACCCGGCTTGATCGCTGCTCTCGTTCACCACACTCTATCAACCCTGAAACCCAAACAAAGCATCCGAGACGGATCCGAGATGCCCATACTACTTGCATTTGTAAAACACCTGTCAGTTGACCTGTCGTGGCGTGTCCTGGAGTGGTCAGCATGAAATATGATGACGTTAGTCTCTAGTAGTCAGCTTATATGCTAGAGGGGAAGACAACTGTTCCTATGCACGTATACTTGTCCCAGCAATCGATCCAATGCACTTGTGACCGATTCACTCCAAGCTATCTTTCGATCGATGCCAGGAGTGCAATCGGTCGTCGAGTCAAAATTGGCATCGCGATACAGTTCCTGTCTTTTAGATCTGAAATTAGACTTTGATAAATATTTTCGAGTGGCACGGCGCGGCGTCCGCTCAACCCATCTGACATCCACCAACCTTGTGGTGATCTGATGAACGGACAGACGTCAACACGATCAACTGCCGACTCCACCCTAAACTTTGACCAGAGATCAAAGATTGAATTGTGGAGACGTACGCACAATTACCGTCTCACCCCCTCCCGTGCGATTGGGTTTACGATCCAATGCGATGAAAGCTCTGTGATTCAGGCTTATCCCTAAATCCAACCAAGCTAAGAAATTCAGAAACTCGTACTCCAAGCTCACCACAACGACAATCTCTCAGGACTAGATTATAGAGTCCTAAGCCCTGTTCAATTGTGTGTTCAAAACAAGAGGGTTTGCAATACACAAGAACAGAACCTAAGACTCCAACTCTCCGATTTATTGAATGACTCGCGATAAAAGCCATCTGCACCGATCGCAACTCTGTAGCTTCCATGAATTCATAGACATACGCACAAAAAAGAAACTACCCACAAAGGCAACGCTCATCAATTACAGCATCCTAGACTCCAAAACAGACGTTAATCGTCAAACGAAACCTATCCATCGAACCTGACCTGAACGGACAGATGTCCACATGATCAATCAAAGAGTCTCCCTAAACATCGATCGGGCCAAAGACTAGACTGTAGAGTCCTAGCCCCTGTTCCACTGTGTCCCACACCGAGGGTTTGCAACACACGGGAACAGAACCTATGAATCTCATCTCTCCAATTTGTCAATGGCTCGTGGTACAAGTGTATCTGCACTAGTCATCTATCATAGTACCTCGGTAGCTTCCATGAGTTCATCCATCGACACACGCTCGACAAAGGACCACTCACCAACAGCGCAATCGCAACATCCGTCCATCATCTAACAAGATCCAGCCAGCTATTGGACCTGACGGTGAATCCGTGAACGGACGGGTATCAACACGATCGACTGTGACGTCCATCCCAAACATCGATCGGGCAAGGACTGGATTGTAGATACTAGATCCCGTCCCACCATCCCGCGCGGCGTAACGATGGGGCTGAAGCCAATTCCCCAACCCGTCGATGAGTCGTGACAGAGGCCGCCGCAGGTAATCCAGCACCTAGCACCTCCCATGAGCTCATCAAAGTAGAAACAAAGAAACCAACGCACAATCCATCGATTACAGCATCCCCCACTAACGTCAATCCATCCAAAAAGGAAAATCAGATTAACCTTTATCAAGGAAAAAACTCCCACAGTAGAAAAACACACACCACCACGGTTCATGTGTGGGTACATCCACCCCTGGGCTGCGTAGAACTGCTGCGGCGTGCGTATATCGCACCCATTGATCGTGCAACTTGCCAGTATCGTTTAACCTTAACAGAATTCCACGATAGAACACAACAGTTTCCGAGAGGGGAGATGGGGCGTGTTACTAACATATCAGGTCGGCCCATCCTTCGGCTGCAGACTCCCAGCGGCGTGCGTGTCTGGTCCCCCGCTGCCAGTACGCCGTCAGCGAGATAAGAAATCGGGTCCGAGTAGCATTCTTGCTGAGCTTATCCAGGTCCCTTGAAGCCAATCCACCCCCGGGATACGCCGGCCCATGCACATGACTAGTACAGCCATCCAAAGAAGGGCAAATTGAAGGCCACAACGACATAACATGACAGGGATAGCGTCCGAAATCCATGACAAATGGTGGAACGTTCGACTGCCAGTGGCGCTGCGATCTCTAGTATCTTCCCTCAGATTAGGACCGCTGATCGCACGTTCTAGTACTAGTGGATGGACATATCTGATCCCGATCTGTTCTGGTGGAGGGTCCAAGTGGGTCCAAAGGCTTGATGAAATGCGAGCGAAAGGCCTGTAGCAAATCATAGTGGGTGAAATGGGCGCTCGCTGCAAAACGAAGAAGAGCCAGGGGTGCGTTGCCGATACTCGTTTTATCAACGGTACTTATCGGAGATATCATACAACTGTCAGTGTCAAGATAGGCTAGCTATTAGCAGACGACGGAAGGCAAATGTCGGCGGAGCCCGCTGTCACTATCCAAGCGATATGAATGTGAAGAGTTTAGCAGCAGGGTCCAATAGCGATACTTTGCGCAGTACTGTGATCGCAGTATAAGAACAAGAACGAGCAGACAATTTGTATGGCGGGTAAACAGTAAGCAGGAAGCGCCGCAGCGTCAAGAAGCAGAACAACAATAACCAATGCACGTTGATAGAAGCACTGGTGAAGATAAGGCTTTTTTTTTTGCAATACCCGGCGGCATGTAGCGGTCGCCAATGGTAAAGAATGTAATGAACAGCGTGACAAAGCGAGGTGGCATCCGGTTCTTTCGGTGCACGTAGGTAGAGATAGTGGAACTTTAATGGGTCGTGCGATGCGATAGGGATAAGTGGCAGCTTTGCCGCCACAGATGAGTTGGAATTCTGATGCAGGATGTAAACACACCTCAGTGTGGAGGAGATGCGTTCCGCGGAAGCCAAGAGGGGAATAAACAAAAGGCCGTCGAATTCGACGCGCGTCGCGACTCGAGAATTCTGGTTCTGCAGTCGGCGCAACGATTGGATACGGTCGAGAGTACCGGCACATGTAGCCGGAGAGAAGTCAAGAACGAGCCACGGGGCCGTAGCAGCGTGCGCACAGCAAGGAGGGTGGCGGAGCACGAGAAGAATCTTGGAACTAGAATGTCCCAATGGTCGACATGGCTGAGCGAAAGTGACGCTGCAGTATGGAATTGACGCAGATTGCTGTTGCAGATCTTACATTGCACTGCGACAAGAATGTAAATCCTACTTGGACATTGCACAAGTGCAGATCGTGGACGGTTGAAAAAGCGTAGATCCACGGTCCCTTTATACGCATGATTTACATGGACTTGGATGAGATCCGAGCATGTGTGAGGACTCCCGGCGGCAGGTTGAGGATCACGTCGAGCAGGGAGGAGGAGAAGGTGGATGCTGTGGGGATGCGGGGAAAGTCGAGGGGGGGGTTTGGAGGTGGTAGACGGCGTCTGTGTTGAATCTAGATGTATACGGCGGAGATAGGAGTATTCTTTAAAAAGTAAATTGGGATTCCCTGCAGGGTCAAATAATGCACAAGGAGCATTGCGTATTACTTAATTTAGAAATAGGTGGATCAGAGCGTACTAGTCGGAACTAAAATGGAAAGTGACGGCGGAAGCAAAGTAAGGGGGCCGGCGGAGTGTTTAATTTGGTAAGATTGAATCCTAATCAAGTGAAAGAGAAACCAAATTAGGAAATATGATCGATTATGGCAGTCGAGTACCTCGCATGTGGGGGCGGATTAGGGTTAGATTGCACATGAGCGTAAAACCCGAGTGAAAACGGTTCAATACGGTTCAATTTCTGATTTCAATTCCTCCCTTCTCTAGGCGTCATGGCCGACGACCAACAACGTTCAAAGACACTACCAAGATCAACAAACGTTAGGTCAAGAACGAGTCCACCACCAAACGAGCACGACCCAAGACCACCAACAAAGAGAGCGAGAAAAGCTATCAATTGTGAGCCATGTAGAAATTCAAAACTCAAGTGTGATAGGTGAGCGCACTCTAACGTCAACAACAACCTTCTAAGAACGCCCACAGAAATCGACCATGCTCAAGTTGTGTTTTAAGAGGTCAATCAACCTCACAGTTTTTTTATTTCTAACTAAATATCATATAGGCACTATCGCATTATGCTACCAGGATGCTCGTGGTCATGAATCTGACTTGAATTTGCGTTCAGATGACCAGTACGAAATAGAAATTCCACTTGAACGCATACTCATTCATTACCAGAAACGCTTCAAGAGTAGATCCAATGCAAGAAATAACTCGTCTAAAACACAGCGTATCACTACTCGAAACTTTCATCATCGCAAACCACAGAAATCTCCCTTTCAAACGTCCACTAGACCCAACCCCTTCAGGTCCACCAAGTCCACTCAAGAAAGAGCCTCAAGATTCTGACTCGGTCGACCCAGACAATGCACCCGGTATGCTCGGCTCCCAGGGACATGGAGGTTTCTACGCTGGTACTACCTCAGTCGTCACTCACCTCACAATGGTCAGTTCTCCTCCCCCCACTCCATTTCTCTTCCTCACACATCCCAGAACGAATCGAGATCCTCAGACGACACAATGGACAGACATCCCTCACAAGAAGGTCTCGTCACAGACGAAATCGCTGCTTCAACTCACGAATACGACAGAGATCTCCTCGAAGTTCTCCCAGCACTCGAAACAATCGACGCTCTCATCATCTACTATTTCGAATACTGCAATTGGATATACCGCCATGTAAACCAACCAGCATTCACCTCCGCATGGTCTCGTTTCAAGAGTGGCTCCTCTCCAGATAGAGTCGTCCTCGCGACTGTCTGCATGATCATGGCCATCGCAGTCCATTACTTGCCAAATCGCGACCCCCTCATCGCACACCTCGCAGATAACCACGAGGAACTCGGCGGTCGCTTCTACGGCGTCATGCGCACAGCACTCGATCGACATCGTGCAGAGTGCAGAACATACACCCTCGAACTCGTCGAGTGTCTCCTCATTCGCTGTCATTACCTCACCCTCAGCAAAACAGATAGCGAGGAAATTTGGGCAGTTCGCGGAGAATTAGTCAGCATGGGCCTCGCAATGGGACTACACCGCGACCCAACCAGGTGGAGAATGAACAAGGAACTCGCAGAGAGAAAGCGTTGGGCATGGTGGCACATCATACTACTCGAACGGTACGTCCATCATCTCTCTCACCTACATCCCTAATTCTCCCCAGATGGCAAGCCTTCATGTTTGGTCGTCCCCTTGCCGTAGCTTCCCACAACTTTGACACCCAATTTCCCTCCATCTCCCCAATCACTCCCACAAACCCACCACAACCACGCGTCTACGCACCAAATCTCGCACTCTTCCGCCTCGCTTACATTCTAGGCGACATCATGGACACCGCTGTCTCTCTGCGCGCCGTCCCATACGAAACAATCATGGCACACGATAAAGCTCTCGCCAATTGGATGGACAGCTTGCCCCAGGAGCTCGATCTGGACGAATTCAGAATCGCACGCGCCCTCGCAAGCCCAGACACCGTCACGAGAAGACTAGGCGTACAAAGCGTCATCATCCGAACAAGCTACTACCACATCCGCTTCACCCTCCACAGACCATACGCCTCCGCATCCATCTCACCCTCCCTCTTCCCCCGCGACAAAGACAAACACGACAAGGCCGACAAAGAACCAAAAGACACCGCCAAATCCGAACGCCAAGCAAACAGCCTCGATATAGCAGTAGGCAGCGCCGACAAACTCATCACCCTCGTCGATCACGCCCGCCCAGACTTTCTCGCAAACGCCAGCCTAGCAGTACCAGGCCACATGTCCTGGGGCCCCTTCCACGTATTCAGCGCAGCCATGTTCTTCTCCTTCCAACTCATCTCAAACCCAAACCAACCAGGCGCAGGCCTCTTCCGCGCAAACATCAAGAAAGCGCTCGGCACTCTCGAATTAAGCCGCGGACAAGCAGTCGCAGACCGCGCACTCGATATCCTAGGCGCCCTCCAACCCCTCTACGAAATCGGATTCGCAGATATGGAAGCAAGCGAGCGCGAAGCCGTCAAAGGACGCGTCCTAGGGCTCGTCAAAACCCTCGCATTCCCATATCACGACCAAGCACGTTCATCACGAGGTGGGACAGGCGATAGCCCACACAACTACTCGGGCGGCAGTCCGAGCGGATACCTTGGCAGCCCAGGGGGCGGGTACGCAGCTGGGAGTCCTAATAATAGCGTGGCGGCTTTTGGCGGAAGCCCGAATGCGAGCGCGAGAAGGGGCAGCGTAGATTACCCACCTCACACGCATCCGGCTCAACCGCGATACGTCCCGCCTAATTCGTCCCCGCCTTATCCATACCCTGAGAATAGGGGGTATAGTGATGTGAGGGGGTCATATGACGGTGCGAGGTATGGGGAGGGTGCTTCGAGGACGGCGCCGCCTGCTGCTGGTTCGACGGCTTCGACGACTACGAGTACGTATCCGGATGCGCCACCTCCTGCACCTGCGCGAAATCCGTATCCGCCGTCTGGGTCTGGGTCTGGGTCTGGATCAGGGTCAGGGTCAGGGGCGGGATCTGGCAATCCGTACCCCGCACCACCGCCATCGCAGACACAACCATACTCTGATTCCGTACGTTCCTATCCACCCTCGTCTGATACCAAACATGGTGTTCAAGGGCCCTACCCCGATGCACGCCCCTATCCCGTGCAAGGCAGCATAGGAGGGAGCAGTGGGTCGTACCCCTATGCGTACCCGACGCCAGTGGAGGAAGAGTCGATGTGGGGAGCATCGTTAAGCCAAGCAGAGTGGGCGCGGTTTCTAGATGTCATGCAGCGGCCTCCAGGGGAGAGGGGATGAGACTTTGCTTGACACATCCTCGCTGCTCTTGGCACTAAACACTCCTACGACACCGCGACGACAATGTGTACGTTTTTTCTTTTTCTTTTTCTTTTTTCTCGGTTTTTGGATCTAGATACCTATACCTCTACCTGGCATTTTTGCATCGCACTGTTTTAGCTATCCGAGTCGAATCGACGCTGCATTCTTAATTATCTCCCATGCTCCATATACATACATACCTCCCAAGCGCATCGTATACGTATCCCATCCCCATGTCCAACACATTTTCGGTTTCGTCTTTCGTTTTCGTTTTTTTTTGTTTGTCTGTTTTGTTAACGAATGGCGAATTGCATGATTGAAATCCCGTGTACTTGTATTCCCCACATCAAACCGACATTCCCCACACACACACACACACCGAACGACCCATTCCCCACACCAAGCGACTATTCCCCACACACACCCCAGTCAAGCCCTGCGAGCGATTTCGATTTCGATAACCCCCCGCGACCAAACCCCCCATCTCACCCCCCCGACGCAAACCCGTTGCCCAAGTAATAGTCCTGACCTTTTTACCCACCGCGCAACGACCCTTGCACACGTGTCCGATCCCCTCGCTTGATGTACGACATCCATTATCCATACCTAGTTTGTGCGTGTGCGTGCTTCTTTTCAAGTATTTGCCTTGCTGCTCCGTCCGTCCGTCCTTTTTTTTTTTTTTTTTGTGTATTGTATTATATGCATGCATGCGATGTATCGATGAAATTGAAAGTTTTCGGGAAGCTCATGATCAGATGCAGGGATCCGGATCTCACTTGACCTTCGCTGCGCTTGAAAAAAAAATGTGATCAAGGGACTCCAATGTCAAGGCTGCTTTGATTAACCGCTGCTTGACAATGGTTACAGCAGGGGGAGGGGGGACAATTTATGTAAAAATATTCACATGAAGCTTGTTCAAATTTCAACGCAAGGTCCATAATGGACGGAAATTTGCAATTGAGTAACTCTAGATCTCTCGTTGTAATTGCTAGAATACGTTAGTCCCCCTCGTTGTGTTCCTACCAAGTATCGTTAAAGGCAGTACCTTCACAGTCGGACGTGATATCTTATCGCGCCGAGGTCTGGGTGCTGGTAGTTTTTTCGACAAGGTTTCATTTTACTAGAGAGTTCCGAAGAAGTACAAGCGCTGACGACGTTTGTGGAAATAAAGAATCAAAAATGCTATGTAGCCTTCGTACTGACTTTTGTGGTAAGAGCAATCCTGAATCCTATGTGAAGATGGCGATGCGAGGAAGGGTATATGATGGTAGCATCGGGACTCTCGATCAATGTCAACATCCTAGCTAGTCCCGTTTAAATACGGTGCAAGTAGATCAGCCCAAAGTACACCCAAGACCAAAACCAAACCGAAACGACTGGAAAGTGTGCAGTAGTAATATGATATACATCCTAGTCCTGTTTGTTTAGAGACTGTACGAGCCGATCAGTCTAAAGTATATATACCCCAAATCAAAACCAAACCGAAACCAAAAGAGCTGGAAAGCGTGCAGTGGCAATGCGAGCTGCCTGCCAGTGAAGCGCAGACAGCATGAAAATTACAAATGTCTCGTTCAACGTACGGCATGGCTGACTGTGCGCACCGTCAGCCCGGCAGGTTTGGATTTTGCTCCAATGTAGACATGTCGGCAATGTTTTTTTGAAAGCGAAGGATTCTCACGAGACAGACGCAGAGGACTTGACATCAGAACCGGCATAAGCAAAGCCCATCCTCACATCTGGCAGCGGATGATCGCTCGTCCCTGTATAAAACCATCAATACATGATCATCGTGACGAAACGATTACCCTACCAGCATGACAACACTGAGGTCCGTCCCCCTTGTGGCCCCACCACATCACAGGCGACCACTCGTCCACGACGTTAGCGAGCGTCTGGAGGTGCCCGTATGTGGCTGGCTGTGGGCCGCGCGGTCGGCGCAGTGCGACGAAAGTAAAACAGCAGGCCAATATAAACAGCGCTATACATAAATTCCAGATCTGCATGAGTGTGTGAGGATGTTGTAGTGGTTTTTACATGGGCAGCAAATACGAACCTGGGCAGTAAGCATGAATATCGCGAACCTTCCCAGCACCCCGTCAGCGGCGCCGTCAGATACGACGAATGAAAGCCCGAACATCCAGTCTGTTATCGTTGTTGGTGGTGTTCAATAATAAATAAATGTGGATGACTCACGCAGGAAAGGCTTCGTGACGAAAAGTACGATACAGATCGGATGAGTGAGAATCGCTGTCAGCGGGTTCGTCGCCGTATGAAGTCCTTTTCTTGTGGTAGCGTGTCTCCACTGTCGTTCATCTCGAATGACATTCGCGATGAGTTCCGAGCAATGCAATGCAAGTGTCAACGGTCCCTGGACAACTGCCAGGTTGATAAAGACCAGAATCCACCACTGGGGACCGGCATCCGGCATGTAATAACCGATGTAATTCGATTTCTCGTTGAACGACAACGACCACGTTGACATGGCTAGCGGAGGAGACGAGAATCTCGTGCTGGGGACCTTGTCCCAGATATGCATAACGAATGCGCCCCACCCAGCGCATGCTGCAACAACCACCCAAAGAAAAATGACGACTTTTCGGATGCTGGGATGAGCACGCCACGCTGAGGGCTGTGTCTTTGACGGCGTCGCTGGACCTCCATCCCCATTCATGTCAGATACACTGCGCATGCACCGGAAAGCAACCGGGGTCAATTGTGTGTGGTGGACCAGTGCAGCGGTCAAGTCAAAAGGTGAGGAGCTCCAAGTGGGTATTTCGACGGCCCGAATCCCTGCTATCGCTATCACGACCTGCAGAAGAAGTGCGATGCCCAACAAGAACAGAGGTAACCCTGCGATGGCAACATAATCCGCATGCGAACCGTCTGAAGAGTATGCGTAGTTGATATACACGACAAGCGAGGATGAGGTGTAGGATATGACGAGGAGGATGACCATGATGCCATTAAATAGGGTACCATTAGGATTTCTCCATCCATGACCTGCGGTCAGAAGGCGCAGATTCGTGTTGAAACGAAGCCGAGAGTCCGAGGCTAGCGCAGAGCGCAACGAGATGTTATGGACGAAGCCTGTAGACTCGGTGCATATTGTGACGAGTAGGTTTAGTATCAACTTCAATATCTCGAACGGCAGGTCGCTGTCTTGCATGGCACCTGTGAGTCTCATCAACGGGGTCACCCCATTGGCTCCTTGAATTATTATAATGACAATCCCTGTGGTGATGCAACAGCAGCTGATGATAGTGGAGAATGCCACCCCAACAAGGGCATACATGCGAACCGTCAGACTGCGGTCGTAGAAATTAGTCCCAGTCCCAGCAGTGGACTTTGACCGTATTGAGTCAAAGTCTTCATGGGATTTCGGGAGTGCATGGTAGGAAGGATGACTGGGTGGATACCAATGGCGAGAAGCTGACATGGGGGAGTGGAGAGAACGGACGCTAGATGGTCAAAGCGTTACGGATGTGGATTAAGTATGCACGCTTCCACCAAGATATTCATAGCCTCTAGGTAGCAATCAGCCCTGAGGTGATAATCATCATGATGTGCACTGGAAGATTACCTCAGCTTTACGGGTAACTGACATCTCGGCAATACGAGAAGAACGTATCCGTTACTTGAAAAGCTGGGGCTCTAGGCGAGCCTAACAGCATAGCGAAGAGACGAGTGTCACTGCCCCAATAAACGGTATCATAATCAGAAAAACACTCACTTTCAACTTGATGGTGTACCAAATTCTGTGTGTTCTTATGAGTGCCTGTCTGTGGCAAAGTCTGGGCTTCCAGGTCCCAGGTCCAGAAAAAGGCTGGGCCGCGCGAACATTTCGTGATGACAGGAGCATATGTAGGAATCCAAGTCCTCGCGTTGATGGGCGCCGTCGTTACATGCTTGGCATCATAATTCATGAGTAAGTTAGACTTTCATGTGCGCCCAACCTAATGTGCTCTGGGGTGAAAGACGTCACGCGTCTAAACAGACAAGAACTTCGTAAGTCTTGTGCTGCGTCATTAAGGAATGTGAGGATCATACAATGAGACTTACCTCAGTCGAGTATAGTAAACAGACTGGGGAAGGGACTCTTATGAATGTATCGCATGCGGAGTTATTGCGGAGTTACCATGTATAGCAAGTGCGGCGAGTGCAAACATGGGGAACGTTGAACGTTGAGAAATGGTATCTGCTCCGTCGCTCGTCTTTGTATACGGCCTAGACCTCTTCTTCACGCGCGTCGTGCTTTCTGGTACATTCGACGCAACAATAAAGTATAGCTCCAAGTGCTGACGGTTGCTGGGCTTGGTATGGTGCGACGGAAACGACTGCACAAGCATTGTACTTGTTCTGAAATACAAGGTCATGTGGAAATGGTTTCGTGGCCAATGGCCATATATATGGCCATGCAAGTCGGCTGGACGAGTTGTCCCGTCATCCTCTACCACAATCACAATGGTTCAGCATTTCTTTGAAGGTCAACCCATTGAGTGCCTCATCGCTGCCATTATTTCACTCTCGGCAAGACAGACAGCGAGGAACTTTGGGCTGCTCGGTGGTGAACTAGCACGGGCCTCACGTTATTTGCGTTACACCGCGACCCAACAAGGTGGAGATTAATGACAGGGGGCTTGCAGAGAGAAAGCCTGGGGTATGTGGTACATTATACTACTCGAACAATCATCAATGCGTCCATCATCTCTCTTATGTACATGTCTAACCTTCACTACCTTGACAATGGCCAAGGTCCCAACTTCCCTCCGTCTCCCCAATCACTCCCTGCGACAAACCCTTCCCAATCACGCATCTACGCCCCCAATCTTGCCCTCTTCCGCCTCGCCCACATCCTAGGCAACACCATGGCCAGCACTGTCCGAACAACCCACCTGGATCTGCATCTGGGTCTGGGAATATCTTCATCTGACGGTAAACACGATCTTCAACCACCTTGCCCCGATGCGCGGCCCTATCCTGTGCAGGGCAGCATAAGAGGCGGGAGTCATACCTCTGCGTACTCGACGACAGCGGAGGAAGAGTCGATGTAGGGAGCCTCGTTGAGCCAGGCTCAACATTATGCAGCGGCCTGCAGGGGATACAACGTGATGCGGACATTGACAGAGAGATGCACCACAATAAACACCTCGCTGCTCGTGGCGACCACGTACCACCCTGCTGTACACAATCGCGACCACCCGCACCGTGATGACATACGCACGTTTCTTTTTCTCTGCCATTGGATGTAGATGCTTATCGAATGGGGAATGCAGTCCGTAACGGTTGAAATACGTTTACTTAACATCGGCGCAAGATCCTGGACCGGTGAAGAGTTAAAAAGTTTCGGAACCTGGGATTGGTATGCTCGGGTTGGCTGTTGAGAGGTTTCGTCTTTTCTTCTCAAGTTTGAAGTGACGAGTGCATTTGAGCAGTGAGCAGGATACTTAATCGGACCCTAAGTACGTTTATAGGGGGAAATGCTTGGACATTGTAACGCTCAGCTCAGATCTCTGGTGATCGAACAGCAATCTATTGGTGTTGCCGTTCACGAGCCAGGGTTGTATGGTCTGGACAAAGAGCAACTCATGAAAGGAACACTGACAATGGTTGTGACAAATATTTTGTACTGGTTTCCAGGTGGCACTAACCCCTGGTGAGGCTGCACCGTGGGGACTCAGTGAGATGAAAATGAGGCAGCTTGACGGTATTTCTGTGCGCGCTGGGTCAAATATATGACAAGACAATGAACAGAACTAGCGAGATGTCCTCGTACCTGTAATGAGTCTTTACGCGCAACTCTTGTTCCCCCATCCGACTGCGCCAACCAGGCCTTGAACTTTTCTTCTTTGGCTTTCAACATCGCCTGGAACCACTCGTCGTGGGCCACCAACTTGGCCTTAAACAAGGCACAACATCTCTCTACCTCAGCTTTAACTGCAGCCTTAACTGTGGCATCAATCCATGCATCAATCTGGGCTTCCGTGGCAAACTCAGCAAGTATTTGATAGCCCATATCTATTGAAGTTCGAGTTAGAAGTTAACAATAGGAAAGCTGCCTCCTTAAATACCGTTTTATACCACCTCCCAAGAACCTATGCTTCTTCGCTCAGTGAATTGATTATGGTGTGTATTGTTGAACGTTTGAGCCCTGCTGAGCCCCTGTCGACAGAAACCGTTCAAGTTGCTCTTGATTAGTAAGTGAGAAATTGATCCGACGAACAGCAACCTACTCGAGATGTGCAATGTGCATGCTCTATTTGCTCTTCAGTGACACGCAGGCTTGGAAAGTTTTGGAGCGGCGAGCCAAGGCAAGGGAATGTCTGCGAAATCAGAGTCCAAATACATGTAGCTTCATACTAGCGAAAGAAATCGCGAGTCCTATGTATAGATAGCAATGCGAGCAAGGTAAATAATGGTAGTATCTGGAACGTTAAGACTCGATCAATTTCTACACCTCAGTCCTGCTAACTTAATCCTGTCCGAGAATCAGTCCAAAGTATATCTAAGTGGCAATATCATATGATGATATACCGAGCTGCCTGCCAGTGCATAGCGTAGACAGCATGAAATTCACAAGTGTCTTGGGCGACGGCGCGGCTGGCTGTGCGCACCATCAACATATAGCTAGCATGGCTAGTATAAATTTAGCTCCTATATTGACAAAGATAAATCAAGAATTGTCTGTTCGACAGCGGGGGCTTCTCAACGTTCACGAGCCAGATGCGGGAGGCTTGACACCGGAACCAGCATAAACACAGTCCATCTTCACATCCGGCAGCGGATGATCACTCGTCCCTGTTTAAAACCATCAATGCATCACCCTCGTGACCATATAAGTACCCTACCAGCATGACAATAAGGAATTCCGTCCTCCTTGTGGCCCCACCACATCACAGGCGACCATTCATCCACGAGGTTGGTGAGTGTCTGTAGGTGTCCGTATGTAGCGGGCTGTGGGCCGCGTAGTCGGCGCAATGCGACCAGAGTGAAGAGACAGGCGAATATAATCAGCGCTATACATAAGTTCCAGATCTGCACGAGTGCATGGGGAATCAGGATGTTGTAGTGGTTTTACATGGGCAGTAAGTGCAAACCTGGGCAGTGGGCATGTATATATACAAAGCCACTATTTTCTCATCAGTGGGGTCGACAATTACGAAGAACCCAAGCCCGAACATCCAGTCTGTTATTGTCGATGATGGTGTTCAATAACACCGATAAATAAAACCAGAGGCGAAAGACTCACGCAGGAAAGGCTTCACGACGAAAAGTAAGAGACAGATCGGATGAGTGAAAATAGACTTCAGCGGGTTTGTCGCCATTTTAAGTCCTTTCCTCAGGCTCGCGCATCTCCACTGTCTTTCATCTCGAATAACATTCGCGATAAGCTCCGAGCAATGCAGCCCGAGTGTCAACGGCCCCTGGATAATTCCCATGTTGACGAAGACCAGAATCCACCCCTGAACACTGGCGCCCGGAATAGCATACATGATGGTACCGGGATACCCGTTGGGCAAGAACGACCAAATTGGCGGCTCAGGGTAAACGGGGCGCCTCATGACGGCGTACTTGTGCCAAATATACATGACGACTCCGGCCCATCCAGCGCATGCTGCAACGAGTCCCCAGAGAGAAATGACAACTTTTCTGACGCTAGGATGAGCGTGCCATGCTGAGGGCTGTGTGTCTGAGGGCTTCGCTGGACCTCCATCCACGTCCAGATCAGACACACAACGCATGCACCGGAAAGTAGCCGGGGTCAATTGCGTGTGGTGGACCAGTGCGGCGGTCAAGTCAAAAGGCGAGGAGCTCCACGTCAAAATTTTGGCAGCCCGCATCCCTGACAATGCGATCACCACCTGCAGAAGAAGTGCGATGCCCAAAATGAGGAGAGGTAACCCTGCGATGGCAAGGCCCTCCGCAAAAAATTCTGTTGGTGACGTCGGTAATCGCTGGTCGAGACATACGACAAGGGAGGCTGAGCTATAGGATATAATGAGGAGGATAGCTGAGACACCATTGAGGAGGGCACCGTTGGGGTTATACCATCCATGAGCTGCAGTCAGAAGGCGCAGATTGGTGTTGAAACGAAGTCGAGACTCTGAGGCTAGTGCAGAGCGCAATGAGATGCCGTGTACAAAGCCTATAGACTCGGTGCATAACGTGACGATTAAGTTTAGCATCAGGGACACTGTCTCCCCCTGCATGCTCAACTGAGCTATCTCTTGATTAGTGTCAAGGGGGCTCATGTTGTACACGGCTACTCCTGTGACTCCGTGATTGGCTAAAGTGACAATGCCTGCAACGATGCATGAGCAGCTAAAGATAATTGAGCATGCCACTCCAACAAGGGCATATCTGCGACTCGTCAGACTGCGGTCGTATAAATCAGTTCTTGTATCAGCAGTGAATTTTGCATCAGAAACTATCGAGTCAAAGTCCTGGTGATCCGGGAGTGCGTCATATGCAAGAGGACTGGACGGATGCCAATTTTCTTCTGTCGGATTGGAAGAAGCTGCCATGAGAGACAGAGACAAGAGAATCGGCGCATTGTGGACCCATAGATTAAATATATAGCCTTTCCCTTATGACCATAGCCTCTGGGTGCATGTGACGAAACGCTGTGATGGAAGGGTGGAGTGGTAGTTGCGACATTAATATGAATCCGGTGCACCACTAATTTCCCTCGAATCACATTGCGGCAATACTAAACGTGCATATGTCAGAATGGCGACAATTAACAGGTAGTCAGCCTGGCCACCATGTTCTGCACAAGTACCCGTGCAGATTGACCACTGTCTGCCAACCAAGGGACGCGATAAGGTCAGTGAGAACCACTATAAGAGGTCGAACATGCCTGCAGGTGTGAATCATCGGACAAAAATACACGGCACATACTTACGCATATCTAAGCAAATGTGACTCCACAGATGCTCCAACCCAGAGTGTGTGCTTATCATAGAGTGCGGGGGTGGTTGCCAATATTTGTTGGGAAGCTGACAGTGGGTGCATGCGAGTTTGCATTTCTCAGGCTCAACTATCGTGAGAAATTATGTTTCGAGGTCACAGAAAAATTGGAGACAAAGCTTAGCTTGACGCATTAACGTTAAATGTTCCGTTGGACGGTTGACTGCTACATAGTACGGTAGTCCTCTAGACATGGTTGACTTGATAAGATTAAGAAAACGATTTTGGGCGCTTAAACCAATCTTGGACTCTCTTTGCTCGAAGATTCGAGAAACTTCCTCAATTTTGGTCAGTGACGAATACAGATTGTATCAAAGTACTGGGCCAGAGGAGAAGTACTAACGTGAAAGACTACATAGTCTCGAAGATCCATCTCCATCTTCCAAATACATGTAGCTTCATACTAGCGAAAGAAATCGCGAGTCCTATGTATAGATAGCAATGCGAGCAAGGTAAATAATGGTAGTATCTGGAACGTTGAGACTCGATCAATTTTTACATCTTGGTCCTGCTAAGTTAATCCTGTCGGACTCTCAGCAGATCAGTCCAAAGTATATCCAAGTGGCAATATCATATGATGATATACCGCAGTGTCGTTTTCGACGGCGCGGCTCGCTGTGCGCCCCAACGACGTATAGCTGGCCTGGCTAGTATAATTTTGGCTCCTATATCGACAAAGATAAATCAAGAAATGTCTGTTTGAAAGCGGGGGCTTCTTACCGTTCACGAGCCAGATGCAGGGGGCTCGACGCCGGAACCAGCATAAACACAGTCCATCTTCACATCCTGCAGCGGATGATCACTCGTCCCTGTTTGAAACCATCAATGCATCATCCTCGTGACCATATAAGTACCCTACCAGCATGACAATAAGGGATTCCGTCCTCTTTGTGGCCCCACCACATCACAGTTGACCATTCATCCACGAGGTTGGCGAGCGTCTGGAGGTGCCCGTATGTGGCTGGCTGTGGGCCACGCGGTCGGCGCAGTGCGACAAGAGTGAAGAGACAGGCGAATATAACTAGCGCTATACATAAGTTCCAGATCTGCATGAGTGTATGAGGATGTTGTAGCGGTTTTGCATGGATAGTAAGTGCAAACCTGGGCAATGCTCATGGAAGCCTGCAAACTTGGTAGTTGCTCGCCACTGGCGGTGACATCTATATTGAACCCAAGCCCAAACATCCAGTCTGTTATCGTCGATAATGGTGCTCAATCACACCGATAAAAAACTAGAGATGAAAGACTCACGCAAGAAAGGCTTCACGACGAAAAGTAAGAGACAGATCGGATGAGTGAAAATAGACTTCAGCGGGTTTGTCGCCATTCTAATTCCTTTCCTCCCGGTAGCGCATCTCCACTGCCTTTCATCTCGAATGACATTCGCGATGAGCTCCGAGCAATGCAGCCCGAGTGTCAACGGCCCCTGGAAAACTCCCACGTTGAAGAAGATCAGAATCCACCCCTGAAGATTGGAACCCGAAATATTATACACGATGGTACCGGGACGCTCGTCGGGCGTTGGCAAAAACGACCACGGCTGCGCGGGGTTGGTCACTCCCATGTCGGCGTCATTGTCCTGGATATACAAGACGACTCCGGCCCATCCAGCGCATGCTGCAACGAGCCCTCAGAGAGTAATGACAACTTTTCGGACGCTAGGATGAGCGTGCCACGCTGAGGGTTGCGTGTCTGAGGGCTTCGCTGGACCTCCAGCCAAGTCTATATCAGACACACAACGCATGCACCGGAAAGAAACCGGGGTCAATTGCGTGTGGTGGACCAGTGCAGCGGTCAAGTCAAAAGGCGAGGAGCTCCACGTCAAAATTTTGGCAGCCCGCATCCCTGATAATGCGATCACCACCTGCAGAAGAAGTGCGACACCCAACAAGAGGAGAGGTAACCCTGCGAAGGCAAGGCCCGTCTCAAGCACCCAATCTGGCGATGGGGTTGGGGCTGAATAGTCGACACATACGACAAGGCCGGCAGAGCTATAGGAGATAATGAGGAGGACAGCCGAGACACCATTGAGCAGGGCGCCGTTGGGGTTATACCATCCACGAGCTGCAGTCAGAAGGCGCAGATTGGTGTTGAAACGAAGTCGAGACTCTGAGGCTAGTGCAGAGCGCAATGAGATGTCGTGTACAAAGCCTATAGACTCGGTGCAAAACGTGACAATTAAGGTTAATAGCAAGGTCACTATCTCCCATTGCACGCGTAACAACCAATTGTCAGTGCCCATCTTGGTCGGGGTTACTCCTGAGACTCCGTGATTGGCTAAAGTGACAAGGCCTGCAACAACGCATAGGCAGCCGAAAATGCTTGAGCATGCCACCCCAACAAGGGCATATCTGCGACTCGTCAGACTACGGCCGTAGAAATCAGTTCCAGTATCAGCGGTGAATTTTGCATCAGATATTATGGAGTCAAAGTCCTGGTGATCCGGGAGTGCGTCATATGCAAGAAGACTGGACGGATGCCAATTTTCTTCTGTCGGATTGGAAGAAGCTGCCATGAGAGACAGAGACAAGAGAATCGGCGCATTGTGGACCCATAGATTAAATATATAGCCTTTCCCTTATGACCATAGCCTCTGGGTGCATGTGACTTGAAGAAGAAACGCTGTGATGGAAGGGTGGAGTGGTAGTTGCGACATTAATATGAATCCGGTGTACCACTTATTTCCCTCGAATCGCATTGCGGCAATACTAAACGTGCATATGTCAGAATGGCGACAATTGACAGGTAGTCAGCCTGGCCACCATGTTCTGCACAAGTATCCGTGCAGATTGACCGCTGTTTGCCAACCAAGGGACGCGGTAAGGTCGGTGAGAACCACTATAAGATGTCGAATATGCCTGCAGGTGTGAATCATCGGACAAAAATACACCGCACATACTTACGCACTGATCTAACCAAATGTGACTTCACAGATGCTCGCCTTGGCGCGAACTAGACTCGTGTCCTGTTTTGGACTACGTCTTTGACCATGAAGGGGAGCCGCCAACTATTGGTTGGCAGTGACAATGCAACCCATAGAGTGTGCTTATGAGTGCGGAGATGGTTGCCAATATTTGTTGGGAAGCTGACAGTGGGTGCATGATGCGCATTGCGAACCCGAACCCCGCGTGCCAGTTGTGCAGCTGCTATCGTGAGAAATTATGTTTCGAGGTCACAGAAAAACTGGAGACAAGCTTGACGCATTAACGTTAAAGTTTTGTTCCGTTGGATGGTTGACTGGTACATAGTACGGTAGTCCTCTAGACATGGTTGACTTGATAAGATTAAGATAACGATTTTGGGCGCTTAGACCAATCTTGGACTCTCCTTGCTCGAAGATTCGAGAAAGTTCCTCAATTTTGGTCAGTGACGAATACGGATTGTATAAAAGTACTGGGCCAGAGGGGAAGTACTAACCTGAAAGACTACACAGTCTCGAAGATCCATCTCCATCTTAACCGCCAACGTCCATCTAAGACCTTTCACCAAGCTCATCTAACGAGCATGTCGGATGTGCGTAACATACTATCTAATTCGTCGCCTAACCGGACAATTTAACGCGGGCAAACACTTACGCAGGTAAATGCACTGAAAGACCAGGGCAACAAAGCCTTTTCTGCCAAAGACTACGACAAAGCCATCGAGTTATTCACAGCTGCCATCGCCATCGACCCTTCGAACCATGTCCTTTTTTCAAATCGGAGTGCAGCGAAAGCTGGCCAGAAGCAGTGGGCAGCAGCGCTTGAGGACGCAGAACAGGTGAGCCCTGTCTGATTCGCGTCTGGCATGCTGATGCCTATGCGGCGATTAAGTGTATCAACCTCAATATGTCGTGGTCCAAAGGCTACGCGAGAAAAGGGGCTGCATTGCACGGTGCAAGACGATATGATGAGGCTGTCGAGGCGTATGAAGCCGGCCTCAAGTTCGAGGACAGCCCTGCCTTGCGCAAAGGTTTACAAGAGGTGAAGGATGCAAAGGGTAGGCTACCCTCGTTCACTCAGATTAAATCAGTCATTGACGCGCCACCGAATTCAGGCAGGGATGGATCTGATGCCTTTGGCCTCGGAAGAATGTTTGCAGACCCAAATCTCATTGGCAAGCTAGCAACTAACCCCCGAA
This sequence comes from Suillus clintonianus, assembly GCF_016758775.1. NCBI lineage: Eukaryota > Fungi > Basidiomycota > Agaricomycetes > Boletales > Suillaceae > Suillus > Suillus clintonianus. The sequence continues at coordinate 361,021 of NW_024539237.1, forward strand.
CACAAAAACATCTCGCCGATCCAGCGTTTGTGCAAAAGGTACATCATTCCTCAATATCTCACTCAATACAATTGACTGACGTTCCCAGCTCAAACTCTTCCAACAAAACCCCGCACTCGCTGATTCGTAAGTTTAGCTCAACAACCCCTGTTCCTTAGCAGCACTCAACCATCCTCTATAGAGCTCTCTCATCAGACCCCCGCATGATTGATGTCCTTGGTGTAGCCATGGGCATCGATATGCAAGGTTTTTCGCGCGAAGACGGATCTGATGAGCTCCCGCCCGACTTTGATAGAGAGCCTGTCCTTCCGCCCGGCTTTAAGGGAGACCCTATCCCTCCCCGAAGGGCTGGAACACCTCGGATGCCACCTTCATTCACATCGAAGACTCCGTCAGCGCCAGCACCAGCACCAGCACCAGCCCCTGAGCCCGAAGACGTTGAGATGACAGATGAGGATGCTGAAGAGGCCAAAGCCAAGGCAGACGCGCTCGCCGCAAAGGCTAAGGGCGCAGAGCACTACAAGGCACAACGCTTTACCGAAGCCGCAGAATACTTCAAGAAAGCTTGGGATCTGTGGCCAAAGGACATCACGTTCCTTGGCAATCTCGGTGCTGCATATCTCGAGGCGAAAGAGTACGATCAGTGTATCGAAACGTGCGAGTTGGCTGTTGAGGAGGGCCGAGGAGTACGTCGCTCCCTTCCCCACAAACAACATCTTCTAACGCATGACCCAGCTCCGCGCAGACTACAAGATTATTGCCAAAATCTTCGGCCGTATTGGGACTGCGTACACCGCAAAGAACGACCTACCGTCTGCGAAGAAATACTTCCAAAAGTCACTTTCAGAACACCGTGACGCTACCATCCTCGCAAAGCTCCAAGCTACCGAGAAAGCCATCGTCGAGAACGAGCGGCAGTCGTACATCGACCCCGCCAAGTCTGCCACCGCACGTGAGGAGGGTAATGCCGCATTCAAGAGTGGTGACTTCGCAAAGGCCGTGAAATTGTATGAGGAGAGTATCAAGCGCGATCCTTCCGATGCAAGAGGATACAACAACAGAGCGGCAGCGTACATGAAACTCATGGCATTGGCTGAAGCTCTAAAGGATGCCGACAAAGCAATCGAGGTCGATTCCACATTCGGTGAGTTTTGATTTCGTCTGATTCGCCGTAGGTCATTTCTGAACATTGCTTCAGTCAAGGCATATATCCGAAAAGCCACGATCCTGCACACGATGCGCGAGTATAGCAAGGCTCTTGAGGCTCTACAGGCCGCGTCGTCAGCCGATACCGGGAACGCACATGCTCATGAGATTCAAGTCCAGGAGTCCAAGATCCAGCAAGCCTTGTTTACTCAACGTGCCGATGAGACGGAGGAACAGACCCTCGACCGAGCCATGAAGGATCCCGAAGTTGCTGTGAGTGTTATTTGATTTTCCTGCATGGTTATGGTGTTAATCAGAGATGTTCTGCAGCAAATCATGGGCGACCCCGTGATGCAGCAAATTTTGCAGCAAGCGCAGGGCAATCCTGGCGCATTGCAAGATCACATGAAAAACCCTGTCGTACGCCAGAAGATTATGAAACTCATCAACGCAGGAATCATCAAGACACGATGATCTGCGCAGTCATGTCTGATTCACACTAGTGTAGTTTCGTTTGTATCAGTTCAAATATCATTTTGCTTTATCAACACTTTCAACTACTGTTCCGTGACTGTTCCTGCAAACTTAATCGTACATGCTTGTCCGCCTTCACCGACTTATGTAAATCAAGGTGTCGCCCAAGAGTAGTCCAGCATCTGCACATCCCTGAACAAGTCCTGCACGCTCTTAACCCGAGTAACCCAGTCCTCCTTCGTCGACAACCCCTCAGCATCCACCTCATGCCAAGCCTTCGCACTCGCATGGACCTCCTCAAGTGTACTAAGCCCAACCGCTGCAGGAATCCCAATCTCCCTCGCGCGCGCAAACGTATACTGCAGCGCCAAGTCAGGAAGACCAGTCCCAGACGCATCCCACTCCTCACTGAGCTGCACAGCCCTCTTTGCCGCGACCCTGATCTCGAGTGGCGCAGGATGCGCCAGAAGGGGCGAAGGCCGCAGAAGACCCATGGCTATAGGCGAGGCGGTGATAACTTGCTTCACTCCCGCGCGTGGCCCGAATTCGGATTTGAACTGCGCGAGGGTGCTATTCTGCAGTGTGAGGTGGCAGTAGGACATCAAGAGGTCTACTGGCTTCCCGAGGCGCTTCTGGATGAGAATCGCGATACGCAGGAGAGTTGGAAGTGGGAAGCCTGATACGCGTTTTTAATGCGGGAATTGATAGTGTCAGATCTAGAGTGTACTCACCGCTGATCCCCACGCGCTTGATGACGCCTCTGTCATCTCGCAGCTCAAAAAGCTTCTTCACAGCGGACAAAACTTTGTGATCCTTGTCCGTATAAGTCTCACCCTCCTGACTTTCATTCAACCCGTATTGTTCCCTCTCTTCCCCAAGAGCAGTAACGTGGTTTCCTCCTCTTCTAGGGAGCTTCTCGTCCGCGACGAATTCGACATCATGCAAGTATACGACGTCAAGGTAGGTGGTGTGCAAGCGCCGAAGACTGCGCGCGATACTACTCTCAATACCCTCAGGGGTATAATCGAATTCGGTAGGATAGCGGCCGACCTTAGTGATCTGCACCAAAAGCAGTGTTACTGTTAGTCTTCTGCACTGATAAGCGCACGCACCAACGTATATGAATCCCGAGGAAATTCAGGCTCAAGAGCTTGAAGAGCGTTCCCGAGGATGATCTCAGAATCCCCATAGAATGGCGCAGTATCGAATGCATTGATGCCATAGCTATAGGCCGCTCAGATATACATTCCGCGTCGCCGTCTAGCAAGCTACATACCGCAGGGCCAGCCTGGCAGCTCGTAAAGGTGTTACTCCGGAGATATGGTCGGCTTCATTATAGATGCGGGATAACGTAGCAGCGCCAAAGATGATCGCAGGGAAGCCGCTAAGCGTCGTAGTCTAATGATTGACAGTCAGTATGTGGTCAAAATATCGAGCATGTGAGTTACCAGCTTATACGCCTCTTTTGGCTTATCAGCATCGTCATCCGGTACCTCCTTGAGAGGAGGGAGAGGATAATCAGGATCAGGAGCGTTGAAGTTGACCACCATACTACTTAATAGATAGCGCGGATCGTCAAATGAGGGAACGAGATATTGTCGTCTTTTAATGTCAACCAACCCAAGACCAAAAACTAAAAGCAACTATCCGGCCCGACTGAAACGGTAATCAATGACATGGTCACATGCATGGAACGGTCGTGAATGGAGGAAAACAGGATATAATTGAAACTGTATTATGACAACGAGCACGACCGACAAAAAAGGTATGGCACTCCGGTGCGAGCTTAAGTTATAGCTTGTCCCTCGACCAGCTGAGAGTACCAATGAGTTAGCCCAGCCCTAGAATCCCGTGCACTGAGTATACGGCGCACCTCTTTGCGAACCTCGAGTTAACATCCAACATCTTGATGTTTTCATCTTGTTTGACATCGTTCCAGGGAGTGGGGTTACTCTTTGTCCAAACGACTGTTCATTCGGTCGTTAGCAGATGCGAACAAGCTCGGAACGAGGGTATGCCATACCCGTAGGGCCACGAGCGAGGCGGGTCAAATACCAGCCTGCACCCCCGACTGCCAAACCAATAACGGCGTAGCTGCTCGGTCGTCAATAAAAGTGAACTTTGTCAAGGCGGAGATACGAGCTCACATAGGAATTGCCTGAGTGCAGTAAACCGGTCAGCTCACGAAAGTACAAATTAAGGAAAAAGTACCTCGATGGCAAACCAGTTGCGCATGAAAGTGCGTGCTCCCCTGGGTGCTACCATGGTGGTTGACGTTGAGGTTCTTAGTTGTCGAAGCTTGAAGCTGGATTGACCGAATTGCTCTCGCATTGTTCCCACGCCTACTTACCAGCCGGGACCTACCGACTCAAGCTTGCAAATAACCCTGACATATCGATATCGTTCGATGAGACCCAAGAATGCATAGACGTGACAAATAAAAATATGAGCATGAACGAAGATTGTCCTCGAAGTGTTCTTAGAAGGCAAATAATAATATAATACAAAGACAACAGTATTGGGACATGATAACATGACTTTCCCCTCACGGGCAGTCATAACACGACAAAGAAAAAGTGAGGGGGATGTGAGAGTATGTGACACGTCAATCGGAGATGTAGGGGGGTCATAGAGAAGGAGAAGGCATACGACTAGGGCGAGCATACAGACCCAGTGGGTCAGGGAACATACTGGCAAGGTGCTTCACAAAAAAACGTCGGCGCCCTTGCAAGCACCGCAAGGAGCGACCGCAAGACAGCGTCCTATGCCATTAATATGGTTATTGCCCAATCGGTTCTTCAGCTTCTCCAACTGCTGATCCCTCGAAACAAATCTCCTTTCAATCGAGCGTCGTACACCATGCGAAGCACTAGTGAATGACGATGCTGCCTGTGCAACATCATCAATCGAGCTAACTGAGGTGCTAGGCGTAGTGCGCGACGCAACCGCAGCTGCACCCGGCGTCCACGATAGGGGAATAAAGTTTGACAATGTCTGGAATGAAAATCGTGCCGCAAGCGGTGAAGACATAATGGACGATAAAGATGAAGTTGAGGCTTGTTGGTCGGAGTATTCACAAGTATCGGAGTTTGCTCCTGTTACCTCCTCAGAGGCGCCGTAGCATCTGAGAGTCGCATCGTTGGCTGTGAAAACCAAAGAGAAAAAGTTAGAACCCACTCATGGATGATCTGATGCGAGGCTTAAATGCCGAACCATTTGTGGCACCCTTGGAGCGCAACACCGGAACAGGAACGCGGGATGTCATAGGAGAGAATATCTTGGATGGTGATGGTGAGACCGGTTGAGGAATGAAGGTAGTCCCGCCGCGCCTTGACGGAGGGGTAGTAAATGACGTCGCCGGGTAGTCTGCCAGTGCAGTAAAACGATCGGACGCGCGTCCAGGCTGTGTAGCTGAAGATGGTGGTGTGAGCGGCATGAAGGAACGCAATGAAGTTGCACGAGGAATTGATGACGGTGAGTTGGTAGTCCTACTTGATGGACGGCTGCTGCTCTCCGAAGTCGGTGGCGAAGAGGAGGGCGGGGTGATCGGCTCTTGAAACCTAGACTGGGGGAAAGTGAAGGGAGAAACATCATCTTCCTCATCATCAAAAGGCTCATAGACAGGGGTAGGTTTTAGCGCAATAGCTGCCTCAGACTCAGTCGGAGGTGTGATGCAGATGATAGGTGGAGGACTATAGACAGCCGGCGGAGGGTCGAATGTGAAACGGATCCCGCCCTCGACTTCCTCACCAAGTGGTTCGCCGTCATGCTCGTTATCAGCTTTGCCTGCATCCTCTTCGTCTTCTTCTGGCACAACATCAAGGCTGTTCGACGTGGGAAGGTCTAGGACGACAGTGCCAACGTCTGAAGGGATGACAAAAGGTGGTAACTCGTCCTCATCATCGTAGGAAAGACCAAACGTCGACGTAAAAATTACTTTGCTCATCTCCTCAGAACTAAGTGGGGGTGAATTTTCGTCGTCATCGAGGCATCCAAAGAACCGGTCAATCTCGTCAACATCACGCTTGACTGCAATGACAGGCTGGCCCCTGGGGAAGGTCCACGTCTTGGAAAGTGAAGCCCGTGGAGAATGCAAAGACTTTGGTTGAGCGGGTTTGGACAACGAGTTGAGTCTGTTTGTAGCTTCATTCAGGACCGAGACTGGCATGATATCGAGTTCATCCTCGGAGCCAATGGATGAACCATCTGGGCTCTGGAAGCTGAGGTCGGAGTCTTCTGCATCTTCGTAACCAGCCATCCCATCCTCATCATCAGAAAAGTCACAGGTATCCTCGTCTTCGTCCTCATCTTCCTCTGTGACAGCATCGAGGGTGAATTCAGCCTTGGTAAAGCTTTGGTCGACAGACTCCACATCGGTTGAAGAGCTGTCAGAGTCGATGGACTGAAAGCCAAGTCCACGAGAACGGGTGCCATAAGACCGACTAGGCACTGAACATTGGACCTGCCCATCAACAGATAGTGGAATTGTGGGTGTATTAAGCAATCCGGCGTCGTCGAGCAGTTTCTCCAGCTCCGCGCGCCTGGTACGCTCTAGCTCGAGTGCAGCACGGAGGCGAATGCACTCGTCGACTGCGCTGTCAGCATCTCGAAGACGAGCACGCAACCTATCCAGCTCCCCCCTCATGCTATCACATTCTTTCTTCAACTGCTCGCTCTGGCTTATTGATTGCTGGAGCTCGGCATTCTTGCTACCGAGGGCATTGTCCAAGCCACGCTTCTCGACTTCCAACAGGCCAAGCCGCGAGCGAGCCACCCAGGCTTCTCTTCTCTCAGAATCAACTCGCCTTGCTAGAACGCTAGCTTGTTTGTCTGCATCAGCCACACGCATGCGCCACCCATCCACATCTCTCTTCAGCTCATCACGCTCAGCCTTCAAATCCGAGATAAGCTGCAGCATCTCGTCGCTTGGTTCAGAAGATGTTGCAGAAACATCCGAAGCCGCGGAAAGGGGACGCGATCGGGACATCGATCGCGTACGTAGCGTGCGCTCGAGATCCATTATGCGAGCCAGGAGCACATTGTGCGATCTAAATAAAAAATGTTGCTCGGCTGCGGTAAGGGGCTGTTCTGCGACGCATCCTACATCACTTGATTCCGAAAAACGACGGTCGGTGGGAGTTGAGCCAGGCGTGGGCAAAACACCCATGTCGCGAGGAATAGAAGCAACAGACCGCTTGTACGAAATGCTACTGCGTTTCCTGCTGATGTCAGATGATGAGGAACTTTCGGTTGAAGCAGAGCGACGTGAGGCGAGACTGAAGGAACCACTGGAAGACGGTGTGACAGTGGTAGAATGGCGATTCATGCTTCTGTTCGTGGGATTGGGGTTCGTAAGCGAGAAGGTGTCAGAGCCGGATGTCAAGGCGAGAGATCTCAGACCATTGGGGCGAGGATTGGGCGTAAGAGTGGGCGTGGGGAGATTTCCGGGAGCGCAACCGACAGCATTTCCAGAAACAAGCGAGAGAGGCCTAAGGTTGAGGCTGGCGGGACGGTGACGTATAGCAGACTTTGCCACTGGTGTGGGGGCTGGAGTAGGTGGAATAGCGGAAGCTTCCGTAAATTCCTCGACAACCTCGGCAACTGGAGCAGGACAGTCTTCTTGAGATTCCTCTTCTTCCTCTTCCTCCTCCTCAACTAGTGTCTGAAGCTGATCTTTGGAGGTAGAAGTGGACGCAAACATTTTGCCGAATGAATCACGCTTGCTCATGAGGTTACTAATACCATGCCCGCTGATACCAGTACCAGGAGGGAAAGAGGGCTTTGTTGCTACAGGGGATTTTGTGAATATGGGCTGTGGGATAAAACGAGGGAAAACTCACGGAACTCAAAAGACTTTGTCAAATTGGGAGACGTGATATCAGGAATTTCGACCTTGGAGAAAGCGAGGTCAGGCTTTCCCTCAAGGGCCCAGAGAGCCCTGCGACGTATAGAGTCCTTGTCGCCAAGATTGACATTGTCATCTGAATTAGCTGCGGGAAGGTCAGGAAGAGACACGCCCATAAGCTCGGCCGACTCGCGGCGAGTTGAAACAGAAGAACGGCGTCTGTGATGGGAATTAGGACGCTTTGAAGGAGGTGGGATTGAAGGGACATTATTGAAAGTGAAATCAACTGGAGAGGGGAATGAAGGTGCAGAAGCAGAAATAGATAGTGTTGAAAGGGAAGATATTGAACTGTTGCGAGAGCGAGATCGTCCGTGTGAATGCTTTGGAATGTAATTGTTTAAACTATTGGCTGGAGCACCACCGCCCATCTTGAATGATTCAAACTGTAGCGAATGTGAGCCTAGTGAAAGCTAATAAAGAGCTGAACTGACCCTCTGTTTGGCTGCCATATTGGATTCTTGGACTTTGGCAGAGACGTCGAAAGTTGGGTCCATAATAACGTCGGAAGGAGTGTAATTTCTTGAAGTGACTGTGAGTGTTTAAAAGAAAGTAAGGACCGTACGCTTAAGACGTCGGAATGGCAAGCGTCGAGGGTGTTGATGATGGCGAGCAGCAAACTCCAAGTCGAACCAACTTCACCATCCAAGTATGTTCACGTTTTAAACTCCGCTTCCCCACCGCCTGCTACAACCTTGCGACCCTGTGAATTAAATAACTATTGATTGATATTATGTATGCTGGTAGGACCAGATGGGTACAGGTAGATCCTCTCAATGCGCGGGAGACAATGAGGTGGCACTTCGTCCCCCAGCAGAGTGCTGCGTCTCTCTAAATGCGGAAACCAATTTGCGCCCAATAATTGCGCGCTTCCTTCGAGCTCATTAATTTCAGCTTCGTGTCAACCACAGATTCGTTGCACTGCTAGTCTAGGCCAGTCTTTTGTTCTCCCATACGGGCCATACCTACCCTGATGGTTACCTTGATCCGCATAGTAGTTTCGATATCATTTTGGGTGGCAGCCTCGCGGTTCACGAACACCATATGAGAGGCGAGGTAGTCTCTATTAAGTATTCCGAGTAAGTAGGTCTATGTGACAGATAAGATAAGAAAAATAAATGCGATAGATATGCAAGTGCGAGGGGTGTGCGTATTGCGGTGTGATGAAGCAATGTTGATGGACTGAAAACAAGAACAGTGAAACGTGCGCATGGACGAACATTTTATGAGAAAAAGTACTGCGACTTCTTGATCGTCTCCACATCGAAATCGCCCTTCTTCGGCAAAGGAGGAAGCACAGCGCTCAAATCAACGAATTTATCCACCAGAAGCGAATCAAAGTCATCCTCGCCTGCGTCGTCGTCCTCATCTTCCTCGTGCTCCGTGGGAACAACTGGAACGTCCATTTTGGCACCTTCGACGATGACCATGTTTTTGACGGGCCGGCCACGTTTTTGCTTAGGCTTTGGAGCAGTCTTAGGCTTCGAAGTCTCAGTTTCCAATTTCGAAATCTGGGCAATGGATCCAGCTTCTTCGTCTGAAACATCGATGATGTTGTCAAACGTCGTATAGCCGCCTTCACGGAGTGCGGCTGCTTGTTCAGACGAAGCTACAATACGTACGCCTGCAGCTTGAAGGTTCTTCAACAGCTTGCCGGTGCGGAGCGCTGTGAGAGGAACCTTGTGGGATGCATATCGAGTCCGGAACTGTGACCAGAACTTCAGTATTGTGGAGAGCAGCATGTGGACTACGCACCTCTGTAGACAATTTCTCGAGCACGTCCGAGGAATGCAGCGCAATGAAGGTGTCTCGGATGATCTCAGACATCTTGTCGATGCTGCTAGCGTGTGTCCAATAAGAATCATGCACAGACGCAAATGTTAAGCCCTGGGTCTATAAACACGCTCATCAATCACTCAAAAAAAGTTCGAAACTGATGGGACCTACGCGACACTCGAGGGCGGTCAACATCATATGCGTAGCATCGAGACTATGAATGAAATTGGGCGGGAACGCTGACGCCTGCTTCACAGCGTTCACCTCAGAAGGCGCGTTAGGGTCGGAGATGAACACGCTCTGAATGGCTGTCATGACCTGCTTGCGCTTCGTTTTACGGTACGGTTGTATGATGGGGAGGCCTAGGGGCGTCGTCCATACGACGGACGACATCTGTTCTTTCCTGATACGGTTCCTAGGGAGCAAAGAACCGCTCTTCTTACGCCCTTTCGGAGCTTGCAATGCATCTGGGATGCGGTCGGCTGGGATAGACTTGGAGATGAGGCGGGCGCAGAGGTTCAGCCAGATTTGAATGGCTTTGGCTCCTGCGAACAGATCACCAATACAAAAGAGCACCTGTAAATAGATGGGTAAGTTCGAGGCTGTTAGTAGATGAGAGAATGCATACCTTCTTGGCGAGGTAAGCACTGGCACCCCAACACTCTTCCTCGGGAATATCCTTCCTATCTTTAAGCTGCTTCTCAATCTGCTCGCGAGCGCCGATATAAGTCACGCCATACACAGTAGTCATCACCTGCCTCGCTACATCAACTTACAATTCCTTAATCAACAAAACGAGCACTCACAGTTTGCTTGACAACCTTCCTAGAAACCCGACCAGCAAGCAGAGCCGCATACTTATCGCCATTTTTCAAGTCTTCCTCAAGCAGCTTCTCCACCATGTTCGCGACGTAGGTGTACACGTCCGACGGGCGGTCCGTCACGCTCAGATTGACTTGCGCAGCGCCTTTGACATCACCGCCAAGAGCGGCGTAGTGTTGTAGCCCGTTACACGTCCCGTCCTGATGCACCGGGAGGGACGACATGTATGAGAGTGGATCGCCTGATTCGAGCGCCGCGTGCAGTTCCATACATGTCGCGAGACATTGCCATGGATCATCAGCTTTCGTCCACCACCTGTTACCCTGTTCGACGTGTCAGCACAAAAGCACCATAACAAGGAGAATGGGACGCACGTCGAGAGGCTTCTCAGCGCTATCATACACATCTTCAAGATGATCCATCACAAACTTGACACGCTCGTCAAAGTTCCCCTTATCGTACCCGTACAAGTTTGCAAGGTGGATTTTGAGCCACCGCAGGCCCTGCTCGCCAAGGGGCTGCGCATCACCGAACATGATTAGTCCACGACTGAGGTCATCGCCGATGTGGTTGAAATGGGGAGGAATGGGGTACGCGCGTCCACGGAAATCGAGGTTGTGAGGAAGGTACATCGTATCACCCAGAAACTTTCGCTTTTCGTCAGATCACTGACACGGAAAAACAAGATGGAAGACTTACAGCGCGAGCGATCTCGATTTTATAGTTGATGCTACACCGATCAGAATGGTTGTTTGCTCTGTCCTGCATGAATGCCTTCAGACGCGTCCCGTACACGCTCTTAGCTTTGATGTCCGTATTCATGTTCGCGGGCTTCTCTGGCTCTGGCTTGTCGTATACTGCTGGGGGGATCTTGCCCAGCCGTTCACCAGAGTTCCAGACTTTGAGCACGACGTCGAAGATATTCCGGTTCACTTTCCAGGGCGTGCTACCAAGAACGTCCAGTCCTGCGTAGACGAGTTCGACGTTACCGAGCGCGGTTGCATGCTCGAGGTAGGTTTGCTGCTCTTGGCAGTCTTTGAAGCGCATGGCAGCAGCTAGTAAATCCAAACTATGTTAGCGAGCCGTTGATAAATGTGAATGAGCATACTTACATCGATTATACAGATATCCGCCTTGGTCGTGGCTGAGCCACGGCTTGGGCTTGACGAGCATGGGCAGATGACGTGGGTGAAGCGTTTCGCGCAGGCCGTCTTTTGCGATGCGTTCTGAGACCACAGGATTTAACCGGATGACACCAAGCTTTTGCCCGCGCACGTATTCGTACGCATGGTAGAATGCCGGTTGATTCTCTTTACTACGGAGACTTTCAGCTGATTGTGCAATGAAAGAGACGAATAAACTTACATCTCCTCATTGGTACGTCTATCCACAGCAGTCCGCTCGATCGTCGCCGTGTCCATGAGACAGTCTACGAGGATACTCCCAACGCGTACTCTAAGTAGCTGCGTCCACTCTGTGGTCCACTCCTCGCTATCTTCCATGTACTTTGCAGCCGTCATCCGGCGCGCGTGCAAGTCCTTGTACCCGAGGCCGGTGAAATAACCTGTGAACTCGCTTGGACGCGCATGCGAGGGAATGGCGATATTGTTGCGCTTGCACATCTCAGCTTTGTACTCATTTTCGACCGCGCGCCCAACGGTAAGCAGCGCACGGGCAGTTTTCATACCATCCGAGACGCCACCGCTGCCTTGGAGGCGCATAATCTCTAGGATAGTTATGAGGGAAAGTTTCTCGGGCTTGACGAGGGAGAGGAAGGGGCCCATTCGTTGTGTTTGCTTGTTTTTAGCTAGCTGGCGGTTAACACAGATATCTGACAGGCACATATATATGCTCACTAAATTTGGCCTCTGCAGCGATGATCTCCTGTATTTCTGCCTCAAGACGCGTCTTGAGCTTTTGGTGCCAGTCCCACATCCACTTTTGTAAATCCGCGCGCTGGAGTTCGCGATTGCCTAGACCTAGCTCGTCAAATAGTTTGGCTTCGTGACGGAGGCGCTCTACTGCAACGTCGTACACTGATTCTTCTAGGAGTTTTTGTCGGGAAGCGAGGTCTTCTGGGAGGACGCGTCGTGCAAGGGTAACCTGAGCCAAGTGGTTGCGAAGATTGTTGAGGTTGAAGGGAACTTCTTCCTGAGCCTGCGCGGGTATCACATTCCCGTCCTCATCCAAAGTTTCCTCAGAGGGCGTCTGGGGATGTGTGAGTGAGATTCAAGTGAAAGGATACAACACATACGACGAGTCGCGTGACAGGCTTGACCTCTGGGACACCCTCCAATGGGTCTGGGACATGACTTCCAAGAGATTCAGCCTGACCGAGTTCAGCCACCACACGAGGGAGATTGAGATCTACTGCAGATTTGGAGAGAAGTTTTATGATGTCAGAGGCTTCTTCGGATGATGCCAAAGCGCGATCGGCGACGACAGCAGTGGGTGAAATGTCTCGTTCTATAAGATTGCTAAGGAGGGTGGTTGGGTTGGGCATATCGGAGAGGTGGACGGGCGTGTCAGACTCGGGATTAAATCTAGAAAGTGTGGTCAGAGTGATAAATTAGGGAGATGAGGGAAGCGTACCGTCTCCACGCTAGCAGCATGATAGCATATGTAGACGCGGTCGGGTAGACTCTTTCGGTACCCTTTTCCATGAGATCGTAGAGGTGACACGCGTCCTCGACCCACAAAGTTCTATCCTCGGGCTCCTTGACAAATGCCATGTGGATGTAGGCCTCTAAGAAAGAGTTGTATATGCGAGATTCGAGCAACGGCTCGCGGGCTTTGCTGTTTCTAAGCTGCTCGAAGACCTGCTTTGCACGGGGAACGTCGTACAGGTTGTGCAAACATGCATCCATGACTGCCAACTGGTCCTGAGTTGGAGAATCGGTGAAGTAGAAGCTGTTCAAAGCTGAAGCACGGTCGTCTGGAAGGGGAGTTGGCAGGATTGTGTACGGCGTTCTGCGCCTCAGAAAACCGTTCATTGCTACGAGGTGGTTTGCTGGTACTTCCCTCTGAGCAAGCAGAGAGGGATACTCTGGATGGGGGAGAGGGACTTGGGCGTATGCGGTAGCAGGTGCATTTGCTCTCTTCGTAGGAGTTGAATAAAGACGAGCAGGACGAGGTAGACATTGCCTAGAGTACGACACTAAAGTTGTACGACGAGCACTCACTCCAAGCATTTTGTGAAGAGGACACCAAAGCAAAATTAAATTGACCTTGGTGAAGAGTAACCGCGTTCGGCGAATCCCGATCAGAGCAAATTGATTCCCTCAGGCTTCAGCGCTAATTTTTTTGGAATCTATCATGAACCGCCAACTTAAGATCCATGCATGAAATCAATAGCACTCCGCTATGCGAAAAGGTTTAAACGGATGGTGTAAGTAAGTATGGACTTCATAGATCTAAGTAGATTGAGCAGCGAATTATGCCAAAACACCCTAGGCTCCTGCGGCTCCATCAACCTACATTCGCATTGGCTGAGAGCCAAATGTCGCTTTTGTGAATGTTAGGTATCGTTCGTTAACCGTTTTCCAGTCCACCACGCTCCAAAACTCCTTCATATATTTCTCCTTGCCCCACACTCCGTGGTCGAGAAGCCAGCAATGCTCGTGAATGCTGACGCAGAACAGGGGGTAGATCTTTTCGCCCAAGTCACGTAGATTCCCCGCGGAAGGGTCGAGCGACCGATTTGCGAGCTCACTATCATAAAAGGAACGCGCGCCGTCTAGGTAACTGCGCGGTGACGAGTGCAGCGTCCGTACGGGGGCGGAGGGGTGCAGTGGCGCAGGGCCCTGCGACATGCCTGACGTGGGCGATGTCGGAGTGTTGCCCAGCCCTGTATTCAAGCGCGTCGGCTGAGGGCCGTCGCGGAACCTGCCCTCGTGAAGTACCTCATGATGACCCGCAGGGTCTTCTGTGCACGCACGCGAGCGAACGAGTAGTGTGCCAGCCGCAAAGGTGGGCTGGATAGCAAGGTTACCTAGGGCGTCCGTGACAAGCCAGATATATCCTGACCCCGACATCCCTCTGGCGGCGGAAGAGAAGTTGTTGACGAAATGCGGAACGCTGCCGAATTGGGAACGGATGGATGGGCCTATAAAAAGATTGTGAATGGTATCTTCGTAGCGCTCATCATTTTGCGGAGGTCTCTGTAAGGTAAATTAGTACGGTGTAATAATTAAATGGGGTAGTTAGACATACGAGGCAGTTGAGGAAGAATGAGTTGTTAAGGGCGTGGCTTGCATAGGAGAAGCCGAGGGCATCTTTTCCAGAGCTGGCAGTGTCGATCACGAGTTGTGTGACACTCTTTCGCTGGTCAGCAGCATCTGTAGATGAATAAGTCATAAGTCAGTTGCTCACGAAACGTTACTTACCAGGGAACATCTCGTTCAGCCGGTCAAGGAGACCTTGTTGGTACTCCTCGGAAACCATTTTAAGCGTCCTTGGCGACATGAAGTTTGCAAGGCCCTCATCGACCTTGTAGTTGAGTTCTATTCGAGAGTGCAGGTGTCTCCGTGCACCCCAAAATTGCCTTGGATGTTTCGTGGTCTTCCATGCAGACAATGCACCCGTAAGGGAGGACGACGCTAGACGCAGGCCAGAACTGCTCATGTCAAATAATGGCGACTACAAATTATGTAGAAGGTAGCTCGGGACGTGCAAGTAGTGAAAGGACTATTTTTTGAACGTGACGGATCGGTGTCTTTTCAAGTCACCGACTTTCTTTGTTTGGACGAGACTGCTTCCTCCACGTCGTCGTCACTTACAAGTAAGCAGTTCGTTAGCCCGTCACTCGTTCAACATGGCTGGCCCAAAGTCATCCTCAAAACCATCATCTGCCTCGTCAGAAACTTCTGTGGCAGTTTCAACGTTGTGGAAATCATATCTTGATCAGACCCCCGACCGCCTCAAGTTCATTGACGCTTTCTTAGCGTTCATCGTGCTTAGCGGAGTGCTGCAGTTCGTGTATTGCGTACTTGTCACAAACTTTCCTTTCAATGCATTCCTTGCTGGGTGAGTTTTCTGGTTAGCGCGTCAGACATGTGCTGAGTGCTGTCACAGGTTTGCAAGTTCAGTGGGCCAGTTCGTTCTGACCGCATCCCTCCGCACACAAGTCAACCCCGAAAACAGATCCGAGTTCAAGGAAGTCTCGCCTGAAAGGTGTGTGCATCCTTTCTTTTGTTGTGCATGGATCCTCATTTCCTACCAGAGCATTCGCAGACTTTGCCCTTGGCTCTATCGTGCTGCACTTCTTTGTATATAACTTCCTCGGATGAATGCGTATAATATTAGGGAACTGGTCGCGCAAGCACACAATTCTACTGCAACCCGTCCGTCAAACTTTAGGGCTGTAAGCGAATTCTGTGGCCGCCCGAATAAAATATTACAATTTCAAAGTAGTGAGTGCGATCTGCTGTCGACAATGCGTAATCGGCCGGAGATGGGAGTTACAATGGCGAGTGACTCAAGCTCAATGCTTCCTCTCAAAAGAACTGGAGCGCTGTTGGAGTTGTCAGCGGCGTGCAGTGTGAGATGCAATGATAGAATGTCCGTTACATACCCCGAATACAACGACTGCGAAGTCGAATGCGTATTCACCTGAAACAAATAAGCAAATGAAACTTTGAATTAATGCTGGCGTAGTCTACAGACCAATTTCAAGATACGACCGCAGCAGCTCTAGTTGAAACAACATGTGAACAAGTGTTCTCAGGTCATGGAACTGGGACTCACGGCGAATGTCCTTGTTTGGAACCTGAGACAGTGCAGGTCTGCAGTGGCGTGAGGGTCAACGTTTCGCATCAGTGGCATGGTAGACATACGTGAGGCCTGTTGAGCGTCTTACGCCAGCGAGGAATGCACTGATAATGAATGCATCCAAGCCGAGGTGAAATAGCCACCCAAACATCTTGTAGGTTTACTTATAAAGTGAAGCAGAACGCTGGCGTTTACTAGTACTCCTGGAGTCGCAAATAAGGCAGACGTGCGAGTACTGTCACTGAATGAAGGAGCAGCTGCTGCAGTCCAGTGACCAAAGCTAACACAGCACAGATTCCCACGGAGCCAGTGATAAGATTACATACGGCTCTAGACAGCTCTACGTCATTTGAAGGAAGGTCTGGAGGAACCTTCGGTCCAAGAGGTGCGGTGATTTGAGCACGTTAGACGTCTGATGAAAAAGATATGTGGAATATCATTATGCAATTGCGAGGAACAAGATACTAAGCAATCAACGGGGCGCATATATATAGGTAGGGCACACGGATGTCATTGATAGTTGATGCGGCACTGGATCCCCATTGCTTTTCAGAATTCTGGCACTGCTTCCTTCATATGCAAAATGCGGGAGATGCCTGTATGTAAGGCGATGAAATGAGGGTGTTAGTAACGTACGGTAAGTCTCGTTTTGGGGCGGTGTGATTCTGAATCGTGATCGTTTTACCGGGGTTCTGTTACCAGTCTTCTTGACTACGTCCTCGTTATCTCGCTGGAGCGCTGATCAATACGAGGCATTGCGAGGAAGGCTTTGGCACGATCATAGCTCCTTTATTTATAAAGGATAAGTTGTGAATCTTTAAAAAGGGCTCGGGGCATCTCACGAGACGGGTTGATGGGACCCAACACTGGACCAGCATATACGCAGTCCATCTTCACATGCTTCACAGCCGGCAGCGAGTCATCACTTGTCCCTGTTTGGGAACTTCAATTAAACATCCTTGTGATCATACGAGTACCATACCAGCATGACAAAACGGAATTCCGTCCTCCTTGTGGCCCCACCACATCACAAGGGACCACTCGTCTACGAGGTTGGCGAGCGTCTGGAGGTGTCCGTAAGCGGCTGGCTGGGGGCCGCGTGGTCGACGCAATGCGACGACAGTGAATACGAACATGGGCTGGGTATGTGTACATCAACAGCCCACCAATCGACCCCCTAGATGCGCCGTTATTTAAAACGAGTGTGAACCCAAACATCCAGTCCATATCATTGATAATCGGTTTAATAAACAGGAACATTCAACAAACAGATAAGAAACTATGTACAACAGATCAAATAGTCCAAGAAAAATGGGTATCAAACCCACATATGTAGGTATGAGCTTGCAAGAAACGTTCCTACAGACGTGGTCGTGTATATCTATATAGATTCACGATCACAATGAACAAACCGGACGAGGCACATGCTATAACAAAAGCAATGATCGAGGCAGTCCTCATTTGTGTAGCTTGAGCTGCAGATTCAATGATGACAGAGTATGCGGCCTCTCCTCTACTGAACACGCTACCATTGCAGAAGCATGTATCGTAGAAGTTGGAATATACGAAAATACACGCCAGCACCACCCAGATGGAGTTTGCAATGGCCAACGCTTTGCCTGCCCATCGCAGCAAGTTTGATATCTTCCGAGCCAAATCACGCCCTGCAGGCAACCGCTTCTGTTGGCTTACATAGTCATAGGGATCAGAATAGTTCTGCGTCACAGGGACAGGACCATACCGATTCGAGGAGAGCGCCTGATAGGAATTACTTGCGGGGTACGTGTCATGGAATGGTGGTTGTACACTGTAGTGGGCGAGAACACTAGACGCCAGAAGCATAATCCAAATCAAGGTCGACACGCCCCCGTAGATGAGGTAACTCATAGATCGACACCCAATGCGCTGCCTGCAGTTAGCCAACTCAACCATATCACGTATACCGAAATAAACGCACTGTAGTAGGCGTGAACCAAGCCGTCATAAACGCTGCTCCAGTTGTTCCCCATTGTAATGCAAGCGATACACACGAAGCAGCGACCACTCTTACCCACACGTAAGGCGCCCAACGGCTGCATTGTGCATCACGGGGGATCTCCCCGGAGGACCTGGGTGGATAGGTGTGGTAGAGGGTTTCGGTGGTCCCGGAAGACTCGGTTTGTTGGATGGGGATGGGGATGGGGATGGGGATGGGGATGGGAAAACTGACACGAGTGGAGTTCCGAGCCTCCTCCTTTGATGCTGCTTCGAACTCCAGGAACATCATGTGGGCTGTAGATGCCCATCGAAACGAACGGGAGTAATTAAACACCGGAGGGGTAAGGAGTTCATCTGGAGATGACACATCGTTGTCCTCAGCAGTTATTGTTAAAGCTTTTGGGGTGGACGTAATTGGCGTTCCCATATAAGCACATCCTGTGTGTGTATGTTGGTTGTTGGCACGGTCATAAGCCTCTTCTAAGCGATAAAAATCGCATTTGGGGGAGAGCTGCAGCCATCCAACGACTATTGGAATCAACCACAGCCACAGGGAACCAGTGGCGGTGCCGTCAGCTTCAGCACTTACAAAAAGTTCCACTGGTGTGTTGATCACACTTATGATAAATGCGACAACGACCCAGATAATGGCGGCCGCGGACGCAAATGACCATGTGTGTGTGTAGTCCACGAATTCCGAGAGACATTTCAACCAGCAGTCGTTTTCAGGAAGGACGATGAGGGATTTGACAAGATCGGGATCGAGTCTTAGCGGGACTTGCTGAAGGCTGCTCAAGATAGAGACTGCGTATTTTGAGTTGCTAGTCTTCGGAGATTTCTTCAATGTGTCAAATTTGCGTTTGATCCAGATAGAATTGAGGAGGGTCATGAATAGAGAGTAACCGGCAAGTACCGGTGAGCCGACGGTTAACGCAGCAGACATGAAATTATCAGGCCTGTACCGCGCCCCAAAGGGGAGCTGCGAAATCAGTGCAAGGTTTGGCAATAACCATGCACCAAGATCCTGCGAAAAGACGAACCACTGAAAAGGTTCCTGTCCCTTCCCACAGGCAGAGGTGCACAGCGCGTAGGTTATCGATGTCGCATCAAAAGCATTAGACACGGGATCTCCGTTGCCATTGAGTAGACCAGCTAAATTCTGGGTAGCATTCGCATTCGCCACAATGTCAATCAGGCATTGAGTGAAGTTGAGTCCCGCTACATTTCCGACGGCGTGCATCAGTAGTAGGAGACCTAACCAGAATGGATGAATGAGAAACTAGACCCTAATGATCCACTCAGCATTGCACTTACATATTTGAGAGCCTGGGTGCCAGCGCATGCGATTCGGCTATGCAAGGTACTGTATGATTTTCTTCATGAGATGAGCCTACAACATTGTATGCTTGAATGAAAATGTCTCACCAAAAGGTTTGTAGGAAGGTCACCTGTGGAAGAAACTTTTCAACTGCTTTGTGAATCACTCTGTTTTATGGCTTCCATGACAGTGCGTGGAGAATTAAAAAACTAACGTGAAGGCCCACCTCTCACGTCTGTGACGATAAATTCCTGTGTCTGTCATGGAAGGTGCTGAAGACAGTAGCTCTTTGTCACTGGCTTGATACGACGGCGAATTGTTCGCCAAAACATGACATTGACATATTACACAGCAAGAAGTTAGTTGAACCGAATGTTAACAGGCTGGTCACTTGCACCGTACCGTTTTAACAAAGACACAGCACTAGTACTAGTATACTGCGCAATGATGTAGAACAAATGAAATCGAAGACAAATTAACGTTTATGTCCGGGTGTCGCCTAGCGGTGGCATGAGAGCGACCTGGGGTTTGGAAGAAACATTTCTATGGAATGTGTCTGGCAAATTAAGATTCATGAGGCCAATATCTCACCAAATCGTCTGTATCAAGGCACCATTGATTGTCCGCCGGTGTGCTTTACGAATCACTTTTGAAGACAACGTCATCCTGGCTATGACGGGCTATGATATTCTATTTGCGACATAATTCCGTTTCTGTCAGGATGAAGGCACTGGTGGTAGTGACTTCCATGAGCTGGATCAGATGCCAAGTTGTTTGCTACAACAACAGATAAGACAGAGTAAGCGCAAAAAAGATAAGGCCTGTGAAATTGAAAGGATGGTCCTGATTTCTTACACAGTGGAGCGAGACTCCCATCTTCCTGTTATGACCGACAGCAACACACAATCCTGAAATGGTCTGCAAACCAACTTTAATATGAGGTCACATCAGCTGTGGTCAGGACAATGTATGAGCAAGTACTTTCAAGTCACATCACGTAGATAGAACTCACGATGAATGACCTTGCTTGGAACCTCTGAGACAGGTTCTACAACGTATGTCGGTGAACGCTTCGCATCAGCGGCATGTTAGACATGAATAGGAGACGTACAAGAGGCCTGCTTGACATTGTCAGCGGAATAATGGAGGCATAAACGCCCAGGTGAAATAGCGCGAAGTTTCATATCGTAAATTCATCAAAGTGGCGGCAAGATACCTTGCCACAACCAAGGGAAGGTAGATCTGACTCTAACTTGCAAGGACACGGTATCCCGGTATGTGGCAGAGCCAAAATGCTTCGAGCTCCATACAAGTCCCATAGCAAGTAAAAAATGTCAAAGGGTGGGAATATGATACACGACCAGGGTAAAGAGCTGCAGAGAAGATTCTACAAGACAGGATGAGGTTGTAACAGTTTCTGCAAGGTTCTTGCCGTGTTATCCTTCTCTTCCTTTACGACGTTCGAGAATAGTTTAAATCCGGGAAGACCAGCATCCCCTGGAATCGATGAGTAGGCCCCCCCATGAGTTGTAATGAAAAACACACGTTGCAGTTGAAAGGCCGCACTCTCACTTGTAGTGATGTATCCCCCACTCTGTCGAATCCGCGCCAGGGCAAAGGGGATCTCTTCTTTGTTACAGCTAGAAACACCATCTGCTATCACGTAGACATTGTACCCCAAGTCGATGAGATCCAGAGCTGATTGTAATACGCAGACATGTGACTGGATGTAATAATGTTACCAACGAGCGAGCCGTTGTATGCAGGGTGAACTAACCTCGATGCCAAGAAGTACCACAGATTTTATATGTGGGCGTTCGTGGAGTAGGGCCTTCACTTCCGGCGTCATCATGGAGAAGAGCCCTTTCTCGATAGTAGCAACGAGAAGAGGCCCTAGGGAAGGCAGGTCGATGTCGGGAATGGTGTTTCCGAGGCCTTTCCTTTTGGATGATTTCATTTTGAAGAGAAAGTACGAGGATGGGCCCACCTTTAGGGTTCTGTTCTGTGACGACCACAGGGATCTCCAACACCTTGGGTATTTTTATGTGAGTGAAGATACGGAGTTGGTATGTATTTTATACCTTTGCGATCTTGAGCATTTTATTGATCGTCAATACAATCTCATCAAAGCTGAATATGACATTTTCTAATTCGCAACGACGAATGACACGACAGTCAATTCCCGCGATTCACAGTGGATTCAGAGCCAGGCATACTGAAACGTGTTTGCACATCGCAGAGGAAGAATACAGTTTCCTCTGGTACAAGCTTTGCGACTGCAGGAGACATAGTGACACAGATATGCTATTCAAGGGGTTTGTATAACCATCAGTGTAGTGCAAACGAGAACTGAACCTCACATATGTGTGTGCTGTTGCAAGCTTATGATCGACACGTTGAACGAGGTTTAGTAACGGAGATTCGAGCTTTTCTCTTGGTTGTTTTGAACTTATCTCCGCTCGCACACTGTGTTTACATTAGCTAATCGTAAATTTCGCCAGTACTTATGTAATTTAGCCCCTCTCAATCATCATGCATCATGTATTAAGTATAAGCTATGGGGTCTTTCGGATCCTCCTGGCTAATATTCTAATCCTCGCAGCATGCGCTCTCGCGAGGCGAAGTCCGGCAAAGTTAGATCTATTAGACTTCAAATAATTAGTTAACATTAGCAAGACTCTGCGCATGACTAGTCTCCCCTCAGGCCGAACTTCGGACGTATCGTTCCTTCGTGTCAAATTTCAGCTTTGCAAAGCGACAAATATTTCGAAGCAGGGCTTTCAGACTTTGGACGCGCGCATGCTCAAATGCTGAAAAAAATGCCTCCTAATTGAAAATTCACAGTACTAGTCTGGCAACAGAGTTACTACTCCATGGATTGTAGTAAATTTCTCGACATAAGTGTACATACTGCTCACACTGGCACAACATTCAGCGAACAGAGAAGAAACTATGTACAACAGATCCAAATAGTCCAAGAAAAATGGGTATCAAACGTACATATGTAAGATGAGCTTGCAAGAAACGTTCCTACAGACGTGGTCGTGTATATATATATAGATTCACGATCCCAATGAAGAAAACCGACGTGACACATGCCATAGCAAGAGCACCGATCGAGGCAGCCTTCAGCTGTGCAGCTTGAGCTGTATTTTCGATGATGACACTGTATGCGGCCTCTCCTCTACCGAACACGCTACCATTGCAGAAGCATGTATCGTAGAAGCCGGAATACACGAAAGTACACGCCAGCACCACCCAGATGGAGTTTGCAATGGCCAATGCTTTGCCTGCCCATCGCAGCAAGTGCGATATCCTCCGAGCCCAAACTTGAAGACGCCTTGCAGGCAACCGCTTCTGGTTGCTTAAATAGTCATAGGAATCGTAGGAAATGTTCTGCGTCTCAGCGTTCAAGGAGAGCGCCCGATGGTAATGACTTGCGGGGTACGTGTCATGGGATGGTGGTTGTACACTGTAGTGGGCGAGAATACTAGACACCAGGAGCAAAAGCCAAATACCGGTCGACACGCTCCCGTAGATGAGGTAACTAATAGATCGACACCCAATGCGCTGCCTGCAGTTAGCCAACTCGACCATATCACGTATACCGAAATAAACGCACTGTAGTAGGCGTGAACCACGCCGTCATAAACGCTGCTCCAGCTGTTCCCCATTGTAATGCAAGCGAAGCACACGAAGCGAAAAAGATTCTGATGAACACGCCAGGTGCCCAATGGATGTGCTGTGCATTATGGGGTAAGGGTGGATAGGTGTGGTAGACTCGGAGGGTTTCGGAGGAATCGGACTGTCGGTTGGGGGTGGGAAGACTAACACGAGTGGAGGTCTGATACTTCTCCTCTGCCTCGAACTCCAGGAACATCATGTGGGCTGTAGAAGCCCATCGAAACGAACGCGAGTAATTGAACACTGGAGGGGTAAGGAGTTCATCCGGAGATGACACATCGTTGTCCGGAGCAGTTATTGTTAAAGCTCTTCGGGTGGATGTAGTTGACGTTCCCATATGAGTACATCCTGTGCGTGCATGTTGGTCTGCGCGTTCATAAGCCTCCTGTAAGCGATAAAAATCGCATTTGGGGGAGAGCTGTAGCCACCCGACGACTATTGGAATCAACCAAAGCCACAGGGATCCAGTGGCGGTGCCATCAGCTTGAGAACTTCCTCCGATAAAAATGTCCACTGGGGAGTTGACCACACTTATGACAAATGCGGCAACGACCCAGGCGATGGCAGTTGCGGACGCGAATGACCATGTGTGTGTGTAGTTAACGAATTCCGAGAAACATCTTAACCAGCAGTCATTTTGGGGAAGGACGATGAGGGATTTGACAAGATCGGGATCAAGTCTTAGCGGGACTTGCTGAAGGCTGCTCAGGATAGAGGCTGCGGAAATTGAGTTGCTAGTCTTCTTCAATGTGTCGAATTTGCGGTTGATCCAGACAGAATTGAGGAGGGTGATGAATAGAGAATAACCGGCAAGTACTGGTGAGCCGACGGTTAACGCAGCAGACATGAAATTGTCAGGTCTGTATCGCGCCCCAAAGGGAAGCTGCGAAATCAGTGCAAGATTTGGTAATAACCATGCACCAAGATCCTGCGAAAATATGGACCACTGGAAAGATTCGGCTCCCTTCCCACAGGCAGACTTGCACAGCGCGTAGGTTATCGACGTCGCATCAGAAGCATTAGACACGGGATCTCCGTTGCCATCGAGTAGACCAGCTAAACTCTGGGTTGCATTCGCGTTCGCCAAAATGTCATTCAGGCATTGAGTGAAGTTGATTGCCGCTACATTTGCGACGGCGTGCATCAGAAGTAGGAGACCTAGCCAGAATAGATGAATGAGAAACTAGACCCTAATGATCCACTCAGCACTGCACTTACATATTTGAGAGTCTGGGTGCCAGCGCATGCGATTCGGCTATGCAAGGTACTGTATGATTTTCTTCATGAGATGAACCTACAACATTGTATGCTTGAATGAAAATGTCTCACCAAAAGGTTTGTGGGAAGTGGTCACCCGTGCAAGAAATTCTTCAACTGCTTTATGAACGATTCACCCTGTTTAGAAGCTGTTGGTCACTGGCTTGATAAGACGGCGAACTGTTTGCAAAAACATGATATTTAATTGAAATATCACACAGCAAGGGAAGGATAAGATCTGTTGGTGGAGCATAAAGAAATCACGAAGCATTTATGATTTACGTTTATGGCCGGGTGTTCGCCGAGTGGTGACAATAGTAAGTGTCGGCTGAGAGCGGCCTGGAGTATGGCAGTGACTATCATTGGTGACCTGCTATACCATTCCGAAGTAGATGGGCTCTAAGTATTGTGCACGTACGAAATTGAACGAACTTCGAGGCGACAATTTTTGAGGCTTGGGACTTCTGACATGCTGAATTGCTATAACAATTTGGCAACGTTAGTTTTTATCCGGAGTCAATCATGTAGTGATAAGCAAGCACCACCTACATTCCAGAAATTAAACACAAGTACGCATAGTATTAGTACTAGGAAGAAACGTTCCTACGGAATGTGTCTGACAATACATTGGTGGAACTTGCAGGTGGGTTACATTCTGGTCGTTGGGTAGTCTGTAAACACAAGTACGCATAATATGAGTACTACTAGTATAGGTAAGCTTGGAAGAAGCGTTCCTACGGAATGTGTCTGGCAAATTAAGATTCATGAGGCCAATATCTCACCAAATCGTCTGTATCAAGGCTCCTGTCCGCCAGTGTGCTTTAAGAATCACTGTTGAAGACAAACGTCATCCTGGCTATGACGGGCTATGATATTCTATTTGCGATATAATTCCGTGTCTGTCAGGTTGAAGGCACTGGTGGTAGTGACTTCCATGAGCTTGATCAGATGCCAATCTATTTGCTAGAACAACAGATAAGACAGAGTAAGCGCCAAAAAGATAACGCCTGTGAAATCAAAGGGTGCTTCTGAATTAGTACACATTGGGAAGAGACTCCCATCTTCCTGTTATGATCTGCCTAGGGGAGACCAGGTAGACGGTGACCGTGAAGTTCTCGGGTTTCCTCCGACACTAGGTACACCACGTCGTCCTAAAAATCAATAAAAAAACAGATCTGTGTAGAGGAGAAATGAGTCAAATTATGTGTAGTGGCCGAAACGAATGAAAGCCCAAACATACGGCCTATATCATTGATAACCGTATTTAATAACAGAAATAAAAACTAAAGGTGAATGACTCACGCAGCAGAGGCTTGGCGAGACAACGCGGATCAGTGAAGACCTGCTTCAGCGGACTTGCGCCGTTTTAAGTCTTCCCCCTCTGATTTATCACATCCTTTCGTCTCGAATGACATTCGTGATGAACTTGGAGAAATACAGCCTGATTGACGACGCTCACTAGCCATGGACAACCGCCAAATTAACAGAAGAACCCACTCAGTGTTGAGCGGGTATGGGCGTCCGGGTGGGCCCGCGGGCTTGAGCCCTGGCCTTCCACATCACTAAATCCGCTCCTGTACATTGCCTCTCGGAATGGGATGCGAGATATGATTGTACTGCACTGGACTGGGGATGAACGTTTGAACGACCACGTAACACGTTCGTATGATGAGCGGGAACATGGATTAATCACCGCACTCGTCTTAGATGCGCGGCCGATTCCACGTATATTCGAGAGTTGCCTGCCTTACACCATTGGCAACTCGAGTGGCAGCCAAGTTCCTTCTCTCCGAGGTACGCTTAGCAACTGCAGGCATAGTGTCGCAGATATACGCTATTCAGATATTGTGGTAGTCATACGCATCAGGTAGAACAAAAGAATACTCACATACGCTGTACGTACTACAAGCTCGTGGTTGACACGAACGAGGTATTCGCGAATTCGCCGAACACCGGCTTCAAGCAATCCTTTACTCTGCCTCGAACAAATTCGCACGTTGTTTTCAACAAAGTAACTCAGGCACAGAACTCCGATGATGATCGACTTCAAAGTTCAAACACAACAATTCGGTGAATTCCGTCGCACTTTCACCCAAACACAGTGGTACTACGTAGACCAGGAAGATTGCAACACCCTTTCGTGTATCATTCTCTCAGGATAGAAGATACATCACAGAAGATTTAAGGGGGGAGAAGATCCATACAGCGACTTTTTCAGGTAAGCCTCGTGTTTCGTCATGCGAAGGGTAATATTGATGATAAACATTCAAAGCCTTATCATGCTTCGGCACTGTCTGGTCCCTCTCCTCGTGCCCAGTGTCCTCAGGCTTCCTCCGCTCGCCGCCTTTGGAACTTCTTCATCCCCTCTCGATATCGCCCTGCAGCAAGGGGGTCCATTGCGATGCAACAACACCCCAAACACCGTCTCTTCCGGAAAAAAGGTAAGCAGTGTATTAGGCGTCCCTCGTTATGATTTATTTATACAACACCTATTTTTCAGAGAATCTACATAGCGCCTCCCCCTGTGAAGGCCAACTCGAAAGCTCAGACTGGTCAGTCACCCTCAGCAGTAGCTCAGCCTGCATCGCAGCCACATTCGACCCCTCAGCATCAGCCTGAGGCACAGACGGCGACACAACAACCTCCTCAAGAAGAAGACTATGGTTGTTGAGGCAATTTTTTGCCTCGCACTTTGGTGTATCCCGCGTTGAACTCGTCCCGCTGTCTTTGCTTCTCAGCCTGCTGCCCCGTGATGTAATTCTTCCTGTTCCGTATCTCCATCTATGTGCAATATCTTTCCTTTGCTAGTGAGTGATCTTTGGATATGCGATTTACGCTTACTCTCTTGCTTGGTTGGGCTACACGTGTTGTTTTTGTCGGCATCTCCATTTTAACTGTTGGTAAGCAAGTCTTAGAAAGGTGTTTGACATTCGAATTCCGAAGGTACCAGCACTTTGTCTGTGTCCTCCAAGAGTATAGTAACCCATCTCGCCTCTGTCGGTCCCAGATTCTAATTGAGCCCTCTAGATTTCTGTCTCCAGCAGTCGAGGACTCGTGGACCTTCAACGGTATATCTTCTCTCCTCTCGAATAGGCCGCGGACCCAGGCTAATTGGAAATGCGGGTGACGTGAAGTGCCGCTACCTCTTCCAATGCGATCGGACTTACATCCAGGAATCACATTCTAATTTCTGGAGACCGGTCGAGAACTCTATTGAGTTCGTGCTCACGCATCCGAACGGTTGGGAAGGCCAACAACAACAACAGGCGACAGGTTAGACGCGCTGTCGAGATCGCTGGTCTCATCTCATCCAAGGAGGAGCAATCTCACGTGCACCTCTTGACTGCTGGCGATGTAAGTCTTCATTTTAGTTTGACCAGCATGATTGTGTCGGATATATTCTCTAAAAACCTTATAGATGTGTCAGATTACTCGGACGAGGAGGAAGATCAATCTGACAGCCAGGGAGTCATCGTTGTTGATGCTGGAGGCGGAACTATCGATCTCAGTACCTACTCGATGAAGTTATCTCCGACTTCGTTCGAGGAGATTGCCACAACTGAATGTGAATCCCGCTTTCCTGCGTTGTTAAGGGCGTATAGCTTGTTCAAATACTATGCTGTATCCCTCGAAACGTATTCTAAACACTCCAAATAGATCAACATTTGAATGTCTAACTGCGCACAGGCCCTGGAGTGGTGAAATCTTTCTGATCAAGCTATCCACGTTCTAGCACAGAAACATGCCTATGACAAATCCACATCGATCGCGACGATGAAATCGTCAAAGACCAGATCGGAGGCTCAACACAAGTAGGTTCTTTGATGCTGCACCATCAACCAATCCCACAACTTATCGTCCTGGTTTGATCCTGTTACACCCGCCATGCGGTAGTGATATCCACCAATCACCTCTCCGTCTACAGCCTCTGCATTCTCAAATTCAGACAACATTTCTGCATGATCTGGAGGCTCTGCATTCTCGAATTTTGATCTTTAGTGGGTTTTCTGGGGGTGTTTGTGTACTATGTAGTCCTGGTAGTAACAGGCTCACGTGAGACATTGACGGTATTCCATACCAGGCTGCCCTATGAACAGCGGATGAAGAAGTCGACTTTATCACTCCAATCGGCATCGACTGCATGATGGATTTTGTGTGGTATGTTTCGCATCGGGTTTCATTGTATTCAACGTTGAAGGTGTGCGACATGTCTCTGGCTGTGAAAACTGATGCCTCTCACCACCGCACCAACTCCACGATGCAAATTCGAAATTACTGCGCCCATCATGCATCATGACCAGCATGTGGCATCAGAACAAAGGTGACAAAATCACGAACAGTTCTAGATGTTCTTTTGCGCTGTTCAAGTCCTGCCTGTGCAAATGCGTCATGACTGACTTGTTCCAAGTACGTTGAGCCCCACATCTTGAAATCATTATTTATTCGCTGATTAAGTACAGGCTGGCAACACTAGCTACCAGAATGAAGATTAACGATATAAGAGATCTACTAGTACCTGTAGTGAACGACCTCGATAGAAGGGAAGACACCGC
The DNA here is from genome assembly GCF_016758775.1 of Suillus clintonianus. Taxonomy (NCBI): domain Eukaryota; kingdom Fungi; phylum Basidiomycota; class Agaricomycetes; order Boletales; family Suillaceae; genus Suillus; species Suillus clintonianus. Next base: position 389,699 of record NW_024539237.1, read on the forward strand.
CGCACCAACACTAAACGATTCTGCCATTGGCGCGGGGTGCGGTGATCGCTGGCATCGAACCTTCAGTACCCGATCACTTTCGCATCACCAGCATTTTATTCAAGGCCCGCCACATCACTTCGAACGTGACATCATATCTACTGACAGCAACGAATATCATCCCTCGATCTCATTTTGGTCATGCAAGCACTGGATGGTAGTGGTATATCTAGCACAAATATCATCGTCGTATGTCCACCAAGTTTCCCGCTCCATCACATCCATCCTCTAACAGTATGACACTAGTCTCAGACGACCCTAGTTATTGGCCAGTCATCAATTCTTCGCGTCTTGGCAGCTATGTTATAGGTTCGTGAACAGCAGTCAGAGTTCGGCGCTGATGTCTCGATCTGACCTTGATTGTGGTTTTCATTGTGTGGAATTGGACGAATGTTGTGGTATTTCCAATGCTGTGTGGTGAGTTGTACAGTAACAAGACCTATGATATTGACTTGACTGAAACATGTTGCAGTCATCATAATCGCTCGGTTACATGCCATGTATCAACGATCCAGAAGGATCCTGATATGATATTTCTCGTCATCATGTCCTTGGCTGTCAACATATTCGACGTAGCAGCCGTTGTAATGATAACGAGGCATGATTCGGGAGGTACACTTAATTGTGAATGAAAACCGTGCATGGCGCTCATTGATGAATACAAGAGGAACTCATTCTCTCTGGCACATATGAGTGCACGATTAGCATTGAGGGCAATATCCCACTTCTGGCTTCCATGACTTGGATACTCAGCACTGTCTGGGAGGTCCTCGCACTGTGTCTCGCAGTCTGGATTGCTGTAAAACACTTCCGTGAGCTGCGGCAACATTCAGCAGGAGGGATTATCGGGGACTGTTTCACGGTGTTGATAAAATCCCACGTGCTTTACTTTGCGAGGTGAGTTCATATTGTGAATATGGCTCCCTTTTCCGCGGAATGATTAAACGCACTAGTGTTGTTGCCGTGTCTTGCTTCGGCCTCATGCTTAATTTGTCTCCAACGCTCTTAGCGGTATGTCAATCTTTCACTTACCTGTGCATGCGACTGCGGTTCATCATTTCTATAGGACCCATTTTCCCTCGAAGCTCTGATTCTTCTTGGTTTTGCTCAGATTTTGCAAGTCATGCAGTCCTTTGTGCTAGGACCACGCCTCATCCTTAACGTTCGAGAATATCACGCTCGGCTCGTGGCTGACTCTGATGCAGCAACCGGCATGACCTCAATCGCTTTCCAGGAGCGCGTGCAAATATCAACAGGCAGTGGCGTATAACATGGGAGATGCTCGATGGAGTTGACGGTAGTCTGGTGCTATGCGAGGAGCAGGAGAATTTGGCTTTTTTCTTGATTTTCGAGTTTCGTCGTGGTACTTATTTATTTGGTGTTGCAGAGCGGATTTCTATGGATCCGGTTCGTACTGGACAAATAAATTAAATTAAATTTTGCATAAAACATTCCTCGCGTTGGCACAAAACATTCTATACATTCATTTTCAGTATTTGTACTTCCCACAGTGTCGATCGAAGCGAGGCTTTCACACTTCGGACGCGCGCATGCTCAATCGCTGGAAAAAAAGCCTCCTAACTGAAAACTCACAATTTGGCAACAGAGTTACTACTCCATGGATTGTAGTCAATCATATGTGCGGTGATATTGGTGCCAACTGGTATAATCATGTGTGTACATACTGCTCACAGTGGCACAACAATCAACAAACAGAGAAGAAATTGTGTAGTCCAGATCAAATAGTCCAAGAAAAATGGGTATAAAGCGCACGTATGCAAGTATGAACGTGCAATAAACGTTCCTACAGTCGTGGTCATGTTACCATAAGTTTACGATCACAATGAATAAAAACGACGTGACACATGCCATAGCAAGAGCACCGATCGAGGCAGCCTTCAGCTGTGCAGCTTGAGCTGCAGTTTCGATGATGACAGTGTATGCGGCCTCTCCTCTACTGATCACGCTACCATTGCAGAAGCATGTATCGTAGAAGTTGGAATACACGAAAATACACGACAGCACCAACCAGATGGAGTTTGCAATGGCCAACGCTTTGCCTGCCCACCGCAGCAAGTTTGATATCTTCCGAGCCAAATTACGCCCTGCAGGCAACCGCTTCTGTTTGCTTAAATAGTCAAAGGGGTCAGAATTGTTCTGCGTCACAGGGAGAGGACCATACCCATTCGAGAGCGCCCGATAGAGATTGCTCGCGGGGTACGTGTCACGGAATGGTACACTGTAGTGGGCGAGAACACTAGACGCCAGAAGCATCATCCAAACCAAGGTCGATAAGCCCGCGTAGATGAGGTAACTCATAGATCGACACCCCATGCGCTGCCTGCAGTTAGCCAACTCGACCATATCACGTATACCGAAATGAACGCACTGTAGTAGGCGTGAACCATGCCGTCAAAAACGCTGCTCCAGCTGTTCCCCATTGTAATGCAAGTGAAGCACACGAAGCAGCGACCATTCTTAAGACCACGTAAGGCGCCCAACGGCTGCAATGTGCATCACGGGGGATCTCCCCGAAGGACGTGGGTGGGTAGAGGGTTTCGGAGGACTCGGAAGACTCGGACTGTTGGATGGGGATGGGAAAACTGACAAGAGTGGAGTTCTGAGCCTCCTCCTCTGATGCCGCTTCGAACTCTAGGAACATCATGTGGGCTGTAGATGCCCATCGAAACGAACGGGAGTAATTAAACACTGGAGGGGTAAGGTGTTCATCTGGAGATGACACATCGTTGTCCTTGGCAGTTATTGTTAAAGCTTTTGTGGGAAACTCAGTTGACGTTTTCATGTGACGACATCCTGCGTGTGCATGTTGGTTGGCACGTTTATAGGCCTCTTCTAAGCGAAAAAAATCGCACTTGGGGGAGAGCTGCAGCCATCCAACGACTATTGGAATCAACCACAGCCACAGGGAACCAGTAGCGGTGCCGTCAGCTTGCGAACTTATAAAAAGTTCCACTGGTGAGTTGACCACACTTATGACAAATGCGACAACGACCCAGGCAATGGCGGTTGCGGGCGCGAATGACCATGTGTGTGTGTAGTCCACGAATTCCGAGAGACATTTCAACCAGCAGTCGTTTTCAGGAAGGACGATCAGGGATTTGACAAGATCGGGATTGAGTCTTAGCGGGACTTGCTGAAGGTTGCTCAAGATAGAGGCTGCGAAACTTGAGTTAGTCTCGGGATTTTTCTTCAATTTGTTAAATTTGCGTTTGATCCAGATAGAATTGAGGAGGGTCATTAATAGAGAGTAACCGGCAAGTACCGGTGAGCCGACGGTTAAGACAGCAGCCATGAAATTATGAGGCCTTTCCTCCCCCCCAAAGGGGAGCTGCGAAATCAGTGCAAGGTTGGGCAGCAACCATGAACCAAGATCCTGCGAAAAGACGGACCACTGAAAAGGTTCCTGTCCCTTCCCGCAGGCAGAGGTGCACAGCGCGTAGGTTATCGATGTCGCATCAAAAGCATTAGACACGGGATCTCCGTTGCCATCGAGTAGACCAGCTAAATTCTGGGTAGCATTCGCATTCGCCACAATGTCAATTAAGCATTGAGTGAAGTTGAGTCCCGCTACATTTCCGACGGCGTGCATCAGTAGTAGGAGACCTAACCAGAATGGATGAATGAGAAACTAGACTCCTAATGATCCACTCAGCATTGCACTTACATATTTGAGAGCCTGGGTGCCAACGCATCCGATCCGGCTATGCAAGGTACTGTATGATTTTCTTCATGAGATGAGCCTACAATATTGTATGCTTGAATGAAAATGTCTCACCAAAAGGTTTGTAGGAAGGTCACCTGTGCAAGAAACTTTTCAACTGCTTTATGAATCACTCTGTTTTATGGCTTCCGTGACAGTGCGTGAAGAATTTAAACGACTAACGTGAAGGCCCACCTCGCCAATCATGTCTGTGACGATAAATTCCTGTGTCTGTCATGGAAGGTGCTGGAGACGGTGGCTGTTTGTCACTGGCTTGATACGACGGCGAACTGTTTGCCACAACATGACATTGACATATTATACAGCAAGAAGTTAGTTGAACCGAATGTAAACAGGCTGGTCACTTGTACCGTACCGTTTTAACAAAGACACAGCACCAGTACTAGTAGTACTGGTGTACTGGGCAAGGATGTAGAACAAATGAAATCGAAGACGAATTAACGTATATGTTCGGGTGTCGCCGAGCGGTGGCAATAGTAAGCGTCGGCTGAGAGCGACCTGGGGCTTGGAAACGTTCCTACGGAATGTGTCTGGGCCGGTCTGGCAATATAAGATTCATGAGGCCAACGTCCCACCAAATCGTCTGTATCAAGGCACCATTGACTGTCCGCCAGTGTGCTTTTTGAATCACTTTTGAAGGCACACGTCATCTTGGCTATGACGGGCTATGATATTCTATTTGCGGTATAATTCCGTGTCTGTCAAGGTTGAAGGCACTGGTGGTAGTGACTTCCATGAGCTGGATCAGATGCCAAGTTGTTTGCTACAACAACATAGTAAGCGTCAAAAAGATAAGGCCTGTGAAATGAAAGGGTGGTCCTGAATTCTTACACAGTGGAATGAGACTCCCATCTTCCTGTTATGATCTGCCTAGGGGAGACTAGGTAGACAGCGACCATGAAGTTCTCGGGTTTCCTCCTACATAGGTACACCACGTCGTCCTAAAAATCAATAAAAATCAGATCTGTGTAGAGGAGAAATGAGTCTACAATATCATATGTAGTGGCCGAAACGAACGAAAGCCCAAACATACAGCCTACATCATTGATAACCGTATTTAATAACAGAAATAAAAACTAAAGGTGAATGACTTACGCAGCAGAGGCTTCGCGAGACACCGCGGATCAGTGAAAACCTGCTTCAGCGGACTTGCCGCCGTTTTAAGTCTTCCCCTTTTGATTTATCACATCCTTTCGTCTCGAATGACATTCGTGATGAACTTGGAGAAATACAGCCTGATTGACGACGGTCACTAGCCATGGACAACCGCCATATTAACAGAAGAACCCACTCAGTGTTGAGCGGGCCGGGCTTGAGCGGATATGGGTTTCCGGGTGGGCCCGCGGGCCTGAGCCCTGGCCTTCCACATCACTAAATCCGCTCCTGTACATTGCCTCTTGGAATGGGATGCGAGATATGATTGTACTGCACTGGACTGGGGATGAACGACCACGTTACACGTTCGTATGATGAGCGGGAACATGAATTAATCACCGCACTCGTCTTAGATGCGCGGCCGATCCCACGTATATTCGAGAGTTGCCTGCCTTACACCATTGGCAACTCGAGTGGCAGCCAAGTTCGTTCTCTCCGAGGTACGCAGCCAGTGGTCACTGTCGATTACAAGTTACCTGTTTGAATGTTAGTTATGTAGGGGCGCTTACATTGTTACGAATGGATGTGTTGATAGATCTTGGTGTGGTCGTTGCGATTCCCAGAAATGACTCTTGCGGGGGTACCGACTGGGAAAAGGCCCGCCCTTTCGATTCGAAGAATATAATACAACCATGGTAAAAAAAACTGTAGGAAAATTTCTACAAGAAAGAACGATGTTGTAGCAGCTTCTGCGAGGTTCTTACCGCATTATTCTTCTCTTCCTTCATGACGTTCGAGAACAGTTTGAATCCGGGAAGACCAGCATCCCCTGGAATCGATGAGCAGGCCTCCCCATGAGTTGAAATGAAAAGCGCACGTTGCAATTGAAAGGCCGCACTCTCGCTCGTAGTGATGTATCCACCACTCTGTCGGATCCGCTCTAGGGCGAAGGGGATCTCTTCTTTGTTAGAGCTGGAGACACCATCTGCAATCACATGTACATTGTACCCCGCCTCAATGAGATCTAGGGCTGACTGTAACACGCAAACTTGTGACTGAATCGAGATATGTTACTAATGAGCCAGTCGTTACAGGGTGAACTAACCTCGATGCCAAAGAGCACCACAGATTTTATATGTGGCCGTTCGTGGAGCAGGGCCTTCACTTCTGGCGTTAACATGGAGAAGAGTCCCTTCGCGATGGTAGCAACGAGAAGGGGCCCTAGGGAAGGCAAGTCGATGTCGGGGATGCTGTTTCCGAGGCCTTTCCTTTCGGATGAGTTCATTTCGGTGAGGAAAGACGCAGATGGGCCCACCTTTGGGATTCTGTTCCGTGACGACCACAGGGATCTCCAACACCTCGAGTAATTTATGTGAGCAAAAACACAACACGGCATGATATGTGTATAATACCTTTGCGACCTTGAGCATCTTATTGATCGTCAACACAAGCTCATCAATGCCGAATATGACATTCTCTGATTCATATCAGTGAATGACACGACAGTCAATTTCCGCAATTCAGAGCTCGTTCAGAATCAAGCGTACTGAAACGTGTTTGCACGTCACAGAGGAAGAATACAGTCTCCTCTGGCACAAGCTTCGCAACTGCAGGCATAGTTTCGCAGATATACGCTATTCAGATATTGTGGTAGCCATACGCATCAGGTAGAACAAAAGAATACTCACATACGCTGTAGTACAAGCTTGTGGTTGACACGAACGAGGTATTCGCGAATTCGCCGAACACCGGCTGAGTCAAGCTTCAAGCAATCCTTAACTTTTACATAATTTAATTTAATACTGTCCTTGAGCGCTAGGTAACGTCACGGTCTTCGCCTGATTTCGTCTCTTACATCTTTTCCCAACAGAGCCCCAGCTGAAGGTCACAGGTAATCACATACATCACCACATCGCCCAGTTCTTTCTACAGGCTCATCTGCCCACAAGTTCCTTCTGACAGAATGCCAGAGGAGTCAGGTTATGAACTTGAACAAGAGGGAACGGACTGTCTTTTCTTCTTTCGAGATTTGACACGGGAGACTAGCACTATCACTGGTTGGTTTGAAGGAGGCATGCGGCTGCGAAATTGTGTTGGAATAGCTGAGCGCTGAGCTCTTATGCGGCAGCAATTTCGTGAATATGTCGCTTGGATGTCGCTCCTCAACTCATAGCTGACCAGCTTGTTTCGGTTGACGAATAAAGCCAATAAGGTCGGATACTGTTCCGTGATGTTTTCATAATCACTCCCGAGAAAGTGTCAGAGCCTTGTGTTCGTCCTATAGCGCTGTCGAATGCTAGCCCATCCGGGTTCGTAATCTTCCTTATCTTCCATGCCTCTGTCAATTTCGAGAGTATTTCTTTGCTTGCGTGCGGTTTCTCTGCCGTCAAGAAAGTGGAATATGAAGTGAAAGAGGCTGTTTCCTAGCGAGTATAACTCATCACTGTGAACAAAGGAACTTATCACGGAAGCGAATGTGCCACGATTAGGCTCACGCAACGGTTCCGGGAGTACTGGTACACCAGCTCTCAGGGGACTCGTTCGGGGCACAAATACAGGCTGCGTGATGCAGAAATACACGAAGCAGCCGGGTCCTAAGCTGGCTACCATCTCCACTCGATCGAGCCTTTGCTGCGCATCCGCACTCCCTTGTACATCTTGTACGTCTCGCTTGAGAGCCGCAACTGATCAACCTTGAGCGAAGAGAAGCTATAGGAGGGTATCTCGAAGCGTATTTGGAACGCGTGTGCTGGACGCGGAGCCTTGATTCTGGACAGCTATAAGTATCATAGGTTTGTGAAAATGCAAAGCTCCTTACTTTGACGTCCATGAACCACGAAGAATCCAGCTCCCCGAAGACCGCATATTGAGTATCTCCCATCGAAGCGTCTATAAGGAATGATTTTTTGGACAACACGGACCGCCGGTAAAGCGTACCTTTGTTCTCATATCAAATGCCCATGATCCATCTGCGCTTCCCACAGATCCTACACTCGAACCTGCACTCGACAGTGTACACTGTGCGCTAGTCGCGTCTTCTCCGAGATAGAATTTCAGCTCTAGATTCTCCATCACCTTTATCAAGCGCGAGGTCAGCGTGAGTGCAAATGTTCCTGCACGGTGTCAGTGATATACCATAAGAAACGTCAGTGATCAACTTTACCGCCAAACTCTCCCATGTCCATATTCGCTTTGAGGGAAAGTGGTATGGGCACGTTGCTGATGACCGCGCTTTGTGGTGGTCTATACTGATAGTCTGCTAGAACGAACCGCCCCTCAGGAGGTACAAAAGATAAGGCATTGTCGCGTGTCCATTTCTGTAACCTGAAGTTGAGTCAAGAATCACTGTTCAGAGATGACGTCGTGCAGATGATATATTCGCAAGACCGCTCACCGCACACATGGATGAAACGCGCACTCTGTCATCACATTTGCATTCGTGAATGTCAATGTCAGGTCGGGTGTCCCGGAAAGTTTCGCATTGCTCTCAATTTTACCAAACACGTTGCTCACTAACGTCGTGCCATTTCTGTATTTGAACGGTTTTAATGGGAAAGACGGGCTGATATGAACTTCGAGCGTACTTGCCGACGATGCCTCGCATTTCTTCGACGACGTCAAAAAGGATCTCGTTGTGATTATGTCGAACCCCAGCTTTACGCCATGGTATCGGCGATGCAAAAGCTCCACTGGCACCATTTGACCCAAAAGAACCTGTGTTACCGAGATAATGTTATTGCATATTTCAAGCGTTGCAAATCAAATAAATGACTAGCCTCCTTGTCTCGCGCTTGGAACTCCTGGAGTAGCTGGTGATACCGAAGCGAGAAGCTTCGAGATTAAGGAAGGCGATAGTACTATATCGCTTAATGCGTTCGGTGAGGTTGTCAATGGATGTCCAGATGAATCGAGCGTTTCTTCGAGGAGCTGCGAGCCCAAGACTCTTATTCAATACGAGCAATTGCAAGTAGTGGAGAGCGTCTACGAACTTGGTATACAATGTCAAAGTTGTCCTTGAGAGTTGCTACGCTGACTGTGCCGAAATAGTCGTGGAGTATTTCAATGAAGGCGTGGAGAAAGGCGAACGCGATGAGAGGATCCGCTGATCGAGTACTGTCAGTCGGCGCCAGAGAATAACCAAACGTGCCGAGTTAATTGTCGTATGACCACTCACCGTCTCCACTGATGGTCGCAATGAATCTCATCTCGCCAACCTCGACATGGCAGCACGCACTGGAACACGATAGCTCTCCAACGTATATAACTGGGTCTACGCTACCCTCGCGTGGAGCCTTTGCTAGTGCGTTGTTTAACGCTTCGATGTGAAGCAGGGGGTACGCTGCCGGATAAGTGGTGTAACTGGACTGGATGATGGGACGTCTGTATGCGAAATCTTGTAATTATGGTAATCAAGAAACAAAGTTGGTGAACCATACCCCGCTGGGTCTAGGATTATGAGACCGTCGATAGCCATGGACGATGATATTTGAATGAACTTGCAACGGATGTGACCTTGCGGCCTCTTAGACTTGCAAAGCACTTCCGGAAAAGGATACCATTATATTGCCGAGTCCCGGTCAACTGGAGCCTTGGTGACCAGGGTGAGCAAGCTACTTTTGCTACAGTAATAACTTAATTACATGGAGATCATCTTTTTCAGGCGAAAACTCTGAGAAAGTGAGGTAGATGAACTTGATATGAGCTGTTGCTGTTGCATTCGGCGATGTGCGACTGATTAGAGTGGCACGGGCCGATGCCATCTATCCAACCCAACCCCGTCAACAGCACGGACGTGACTCTGCGAAGCGAACTAAAAATCCGAACTAACTCCGAAGTCTAATATCCAGTAGCTGTGATAAAAAGTATTCAATGGTGAGACTAGCGAACGGGATTTCTCGGGAATCGAGGCCACCGCGGGTTGTAGCACGTAGAGTGAGGGAGAGTGAGGGATATGATTGAACTTTGCGTGAGGATTGGCGCAGGCTGTTCGGTACTACTTTGTTAATGCCCAATAGCACAGTGGTCGCCCCTTGGACTGTTTTGAGATTTCGAATGACGTCTTACTAAAGTGGGTTTCGCTTATCTCCTCACGCTGTCTCTCGCAAACCAGTCCGTTTCTCTCCTGTCCTGCCATGTCACACACAACCGCGTTTCATGGCAGCGCAAAGGAGGATGTCCTCGACGCCCTCTACAACCAATTCACTATCGATGATCAGGGTCTCTTCAAGATCACTCAAACATTCCTCTCAGAAATCTCTGAGGGTTTGTCCAGTTATGGTCGTCCCATGGCGATGATGCACGTTTCCCCCGCTTTGCCTCTTGTTCCCGATCTGATTGTCAGATAGTCCGACCTTTGTTAAGGGCGTGCCAGACGGCTCCGAAACAGGGTATGTGGATCACCTCCCATATCACTACACCTTACTGAGTATCCTAGAACGTTCCTCGCCCTCGATCTTGGTGGAACGAATCTGTGAGGATAAAAATGCTACTATTTTTGTACTTGCCTTATGGATTGTCAGTCGCGTTTGCGAGGTCACTCTACTAGGAGACAAGACCTTCTCCCTCCGGCAGCAAAAATACAAAGTCTCCGAGGCGCTCAAGACTGGTGAGGTGACAACTCTTTTCGGTGCGGCCCTTGTCCTTTCCCTCGTTCCCTCCCTTTCAACATATTCTCAGACTATCTTGCCGACTCCGTGGACGCTTTCCTCACGGACACCCCCTCCCAAGGCCACGGCTCTCACGTATCTCACGCTGACGAGGACAGTCCATATGTTCCCCTTGCCCTCACATTCTCCTTCCCTGTGGAACAATCTGCTCTCGATTCTGGCGTTCTCCTCACTTGGACCAAAGGTTTCTCTGCAAAGAATGCCGTAGGAAAGGACGTCGTAAAGCTTCTTCAAGACGCGTTTGACCGGAAACATATCCACGTCAAGTGTGTAGCCCTCGTCAACGACGTCAGTCAATTTCCTTCATCTGCAATTTTCATCAGATCTACGTCTCCATTTTGCACGTGACCGTACATACTGATGAGAGGATTTCCATGACAGACTGTCGGAGCGCTTCTTTCGCGAGCGTATACATCTGGAGGATGCATCCTGGGCGCTATTTTTGGGACAGGAACTAATGGGGCATATGTCGAAGATGTCTCCAAGATCACGAAATTAGGCGAGAGCCCTGCCGTCGCTGCAGGTGGTGAAATGATTGTGAACACCGAGTGGGGTGGTTTTAACAACTCCGTGAATTAAAATCTTCTTCTTCTATCTCATCACCCTGATTACTCACGGTGACCTTCCAGCGATCTGCCTTGCCAACAACACCGTATGACAACAAGCTGGACCGCGAATCTATTAACCCACGTTTCCAAGCCTTCGAGAAATTCATTTCGGGAATGTATCTGGGGGAAATCGCCCGAAACGTGATTCTTAGTTTGATTGATGCCGCTCCGAAACCCCTCCTTTTCGGAGGTCGGTCCTCGGCTCTACTGAATAAGCAATGGGGACTGGACAGCGCGGTTCTCAGCGAGATCGAAGAGGCATGGGAGGGTCCGCCAGAACAAGGTGCCCCACAGGCCCAAAAGGAGGAAAAGCTGTTGCGGATACAAGGAGTACTGGTGCAGCGGCTAGAGATATCCCCACCTGATATTTCCCTTGAGGATGCAGACGTTGTCAGGCAAGTGTGCAATCTGATAGCATCGCGGGCTGCTCGTATGAGCGCAACGGCCGTAGCAGCTATACTAGTCCATACTGGGCGTGCACGGCTGTGGGACCACGGTGAGCAAAGTTCTGACGGGCTGAAGGACGAAGGCAAAAGAATCGGCGTCGGGGTAGATGGAAGGTAGGAGAAGAAATTTCTCTGTGGAGTCCTTGCTAACGAGGACGCAATAAGCTTGGTCGAATTTTATCCCAACTTCCAAACCAAGCTGCGAGCATCGTTACGGGCGCTCGTTGGTCCCGAAGTGGAGAGCCGTGTCGACATCGGCATGGCTAAGGATGGGAGCGGTGTTGGCGGTAAGTGCAACGAAATCAGTCCTTTTATCTCCATTCTGAATGTGTTTAAGCCGCCCTCTGTGCGCTCGTTGCGCAGAGACAGAGTCAGGCCAACCACACAAACGGAGCATATGCGTACGATCCCGAAACCATGAAGGTGTCGGCGCCCACAGAAGTTGCGTACATTTCCTCCTTGTCACGGTGAGAAGCATGTGTGTGCAATTAGAAGACAAACGATAGGATGTATAATGCTGGGCAGTATTCATTTATGTATCGAATCGGTTAGACTGTTGCTGTTTTGCTAGACGCTTGTATGTTTTCGAGTCTGTAACATATACGTACGTTCAAATTATCAAATGATTTCTTATCTCTATCATAGCGAGGATTCGGTGGATTCATCATTCCATAAGTAAGCACGCTGGAGTTCTCATAATCAATACATATTCTACCTTTTGGTGTAACGGTTATGAGGCGCGGCAGCTGATTACTTTACACCATAAATCATATACGTTTCGGTTGTTTCGAGTTTTCGGTGTAGTTTGCCAACACAATGGCACTTAAATTGCATCTTCAAGCCCATGGTTCATAGAATAGGCGCCACTTGCACACGCGCAGACACTTCGGTTTGCTCTCGGGCCCTTGGTTCTCGAGCCTAGCCAAACCACCGCACTCCAACATGGGACAAACAAGAACGGGACAAGTCCTTGAGTCTGATCATGAGTTTCCTCGTCGTCTCAGTATCATCATATGCCACGTACGAGTTCGATCGTTCTGCCCCATACAAAAGGATACCTTGCCACGTCCGTATTTTGCAACCCCATCCGCCCATTACACCGTCACGCCTCTGATTGTGTGCAATGTCTTCGACATCGACACCGCATCTTGCTCGTCAAGAAGACGCCCTCAAAAGTGTAGACTCGCGGGGAGCATGCCCTGACAAACCATGAGTGAGGTCGACAATGTGATCCGCACTGAGCCATGCATTCAAGTTCAATACTCGTGCCGGGTCCAAACAAGCTAGGCGCGCCTTGTCAGGGGGTATCGGCGGTAGCCCACGATATGGAAAGCACCAAAAAAGAAAGAAAAAAAAGAAAAAAAACTAGGCGCAAACGAACTTGTTCACCGCCACGAGTATTGCACAACATGGAATTTCTCATAGAAATGGTCTGCATGTGATATGAAGACCCTTGCGAAGAGTAATGCCTGTGCGGCGGATACCGGGCTCCTTCGACGTTTTACCATTTACCCAATCACCGTTCCACGATACTTCCTTCACGACGGATTATTGGCCGAAATTGGATCGTCCTTAGGATCGTTCAGTCGAGACTCGAAGAGTCCAGCAAGCATGAGAATGAGACGTCCTTACATAAATCCCTTATCCGCCTTATCTGTTGGGCCGAGAGGATCCAAGACACGACTACGTATCTGAATCTGCGATAACTCTCCCTAGATTGGATGACGGTCACCCTTACGCTGGCGGGCTTGGCGGGGCATGAAGTGCGGTGAAACCAAGGGGCGCCGTCACCGGAGTATGTACGTACATCGCCCCGTCCGAGTATGTCCCCCGAAAAGCTGGCGAAAGAGTACCTCGCGCCAACTTCTCGTCACAATCCGCATGAATCCGTCGCGCCCTCAGGCTTCGAGGCCTCAGGCCCCAGGGTCCATAGTTCGTCACATGTGGGCGCAATCGAACCACAACGAATTATCGACGAACGGGATGTGGTGCGACTGTGTCCGACGAGATTGTAATTGTCCGACCTACTGGTATTCATGTATTAAATGGGGACCGAGCGTATCAGTTGTTGCCGCTGTAACAATGGAGCATCAATGAACGGACGCGGATGCCATGTGATACCAAGTATCGGAAGTTCGTAACACGCAGCATGCTGGCACATGATTCTCCGATGCGGGGTTATGCGGCGCAGGGATTTCAAAATCATCTCTTGTACCAGTGGGCTGTACCTATGCCTTAACGTTCAGGCCTGCTCTGGCTGACAAGTGGATAACGTAGATCAGTGGCGATTTTTTGTGTCTGGAACAAAAGTTGCTCGTAAACAAATCGTAAACCTTGCGTAAACCCATTTCATTCCTTGAGATTTTCCCGCCTTGTTATACAATCGAGGACAGCGCATGTCATGTGCGCGCGCCGGTGCCTCTGTATGTATTCAGGTCAGGATGTACAAGTGTATGATGTATGTATGATATATCGCCTACTTCACAACGTACAAGCGAGAGTACAATTCGTATTTTGATTGCGGTGTGTGTAGGGTCGAGAGGTCGGGTAATGGGGAATGGCAACATGAAGCTATGCCAAGGAGGGCGACATCGAAGGGATGCGAATGCAAGCGATGGCACCGCGGGCGGTAGGTGGGGAACTGGTGGAAAATAAAATGCTAGTGATAATGCGAAGACTATGCAGGAGACAGAACAAGCAAGGAAGGCGCATCGACGTCTTTCTCGTGTGTCGACGATGAAGCGATAATAAGATAACGACAACCCTACATGAGCGGCGCCGTGTCAACCAACATATAGCCCAACCCCTCATAAAAAGAAAGTACATGAAAGGACTGGCTTGAGCTCTGAGGCATTTAGTACCCGTAGCTCGCGCGGCCAGAGGTGGCAGCCGCTGCACCCTTGGCAACCAGATTCATGTTCATGCTGATCGGCTGGCCATTCGTGGCCACGCCGTTAACCGCTACTGGTGGCGGCCCTACTCCTGGACCGACAGTCGGTCCCCCCGGTCCAATGACAGCGCCTCCAACGAGGGCAGATAACCGCGAGATCTCCTCACGCGACGAGACGAGAGCGGACGTCAACCGCTCGTTCTCAGTCTGAAGATACTCGACCTTGGCCTGCAATGACGCAAGCCACGCCTTTTTGCGCTGTCGGCACTTGAGGGCGGCTATGCGATGACTTAGTAACCTAAAAGGAGATGATCGCTAAATAAAGGCAAACCTTGTCTATTTCGCTCAAGGAAGTTGCGTCGCTTTTCTTCTTCTGTTTCAGGCTTCTTTTGTTTCCGTCCCCCGGTGTTCTGAGATGGTGGCATGTCATCATCATCCTCATCCTCCTCATCCTCCTCATCATCTGTAGAAGCTTTACCATGACCATTGGTGCTGACACTGGTTACAGTGTTAGCACGTGCGCGTTTGACGGGAGCAGACTGCTGCTGAGACTGCACACGAGCCGTGGGAGCAGGTTGAGGTGGTGGACTCGCAGCATCATAAGACTTGCGCTTTGTACCACGCCTCCCATTGGATGCATTCGCCACGCTATTAGCACGTGCTTGTGCTTCTTCACGTTTCGTGAGCTCCTGATGAGCTTGCGAAAGCAGATATAAACCATTTGCAGCAGTACTAGCGGCAGAGGATGCGCTGATGTAAGGAGGGTCATTGTTTTCTTGATTGGCAGTGATGGATGTGGATAAATGAGAACTCGTGGTGGGAGCATGTGTGACAGAACTATACTGTGCTGACGAAGAACCAAGGACACCTGTGATTGCACTAAGGGTGTTTGGCGTTATAGTCGCATTTGAATTAGCGCCTGCATTATTGTTCATAAGCGCAAGGAATGCGGCGGTATTCGGTGAGGGAGGGGGGAAGGATACTGGGCCCCCGACGAGGGGTGTTAGACCTGTGCCTGGCGTCAATCCCGTGCGGGGAGTGAGGCCGGTGCGGGGGGTCAATCCTGTCCGGAACGAGGTGTCAAAAGGCATATGTGAGGCGGAGTCTGAACCCTGCTGGGGGCCGGCTAGCATGGCGGGGGAGAGGGGACCAGCACGGAGTGAATTTGCGAGAGATGAAGAAAATTGCCAACCATAGCTTTGATCTGTGCTTGGAGATGCTATGGATGCCAAAGGGGGGAGTACTGGTCTTGGAGAAGCCGACCTACCATCCTTTGAATGGGGGTTAGAAGCAGCAGAGGTTGGTCTGTCATGATGAGATTTGGATGAAGCTGGACTTGGAGAGTCACGTTTTGAACGTGGAGAATGGCGAACATGGGAGGGACGGGAGAAGGATTGTTCGAATGGGTTTGGTTCGAGGTCAAAATCTGATCTAGTTTGCCTTGGAAGGGGTTTGACGTCAGGGGAGTTGGATGTATCACCGTTTTTGGGTGGAGTAGAAGACATGATGACGATGACGACAATAGGACGTATTGAAACAATCAGCAGACTTTGGTTGTACACCGATGACGACACTGGTCACCGCCGCTGCGGGCGCTCGCGCTAAAAAGATTTGTTTTCGCTACGGCGCGAAGCCAATTGCTCCGGGTATTGATTTGTGGGCCCGTGCGTTATTCGTCCAATTTTCTTGAGGAGAAGTCAGAAAGGAATGACGACGTCTGACGTAGTCTCGTGTTATATTGAACTTGAATCGGAGTTCTAATAAACGCTCGATAAACGCAATCATTTATTTTGGCTACTTTTAGCAGATCCGACACGTCATTTGTCATAATTGCCCCCTTTCCCTTCTCTTCGTCCATGCGGTATCACCGTCGTCATCATCCATAACAGCGAGCTCGACCGTTATTTTACTTATCGTCGTTATCCTATACGACTTTCACACGTGGCACTCAGGGCATTCGTCATCGTCCCTTTCAAATTATCTTTATTACATATGATCCGCACAATTTACCCCACTTCACCTCAACCACGCCGGCGCCTTATGACCACCCCTTGACCACCACAATCTTAAAATGGGTATCCTCGGCCTTCCTCCTCTTTCCCATCCCGTGCTGCACACTCATCTAGGTAGTTCAGTAGCACATCACGATACATTTTACGCCCTTTGTATACTCCAACATCTTCAGGCCAGCTTCTTATGGCGCTTCCAAGCCGATCAGCCACTCCTCGCTCCCGAGCCAGTTCCTCGATCTTGAACAAGTACGTGCGGATACCAAAAACGATGGCTCCTGTACGAGGAAGCCGACGCAACGTTTGCCGCTCAGATCGGAGTCGTAGTGTCGATGGCGCGAGGTACGATGCAGGTTTGGCGGCATGACCGTGTCCATGTAAAAACGAGTCCTCTGGTCCGTTCGTCGATTCTGACCAACCTAATTCCTCTGGATCAACTTCGAAAACGCACTCTTCCTCAACGTCCAGTCGCGCCTCACTGTCGGCATGTGCCACGTGCGACGGCTTGCAAGTTTGTATAAAATAATTATTTCGAATTACCGGCTTGTCCACCGGCATCCGTTTGAAAAACCTTTCCATGCTGGTCTGCAATTTTTCTTTGACTTGTCGCACACGCCGGTATCAGCGTGACTCATAACAGCAAATAATAAAATGGGCTTACACTGTGGAACATTTCCTGAAATATGAATATCGTCCAGGGTCATTCCGATCTTGTCCCGCATGCGCCAGAAGCCTGAGAAGACGCAAGGGTGTTAAAAATAATCCTCAAGTTCTCTGTGCACACTTACCTGGAATGCAGATCGCCCCTGCCTGGAAGTAGTACTTGCCATCTGTGCCTGTATAAAAAAACGTTTTGAGGTCTATTTCCCAAGCTGGTGTAGAAGCCCTATACCCTCGATCATAAGTGCCACATCTTCTTGTATACTAAGTGCAGCAGGTCAGGAATGTCAGACACAGTGTCACGGTACTCACAGCCCTGCAGTGATCCTCATCGCTTCCTCGCCCATTTCAACACCGTCCAGACCCTCCAGAACCCCCAAATCGAATTTCTCTCCTGTCTCCACCGCCTCGATGGTTCGCACGGGCTGTTGATGTCCCCAAGCGAGCGACACACCACCAATGGACGGTGCTGGTACACCATTTGGAAGTCGTGTTATTCGGAAGCTCGAAGGGTATCGCCGCGGAAGGTATTCTGCGAGTTCATAGACGAGCTCCTTCGCTGTGACTTATCAGCAGAGATTCAACCCTTCCATCTCATGGAGATCACACACCAGCCCATGCGCCACCTTGGACTTTGACGGATTCGTCTTCTCGAGCGGGAAGAACGCGTACGGCATCATGCCCACGTGTGCGAACGCGGAATTTACGCACGCTTTGCCAGTGCGAGTAGGTTGAGTCTAGCTCGATCCATTCAGTCCAGGGCATCGTGCGAATACCCATTGTGATGCTGCATTCGACAAAAATCATTAGCCGTGAGTTCGGTCAAGGGAACACAAAATGATGCACGAATCATGTTCAAGGATGCTATCCACTCGCACACCAGCACGCGGACCCGTACGCCACCCTTTGGGCAAATAAAGAAACAGGCAGAGCACTTACTGGTATTCACCCCGTCGGAATGGCCTGTAAGGAACTGGGCGCACATCCTTCAGTGGGAAGGGGCACGGATCAATTTCGGGATATTGAAATTCTTCCGCGGTCCACTCTATTAAAGTGAGCGTCATCACATACACCGGAATCGTCAAATCATACCGCCCAGTTCCCTATTCTTGTTCACCTTCTTATCTTTCTCGGGGACGGGTGATGTATGAGCAACATTCGAGGATGTCACACGACTCTTTCTCGACTGGACGAAATTGTACGTCACAACAATGGCCGCGGCGGCAAGGAGAATAGTAGGCAGTGGTCCTAGAGCACGAAACTGCTCTACGACAACTTTGCCAGTAGCGAAAGCAGAAGCGATAAAAATCATGCTTGCTGAGCATTCAAGTCCTAAATAAGTCAAAGATGGGAAGGGCGTTACTTGACTCACATAAGCGTCTCTAACACTAAGCTCGATCTAGGCTCTCGATGTCACACGAGCTCCACTACCCTCGATCTGTGCCCAAGTTCCAGAGGAAAGGGTCGAGGAGAAGGTCATTCGTACGTATTGTTTTTATAAGGTAGCGGAGCAAGATAAGGGTGTCAGGTGATTGGGAAACAGTACGGGTGCGAAGAGTCAATCTTATCTCAACGGGCCGCGTATAATTGGTGCTTCTTGGGTCTCACACTGACCATTTCTTCAAGGATGAAAGAAATTGTGAGCTGAACATATGCATTGTTTGAGGCTTTAGTAACAGTTGCAACTTCACAAGCTTTTTGTTACGAGAGGGCCAAATATTGATAGGCTTGAATTGTCTGCCTGCGAAATCGGGTTGATACAGTGTCTCCCGGATAACTTTAAATGCAGCAATGTTCGGAAGCAGAGCATTTCAACATTAAAGTAGATATCGAGGAGAATGTAGAAATGAATAAATGGAACAACGTTAGCGTTGTTGTACAAATTCGAGCCTGTTCCAACTTCCAACCCTTTCGTCGAGAGTCGGAATGAACGTCGGGATCGGCAATTCCCGGCCTTACCTCCGCTCGCTGAAGTCTACTCTCGCGTTCTTTGCAGCATTATTTGTGGGTAGCCAACGCGTGCCTCTAGTGTCTCAGCTACTCGTGTTATTTTCCGCCTTTCTCTAAGCCATGGCATCAAAAGCAGCAGCAGTAGCTGCAGTTGTAAGTCTTACTTTTTTCGTGCTCGGTGGTGCTCACCACCACTCATCTTCGTTTCCCCGCTGACAGGACTTTACCCGTATTTACTCGACACTTGGGCTCGGAAAAGGCATGAACTGCAACTTGTATAACGCACCAGTTGAACTGATAGATGTTTTCCGTTTGCAGATACCATCGCCGCTCTGCAGGCATTCCGCAAACGACACGGCGACGCTCAACGCATCCAGTCGCAGTATGGATCTCAACCTACCACCATTGACCTCGCACACTACCGCTCCGTCTTGAAGAACAAGGCAATTGTTGACGAGGCCGAGAAGCTGTTGAAAGAGTTCAAGGTTGTTACTTACGACGTAACCACCCACATCAAAGCCATCGAGACCTTCGAGGCCAAAGCGGTACGACCTCTATGCGCTTAAGGTTATGGTGCCGTGACCAATTGTCTTTATGACCAAACGCAGGTTGAGAATGCTAAAGCGACCGCCGCTCAAATCGACGTGGAACTCAAGGAGTTGCAAGCAACGCTTGCCAATATCGAAGAGGCTCGTCCGTTCGAGGACTTGACGGTGCGTCTTCTCTCCATGGTTTTGGAATCTAGTCTGATTTTTTTCTGGTTTCCTTAGGTGGAGGATGTCGGCAACGCCCACCCACGGATACTGGAAGCCGTAGAGACCATGGTCAAGAAAGGCAAATGGACTGTACCAGGTATGCTCATCGTCTCATCTTATATTTTGTTTCTCTTGAACAATGATTCCAGGTTACAAGGAGAAGTTTGGCGACCTTTCGTTGATGTGAGCTATTGCTGTAATCTACTTAGAGCATTGCGCCACGTTCTCTGTGATGATTGTGTCCTGAATGCTATATATGCTGGACAGCCTACACTTGCTCGTCCACAAAATCCTACTAAGTTGTTTATTTGGACGGGATAAGATTGAGAGTTGCCTAAACGCGGATAAGCAATAAATGAAGTGGACTGGCTGACTACGCTACCAGTAAACTCAAATGACCAGAGCCGCTCCTTCTAGGAAGTCGAAGCCAAAGAGGTCGAGACTCGGCGAGAGGCAAAACATACTTGTGATGACGTAATCATCCAGTTATCGCGGTGTGGTGACGCACCGCCTTCAAAGCTTGAAGCAAGCGCTTCAGACGTCCACACCTTGCTTTGCGTTCACATTGTTCAAACTCAAAGCTCAAACTTCCACAATGGTGTCAAGGCCACCGTCGCCCACTTTAAGGACAGAGTTCCCGTCGACGGGGACAGCATACTTTTCTGCACCCTTCGAACGTTTCATACGAGACGAGACAGGCGCTTTCACCTTGCTAGGCAAGTTTTTTTTACCCTCTCGCCATAATCACCCCAGACCCTGACCTGCATGTTGCGATAGATACCATGGAGACATTCTTTGACTCTCGGCTGGACTTACTCCAGCGGCAGATACAAAAGCACAGCGACAGATTAAAGCTGAAGGCTGAGGAAGCTTTGAAAAAGCGCGTGCAATCAGGCGATCTGCTGGCAGAGAATTTCGACCGCGAGGTCAAGAACTTCAAGCTGAAGGTGCGTTCGGACTTTGTGGCATTCATTGTAATTCAACGCGTCGATTACAGATTTCGGGCCGCATGCAGAATCTAGTGGAATCATGGCATTCCGCCAAGGTGGTGAGGACTCGCGACAAATTGTCATTTTTCTTCGGCGTCATGTCCCTCCTCGTGTCGGCGTTGTTGTTCGGCTTGGCTCCACAGTACGCACCCTCAAGAGTTCCACGCGTTTGGTAGTGACTGATGTCCTGTATGCAGATGGATCCATATATCATACACAGTGCAGGGCTTATATCTCCTTCCTCTCCGTGCTTACACATACAAGAAGCGATCATGGCATTATTTCCTTTTCGACCTCTGCTACTACGTCACCATCCTCAACTGCATCTACCTGTGGTTCTTGCCATCAAACGCTGTGCTATTCATGGCTTGTTATTGTTTATCACATGGCTCGCTGGCTAGTGCTGTTATCACGTGGAGAAACAGCCTTGTTTTCCATGACACAGATAAAGTCACATCGTTATTCGTGCATATATATGCACCGTTTACGTTCACGGTGATCCGGTCGGTCAAAGTTTATCTTCTTCTATACGATCTATTCATCACTTTGGACAGGCACTTCTATCCGAATGCAGAAGACAGATTCCCCGCGTTGAAGGCACTCCCATACCTCGATCCAGTCCGTGCTCTCCTTATGAGCGGTGCTATATGTAAGCTTCATGTTGATGTTCTTGGCGACTTAACATGACTGGCCGTCTAGATCTCTCCTGGCAGTTGATGTATTGGAAATTTGTACTAGTAGACCGTCGAAGCAAGATTGCATCTGGCCAGCGAACGACGTCGTTTTCTTTCCTCCTGAATGACAAGCGTAGTGCCATTGGGCGAGCTTTGTCAATGGTTCCTCCACAGTACCGCGAATTCTCTTTCATGGCGGGGCAACTCGGTATGTAGAAGTTTGATGTTACACTTGATGACAGCTCAGCCATGCTAATTTTCCTTTAGTCTACTCTCTCCTGACTGAACTACCTGCGGTCTTTCTGTTGTATGATAGCCCTGTGTGGAGTGGAGCATTCCTTATCTCGATATTCTCTGTGAGCGTCTGGAACGGTGGGGGTTTCTATATCGAGGTATTCGGTCGCAAGTAAGCATCCTCAGATCTGGGTCTCTCGCACAGGAATCTGACTTTTCTCTCTCGAAGGTTCGAGCGCGAATTGGAGGCACTCCGAAAGGAGCTTGCAGATAGCAGTAACAACAACACCAACAGCAGTCGCTCTGGCAGATCAAGCCCCACATTTACGGATGTTGAATCGAGTGCCAGTTCGCCATTACTAATGGTTCAGAGGTTGCCAGCTACTTCCCTAGACGAACTGCTCTCGGAAGCCGACTCTCCTGACAAGGATAAGGAACAATAGGCATAATGCCAACGGTTGTCCAATTCTCCTGTATTTCTCAGTGTTTCGGAAACGCTTTGGAACGCCACATATTGCGATTCGTTGTGCTCCCTAATATATACCCCAGTTATCTATCACAGGTTCTACATACTACAATTACATACATGCGCTTTCGTTGCTTTCTTTCTGGCGTCTAATCCGTAACGTTAGTCCTTCGTTGTCCGATGTCACTACTAGAATCGAAGTTCTCCCATCGAGCTCCACTTCGAATCCACCCCGAAAAAGGCCGACCACCCCCTAGCAAACAATTTTTCGCAGTCTGGTACTGGGTCATGCTCTCCTTCACTTGATAATAGGTCATTGTTTTACTACGTAGCAAGCTGTGAGTGATAGCCCGCTTGTTGTCCTGGATTCTTACCTTTCAGGAGGCAGGTTCTGTATGCTCCTCGTCTGTCTGTACAGTTGAAACAAAGAGACTTTGGAGAGCCTGGGCCTTTCGAATGTCCAAATATTGCATGAGACAACTTGCAGACGGAAGTTAATTAGCTCCTTACCAGAAAATTATCTTGTAGCGATGTTTTGGAGGGACGCCTCGTTTGAGGCCGTTTATCAGTATCTCCTGCGGTGATGGCGAGTCCGCGACCCAAGTCAAAGCTAAGGACAACCCAATTGAGAAAGACAGCGGAAGCACACATGAACATATATCTACATTCATTGCACGATCTTTGAGCAGGTGAAGAATGCTCTTGTGCCGACCTTGAATGGACGAACACAACCGACGTGAACTGGACTTCCGGTCGACTCAGTTTATATCCCTCTGGAAGGCCTGTGTAAAGCATTACACGTTTGTAAGTACATTATTTCTTTACATTCAAACAACATATATACCATAAATATCTTGCAGACGCCCCCAGAATGCTCGTTCACAATCCGACTTTACAACGTCATGTAGATCTTGCGGGACTTCGCCAATGATGATCTTTGTCAAGTAGATCGGGTGAAAAAAAGCAGAGCCCAAAGCGCCCTGTATCCCAAGTGCGTTCCATCGCGCTATTTTGTCACTGCAAGATAATGACAACGTTTGAGGAGAGTCCGCACGCCCGGGCTTCGTGCGGAGAACTCCAAAAAGGGAGTAATTATCGCGCCCTCTGGAGGGGGCGTTTGGGGCCAAAGGAGAAAACACTGCGGAGTCCTTAATCGCCGCCATTTCCTCATCCTGGAAAGCAGCAAGGAACCGCATAGAAGCGTCTCCACCTTGACATTGATCGGTTGAAATGAGACACGTGCAAACATACAAGGTGCTGGTATTTCTCACAAGGGGGTGTTGATATGTACATGATCATGTGGACGCCGTCTTTAAGACGATAGCGCCCATCTGTCGTTTTGGATATCCATGCAGAATGCCAATGCGGTCCATCAGATGCCCTACCGATCTCTTCGATCAACCAACGGATAGCACAGCGACGAGCGAGAACTTCTGCATGGCTATCGTGTACAGCCTCGCCTTGCATGGGAAGCTTGTCCTTTGGAAGGCACTTGCATCCTGTAGCTAATGCGATGATCTTTGGCTGAGTTGACAAAGGATCAGACGAAGTCAAGGCGATCGCAGCTAGAATCGTGAAAGTTCCTCTCGGTAGCTTGTGATTCAGGGAAGCATACTGCTTCTGCACTGCATGAATGAGGGCCGTATCCTCATCTGAAAACATGCAGAGATCGCCGCAGTACTGGTTTCTTCTAGTTTCTTCTGCGTGGACGATCAGAAATAGTTTGATATGATCATTCCTTCTACAAACAAGCACAAATATGCCGTAAGATCGGCCCCAAATGACTGTCAGGCTATGTCAGGTTCATCATCATGACGGTTTTTTTCAGCCCTCAGCCCCACGGGCAAGAACAGCTTCACCGAGGGACATGATGATGCAGGTTCCACTTATCTATACCACGCCACATCATCCTACGATGGAGCTTCTGGATGGTACATAACTCTTGCAATTCAAAAGTCCCTCAATAATTAACCCACTCCCATCTACCAAAGCTTGACCGTATTTTGATCGCGTAAAATCAAAATGAATCCTTTCCGAAGAAACGTGCATCATGATGAACGGGAACGCACATCTTCTGGTCGTAGATTTCGTTTCTTTAGTAGAGACAAGAACAGAGTCGCTGGGGGATACAGTAAGTTTGTCATAATGTAGGCAATTACCGATATGTACCGAGTTTAATATGCCCGTGGCCCTTCTGCAGAAGCGGCGCTTTCCAATCCTAGGACATCCAGACAGGGCAGGAAGCACGCGAAGCAAGAACTTCGTGCCATGGTTAGTCTACGTGTCTTCATTTCCGTCGCTTGTTGTCATATCTTGTGATAGGGAAGGGAGAGGGAAACCCATTTGCCCTTCATGACCAAAGTAAAACGTGCTCTTGGTATACGCAGCACCCCTCGTAATAAGCGAGAATCCAACAAGAGGCAAAAGCGGCGAGCGGCACTTCCGTGACTGCAAACATAGCGCATTGCATTCGGTGGCATTGATAGTCCTTCCAATACATAACGATAGGGTCGTAAAAGTTCGTAAGATTCGTGACGTAATATGATACACACATGTTTTTTTTTTATCTCTTGTACAACAGAGCAGGGCTCAGAGGGCGCAGAGATGAGGATACACCAGGCATCGACAAACAGACGAGTGTAGCTGCAGTATGAATAGATTACCGGGGACTTGAAAGATATATAATAAAG
Organism: Suillus clintonianus; assembly: GCF_016758775.1. Taxonomy (NCBI): domain Eukaryota; kingdom Fungi; phylum Basidiomycota; class Agaricomycetes; order Boletales; family Suillaceae; genus Suillus; species Suillus clintonianus. Next base: position 414,612 of record NW_024539237.1, read on the forward strand.
TACGCTGTAAGTTTCTCGCTTCAGACGAAGCTACGCACAGGACAGGATATTGCTCAGTTGGTGGTCATCTTGAGAAGCCATGTGCCCATATTCACTTGATCCATCTGTGATAGCTCGATACGATCCCATGGTATGGAAATGATGTTGGCCTATGTATACGGTGCATAAGGAACTTCAATATTGAGTGAATGACGTTGAATAGTTCACCTGAAAGTAATGTGCAGCCGCACGCCCGATTCTTCGCGTCAACGACTGAAGGTCAACGAGACCCCCATAACCATCAACAGGTATCTCGTAATTGAGTGCTGAATATCCAGGCCACTTTGAGATGGTCAATTAAGGCTTTAGCTGGAGAACATACCCATGCTGTACTTACCGTGATCTTCACGTAGACCTTGCCTCGATGGTCAACACCGAGGTCATTGAAGGTGTACGAATCGTACCCGGCCAATCGAACATTGGCTTGTGCTTCACCAAGGCTGATTCCGGCCCGGAAGGCACCCTTACGCTTGAATTTGATTGAGGGTGGGCTATTTCTGCGGAACGGGTCTGCGAATGATGGCTGCATTGCCTGGTAAGATACTAATGACGACCGACGTGGTCCCATTCCCATAGGTTGCACGAGAGGTGGATAGAGACCGGGCGTTCCAAGGCCATTATAGTAGTCCATATCATCATACGCTGGTATGGGTCAGAGCCAGTCTGAGTTTATCTAGACAGTCCACTTACAACCCGGAAGATAATTCATGCTATGGTTGGGTGTCCGGTACAGGCCGCGATTGGGGTACCCCGGGTAGGATGACGAATTGTAGCGCTTTCACAATGAAACGTTAGCAGATGCTGATGAACACAGGCAAAAGTTGTGGCACCTCTCCGTGCATCATTGGATCACTGTACGTCGTGGCCAGTCGGTGATCATGATATGGTGAATAGCTGCCAGCAGGGGTGGTTGTTCTGTATGCACCAAGCGAATTTCTGCGAGGACGGTTGTAGGAGTCGTAGGAATCGTAGGCGTCATAGGCGTCGTATGGGGAGTATGCCATTTTGACAATACTGAAGCAAGCGCTGATGGAGTGGAAGTCTCAATAAACAAAACGGGAGAGTCTTTTATACTGCTGATGGTGGCTTTAAGTATTATCGTAAGCTTGTGCACCGTGGCCTCGAGGACACATCAAGGATGGTGGGAAGATGGGAACTGTGGTCCGGATTGGAATGGTACAATTCAAACTAGGTTGTAGTCGAACACACAAAGGCCCGGCCGCGGCATCGAAAGTCCATTGTACCTGGCCTCGTGCATGGCCGAAAAGAGGGCGCAGATACTGAGATAGCTCAGATCACCACCGAAGATACAAGCTGAGATGGAAATATGGGGGTGACTTTGTGATCCAATACGCGTGGAGCCATGACGTTACAGCACTGAAGGCACCTTCAAGATCCTCCCAGCCAACTGTCTCCAGACTCCAGCTAGCCTTGAGGCCAACACATGTCCATATTGATGGTGGTGGATCCTGTACGACGCTATGCTCTTCAATCTCTCAAGGTAAGAGTAGCATTGGCTGGTTTGGCTGGTTCAGCTTGGTTGTAGGCTCGTTCCCTGAAATTCCCTGCTCAAGGTTTAGGCAAGACTGGTCCGCGTAGACAACCAGTTTAGTTGGAACTAAAGCGGAACGTCTCGGAATGTTCAAGAAAGATTGCGAAATTGAATATTACGGCTCAGTCCGGCTGGGCCCGGCCGCGGTCCACCCAACCCCCTGGTACAAGTTCAACTTTTGTGACTTGATCTTACAAACGAATCGATGGCGGAATCAACGCGAAAATAACGGAAGCTACTTGCAGTTGAGACAGGATGGACAAAATCCACAAATATGGCCACTGCAACAGCCTTATAATTATAGTAGCTTTACATGGAGACAGTAATAGACTCAGATGATCAGATCGGCAGAATTGAAACTGGTCCAGGTCATCCGTAGTAGTAGCAAATTTAGGATGCCTCAACTTAGGCTCTTTGTCTTTTGCCGTGGCATGGGACGCGTCACGCGTCGTGGCCTAGTCTCAAGTAGGCGGGGCGCGAAATCCGGAGATGCCTTCATCCTTTAGGAGGAATCCGGTAGTAGAAGAAACTTGAAAAGATACAGCATGGCTTCGGGTTTGAGTGACTGGAATTTTGGTTGAGCGATGCCGTACGAGCACGTCTTCGATGATTTCTAGGAGGAAATCGGAAAAAAATTAGACATACATAGACAAGGAAAATACGTACCGATCATCCGCGCAGCATGCAGCCGCTTGATAACGTCGTGGGTTGTGCGAGTAGGGCCAGCGTAGTGATTACCCAGTGCACAGGCAAGCTAGACAACCTACTGGAGCCGATCAGACCGTACCGTAGTTTTGCTGTCTTTGTCTTCAGGTCCGCCAGCTATCCAGGTACCACTTGTTGCTGATCATTGTGAACTGATTGGCAAGTTTGCCATCATTCCCACCAGCTTCCACATCTGAGGTACCTAAGCGCGGCCCTGGACGCCCGAAAGGAAGAACAGGCCCGGCACGACACGTCCGATGAATGATCAGCGCAGATGTGGTGGTCACCTTGGCCATCAACCTAGATGCCAAAGCGGCATGATATTGAAGTTGCGAGTAACTAGCACTCTACTGCTGACAGCCAGAATTTGTTACTACCATTCACCAGTCCTTTGAGCCATGGCTCGTGGTGCTCCAAGCTGTATAAGTGGTTGGTTTGGCAACTGCCACTGAATTTCAACGGCAGATAGCACGCCCATTAGTCGCGAAATATCTGTCTGTGGCACCATCGTCAATCTCAACCCCAGCTGCTTCTCGAACTCACCTCAGCGCCACCATCAACAGTCCGTCCACCACTTCAATGCACCGCGTCGGACTCGAATCAACGTAAATTGAGCATGTTATGAGTTTCTCATCTGCATCGATGCCTGAGTCCATTTCACATGAAATCAAGTTGCTCAAATTCCGTTCGATGAGTCAGATCCGGGTCTGTTCACACCTGCTGAACGAGTCTGATATCATCTGATAAGCTTTTGAGGTCGCAGAACAAATTGACGTAGCTTCTATTATAGCAGTGTAAGTCAACTTCGCGTTATATGCAAGTACTTTGTCAACGTCAAATGATACCAGTTCAAACGAGTTCCCACTCTTCTCCGTCATCCGTCTTGAAGAGTTCCTTTATGTTCTCGGATTGACCCTCATTGTTCAATAAGGGAGTCACCACCGCAAATCCGTTCACAAGGTCACTGAACTTCAACCCCGACTCAGGGCTTTTCGAAACGATCAAATGGCTGCTGCGGGAGATTCTGATGGACAGGTTGGTAGAAGTTAAGGTGATAGCGATCTCGTCAGAGCCAATCATGATGGTTCCTGTAGTGTCCTTGCGCTCGCTGATGAGTTGGACGCGGAAGCGGGTCCGCTCAGTACGCGACACATAGACTTTGGAGTTAGGTGTGACGTTGCCGGTCGACGATCCAGGACAGTACCAGTACTCGCTAGGAGAGACTTTGGAGCGGATGAAAAAACTTTACCATGCTCGCTATTAACTAGATATGAAATATCTTGAATAAAATAACTCACGAGTTCCCGCTGACATGATCCGCGAAATCTAGAATCGGAATGACGCTCAATGCGGACTCTGGCAGCGGCGTGAAAAACATTTTGCCACTGAAACGAGACGCAACCTGGTCCTCAAAGGTAGAGAGGGCGGCGCTGGCTTTGGCAACGTCGTGGGTGAAGAACTGCGGGGTAATTCGCCTGATACTGTCCGAATACTTGAAGATCGTATTGGCGGAAGTGGACACGCAACGCCACCATTCATCGGCAACTGCACGGCTGGCGAAGACGACCACGTATCGCGAGGACCAATGGCCGTTGATCTAGAAAAATTACATATCGCAGTCATCGAAGTATGGATCTTGAACGTACATCCTGTACGTATGCATAGTAAACCATGATTGTGCTTTAGGTGTTGTCGGTTGTGTTGGGATTACAATCAGGTACTAAAATCTGTGATATAGGGAGAGGCTGTTTGGTGGGGTTGATATCAAGAAGTTGCGGACAGTAAGTAAGTTTGCTGCTGCAATGTCGCCAGAAATATGGCGTGGAACACGAAATATGGTGAAGAATGAGGCATAAAGGTCTAGAGGGATAGAACATCAGTCATTGTTCCAAATTGAAGTATCTGGATCCCTGCTGACACGCCGTAAGGAGAGACTATCCTGGATCGGGCTTGTCCAGAAATCCTTCAACCATGGAATTTCTTCTCGCAACGCTTGCACCTAGTTATCTTGCCTAGGTCGAGGACGATCTGTGCAGCAATTTGAAAGATTCAATGTTAGATAGCAGACAGCTCACCTGACGCCCAAAACCAAGGTAGACCCATTCTAATGACCAGAATGGTTTGAAGGGTGGCGCCCAGAAGGATCACTGGGTTCGACGAGATTGGCAATGCGAGAACTCACCGTTTGGCAAAAAAAAAAAAAGACCTTGGATGTCCTTCCGGCCCCACAAATTGGGTAGATAAGGATTCAATCGGCTGTCAACTTATTTGAACCAAACTTTACGTTAGAATGCCGCACATAGATCTTATCGATTGGAGATCACACGTGTGTGCATCTGGAAGACATCCCGCTCCCCCCGTATCAACCTAGTACACCACTTCCGTTCTCGGAGTAGATGGAAAAGCATGCTAAAGTTCAAGACGCGGTAAATTCCAAAAAAGCCAAGGTATCACATGTCGATGGGGATCCAATATGACTCCTTTTCTCCATCGTGATCGGTGTCAGGAATGTCCGAGAGCCTCAAAGGGATGCCTCGAGGCTCTTGGCGGGAGTCGCTGTGATCCGGTCCGCGTGAAGTTATCAGGTTACGGCCGAAACATCGTCTTCAGTGAAAATTCAGAGCTGACTGTCTCCAACAAGCCTGGAGGAAAACGTGCTGATGGTGGTTGCTCCTATGCGAAACGATTTATCGATAGATGCGCTGTCAAATGCCAGGTTGGTGCCAGGAGACTCCTGGCCAGCACCAACCTGGCATTTGACAGGTGGACGATGAGTTCGGCGAGGTAAAAGTTTAGGCAAGATTCTGCGTTTTGTGAAATAAAACAAAGCTTTCTCAAAGCCAGGAGGACTAGGTCAAACGTACCTAGTCTCTCGTAGTCAAGCCTTAGCTTGAGCTTGAAAGAAGGTCAAACATGTCACGCGTCACGGATATAGCTAACTTGTGACATTTAAATGCATTGCCATAATTTGAAGTTCGAATGTCCTGAGGCAAACAAGCAGCAGCATGCCAGCCTGGCTCAACTGAGCTGGTGCAACAAGGATGGGCTCCACCAAGTACACGAGCTCAGTGCAACTTGCGAGAGGCTGCGGCCCTACTCCGGGAGTCCCCTAAGCATATTCATAAATAGAAGGAAGCCAGTCGTGCCTTCTTTCCTGCCAACTCCTGGTCACATTCAACGAATCTAACCTCTGGGGCACTCGTTTCTCGCACGTTATAACTACCCACACGCCGCCAACGCTTAGGATGGCAGTCGTGTCATTGTTTGTGACATGCATGTGAGTACACACTCGACGTTTCAGATGAGGTTCGCACATCAGGATATGCTATTCGATGTGTTGCCGTTGGTCTCCCATCCACCGCAGTCGTATTCGTATTATCAAGAATAACACAGGCTGACATATCTTCAGTAAGCAGTCTTTGTGATGTTCAATAATATGTGCTGATGTCACAAAGGCTATAGGTACAAAGCAGTTCCGGTTACAGACTCCGAATCAATACACCTCTGGACCGTGCTAAAGACCGCTTCAATAAACACAGTGGTTTATTAGGAACGACATTGCTGTGGAAGCCTGGAGGTCTGTGTACACCGTGATATTGAGCCGCTGTCGCCCTTCACACGATGATACTTCCTGCCGCAGGACAGCTACGGTTACGTTGGAGCTTCCAACGATCGTCTGGCTGACCATCCCTGCAGTCTAGTTTTATACATGGCTGGTGTGGTGCTCTATGTACTTGCTACTATGTATCTATGGACGTCTTGTCAATGATATCCTTACCCTGTTCCTCCTGTGGGGCTTGGTAATACTTCAGTCTCCCATGTACACAGACTGTCCATCATCTTCCTGTATTTATATAATTATCTGGAATCTGGGAAGCAGTGTGCAATTTCACTTGACTTTCCCTATGCATCTGATAAAGAAAGGTGATTCGCTACATTGTTTTCTTTCTCAATTTCGTTGCCTAGGCCTAATCTTGTGACCTAAATATTCCCGAGCCCTAGACTATAGTTGGTTCAGGACCTGAATATTGAATAGGCCTGAATCCCTATGGTATCGTGTTATTTGGTCTCCCGTAGGCAGTTGGTAGCTAGGCAATCCAAATAGAAAGATCTTAAAAATCATTCCTTTTCATAATACCCTTCATTGTAATAATATACAGTATTTTATCGACCACGTTCAACTAAAAAGGAACGTGGAAGAAAGATGTAGCTAAATGAGCGCCACAAACCGCCTATTAGATTGCGAGAGAAACTAAATCATGAGATCATAAAATGGAGTGTCCATGACCACAAATGCGTGAGTATGCTATGTGAATGTGTGCGAGAAACTCGCGGTCTAAACTGCTATCCAATGAAGCAATCAGTCTGTTTGCCTGTGGTTGGAATGCTGCTGGTGTACTCGTACCTCCAAGCCCAAACTATGGATTGCTTTCCAAAGCTAGCACCTCAAAAATTGCGTCCCAATCTAGTATATCTGAGGGCGAATATACAATCGCTGGAGGTAACTGAGGTACGGGAGTCGTAGGTTCGGTTGGTGCTATATGTGGGAACTCCGCCAGGGGCAGCGGAAGGACAGGCTGCTCAAGGGTAACGGGGGGTAACAGTGATGTATTAACAGAAAGTGTAGGTCGCACGGGAGAACTGGGAGAATGTGGAGAAGATGGAGGTCGAGGACCCGATGGTATTCGCCGTTGAGGGCGACGTTTGTGTCTGCGCGACGACTGGTGATCAAATGGCGAATTCTGTGTTTCGTCAATATATGACGATGAGCCGGACGAGGACTCGGAAGTGAGACTGGACTGATTGGATGAAGAAGAGTCGCAAGATGTGCGGGAGCATAGTGTTGATGTTCTGGACAGGTCGGCCTGCCGACGTGTCCATGACCAGCTCCCTTCATTTTCTTCTCTTATTATGCCCGTTTGAAGCCAGCTGCATGGGCGCGGTCCCCGCAACCTAGAGGTCTTCCGCCGAGAGAATACGGGGAGAGGGGAGAGATCGTCTGTACGGGATGACTGCATCTCTGCAGATATGATGGATGCGGGGAACAAAGAGAATTGGAGCGCTATATAGCTCTATCAAATGAGGTCGTGAGCATCAATATCGTTTCGGCCAAGCCGATCCTTCGCACCCAGGAAAGTTGAAACGCATCTTGCCGATGTGACTCCCGAATTGTAGCTAGCTGCGGCAGTGACTTAACACCGACTTGGATTATAATCGCATATGGCTTCGTGCTCTGATGCCAATCAAACTAGTACTGGTTCCTTGATGACGGTCGTGTGTGTACATTGCTAACTTTGGTCTGTTCCCGTGGGTCCGGTCACCAAAGTGAACGGCGAGCTGATGAACTTTGTACTTTGTGGAGCTCAAAAAAGTTGTTTATCGTCAGCTGCCAGGACGGTGCTCCTCGGTGGTCCCGTATTCAGCTCCATGTTTAGCGGATAGTAGTCTTGGTGTTGGAAGGAGAGGGAAAGCAATCATTCAGAGTTTTCCAAAAACAGCAGGACCGCCGGAAGCTGAATTTGGACAGTTCACTTGTCACGAACGACTCGGACTTATCTTCCTTTTAATTATCATGATCTGATTAGGGGAGACTAGCTTGACTCTATCAGGTTCACCATAGTCAAGCTTATTCTCGGTCGAATCATATTCCCAAACTTGCCGTATCATATCGGACAGCTATGATCGAACCCACATCACTGCTTTTCGACAATCCACCTGAACTAGTGGCGCCAAATTTAAACGAGATTGCTCTAGACGAGGCTCTCGACATGTTAGATCCCTTGCGACATCTCAGGACAGATGCCAGCGACTTCGCTCGAGATCACGAAGACATTCAGGCTGCTGTTGTACCTTCGCAGCCTCGATCTATCCTCGGCGAGACGATCCAATTATCGTTTCCTGTGGGCTCTCCGCTTGTGTCAATATCACTCAAGGTTGATGCATCTCATGGCTGTGGTGGCATTGCTTGGCCAGCTGGTGAGGTGTGTCATTTTTTCCTGGATGCAAGAGCAAGGCATTTGATGCAGTACAGGTCCTATCAAATTACATCGCATTTCGAGGCAATGGATATCTTGATGGCAAGAAGATTGTCGAACTCGGGAGTGGAACGGGACTGGTTGGTCTTGTAGCAGGCGCACTCGGTGGTACAGTCTGGATCACCGATCAAGCGTTCGTCCCCACATGTCTTATCGCTTATTTCGGCTGTCTCAGTGAAGTAAAAATTCTTTCAGCCCAATGCTGGATATCATGCAACAAAACGTGACGTTGAACAATCTGCAGTCCTGTGTCTCTGTACGCGAACTTAATTGGTAAGATGATCTTGACTTGTGTAAAAACCTGTGCAGCATTGACTTCATGCAAGGGGAGAGACGCTGCTCTCGGACATGCCTCCTCCTGAACTGATCCTCGCAGCAGATTGTGTTTACTTCGAGCCTGCTTTTCCTCTTTTGGTCCAGACCTTATCAGAGATGGCCGTCAGTGGCAGTACAGAAATCTTGTTCTGTTACAAAAAGAGACGTAAGGTGAGCATAAGATCTTTAATTTGATGATTTGTTCGTACTAGCACTGCCCTATAGGCAGACAAACGATTTTTTACAATGTTAAAAAAGAAATTCGCTTGGGAAGAGGTATGAAATTTTCTTTAGCTTTCGAATCAGATAACAGGTTCGTAACAAGGTGATGGACGACCCAAATCGCGAAATATACAATCGCGAAGCCATCTCGCTCCTGACTCTATCAAAGCGGCCATGAGGCTTGTCAAGTGACTGCTTTACCACTATTCTGGGCTGGAGTAATTTCAATACCCCGTTGCTTCTCAAGAGATGGGTACAAGAAGCGCTCCGATGGCGTAGATGCCCAGAGACTTCCATAGCAGTGTAGCATGCGTGACCTTAGAAGCGATCGTTCTCGGAAATGATGTCCCGTGTGTTGTTCTAGTGCTATAATGAAATAAAATGCCATCAACACCTTGTATACGTATGTACTGGACAATCGGGTATGCAATTGGTGTCCGAAGAACTACTGTCCAGCTATGATTCTGATGACGGTGTGATAGTCTTGACCTTGGGGGACCAGATCATGTGTCAGTAAACCTCCATGGTAAATTACAGCGACGCCAGACCTGCAACCCATGAATTCCTTCAATTTCTTGTTTCAGTACTCGTGTGACAAGTCGATGCTGGTTCAACGTTGAAAGGCCTTTAAATGCCTCACTTGCTATGTTGATGGCATAGAAGTCACCACAGCCTCCTGAAATATTATAGGTCAACCAATCTGATCGTGAGCTTCATGAGTGGCAAAAGGAGTCCCACCTGAGATGTCCTGCACGGCTAGTTCAGTTGGCAAAAATTTGTCGGCCAATTTGTCATATATTAGTTTCTCTCCCTCAGAAAGGTTGGCTGGCGGAATCAGAAGGGGCTTTGTTGAAAACCCCCGGAGGCCTCGTGATGCTGCCAGTCCCCTCCTTAAGGTGAACATGGCGGTGGTGTGGAAGGAAGGTACTACACGGTGAGCATGTTGTGGCTGTGCACAACGTCAATCTGCACATTTTCGACGTATTCGTTCGAGTTGCAAATTCTAATTTCTGGCAAGTACCACATACATTGAATACCCGGATTGATCAGTCCGAGTGTTAGGCTTGAGGGAACCTCATATGCAGCTGAGCTTCGTAAACGCTTTGTTGCGTCCAAGAGCTCATCTCGGTTTACGGGCGTGCACATTCTCGACTGCTCCAGTCAACATCTCCAGAAGAATAGTGCCCAAGTCATGCCTTGCTTCTGAAGTCACAAGTTCACCTCTCCGTTACTCATGGCTCTACCGGAGATGCTACTCAGTCGTTGCGCAGCGGAAGCCAGCCGTCCTTCATTCCCTTGAGCCTCGATTCTTCTCTGCGAACGCGTTTCATGCTGTTGCACAGACATCACAATTACCTGTGCTCGCTCCACCAGCGGTCGGGCGTTGGCTCTTGTTCTCATCGGCGATGGTTTTTGCGGTGATCGTTGTTGGAGGAGTAACGCGTCTCACCGAATCAGGATTGAGCATCACAGAATGGAAGCCCATCACGGGCATCATTCCACCTATGAATGTGGAGGACTGGAACACCGAATTCGAAAAGTACAAGGCTACCCCTGAATTTAAACTGTGAGCGTCCTATCCATGTTTGCTCCTTGGGTCATCTCATGAACGTACCACAGCCTCAATCACTCCATTACCCTCGATGATTTCAAGAACATTTTCTACATGGAATGGGGTCACCGTGTACTTGGGCGCCTTATTGGTATTACATTTGTGGTCCCTCTGGTTTACTTTGGTCTTCGGAAGAAGCTCACTACCTCGATGCCTACCCAATTGACGGGCATGGCACTGCTCATCGGTGTACAGGGTTTTCTTGGATGGTATATGGTGAAATCGGGCTTGGAAGACTCCATTATGGACACGCCGGGCGCAGTACCCCGCGTCTCTCAGTACCGCTTGGCAGCTCATCTTGGAACGGCTGTGGTGCTGTACGCAGGGATGCTCGGAACCGGACTAGCGGCGATTAAAGATTGGAGATACGCTAGAGGTGGTTCGTGGAGCGGATCGAGCACTATGAATTGGCAGAACGTGCTTTCAAATCCTATTGTGAAGAGGTTTTCTCGACTTTCCAAAGGGCTGACTGCACTAGTCTTCTTGACTGCGTTATCAGGTTCGTTTATCTCGGCTTTCGCTTCAGTATGATTAAAGTCTATGCGCAGGCGCATTTGTTGCTGGGCTGGACGCCGGTCTTCTATACAACGAATTTCCGCTCATGGGCGGTCGACTTGCACCTCCTATGGATGAATTATTCTCATCCGCCTATGCTAAGAATGTTGATGGATCTGACATCTGGTGGCGAAATATCTTCGAAAATCCCACTACCGTTCAGTTTGATCATCGAGTGCTGGTACGTTTCGTTCTTTCATATATCGCATTCTTCTTCTAAGTGTTCGATTGAAGGCAATGACTACGTATCTCAGCACTTGTTTGCTCTTCGCTTACAGCCGGCGACCCGCCATACGTGCGCTGTTACCGCCATTAGCTCGCACATCTGTCACGGCAGCCTTTGCCATGGCAAATGTTCAGGTTCTTCTGGGTCTTGCAACATTATTGTACCTCGTCCCTGTACCCATTGCAGCTGCTCATCAGGCGGGAAGCATTGCTCTCCTGAGCACGATGGTGCATTTACTAGTGTCGTTGCGCAGGCCAGGCTTAGCTGCACAAATATGGAGGAAAGCTGGGATGCAGGCAAAGAGCTCTGGCCTGTAAGACAAACTTGACCTGACATTTTAGAGCTACACATCACCACTCGCTTATTATTATTTCATGTTCTGCATCTCTTCCGTATCTCGTTCGCAATCGTTGGGTCTTTCGAACCTCGGCTTTTGTGATTGACCAAATAGAAAGGTGGCTGTTATTATATCTATCCTGACATCTGTACATCCTCATCAGCAGTGGACGCTGGTGCTGCATCAGGTACGGGTGCAGGTGCGGGTGCGGCTGCTTCTTCCTTCTTCTCCATACTCTGAAGGTATACTTCTACTTTATCACCCTCTAAGATCCGGAAGCTGCCCGGCGGCGAAATGGGCTTTTCATGTTGACCCTCGGGTCCGATGATGCCTACCGACGTGTTATTCACATTAAGCTCCTTGTCTTGTTGGAGGGTCTCGCGGAGGGCATGGAGACCGTGCCGAATGAGGTCCTCAAGGTCGCCTGCAACAACTTCAATTGCATGAACAGGGTGTGAAATGGACACGGCACATACAATCTGCGAAACTTTCATAGTGCTTCTCCAGGTAGGTTTTTGCGCTCTGGCTGCGAGCGCCGATTGACATAGCGTAATACTCATACGAGTTGCCTGATGGTGAGAATTCGAAAAGATGGGGTCCTGATTGATCTTGACCAATGACGAGGAAACCAACACCGTATGGTCTGCGACCATACTCCTGCGTGTTCACTTGTGCCTCTGTAAACAATAAAATGAGCATCACACGTACACGAGCCTCTCAAGTACGTACTGTCAGCGATAGAGGAGACGAGGCGATTTACTGGCATAGGTCTGTTAAACATCATACGTTCTCCCATTGCTTGCTGTCGCATAAAGTTGCTGCAGTCAAGTCAGAATGCATGCTTTACACCATATAACTCAATAAGCACCTGAGCACTCGTGCGTCTGAGGTAAGACCAGCAATGGCAATGCCGACGTGATCATCTATGCGGAACATCTTTTGCTGGTACGAAGCGAGTTCTCCGGTGGAACGCTGTATGGGCTCTTCATGAAGAGTTTACGTGAAGAAATTACCATCCACTGACCTTAAGAGCAAGAAGGATCGCATGGGTCTTCGATCGCAAGCCCACTGCCGCCGATCCCTGCTTCACGGCTTCGAGTGCATACTCGACCTGGTGAAGACGACCTTGTGGCGAGAAGACAGTGTTATCAGAGTCATATGTGTTCCGAAACTAGGGAAACTTTTAACAATGAGATCCCGGAGAGCATAGGCTCTGCACGTACCATGATGGGGGTAGACGAAGTGAATTGATATTGGGTGCTTTACGCGGTCGTTTGTAGGTGACGCGTTCAAGGTCAAGCGTCGGATATCGGATGTCACGCTCCATATCGGGATTCACATCGTGGTTAGGGTTTACAAATGATCATGTAGCGGTGCGCAGCACCGATCCTCAACTACCTACTAGGGTGACATGTACATATGTTACTTACTATCATGGAAGTTGGAAATGTATGGTTTTCGTATCCTCGCATGCGGCATAGACTGAAGGGACACGCATTCCTCTGCAGTCAATCAGCCATCTGCTTTGAACAGGCTTGAGTTCCAAGGAAAACAAATTTTGAATCTGTTGTGGTGACAACTTGGCTATGACTGGTCAAGATGGGCCTACGAGGAACGTGAATGTCCACTGGCAGGTATCATTGACTAAGGTATCAAACCTGCACCATCAAAGAGGAACTGGTTCTGAATACATGCGCTAACCAAAGCTTAACTGTGAGCTCCTGAGATGGGCTTTCAAGAATTAATTAAATTTTAATGTTTCTTTACGCTTAATTTTTTTTTTAAGTACTTAATATTTATAAAATCAACTAATAAAAACAATTGTTTAAATTAATTTCTACCCCGGGCCAGGAGTGCTAGTGAAGGTTCAACTTGAGCCCCGCATTGAAGGTGTGACAACAGGAAAAAATTTGTTGTCATCGGTTCGAAAGCCTGTTAACAAGTTGTCAACAGCTTTTCGAACCTGCACCTCCCAGTCCAAATTTCAACTAGGGGCTGACCTTCGTGCTCCGCGTCCTAATCGGAGTTATTATTTCTGGTCTCGCCTACGTTTTGTGGTACCTGTACCGCGCGTCACATTGACAACCGCGGCATTTTTACCTGGCCCTAGCTGATCAAACACACGGACCGGGATAATAGTGTGTGCGTTGAATTGATAGAAGACCTAAGGATATCCTCATGTGAGCTCAGCTCGCAGTTGCAAGCGATATGTTTTGATTGACCAATAAGCAAATGACCATATATAGATCATTGTGAATCATGATTTGAGACCCCACTCTTCAGCTCGGCGGTCGTTGAAACTACTGTCCCCCGCGGGCCCCAGGATATTCTGTGACACCACCACAGCACAGCTGCCTGTATGAAAAATTTGGAACAAAGAGTTCCCTAATGCCAGCAGGAATTAGTACATAAAGATAACCGTCGAGTAAGTACCGCTCTTCCGCTTTTCCATTGCCGACGCGCACGGTCGAATTAAAACAGTATTCAGTTCAGGTGGTAGTTCGGAGAAATATCGATGCCCTCTCCCCAGTTCCAAGTGTATATCGTGCCGCGACCCAAAGGACGAGTCTAGCGCTTCTTGGGATCTGGCTATGTGCAGGTCCGAAGCAGATGGAATTACATAGTACTGGTTCTATGCGACACGTCCGGTGGCCTCTATATCCGTCGCCAGGACTTTCCTGGACCATATTCCGCGAAAATGCTAGGTCTCAGATTCCAACTATGCATTCTGCACCTGTGTACACTCAACCATGATTAACACGCGGACTAGGTTTGACGATCTTCTTGGCATTGTGCCATCTCTGAACCAATACTTACCAGAGGTTGTGTCAAAGTTCATACTTTTACAGTTCATAATGTTCTGTTTATCCGCCGATCCCATGGTTTTGCCCAAGTTCTGCCTATACTCTCTCCCTGAAGTCCGCCAGGTCCAACCATTCTGATAGAACTGCCGAATACTTCCACAAACACCATCTCTAGGACATAAAAGCAAGCAGTCTTCCTACTGCTAATATCAAAGCTACCATTCGAGATCCCCCTTGACGCATCCCATATAACCTATCACAAACCATGCGTTTCTCATTCCTCATCGCTGTCGTTGCTGCTTTGACAACATCTATGTTTGTTAGTGCATGCGCGACTGAAAACGGTGTTTGCGGCTCTAGCAGCGCGTCCAACGACGAATGCTGCTCAGGCCTTACTTGCAAGACGGGTGTAAGTATTAGTCGTTCACTTTGCATCCGGGATTCAACCCCTTGGCTCACCCTTTGCGCCTTGTACCAATAGATATTTGCCAAGATCAAGTACTGCCATTAATCATCTCCCGACGAGCTTGACAAACTGAGCAAGCCGCGACAGTGAGTCATATTTCTGCTTTGGCGTTGGCGCAGTGGTTGATCCCGCGCTATGCAGTTCGTTGCGAAGTTGATCAATATCCTTCTGTACAAATTTCCCTCCAGCCTCGACTCTTGATTAAAATTATTGTGGCATTCATAAAATATATACTCATGTTGTGTACGTTTTTGCATGAATGTACAAGCAAACCGGTGTATTCAGCCGACGTCGAAGTGCGTGTACATGTCCTTGAAGATTGTTCAGAAGGAAGAGGGGGTCGATGATGTTCAAAGTTCGTCATTCTGCCGGACGCTGCTGCTCCTGAGCCACTCGATGAGCGCAAATAAATAGAAGAACGCCTCAAAACCGATCATATGTAACTTCAGTTTCCTCCTACCTCATCACTGATTTATGATGATTTTGTTGACGCACCCTCCATCCGTTGTTCTCATAGATTTCGGGTTTAGTTTTGTAGCCCTCGGCGCTGTTTGTTTCGTGATGGTAAGCCCAGAGGCTGATGGAAAATATTCACGAGGCAGCAGCGCCATCCGTCACAAGAGAACGCAGTGAACGGCGTGACTCAAGTGAAAAGGAAGCGAAGAGAGGTACCGGCATAATTGATTATCCTCGTATGGGTGCCCGAAAGAGATATGGTCTTCGACACCACATCTGGGCACATTGTATAATCCCTAGAAAATAATACAGCATGAATGCGGTCGGGAAAGCGGTTGAATTATAGGGAAAAGCAGTTGATCATAAGCAAACAAACAGTACCCACCACCGCGTAGGTCAATACATGATACCCATCAGCGACCTACTGAACTGTGTTTCTGACACAGATATTCATCGAAAACTGAGGGAGTTTAGAATCAGTTTAGAATTGACAAACACTCAATTTTGTAGCCTCCGGCTCATAACGGTGTCATACAAAGAAAGAGACTTACGTCTCGTTTTTCTGTACTAGCTGGCCAACGCGATCCACTATCACTGCTGCAAGTGTTCAAAGTGGTCGAAATCATGCATATATGCACCCTATAAATTCCTAAGTGTATCAGTCGTGAATATTGAGCAAGGGCAGGTATGGACAGAAAAAAATGTTGCTGGCAGCTCTTTCGAGCCTGCACCGCAAGAGGGACACGGACCTGCCAGCGCCATCCAAGAGGGTCAGACAGATCAAATTAAAAATGTTTAACATCGCGATCGACGAGTGTTTAACGTCACGAACTGTTGGACAATGTCAGACAACTTGTGTGGTCGCCTCACCATCAAAGTCACTAAAAAGGAGAAAATGATCTAGATCTAAATTACACCACAACACAGACAATCTGGTTCAGAGTCCCACCCCTTGACAGAGTTACTCTACGAGATTCTAGGGTCGGGTATACGCTTACTTAAGTTTAGTACTTAGTGTCCAAACAAGTCGTCTTGCATGGTCGAGATGCGCGCTCAGCCATTTCCACCGTCCGCACCCACTCCCCGCACAGCTGCTTTGCGACTCTTGCCTTTGCGCACACGGGTGTGTGAACGTGTCAAACGAGTACCTTGATCCCTCGGAGGTGTGAAACCAAGGAAGCTCTTCGGAGCTGCATCTGGGGAACGTTGGGTGACAGGAGACCGAATATCTGAAAAGGGGTTGGGTAGTATTGGTTCTTGGGGAATGTCGTATCGTTGCGTGTTAGCGTCTCCATATGCAATGGGTATAGGTGCCTCATATGCTGTGATTCCTAACTCCTGGCAGTAGTATTGAACTGCTGCATGGAAGGCGGTCCTGCGCGCATTTCGGAGGCCCCAGTCTCTACAGGAAGGTGTCAACTAAAACATACTCAACCCACATTCTATGTGACTTACTGCCATGTTCTGCATGAGAACATGATCAGCTTCTGTGTTTCTTTTGTATATGAATAAAACAAACATACGAGTTGTGCGAGATACCAATCGTACACTCCAGATAGCGTTGGTAACTGATGTTTTGCAACACGACCGATGTGGTCGGCTGGAACCACCTGTTCTCCTCAGTGGAAAGCCATTTGTTCAGCTTTTCCTCAAGCGCGTCCAGCTTTGTTTGTGGCGTGCGCCATGCAACTTGGATAGTACAAGATTCCGCCATTTTCTGCCAGTGGAATCAGTACAACACATTCAGAGAAGGTGCATTAGGTTCGTACATCACTACGGCGGACGTTCGTGCTACAGCCATTGTCAGACATCATGTGGTGCACAAGAACGCTCGGATACGTACATGAACTTCGCGAACAGTTGACTGTTGAAGTAATACGTTTCGGTACCATCTGATCGAGCAAAAACCGTCTGATAAAGAGAGTATCAGGAGCTGTGCATCCCTTCCAGGGAAACACACATACCGCAAACAAGCCCATCTTCTTGACAACTAGATTCTCGTCTGAAAACCAAAACAACATTAGCAACGCCCAGTCAGTGATTCAGCGGCTTACTATCTATGAAGCATCGGTCACCAGTATCAAAGGGACTATAAACGAGGGGGTCATCCTGATGCTCAAGCGCATACAGCCACACGACTCACTGAGTTACAAACAAGAACACGATTGCATCGAAGACATTGCTCGCTGAGTTCTTGAAGATGAAGCTGGCCGCGAGACCAAGGGAATACACGCTCGTCAAGGACTGCGTCACATTGACACCGAAAATGCTCAACGAGATGAAGAACAAGATGATGAGAGCGAAGAGGAGCAAAATCTGATCGAGAGTCTTGAGTGCAGCGCCAACATCACGCATACTGCGTGACAGGAACCGACGTTCCTTGTACACGCGAAGCAGCGACGACTTAATCTCAGACCGCGATATGTCACCGTTGTTGTCTTGGTCGAAAGTGCGGAAAGCGTCTTTGGCTTCCTCCTGCGTAGCGAATGCGGGGTAGAAGTCTTCGGGCTCGAGGTAGGTATGTCGGCGATTTCTGAAGGTCCTGTATATCGCCCTGGCAAGACGCTGCCATCCAAGTTAGTTTCAGCATACGCGTAACGCATACCTAAATGCTCCTACCTTCGCCTCGTGTGTTGAGCTCACGCTGAAGACCAGCGCTTCAAGCCCACCAGTGGCACCCTTGATATTCCGGGCATCGTGCAGTACAGCAGTTTTAAACGCCTTCGCTGCTTGAACGACGATAGTCGGATCTTCAGCGTGTGGGTCAACAGAACGCTGGGGGGTAGGAGGGTATTTGTGAGTGGTATGCTTATCGACTGGGGAGTGGGTAGCCGTTGTTGCCACAGAGCCAGTTTGTTCTGGCGTGGTGCCATAAGACTCTAGATCTTCCGAAACTACCAAGTTGGTCGGCTCGCGCTGCTTATGTTTGCTCTTACCCTTTCCCTTTTTCTTCTTCAGCTTTCCCCCGTCCTCCATGTCCGCATCGTCACCTTCGCTCGGTGCGGAGCTCTCGGAGCGCAGTCTGCTACTGAGGATATTGTAATGCTCTTTGTCGCTGAACGGCTTGAACCCAGTGAAGGTCGCAAACATTGTTTGGGAACCATTGGACTTGTGACGGGTAGATGATTTAGGCTTGTAGTTGCGAAGCGTTTCTATGACTTGAAGAGCTTTCTTAACTTCGTCCAGACGTTCCTTATACGCAGTCCTATGGAATGCGAAGGCTGGGAGCAATGAGACTTATGACATCGACACGGATCAGACAACCTCACCAATAGCATGCGAGAGCATCCTTTGAATGCATATCACAAGGGTAAAGAAGAACAAAAATTCAATTCCTTGGGCGACCTGAGGAAGACCAGTTAGCATCAGAACATGAAGAATGACGGAATGATGCTTACACGGTCCGTGTAAGGAGCATAATTCTGGATATTAGTCGAGTCATTCAACCCAAAGATATTCTGAAACAGAATGTTCCAGCTGAGCCAGGCGCTTGCGGCATAGAATAAAGGTTTGACAGTATCCTTGATCGAGGCATACAACTCGAGCTTCGATCTAACGTTCTCTGAGACATGGCCCCATGTGAGTGCAATCGCCACACGTATGATAGCAGGTACAATGTCGATGATCATTGCGAGACCCCAAGAAATGACGACATTGGCTGCTGCCCAGAAGAGCCAAGCCTCGATATTGATGTCGACAAAGTGTCTGTGGTCCGTTGGATGTGGCTTGTACCAGAAGAAATGGACAATGAGAGCGGGGGTTACTAAGACTGCCGCGAGGAAGACAGACCCGATTAGTGAGGAGAAGAGCAAAGTAACTAGCCTATAATGTTCTCGTTGGTCGGAGACTGTATACATCCTTGGCAAACCTACTCACCTGATAATGCCCCAGCCGCGAGATTTAATTTTTACACCCATTTGCTTCTCGAACTTGGCTTCCTCATTATCGAGATCCTCGTCACCACTCCAATCGAACTCGTCTTCCTCATCTTCATCATCCGAAGATTGACGTGAGTCCGTTTTGGGAAATCCGAAGTAACTTCCGGTAGCGGGCGATGAATTTACATCCTGGTGGTAGTGGACAGATGGCTTCTGAGTTCCTGTCTGCGTAGCGCTAGCCTCACATGGATGCGAGTCCCCACTTTCCTGTCTGCTTTGCGGTTGCCTATAGACATCATTTTCGTAGTTGCTCATGAGATTGACCTGGGAGGGGTACGCTGATTCTTGTGATGGATAACGTTCCAGCACCAGCTGGGAGGTGCTTGGATCGTGTTGGTAAAGGGATGAAGGTGTGGAGTTGATAAAATGGTCCTCCTCGCTGATGTCGTCAGAGGCGAACAACGGGTCGCGAGGCGCAAATGAAGGGGGAGGACGGAGTGTGTCCTTCATCGTGCTCCATATATAAATTGGCGGCTTCACGTCACAGGGCAATCGGCTGCAATTGCCGATAGATAGATTGCTTTCCTAGCTGCGCGTTGATGCAAGAATCAGTTAACCTGAACTAGAGATTTTAGGAGAAAAAGGTGAGTGAAAGTGTCGGATTCGGGGGGTTGCCACGAGCAGTGCTTAGAAGATATAGAGAGGAGATATCCTGTTAGCTCCACTCAGGCTTCCTCCAGGGAAGCGAACAGAATTAATCAACGATGACCTCGTGCGCACTGCGCAGCACTGCAGTGGGGCAGACGGATGGCAAAATAAATATCAACGTTCTCGTTCTCTGCGAAGATCGCCGTCGAGATTTCTCGTTGTCATGCCACGTGAAAATCAATTTGGCATATCCGTCCATCCGAACCTGCCTCAGACAGGGGCTAATCACAGTAGGTTGCGTTTGTTTCTGAACTTCATCTTCTCCAACAAACATGTCCGCACCTACAGAGCTCCATGCAGATCCCCAGTCTATCAAGAAGCTTGAGAAGGAACTCTCGATGGAGGCCAAATCTGAGGAAAAGATATTGCAGTCAGCCTTCAAACACATGCACAAGCAGGAGAAATTGGAAGCCAAAACCTCCAAGGCAAGACCTTCAATTCCTTGACTATTTCCATTGCCGACATTTTTTAGTCCGTAGAAAAAGCAGAGAAATCCGTCAAGAAGCTGGAAAAGCTGGAGCTGGAGACCGTTAAATCCCTCCATGCCATCACTCGCAAACATGATGTAGCTGTCGCAGACCTTCACAATGCGCAGGCGGGCCTTCATGTGTGTATATTATCTTCACTTTAGACCTTTTTTCGACGCTTACATTTCCTAGACCGAGCAACAGCAGTTAGAGACTCTCAAACAACGCCTCTCAACTGCACGAAGACACGTCGACCAAGTCGCTAAGGATAAGAATGATCATGATGTATGTGGGCTACATTCGGAACATGCACGTATCGCTTATTATTTGCAGCGTGAACGTTACGATAGACTTCACTCAAGCCCGCCTACCGAGATCGGTGGTCCCATCGCGGGCACTTCAGGGGCCTCTACCGGTGCGAGTCAGGACAGAACGTGAAGTAGGATCACGTCAACGGGGGGTTTGGACTCATTGTTTCCACCTTAATCGAATAATCACTGTATTCCCACTTTATTTGTTTTCACGGTGTAATGTTGCAATTTTATTTTTCTCGCACAAGGTTTTATGCTGGACGTCATCGTGCCGTTGCAAGGTATCATGGGAGCTGACATAAGCATAAATGTGTTCGTTGCATTTTCATTGTTGACTGTAGCGATCACGCGCACGAGCGACCACGACAAGCTGTTCATCGGCGACCACGACGGCGACGACGGCAGCCGCAGGATTCTGTCATGAACAAAAATCCGTTTATACCGCAACCGACATACAACCCGCCGCAACCACCACTTCCTCCAGGACCACCACCTGCTGCACCTCCAGATTATTCTGCTTATTGGGTAGCTGCTCAGCAGCAGCAACAGCAACAGGCGGCCCCAGCTTATACTCCGGCATGGTCTGCTCCTCAGCAGCCTCCAAGACCGCCCCCTGAACAAAGTGCTTTGTATGCAAACTACGGTTATGGCGGTCAGGGCATGCACTGGCAGCAGAGACATGGTCATCCTCAACAACAACAGTATCAGCCACCTCCACCTGTGGTCCAACCTCCGCCGCCTCCACCTCAACAGCAGTACAATCCGTACCAACCGTCCGTTGGCTATCAGCAACCATATGTTCCTCAACCCCAACAGCCAATCGTGGCCCAGCAGCAGCCTGCGTACCCCCATCCGACACAGACAATGGCCCCTCCGCAAGCGTATTTTCCTCAACAGCAGCCCCAACTTCAACAGCAGCAGCAGCAGCAGCAGCCTCGACATAACCATGGTCTTCATCACACCCCGCCCCAACATCTTCCCCCTGCCAAACGTCAACGGTTTGATGGGCCGAATCAGCATCACGGTCAGAACCGACAACTTGGTGCGCCCCCTCCTCAACCTCAGTTCCAACCTCCTCCTGCACCGCCGGGGGGTGTTGGGCTTTATCCCCAGAACCAAGGACAGGGTCAAGGGCAGCCTGGCGCCAATCAGATGCCCCTAGGTGGCAATAGAGGTGGAATGGGTGGAAGGGGGGGAGGCAATGTAAACTCCGGCCGAGGCCGAGGCGCAGTCATGAGTGGAAACCGGGGAGGATTGACCGGACAACGTGGTGGCAGAGGCGGCAGCATGTTCATGAATAGTGGCGGCGGACGAGGTGGCGTCACTGGTCAACAAAATCCTCTGCGTGGACACGGCTCGAGAGGCGGCTTTAACAAGGACTTTCACAATCGCAGAGGAGGCGGGTCGTTTAATGCAGGACATCAACATCATCAAAATAATCCTGCTTTCCGCGGGCGAGGACAAGGTCATACTTCAGGTCGTGCAGGCCGCCAGGATGGTAGTACAAATTTTGGAAACCGTGATGCATCACAATTTGCAAGCAGCGGTAAGAAGGACGAAAATCGACGCACGCTCACTGACTTTAAAATTGTGGGCCTCGAGATGCCTGAACTTGGATGGACGTGGGGAGTGCTACCATCGCCTGTAAAGGCTGAAGAAAAAGAGGTCGCTGCTTCTCTTTTGGAATCATCACCAGAACAAGTTAAGGATGAAGACATGCTTGCTGGGACCGTGAAATCAGAATCCGCACCAACAGCAGACGCGGCAGATACGAAGCCGGATGCCTCCTACCAGGAGCAGTCGTCCTCAATGACGACGCCTCCGCCCTCTCGCATCCGCATTTATTTCCACACTCCTGTTTCTCCCGATGACTCGCATCCCATTCCGCACAATGCTTCGTATACTGCACCTCCAGACACGCGCAAAGGCAAGCGCAAGAAGCTTGAGGATGATGATGGCGATGCAGAGGAAGGTCGAGAAAGACCGCCTCCTCCTCGCAGCAGCCAGATGGACGATAATGTCAGTGTTGACTTGGATGGAGTGGGCCGCGGAAGCGCGGCGCCCAGCGTGGCAGAAACTGCCAGTGAGGGCGATTGGCTGATGGCCGCTATCGCTGAGGATGAAGGCGACATAGGCGCCGATGCCGATGCCGATGCCGATGCAGCTACCACCGTTGATGATATGGATGAAGAGGAGAGCCTTGCTGCAAGTGTTCCCCATTTCGTTCCTGCTACGAATACTTTTCTCAATGGGGATGGGAATGGTGAGTTGAACCCTCCTTATTTTTTGCTTTGGGTGGATGCTTTCGAGCTTGGGGGGAGCGTCCATTCGTGGCTCAAGGCTGTACAAACTAACTTATATCTTAAAGGCTCCCATAATACTGACATGGACGGAATAGCCTCTTCAGGAGGTGTTCATGAGCAGTCTGATGGCTCGCATGCTGGGGACAATGCTGCCCCGAATGCTGAAGGAGTCAAGCCATCAGCGTCCTCAGATGTTGCTGCTGTTGACCTTGGTGTAAACCATGGTAGTGCTGTCGCTACACAGCCGAACGTGGACATTTTGGTTTCTGCGCCTGAAGAGGGTGGTGATGCTTTGCCAGCTACCCAGCCTACCGGTGATGATATTGTTGATAGGCTCTTTGATGCATCAGCCACGCTAGCAGATCCTTCTCATGCTACTTTGAGTACTTCCTTTGACACGAGTTCTTCTACTGGTCATGGTTCTCCTCCTGTTGTTCAGTCTGATATGCCTCACAGCGAGAAACAGTCTGCTGATGATGATGGGTACCCTGATACGCAGGTGTCCAACACACAGGCTTCCGGGCCGAAGCCCCTTCAAGCAGAGCCGTCGCTCGCGTCGACAATTGTCGACGAGGATATGGGTCTTCTCACGTACTCAGAAGAGCAAGTTGTCTTAGAGCTTACTGGCGAAATTCCAGCCGAGCACGAAGCCGCTATGCATGTCAAAGGTACCAACGACTCTGCGGATCAAGAGCACCTTCCTGAGCCCCCTGCCTCTCCCACTTCGAATACCTTGTTATCGACCTCTTCCGGTTCAACGTATGGCGAGCCATCGCACCCTCCGG
The DNA here is from genome assembly GCF_016758775.1 of Suillus clintonianus. NCBI lineage: Eukaryota > Fungi > Basidiomycota > Agaricomycetes > Boletales > Suillaceae > Suillus > Suillus clintonianus. Next base: position 438,388 of record NW_024539237.1, read on the forward strand.
TGACTGCAACAGTATCGAAAGGTGGTCGAGTGCCATCTGCAAACCGCCTGTCAATATCATATGCTGCCGGTAGCAGGCGTTTGGTCGTGGACGCGGAAGTGGTTGACTATCTGAAGGTTTACAGATCTGAGGGTCGAATCGAAGTCCACATATCCCTCGATAAAGGAAGCGACGATGGGCTCAAGGGCGTTTTGGTAAGAATATTTGTTTATCTACTCTTGTGTTCTCTAACACGATTGTAGATTGAGGGACTTTCTGATGCGACAAAATCATATTCTCCATTATCAACGCTGTCTGAAGCATCCGGCACTGATGAGACTCTGCCTTCCTTCTCGAAGGCTACGCTACCTTCAAAAATCAGTTTGATCGTCCATCTTGATACTGAGCGCCCATTGTCGGAGCCTAAGTGGGTTAAATCGGGAGATGTCCAGGAGTGGCTGAAGAGCATGTTTGGAAGAATGTTTTGGGTGGCAGGGGATGCTGCCGATGGGTGGGAGAAAAAGATCGCAGTTGTAGATCCTGATCCAGTTCGTTCTCACTATCTTGACAGAAGTCTTGGTCCTGATTGTTTTCTCCTTAAGGCTCCGACGCTTTGGACTGTGCTGGATGGGTGGGCAGTCAACTCCCCTGTCGGTGTTCACACAGAACGACAACGTTTCGTGAAGACACATTTGACTGAGGTAGATAACATGATGGAGATTCTTCTCAGGCTGGTCAGAGGCGAACGAGCAACCCCCTTTTCCCAATCTACGCCCGCGATATCAGCTCCGAGTGTGTCGGGGCCACTTTTGGCCGCTCTCTCACAATCCTCGTCGCACGGCGCCCAGCAGACACACGTATCCTTGGCAGTACTAGCGTTGTTCCACATGTCAGTGGACTTTGCACGGAAAGCCTCTGGTGAGAAGGGAAAGGCAGAGGCAGAGGAGAAGATGAGTGAGATAATTCGATGTCTACCGTCCCACCTATTATACAAGAGTCTTGACGGCATGTTCAAGGAGTGGAGAGCGGACAAGAAGGGGAGCCGTTGATAGATATGGCCGTTTGGGCTTTCTTTTTGTACATATCGTGTCCAGCTTTAAGGTTGTGTTACATCATGGTGCATTTATATTTTGTGACGAAGCGTGACACTACATTTGAATCATGGCCAACATGAGGACACATGTTACGGCAGGGGTTTCTGCAGGTTGTCCTCTCCCTCCTTCTACTCTTCGTTCGACACCATGGACGACCTGCATGAAGCCGAAATTTCATGGTACGCTGTTCAAATCGATTTAGCGCCTGTGTTCACCTTCTACTCTCAGGCCTCACAGTGATGCTTCGGATGTGATCTTAACTGGCTCATTCGACCACGTAAGTGGCTTCCCTGCCTACCTAAAGTCCGCCGCAGGCTCAGTTTCATATCCTGGCAGTGGTCCTGCACTACGCACCTGCCCAAGGGCACATCTGGTTTCGTAGGCAATGTCAGGGTCCCCTGGAATGAGAAAGTTCCCTATAAGTTCATTGTGGACGGAAGCTGGGTCACGCGTGATGACCGCCCAACAGAGTTAGATGGTGCCGGGAACCTTAATAATGTTCTGTTCGCGCCCTCTAAGCCCACTCCTATAATGGAACACCCATCTTCCCCTGCTGCTCCCCAAGGCCCCACCGACTCCATGACTTCAGCTACCACATTGCCTGAAGAGTCGTTGTCTAGCGAGACCTCCCAACAGGAGGCGTTGGAGGCGGATCAACATGGTGGAATCACTGATTCTGGTTCCACCGATGCCACAAACGCCGTTGATGATTCAGGTGTTTCTGACAAGGAACTCCCGGCAGCTGATGTTCCCGACATTATCGTCGAACCAGCTGAAACTCCCGCATCGAGCGATGAGGTTGACACCTTCCATGCAATTGTGGACAGTGCGACGAGCGCGGTGACGCACGTTTCTGAAGAAGTTGCTAGCGCACTAGGATACGTTTCCTCGGGCATCAGCTTTATGTTTTCGAGCACGCCTCATCATTCAACGGAGAATGTTCACGTTCTGGTAATCACAACATCGCAGAATTTTGTTTGCAACACTGATATATGTTCATTTCACTGCGCAGGATGCAACCGAACAACCACCAACCACTTCGGCCATCGAGCCAATCGTCGCCGAGGCACCACCAGATAGCACTCAGGGAGTTCCCTCCCCTGACGCCATTGATGCCACGCCGCAAATCGCGCCCGTCGTCCCTATCCTTATCTTACCTGTCAATGATCACATGTTGAACGAATCTGCGTCACCTTTACCAGACGGGGAATCTGTTGAAAGTGATCCTTTGGTCCCCGGTTCATTCGATGCAACAATTTCTGTTCTTGAGCCGTCGACGCATTCTCCTCTACTGTTATCCAAATCAGTGCCTTCTGTCACGCAGGAAGCTCAAGCCGGAGGAGAGCAGAATGGCAAACCTACGGAGGAAGAGAAATTGGGAACGCAGGCTGCCGAAGAGCATAACGGAGAATTGCTCGTGGATGCAATCGCGCCCCCTTCAGACGCGGCTGCGAATCCCACAACGCCTGATATTAACGTCAATCCAGACCCCGTTAAAACAATTGATACATCTGTTGTTGATGCTGGGCCTATCGCGCCCGACAACGAGCTATCCTTGCCGACGCCCGAGCCTCAAGATACCCCTGCAGTTACTGCCTCGTCAATGCCCTCTACAGACAGTGATACCAAAGATTCAAAGGATATCTCATTCCCTGCTTCCACTACCACCGACTCACCTGTGACACTGTCATCCAAGTTCAACACTGCAAGCCCGAGAAAGAAGCGACGGTCATTCTTCGCCAAATTGAAAGAGTTTTTCTCTCACAAGGAAAAGACGAAGAAGTAGATGCTCTTACTACCTTTTCATTGTTACCATTCACACGCTAGCAGTTCTTCTCATTTGTACCATGCAGACAACTTCTCATTTTTTCACCATCACGCGAACGATACCTCTTCAATTTTTACTACATAATTTTTTGGAATTCATGTGACTGTTGTACATATATTGGCGCTATGTATGCATTTCTATTGCGATATTCGTCTTGATTTCAGGAGATAACGTCCAGAACAATACCTGATAAAGTTTTTGAGAACCCTGACGGCTAGGAGGGTCAACGGCTTACCTGCACTTATTGTCTCGCCTCCCCGTCGAACGAGAATTCTTCCCATGTCTTTGTTTACCGAGAATGGCTCCAATGGAATAGGGCGAGCGCTGAGTGCAGGACCCGATAAGGTCCCGGCACGCAGACTAATCTCCACCTCTGCAGAGGTACCTTTGGTCAACACCCTTGACCACACAAGATTAGGCATGATCCCTGGCAATAAAAAAAAAGGAAGCGCACCGGGGGTTCTTCTTCGTCACTACCCCAGAAGCTCTGTCCAACGTAGCAATCAACTTTGATATCGTGGCAGGTACATCTCGTGAGTGATGGAATAGCTCGATCTAATCATAGGGGTTATGAAACGTAGATAAGGAGGCTCAGACGACGTACCGATGCACCGGTAATGATTGGGAGCTGAATATCAAATACTATGATTCGAGCTGTGAACACTGTGGCCAATGGGACGACATCCGATGGCGGGCAAAGAACACTTCCTATGCTCAAATGGATGGGGTCGATGGAAGTCAGGTACAGAGTTGCATTAGTCCCAGCTGCTGCCCAAGGCACACTCTGTTCCTCAACATCAATAACTGCACGTTGGTCAACAACATCCGCACAACACTAATGAATTGTGGAACCCACGTCGAACGATTGCAGATTCATCTCCCGGAAGTACTCGAAGACATTCTCCAACTTGCACAACGCCACCGCATATACGACCAGTTACGCCCGTTCCGGAACTTTGTCCCTTGAAGACATTAGAGATCGGCAATCTTAGCGGGGAGGCGATTTCGCGAGCGGGGGGCTCCAGTATATCTGGAAATATTTGAACATGTCAACACGGGAACAGTGCAAAATGACTCACCGAGCAAGTCAACCAGCGTAGGGCCTTTGTACCATTTAGACAGTACCGAAGCATTGGCATCCGTGTAGTTGACGAGGTTGACGCCGAGCATGGCGCTTACTGGGACAAAACTCGTTTTCGACGAGGGAAACCCAGATTGGACGAGGAAGGCCCGTAACAACCCACATATTTCTTCAAATCGACTCTGATCCCAATTCACCTGCGACCACGTCAGCGATGATAAGACATGTAATTCGTAGAACCTAACCAACCTGATCTAATTTGTTGACCGCCACGATAACTTGTGATACACCGAGGCTCCGAACTAGCAGCAGATGTTCACGAGTCTGACCACCACGATCGAAACCTGCCTCAAACTCTCCAGCGATGGCATCGACTACAAGTAACGCGCAATCGGCTTGCGCCGCTCCAGAAATCATGTTTGGGATGAAATCCTTGTGTCCAGGGGCATCTAGAATGGTGACCTGTCGATGAGGGGTCGACAAATTTTGTAAAGCGATGTCCATTGTGATTCCTCTGGTGATCAGTCGGTACGTGCACTTCAAACAACAAAGAAATGCAGACCTCTCCCGTTCTTCAACGGTCCCGTCCAACTCCCATGCCCAACTGAAACTACTCTTCCCCGCTTTACTGCTGCCTCTTTCGTTAGCAATGCGGGTCTTTTCGTCAATTCTCCCCAGCTCATAAAGCAAACGACCCATCAACGTCGATTTTCCAGCATCGACATGTCCTGTCATCCAAAAATCAACAAAAAAAATCACTCAAAAAATGCCAACAAGACTGAGTACCAATCACGACCAAGCTGACAGCCTTTTTATCACCTCCTTGCCCTTCAAGGACTTTTCGGACATCCTGCAACAGCTTTCCGCGCTCTAGTGCTATTTTCGGAGGAGGTTCATCGACTGGCTCCTCTTCCTTTGGCAACAAATTCAACCCGGCCATGTCGAGCAGTCGAGCATCCAGACCCCCTGTACCGCGAGGAGTCATGGCTCCCGACTTTTTCGCACCCGCACCAGATTTCTTTGACGCCCTACCGCTTGGTGTATTCACAGGAGACATGGCTTGAGAAACCGGTGTGGTATAGCCTGACGAAGAAGGTGTTTGCGCTACCTTCTTCTGCGCTGCTTTCTCCGCCTTCTCGCGTTCCTTCGCGGCTGAAGTGAGGATCAGCAAAAAAGTTCCATTAGAGCCCATAATAATAATTCTACAACAAACAAGAGTCCTCCAGAAAAATGAATAAATAGAGAAATACAAGAAAGGAACGTGGACGGAGTTGGGAACGAGCGGGCTTGTTCACCGTCTCTGCGCGAGAGAAGTTCCCCGACGTGCGTTGAATACGATATCGTCAGGGCTTGGAACGTCAAAAGCAAATCCCAAGGGTATCTTCGTCTCCGGCGGTGCAGCCCTAGGACGAGACGACCTGTGTCGTTGGGAGTGGGAGAGACCGAGGCTAGAGTGGCCCTGTGAATGGGCAGCCTCGTACACCTTCACAAGTTTCGGCACCTCCCTTCCATACTTGTGAGCTGAATGCGTGTCCTTGTCTTCAGGAGATGGGGGTGTTAGAGGATCATCGAGAAGTATAGAAGCGAATGCCGAGGGAGACGCACGAGGGTTAGTTGGCTTTGATAGGAACAATGGAGACGGTATGATGACACAAGTATCGTCGTCGTCGGGTGGCGTAGACTGCGGTTTTTCACTCGCTTTCTTGACCTTCTTTGCCAATTTAGACTGCTTGGGCTCTGCGCCAGGCATCTGGACTAGCGTCGCAGGCTCCCGAGTCTGCGGCATGGAAAGACTTTGGAGCGACTGATAGGATGTGGTTATAGCAGTAGTAGCTGTGGCTCCATTTGCGATTGGCGTGAAATATTGTGTGTGAGATTTAGGAAGCTCCTTCGGAGGCGAACTAGGCGGGGATTTCGGAAGCTTCGACATGAGACTAGTACTATTGGCACTCGCTTTTGCTTGGGCAAGCGCTGCGAGCTTGGACTGAGGGCGAGCCTTCGCTTCAGGCTCTATGCGCATAAGCAAGTTTGAGCTGGGATCAGCTCGAGGTGGCGAATGTGGCAGCGTTGGCTTGATAGTACAAACTGATGGCGCTTTAGACGCCACGCTAGACTCGCTCTTTGGCGAAAGTCTGGCGGCTCTTTCACGATCATGAGCTTCTAGCTCTAAAGCTGTCTGGATGGCCTGTTTGACATGCAAAGACATGGAAGAAGTGGTGGTAGACGGAGCCTTGGTAGACGGAGCCTTTATAGAAGGAAGTGTCTTCTCGGTAGATGGCCGTTTTGTAGCGGCAGCGGGTGCGAATGATAATCGGCTCTCTGCGTTGGGTCGCAAGGCGGGATATGTGAGTACTGAAGTCGTGTCCAAATCTGATGAGCGAGAAGTCCTCGTACTTGCACGAGAACTCGCAAGCATGGATAATTTCGAGGGTTTACTGCTAGCTGGAGGTTTAGGAGGGAGCGGTTTTTCGCTCGCCTTCGACTGGAAATCGGAAATCTCTGGAAGCGTATCCATGGGTGGCACAGGAATAACTGATTTTGCGCGTGAAACTGCGCGCTCTGTTGGAAGCAGCTCTGTGCGCAGATCGGATTGTGATAGTGATGGAGCAAGTGATGGCGCGGCTTCGTAGTTGGAAAGACGTCGTACAGCAGATGGGGATGGGGATGGAGGAATGGAGTTTGGGTCCATCGACGTATCAGGGTATTCGGCCGCGACGGGACTGCGTGCGCGAGTATCTGTCCTGGCTTCAGTCATATCAATCGGATTCTTGTTGGTACCACGCACCAATGACCTGTCCGTACGATGTCGTGGAGTTACTGATAGTCGACGCACGTGGGTTGTTTAAAGCTACGAGTTGCTGTTTTGAAGGCCAGTGGCGAGAGGGTTCAGTCCTTTCGGTAATCTCCGTAATGGTGCTGAGTCTCGAGCCGCGTGACATGACGCCCAATGGTATATCATCCGAGTCGACCTCATCTGGATATTCCTCAGGATAGTAAGCCTCATGCTGGCCTTGCTGTGCCAATACTATGAGGGGAACTCGAGGTCGGTCCAAGTCGCCATCATAATATTCGTATCCTGTTGGTCCAGCCACGTATTGTGGTACGTCATGGGCCCCCTCCATACCCTCGGATGGGGTATCATTACTGACGGATCGCACTGAAACATATTTAGCTCCTGACTGTACAAAGGTTCATACAGGGATGGTGGATATGACATGCACCTTCCTGTTCGTCGTCTCGTCTACGGCGTAGGCGATTCCATAAACGGGATCCAAAACGGGGGGTAACAACAACATGGTGGAAGAGCGAATGCAAGACTATTTACAAATGAGAGGTCACGGCGGAACTTACCTTTGCGAGTTTTGGCTGACGCTCTCCGGTCCTGCTCCTCTGTCAAATGCACATCTGTTAGTTGAAGGACAAACAGGTTGATGTAGTACGCACCATACAGTATCGATAAACTGCTCTCTATATTAAAGTACTGATCCCATAGGATTTCTTTGATGATATCATCGTCAAGACCTGAGGCAGCTTCGTTTCCGATGATCTCTCTAATTTGTTCGAGACACGACATCATTTGTGCTACAATGTACTCTCAGCATGCAGCACAAGCACAGATATTGGGGCACTCGCCATGCTGCTCGGGAGTGAGCTCATCACCTCCATCGGACAAAGCGTCATCATCCAGTTCATCTAGTGGATCATAAATCTCAAACCAAACTACCATCAGGGTGATTCATGCTTACCATGGATGTTCATATTTCGTACAAGCCTATGTCTGGACATGTTAAAGATTACAGATGGAGATATGGAGATACAAAGAATTGACAAGGAAGAATCTATGAGATCTGGTTCAATGGAATTACCGTGAACCAGCACTGCCGGCCACCCACCAAGCAAGCACAAACAAATATCCTCTATTTACTGTCACATAAAATCGAAACTACTTTTGCTTCAGAACGCGTTTTGAAAGACAAGAATCATGCTCTCATTTGCTCGTCATGCTGTTGCTCGCGCACCGCGTCGCGTAGGTTGATACGCTTTTAAGAATGGTTATGCGCTAACAAAAAAAAAATTCAAGGCTTTCTCTACAACTTCGACGCGTGCATACGATGTCTCCAAGCTCATTCTCATTGGGCGATTAGGCAAAGACCCTGAAGTTCGTACCACCAAGAGCGACAGAGAATATGTCTCGTGAGTTTTCTACACCTTACCTGAGACGTTCGTCTGATTACGCTTGTCAGCTATGCCGTTGCAACCACCAACTACCCCCCTCCGCCTCCTAACCCGGATGGCAGTGAGTGAATTTGGTTTTCGTGCATTATCACCACTTAAATTTTTGCTTCAGGCCGTCAAGAGGCTGGAACGACATGGCACAATATCGTTTGCTTCAATCCCAGTCAGACCAACTACTTGCGCACTCTCCAGAAAGGGGCCCAAGTATACGTCGAGGCGAACTTTGAGCTTCGTGAAGCAGACCCAAGCGCAGACTCATCTTCACCACATGCCCAAAGACAAATATTCCTCAGACACGGTATGATGTTTTGTTGCTCTTATTAACTTCACATTACTTATCCTTGTTCGTAGAAAGCATCCGAGTTATCAGGCCGCCCCCCTCGCACAACGAGAGCCACGAGTAGATAATACATGCGTGTCATTCTATGACCATCATAGCTGCCTGTCTTTGTCTTATTGGTATAACTATTACACACCACCGCTCACCCGACTCGATAATATGATACATTCATTAGTATCTCATTCGTCATGATGGTCAAATGGTGACTCGGACCGCCCTCTCATGCCAAGTGCGTTGTGTGACGGATCTGTGAGCCATCCCTTTACTCGCTAATGAACTGGCGAACCTGGACTTGCTGATATGAGCTTACCGTGCTCTCCCGGATTGGTACAGACGGGAGAGGCATATGCATCTCTGTCCCTAGAGCAGAAGAGGCAGATATTCGTGTTTCTGACTTGTTGATTTTGTGAAGATAATCCCGGACAGTTGTAACAACAAGCTGATGATTGGTGTGTGAATATTGAATCGAGTAAGTTTTGGAAGAAGACGTACGTGGTGGTCTTCTTGGCTTGAACCTGAGTAGCAAGCAACAACAGCAATAGGACAGCAATGGGCGTTCTGTACAGATTATTGTCAGCCCATTAAACTCGCAAATGAGTAGGGCATATGATACTGACGTCCAACCAGATTGGGAATGCTGAGCGGAAGTAAATTTAAGCTCGTGGTTTGAGAAGTATAATGAAAGTATTCACCTCCTCCGTGAATAATATGGTCCCCATGGATTCCTATCTGTTTTGCCGACTTGCCCATGGCGCTCATGCTTTTCTCGACATAATAGCTCGAGTGGCCGGTCTGCCTTACAACTCCAACCATGCCCTCCACACTTGTCCAGCTATTCAAACTAACATCCCCAACACCGGCTGGGTGGCCAAGGTCGCCCACGGTACACGCAAACAAGGTGTGACCGGCGATGGTTTGTATGGAGATGACGAGGCCTTTGCCTTTAGAATGTCGAGAAGACGCACGGAAGCGTTTGCGTAGAGATAAACCAAGCGTGACCGCGTCAGACGCCGAGAACGATGGGAAACGATAATTGCCCTCCTCAGTGAGTGCTTGAGAGGCGAGTTCAGCGTCTGAAGGTATCATTGCGTGGAAGGAGGTAAACATGAGATTGAAAAATGTACAATGAGTAGTCAGGAAGAGGATAAGAGCCGGAGTGCCTCGCGGACTCACGGCTTGGGAGACTATTGAACAGTACCAATAATATTTGGCCAGATAAACCCTCAGTGGGAGGCAATTACGCGACGTACAGACAATAGAACTTGATCATATGCGTGCTAGCTAGCGCTGAACTCTCAATTTTGAATAAATAAAATATATTTCAATATTGGGGGTCATGAGAGCGTATCGACGATGCAAAGGCAGCTAGTATACCACAAAAGTAGGCTTGCAATGGGTCTTCGACAGAGGATAGACCTTGATATTCCAAGGCTGCTGCGGTTCGACCACCACTTGAGTCACTGCGATTCGGACTGGTGGGTTCGTTGAGGTTCATTGAAGACCATCGTTCATTTCCCGGTAATCGTCGAGGACGCCACGTGAGACCTGCATTCGGAATCAACTAAGTCATCCAATCGTTGACCACACTCTACATGCATGGAGTTCTTCAACGATGTGGGCGGAGATCCGCTCAAGCCCTCCTTGTTTGAATTAGTTGCCCAAGAGCAGCTTCGTGATCTACTCCAACCTGCTCTAAAGTATGTCCTCGCAGTAAGTCCTCCCAATCTGCCACAGAACTGCTCCACTCACGCCCCTCAGGTATTTGCTCAACGCTACCCTCGCCAACTCATCCGTATAGTCAACCGCCATGAAGAATTTTATGCCTTCATCATGCTTTTTGTTGAACGTCACTATCTCCGCAAGCACAGTGAGTATATTGGTCTGGCAAGTTGACACGGGAAACTCAAGTACGCCGTTAATATCATTAGATGCATCATTTGCTGAGAATTTTTACGGTCTGAAGAGACGCAGAAAGCCTTGGATAACAACCGAGCGAGCAACAGCTGCTGTTGGTGGAATACCACCTGGTGAGAAGCTCAGAAGTCGCGAGATTTGGCGGTCGTTATTTTTCCTAGTAAGGGTTCTCGATGCTAAGCGGATCGTTTCTTACCTGGTCAACCCAGATTGCTGTACCTTATTTACGAGCGAAAGGGCAAGACTACTACGAGTCACTCGGTGGAGGCATTGACTCGGATATCCTGGAGGACGGAGGCAGCGAAAGACATATACGAGAACTCACAGACGAGGTGAGCAGTACTGTTTCACGATAACGCCATGCTTAACAGGTATTGCTAGAGTATTGCAGGTGTTATACGCAGAAAGTTCAAAACACTATACCCATGGTTCAACACCGGATTTGAAGTATGGCTTCTTGCTCATAATGTATCCTATTTATTCGATCGCACCCCATTCTACCGCCCATGGTTAGCTTGGATAGGAGTCGATCTCAGAAGACTCAATATGGACGATTTCGTGAGCTTAAAATTTCAGTCATTCACCTTGCACTCACACCATCTGTGCAGCTCGCACACCAAGTGAAGCAAAATGCGATCTCCCCAACGAAGAACGGATTCTTAGCTGTAGTTCGACGGCTCATGCTGCTGTCACCACAATTACTACTCGACTCCTTGAGACTTCTCTTGCCTACAGCCATCTTCTTCATCAAATTTCTTGAGTGGTGGTATTCCCCGGGCTCTCCTGCGCGGTCACTGTCTATATCCCCTCTAGGTCCGGTCATCCCTCCACCTCAGATACTTCCACCACATCCCGCAGGGATCACTATCGACAGCACGAAATACGGACATTGCCCGCTCTGCCAAGAGCCTATTCACAACGCAACAGCATTGCCATCCGGTTACGTTTTCTGCTACCGCTGCGCACACGACCATGTCGAGCAACACGGTAATTGCCCAATAACGCTCCTGCCTGCAAAGGCGTGGCAACTCAGGAAGGTCTTGGTTTAAGTTGGTTCACTACCTCATGGTATTTGCGTTGGTACATTATATATGACGTTCTCTGTTCTCGGTAGTTCACCGCCAAGAATTATACGAAGAAACATCTCACAAATATCCAGGGTCATGATCTATCATCAAGATATTTTGCAACCACAGATGAGGTTGCGCCACCAGGGAAGGCAAAATTTATACTGAACTCTGATCGACATCAAGATTAATGGCACCAGAAGCGAAGATTTCATAATGCCAATGCCCGGCGAGAGGTTGCATCGTTTGGGAATGGTAGCTGCGGCATATCGTCCTAGTTCACATAATTTCTGGAACGAGCTGCTCGATGTATGCAGGCAACAGGGGTTGCTCGTGGCAACAATTCGTGCAGGAAAATAGCGTGAGCGCCTGCGATGTTAGTTCGAGGACGACAGCAAGGTGGTTTCAGTCAGAGATGGATACTCTACGGAAAGTCAAACTTGGTGGATTTCATCGACAACGCATGGCCCCGTATCCACGGTAGGGCCGTTACATTGAATGGGCCGTTGCACATGGACCTTTAGATCAAGCTTAGATAAAAATGAATTAGTCCCCCCTAGACAGCCCATATACGAATGAATACTACTAGTCGTTCTCTGAAAAAGAATCACAAATGTGTGGCAAAAACTCACTTATTTGGTGGTTGTAGGGAAGTGTTCCTAGCAGTTGAGCGGTGCAAACAACATTGCCAAAAGACAGTCTGAAATCTGTGTATGAGTTAAATCATTTCGAACTGGACAGTTCGTGGCGTAACCAGGGGCGAGAGGGAGGAGGAAAAGCTTGAAGATGTTAAAAACGAGTTAGAGATGGCGAGGATGAGGTCCTAGGAAGGATGCCTGTTGCCCAAGTTCAATGATTTATAGGGGAGGGTGTTGGTGTAGTGCCTTATATATGCCCGGTCTTCAGTGAGGGCATATTTCCATTGGACTAGCATCATGATATCAGATAATCAAATGCAACACACCATGCGACCAGAATGAAAATAGAAAGGTGCCTGTTCGAACGATTACCCTGACAAACGACAATGATCAGCTTGCACCCCAAAGGCAACTATGTGAGGTATCTTCCCTGAAGACCTTCTCTCAGGTACGATGAGATCTTGCATGGCTTCTCCGTTCTAGACAAGACAGGCAAACTCCCTGGATGAAACACTGTAGTTAACCGCTGGAAAACGTTCATCCAAGGACCGATATCCTGAGTTTAGCAAGTATTCCGGAACGGTAACGGGTCAACCACGACTCCTTAAGAACGTGCGTTAACGCGGAGAAGGTTCAAGTTACACACCCGGAACTGCATTTACGAAATGTAGCCTTGTTGGTAATTTTCACCGAATGAACTCGATGAAGTTCCTCTCAACAACATCACCAGAAAATACTGCATTAGCAGCCTTCCGTATAACACCCGCATTGCAGTACGCACAAGTTTCTATTGCACTTTTCGAGATATTGATTGGTGGCTGCATTGATCATTTCGAAGAGGGCGAGCAAAGCAGATTGGAGATACTGGGGGAAATGCGGCGAGGGCTGCTTTTTTGCAATTCTTTCTCAGGTCCGAGCACGATCGCGAAGGGCAGACAACGGATAACGTCCGTCGCATAGATTCGTGACAAATGTGCAAGTTGCGTTCCAGGGCCCGTGGAGAAACTCCTCATCAGTGCATGATTCAAGTAATAAGTACGTTGGAGCGCGGAAGAGTATATTGAGACGCCAGAGCTCTTCAAAGCCTAGGGAAGAGTGCGCGCGCTCTAGATCATCCAGCTGGGTAGAGGAATTTTCGGTTTTCCTAGGAGAAGTGAAGGATTTTGTGACCTTTTGTGACATACCAACCCAGGTTACTTGTTTGATTTCAGAATCATGGGGCAAACGGCATACAGGTATGGGGATTAAAAGGGAGCAAGCACTATGCAAATAGGCACCACGTCCTCACTTTGTTCTTGAAAACTTGGCCGGTAACTCGAGCTGATCCATTGCACGAAGCGCCAAAAACCGGGCGAACTTGCGCCGTAAAGAAAGGCGCACCCCCATGGCCTTGATAGATGCCTCTAAGTGGTAAGGGGATGGATCTTCCCCCCTGTACGCCAGTGATTAGTTGTCACGAACAGCATGTATCAACTTCGACTTACGTATAGTGAGCCATGTCTCGTGCCCAATTCATAAATTCTTCGATTTCCGTCCCTATCAGCACCGTCAGCGCTCCATCGCATCATCCAGTGTCAAACATGACATTACCATCGAGTTTGTACCAGGAAATTTTCTCGATCTCGCGGAGGAAAGTCAAGGATTCCATGTCTCTCGCGCTAGAGGAGTCGAGTGTGTCTTCACTGCCGGATGAAGTTGCAGCGCTTTCATCTTTCCTGAAGAGTTGGAGCCAACGTTGACGCCGGGCTGCCCTATCGAGGTCGGGGAAATTGAAAGCTGCGGGGAAAAATTAGTAATACAGTTGGGTCAGACGGCTGAGGTACGCACCGGCGAAAAATGGCCTCAGTTGTTTTTGTTGTTGGTTTGTCAATACTGACGGCCACAAACAGATACATCCAGGAGACTCAAATTCCTGGAGAACGATGTTGATGCGAGCCTGGCAAAGAATCAGGTCTATAGCATGATGGTACAACAATCAAGAACATACTCGAAGGCCTGGACTACTAGACCTCAAGAAATACTGCGCAACGTGTCTTCAGAATGGATACAACGGGCGCTTTTAGAAACGATACGTACATATGCGCGTTCTACGAAGACCACTGCGTTCCACTTTATTGCAAGCTAGACAACCACCACGTCGCGTCAGAGAAGTCTCACAACCTGCGTATTGTACATACCGATGCTAACTTAGCAGCCCACGGCCCCACCTTGGAAACGTACGGAATGTCATGAGCATATATGCTAAGCATAGGTCGTCTGAGGATATTGCAGATAGCATAAGCTGCTGTCTTCTTTCCTGTTCCTGACGATCCCTGGAGAAGGACATTCTACATAAATGGTAAACGAGATAGAAGCAATAGTAGTATTTGAAAACACACCATGCCTTGCCGAACTTGCGCTAGCTCTGGACTACCTCCAGAACATACAGTAGTATCCACTATGGACTGTATAAGATCCTGCAACAAACCCGTTAGCTTGCAAAACAACGATGTGAGAAGTGCTACCACCCGTACCTGGGTGCGTTGGCTTTTGACCAGGTTTCTCCACGCGTCTTGATCATACTCAGAAATATCGGGATCCAAACCCGAGAAGGTGACCCAGTCCTGGACACCATGGTTGACTTGAAGATCAGCAAAATATGTGAGACTTGCTTACAAGTTTTTCAACGTCATATCCTGCAATCCAGGTCAGGCGGTTGGCCGCAAGAGCCTCCATGTTTTCCAATGGCAGCTTTGGAAGATGAACTCGGGGGGTGGGAGTGAAGAACATGGCTAAGTGTGGTAGATGGGGGATCGGCATCAGAGAATGCGTGATGGTTTTATATGGAGAAACGAAGTGTGGACGTGTGGACGTGTAGGATGTGGATGTGTGGAGGGTTGATGCAATTATGAGCAAAGCAAGAATGAACTCAATCAGTTAAAGCACAGTAGACAACATCTTGTGGGACATACGAAATGACTTGTGAACAATATGCAGACGGGATGTGGATGCATACGATGTTCCACTGCCAAGGGAGTCGGACTCCTTGTACGTCCCTCCAACGACAAACATCAACGTTTCATCTGGCCATGTTATGCCCAATGTGCTATCCGAGTTCGGGCTCTTCTGCGCTAGAATGTAGCGTCATCGACGATATACATGAGACAGATACGCAGGCCTTCGCAGATGACCTATAATCAAGGTAAATATTCGAGATGATAGGAGGGTGACACCAGTGCCAGTGAGCCTCAGACGTGATCCATAAGAACTACAGATTGACTGAAACCATTGATGTGGCTTGTTCATAGTTCCAGCTTCCATCGGATTCGCAGACCAGCAAAAATTCTTGAATTGACCGGCCAAGACCATTGTCAACCAATGGGACTACACTACGTTCTCCGACCGCATCAAGCACCACAAGGTAAGGTAGAGCAGCATGTTGATGGACTCCAGACTGGATGGTTGCATGCAGTAAAGACGGTCACGACTCACGAGGTCATCATGATAGTGATGGTGAGATTTCCTTTGTCATCAGACGCCCAGCCATGTTTCAACTTTCCACCACACCATGGTACCCTGCAGAGAACCCTCTTAGTCACAACGTGCGCGTCTCTTGCCATCGGGTAGGCACAGTGAACGGAAACGTGGATTTTGACCGTCCGCTTCAATCTCACGGAGTTGCTTATGTGTCCCACAATGGATGCGGTATGTTTCCACAAATATGTTGTATTCGACAAATGATTGTCCTGGGCCCATTGCTAGGCCAGGAAATATTCTTGATGACTGGCCGCTGCGTCAAGTAGGGTTTGGTTTTATAGACGCCATCCTTCCAGTTCCAGACGACCATCCTCAGGCTTACTTCTTTAGTCGCGATGAATCTGCCCTCATCCAGCTCGGCTCGTCACCCGGAGGAGTTTTTTTGGTTGAATCCCCGGAGACCACTGTCAAGGACTGAGCGGCTCTTTCGTTCAGATATGTCTATCGAGCAGACACTGTGTTGTGGAACCCAGATAACGAATCTGAGACGTACTTCTTCTTCGGGAAACTCTACACATTTCTTGATGTTCGCTCCGCGTCAGGTGGTACCCAGGCCACGGGGCATATTGTTCATGATTGGGCTACCCTTCACATGATGGCCTTGATAGTCTTTTTGAGGCCATTTTACCTCATCCTAATATGGGGCTTATTTCTTCGTGAAGGAACATTATTTCCTGCTCAATGTTAGGGGCGGTCCGGCGAAAAGCACCCTGGTGGATGGCCCGAATAAGATCGTTGACCAATTTCCGACACTCCTCGATGCCGGCCTATACTCGCATTGAGTACACAATAGATCAGCTTCTGCTCCTGGCCAAAGCTCAAACATAGGTCTGTACGTAGACCTATTGGATGTCAGGTAAGTTCAGGGATTGAACGGCGTGAGGAGCAGGCCGTCTATGAAATTGTCCAGGGCGTGCTCCAGGAGGCTAAATGGGGACTTTGCAGGGCCTAGGGGAGAGATGGGACCATATCAGATATGCGCCCTCAGAAGGTGTATCAAGTCGAATTCTGCGCAATTCGGAAAGGAGTCGTTTGAAAACTATGATAATACTACACTGAGAGTATACACCGTTGACAAGGCTGTGACACGAACCTCATCGTGCGCTTCTTTGGATTGGCGTATAGCACAATGCGAAAGCAATACACACCGACTTGAATTGACTGCCAGGCGCGAGATATCAATGTACAAAAGCATGGTCAATGCCTAAGGGTATATTCCGAACCGTGATCTACATAACGTCACAATTCAAGAGCGTGAATCGCGCGAACGCCGGCGCCCATCAGGAGAACTGCCAAAGAAGATTATCGATATCAGCTTGATCACCCTTGATATCGCCGACATATATTTATCTTGACACTTTGCAGCAGCATTTTAACGCACGTGCATGAAATTCAGGGAGTCAAGGTTTCAGTAGCGTCCGAAACCCTTCTAGGGACAACCATCATGGTCTGACCAACTACCACTTTGTTACAGTCCCTTTTCCTTTTCTTGAACAATAAACGACCGTTATGAAGGTCAGGCTGCCCAAACAACCTTTTTCCCAATCAGAGCTCTTACCGACGCTGCAATCTACAGTTCGGCAAACAAATTCAGGCAGAACAGGTCCCTGGATGGTCAACATACTATCTGGACTACAAATTCCTCAAGAAGATCATTTCGTCCCTTACTGCTAATCGACCTGCCTCCGAAGCAGCTGCATTAGCCCTTGGTGTCCGCCCGGCCGATATCTTGAATCCTATTGCGCCGACTAGTGCCATCCCAGTCTCAGCCCAACTAGATACCTCAAATCTCGCTGAACCGATAACGCAAGATGAGCCAGAGGAACCACCTATATTGTCTGCTCTTCAACAAGACGACGATCGTGGTTCTGACTTCCAGGCGCACAAAGCCGCTTTCTTCTTCAAGTTGGAACGCGAACTGGAGAAGGTGTGTTTGTCACTAAAGTGTCTACTACATGAGGCTTAATGTCATCGGGTCATCTAAGATCAATACATTCTACCTGCAGAAAGAAGCAGAGCTCAAGCTCCGCTTGGAGACCCTACTCTCCAAGAGGCGTGCCGCAGCAATGCGCGGGCTCCCTGATACATCTGAGGAAACCACTGTAAACCATGTCGAGTGGAGTGCTGTTGAGGAGGGCTTCCGTCTCCTTGAAAGGGATCTTGGAAAACTCCAGGTACTTGATCACACGACTGTTATATGTAACCCGAACTAACTCCTTTCAGCAATTCATCGAAATGAACGCAACAGGGTTCAGGAAGATTTTGAAGAAATGGGACAAGAGGTCGCGGTCAACAACGAAGGAGCTCTACCTTGCCAGGCAGGTCGAAGTCCAGCCAGTCTTCAATAGGCAGGCAAGTGACGTAATCGCTTAGTATGAATTGTTCTAATGTATTTGACAGCTCATATCAGAGTTGTCCGACACTGTAGCATCCTGTCTCCTAGACATCACGGACCTATCTGCTAGCCTGAAGCTTGAAGGTCCGGCTGCCCATGATGTCGTGAGCTTCATCGAGAAAAATATGTACGCAGGACCGTTCCGTGATTTTGAGCATGATTTGCGAAAAGCCGTGGAGAACTCGGATGAAGCCTCTATCAAGGATCTTGTTCATCACTCAGATCTTCTTGGTATACAGAATGGTGGCAGAACCAATGTCACCCGCGTGCTGTGGAGGGTTATCGTCGATGCACCGCCTGAGTTAGCGGATTTAGTACTCGCCAGCATCACGGTCCCGTTCGACTTCGACTTCGTCGATGATATCAACGGGCGAACTTGTATCCACGAGGCAGCTGCAGCGGGGGCTCTTCGCCTCGTCAATATGTGCTTGGAGAAGTCATCACGGCCAGAGAAGCTTGATGTCTATGGTCGGTCTGCCATGCATTATGCGGCGATGCATGGGTACGCGCATGTCTGCAAGCGGCTTTTGGAAGCTTCCCTACCCCCACACGTTCTAGATGTGGATAACTGCAGCCCTCTGGTTTATGCCACCTTTCGAGGGGGTTCGGACTGTGTACAAGTGCTGCTTTGCGATCAGTGCATCTCGCCATCGTTCACTGCGCCGAACGACAATCTAGTTCCTTTGGCTTTGGCCAGTGAGCATGGACATTTGGAAATCGTGTCACTTCTTCTGAAAAGAGGGGCACGTTGCACGCCAAATAGCAATGGCGAATACCCTATACATCTTGCCGCACGGGAGGGTCATGGCGATGTCGTCAAGCTTCTCCTGGGCCACGGAGGTTGCGACACTCCAGACAAGTACCACGAGTGGACGCCCCTCTTTCACGCTGCGCGCCAGGGTCGCGCATCTTGCATTCGAGTTCTTCTGGAGGCTGGTGTTCGAATGGACTTGGCCGATGAAGTGGGACATCAGGCGGTTCATTATGCAGCCTGGTATGGGCATCGAGAGTCCGTAGAAATCCTTATCGAAGCTGCGGCGAGGGTACCCCACGCCACCGAAATCGTTAGCCTTGGCCCCAAGTCTCCCCTGAATAACGCAGAAATGCAATTGGATTCCGAGTTTGATCAAATTCCTTCCTTATCACTTCCTCCCCCGATCATGCCGCATCGCGTATACGGGCATAATTATTTGGACAGGAACTACCTGGTCGAAGTTACCGTCAACAATAATTTCTTCCAGGGCGCAGGTGTAACACTCCATCCTCGTCTGACCAGTTCTATCATTGCGCCCAATTTGTCCCTTCCATCTTCAAAGCCCCTGAAATTGGTAATTACCGCTGGTCCTGGTGTCAATGCTGCTCCATACAGCATCCTACTGCCTCAAATGGAAGACTGCGATGTGTTTGTCTTCCAATCCCCGTCACTGAAGGGGTTGAGCTTGGAATTTTCGATATACCCCAATTTCGGAACCAAAACGATCGGGCGTGCGATTGCGCATCCATCCGTTTTCCAAGGCAGAAATGGCGTATCAGATGTAACACTTCCTATCCTTGACACTCGTCTTCATAGTATCGGAGAAGTAGGCTTAACTTAACAGTTGATCTCGCTAGACGCTCAATTGACTATTCATTTTAGGTTACTGTCTCAATCAATGTCATAACGCCATTTCAAGGTGTCACTTTGGAAGTGGGCGGAGCGGTGGAAACCTACTGGAAATCAATGGCAATACCCAGAAGCACACCTTCCAATTCGCAGACATCATTGCCGTGGCAGCAATCTCCCAGCTCATTTGATTCTACGTATACGTCACCCTCGATACATTCGAACGCCGCCCCCCCGTTGCACACATTAACCTTATCATCTTTGATCGGGAATCACGTGCATATCACCGTGCAAGTTACCCGTGACCTGCACCCTGTAATATTCAGCGACTGTCTTCTTCCGGAAGCCTCTTTTGACCTTGGTGTTTCCGATATCACTCTGGAACAATTCCAGGCCTTGGCGAGTCGTTTGGAGCGCGATGATAAGTCGTTTAGAAAAGCTGTGTCTGTGCAAGAATGGTCCAGAATGCTATCACACTGTATGGTCACTCTTGCGGACGTCATGCAGGTTTGGGCTCAATCTTGTAACATCTGATCGTTTCTTTGAAAGAATTTGCTTTACAGGCTTTTCCTACGCACCTCGGCCTTACGTTAGAGTTGGCTTTGCCTTCCAGGCGTCGAGACCGCGGTTCCATCAGATACGAAGTGGACCTGAATGAAGCTGTCGATTGTGTGCTGCGCACGATCCGGCAGACTTCTTCGGCTTTAGGTGGAGCGTTTGCTCGCCGCCGCATTGCCTTCACTTCATTTTCGCCACAAGTCTGTGTAGCACTGAATTGGAAACAACCAAATTGTCAGTGCTTCCCCGACTCGCATCGTGGAATCAGATCTTATCTTACTGTATGACCAGATCCGGTGTTCTTTTCATCTCAATGCGGCCAAATTGACATGGGGCAACGAGCGTCGACGAGATACCATGCTGATGATATAAGTTCCGGATGTCATTATTGGTCATCCAGCGTAGCTGCTGGCGTCGACTTTGCAAAGCGAAATAACCTTTTGGGTGTTTTCTTCGATCCGAAATTATTGGTGAGATACCAACTACGTGGCGCCTAAGCTTCTCTCACCCTCCTGATGTAATTCAAGTTGCAGGTTCCATCGCTGATTCAAGGAATCAGGGACGCTGGCCTTGTAGTTGGTTTTTGCGACAGTCCGCTGGCCTCCGCTGAGCCACCGGAAGGTAAAAATGTGGACGCATACATTCATGATGGCATCGTAGTATACATGGACCACTCTACGAGCGATCAATTTTGATGCACAGCCATATCTAATTTCTATAGAGGTACATTAACAGCTCCACATGTGTAAGTAAACTCATTAGCATCGTTCGAAATGGCAGTCTATGAAGTATGCAAAATAGTTCATCTGGAAGAATGTATGGGTGAGAAGGGAAGAACATCGAGCGTCTACCGATTTAAACGGATGCTTCGTATAAAGTGGCATATGAACCGCCTTTTTTCAATAGGTCATCATGACTCCCGAACTCAGTTATTGTCTGCACACGATAAAGGGGCGTTAGGTCGTGAGACTCGCCACGCGGTGATTGACTTACACCATTTTCCATCATTGCGATTTTATCCGCCCGCCGGGCGGTTGACAGACGATGAGTGATGAAAATCACTGTTTTGATTTTTTCGCCTTGCGGGGAGCGAGAGACTTTGTCGATAGTGTCAAAAATGTGATTCTGAGCACAACCGTCCAATGATGACGTCTACCCACGGAAATGAGTAGTGAACAGTGTGGAAGGGATAACACACTCACAGGTTCATCGAACAGCAAAAGATCAACTTCTGGTCGATCTGCTCGCATGAATGCACGAGAAATTGCTATTCTCTGCCACTGAGAATACACTCAGTTCAACAAAATGTATGTATGGCAATAGGCGAACTTACCTCGCCACCAGACAAGCCATGCTGCAACCGCGAGGACATACCATGACATGAACCTGATGCTGGTGAGTACGGCATGAACTCAAAACCCGAGGCATCTAGCTTGGTTTTCATTCCGTTCGGCAATGCGCCCACAAATGCATCTGAACCACCGAGACGCATGGCACGCTCAATGGCCTCGGGCGACTGCATATTTTGAACACAGCCCAATCCAACGTTTTCTCTGACGGTTGAACTGTATTTAGAGAAACCCTGGAAAACGGTCGTAACATGCTGGTGGTAATCGCTCGGAGTTAACCGACGAATGTCCACACCGTTGACAAGGAGATCGCCCTGGTCGAAATCTATAATTCGCAGCAGCACCTTGGCAAGTGTGGATTTCCCTGGCCACCTTCTGATAAGTGCATGAAAATGAATGAAGTGTATGGCGAAACTTGCCCGAGCCATTGTACCCGACTATTGCAAGACTTTCACCAGCTTCTAGACTAAAGGTGACATCTTTTAGTGATGGCTCTTTGCTCCCTGGATACGTATATGATAGATGTCTGTTGCGGAAATAGGGGGTCAACAAACATGGAAAGACAGACAAATTCAAGTACCTTGCTTCAATTTTCATGCCATTGGTTAGATTAGGAAACATTTCTGCGTCTTCGCTCGGAGGTGTCAGTCGAGGTTCGATGTTCATGGCGGCGCAAAAGGCACCCATAAAAAATATTCCTTGGAATGCCATGCGAACCGTATTGACCAGGTTTCCAACAGTATAGACCACCGACTGAATGGAGCTCCGATACAACGCCAGTGATCCCAGTAACGCAGAAGAGGACTGAAACATCAGAAACATAGGAATCTACAAAAATATTTACACTTCTTGCGTGACCATGGAAAGAGTGACTACTCACATTCTGGAGGGCGAACAGCAGGTCGGATACATTTATCTGGTGCAGTATTTGTGACAATGTGGGCTGATTTCGTGGCGACAATTGCTCGTCATACATCATTGACTTGCGAGCATTTGCCCAGGAATGCAGTATCCATGGTCCAAGCCCAAAGAGCAGGACCTCCGGCCGATGTGTGTCATTATAGGCCAAATTTCGGAGCTTCTCCTGGCGTTCCGCAGTGCGAGCCTCCTTGCTTGTATAAGCCAGGTCAGGATGTGAAGGAGCGAGTCCGCAGCGGTTCAAGAAAAGGGGGAATAGAGCGGAAAGTAGGGATAGCAATAAAGCACCCATATGTGTAGAGCCACCTGTTAAGGCCAACAACACCCAAAGATACGATGCAAGCTCCGATATTTGCGCTAGAATCTGAACAAAGTCAAATGGCGAAAGTAGTCCAAACCCGCCCATGCCGTTAAATGATCTGACAAAGAGATCGGACTCTTGGAGACAGTCCCTCACGACAGGATCCGCGAGTGTCGGGATGTCGAGCCTCAAACGTTGTGCAATCTGCTGATATTCCACGAAAAAGCGCACTGAATCATGAACAACGGTCTCATTTGCGGAACTATTTTTATGTATGAAATTTTTTCCGCAGTCTGAAGATATGAGCTTACGCAAAGGAGTCGACCGCTGTTTCAACCGCTCTTCGGCATATTTCCGCGACCAGCAGCTTCAGTAGGCGCGACCAAGTGAAGCAACCAGACGAGATTAGATTTTGCAACTTTGGGACGAGGTTAGAAACACGAAAAGAAACATGCGAGGTTCACCAACCTCATCGACAATCATTGCTTGTGAATAGCCCCTGAATGCAGGAAACATGCCTCGAACCACGTTTATGATCATCATGAGGGTAGTGCGAACTGGATGCAGACTCCAAAGGACTCTGAACAAGTCAAAAACGCAGCCACGAGTGATTGTGACAGCCAATCTAATGTTTTCCTCGTTGAATTGACGATGTGCGCCGGGCATGAGGTAGGATCCTCTACGGCGAGGAATGACGCGAGAGGCCAGCCAGGCCTTGTGAATGCAGCGGCATGACGTTAAGGGCGTTTGCTTTGAGTGGAGGCGTACGCGATTGGCATTGTTGAATTGTGATGATGAGCATAGGCCGCGAGGCTTCAACCCTTGACACATTCTCAACGGTGAACACGGACGGTAAACCACGAAACCATTCCGGAAACAGCGCCCGGTTTATGAAGAGTCCCGGGTCACAGCTTTTCGGTGGTTCACGTCAAAGCTTTTTGTTCCGCTACAAGCAGTATGTCGTCTTACTTTGATGAGATCCGAGGTGATATTTCACCAGCGGTGCAAGACGAGTTTGGCAGACCTGTCCCGGGACATGGAGCTAGTGAGAAGAAAACAGAAGACACAAGGTTTATGAAACTTTAGGGACGATTTAGGAATGAAAGAGGGTGGCATAAATCATTGCGTGAGGATTCAGGAGGGCGAATAAGAATTCGTACACGACAATAAAGGAACATGACAGAACGCGAGTGAGTTGCCGCAGAATTGGCAAGGAAGATCCCCAACTACTTACTAGTAACGGCAAGCTCTAGAGGAGTATGGGACTCCCTCCGGTTTGCTCGAGCCTAGCTGCTGGCTAAACCAAGACCAAACACTTTTTTTTTTCTTTCCTTTCAAGTAGCCGCTTTTGGGTGACAACAAGGACCTAGAGAGTCTATACAGGACCCCGGCTTCTCCACGCCGCCCGTAAACCCGTGGCACTCTAGACATGGTCTATCCGTCG
This sequence comes from Suillus clintonianus, assembly GCF_016758775.1. Taxonomy (NCBI): domain Eukaryota; kingdom Fungi; phylum Basidiomycota; class Agaricomycetes; order Boletales; family Suillaceae; genus Suillus; species Suillus clintonianus. The sequence continues at coordinate 462,649 of NW_024539237.1, forward strand.
TATCATGATGGGTCGCCCGATGTGACGGTGATCATATCTCAATTGTAGGCTGAGGTTGGTTGACCGACGTTCATGACCGTTCAATACATGAATTGATGACTGCGAGAGGCTGCTGGGATGTCACACATTAAACTGACGGTCTACTGACGGTAACTATATTCAAGTATCCACTCATATGAAATCCAACACGTCTTCGACTATCGATTCGATGCTCAAATTTCTCATGCATAATCGACGTGGCGACTTCGACCCACCAGTGAACGCTGGACAACTGCAAATGCACCTGCCGCGCCCATGATGACGATGCTACAACTCCCGCATAGCCTGCAGCTACCATCATCATCTCTGGGGAAATACATCCCAGTTGTGCCACGTCTTCATATCACCGTACGTGTTTATTTAATTGCTCTCAGCGACTCGCAGCTAGGTATCGCAAGGCGCAATATCTATGACATATAGTTATATCCGCTATTAGCGCTCGGACTATGTTATCCACTTATCATGCAGTGCTCTCAGGGTTGCTATCTTGGTCAAGCGCCTGCACAAAAAGAACACTTATCGGCAGCGGTTTGATCAAGGTACCCGACATGACAGCACGTTCGCTGCCAGTGTCTCTTTGTTGACTAGCATACGAGTCTTTATTCAGGTGATTTGCTTTATTTCTCTATCTTCTTGATCCTAACTCGTCGCTCTCTTACTGGCGTATCTAGACAGACCTGCGCTTCTTCCGGGACCGCTTGTGCGCTGATTTGTGATGTCAGTTTCTCGTACTGCCACCGTCCAGGAGCTTCCCACCGGTATGTCAACATAAAATCAATGTTTTACGGACTTACATACAGAACGTCGAAAAGCCCGCGGCGGCCTGTTGATTTGCTGAAGTACCAGATTGGGTTTTATTTTCTCTGGACGCGGCATCGTTGAATGTCGAGGTACACCTAGGTACACTGGCCACAAGGGCCATCATGTGACCGTTTTGCCTTGATCACAATTTGAATCTGCACCCTCCCCATGATCCTAACTTGTCATCCGGATTTGTGTAGCATCAATCTTTAGTTAGATCATTGACCGCTTTCAAACATGTCCGAAACACTTTGCCCCTCATGGCGCCTGCCTGCCCGAGCCTTTGCGTCGGAACCAAATGTGCGGACATGTGTCACAGGCAGCAGCCGGGGTCCTGTGACAGCGTTCGCCGCCAAATTTGCCGGGCGCGTTCGCACTCTCAGAAAATCTGGGAGCAACGGCCCAGTCCAACGTCTCGCTAAGCGATAAGGATCCAAAGATCCACTTGTATTTTTTATCTTCTTGACGTCGAGCAGGCCTCTGGACAACCCTTTCGGTTAAAATGACATCTCACGTCGAGCTCTTGTCAAGTGGTTTACGACAACTAGAACTCCAACAGTCTGATGCGGATCCTGTCCAGGACGGGGACCCACGACCTACGAATGACCCTACTCCAGATACCGAACCTACCTTGGCATCTTCATCAGCCAATGCGTCACGTCCCAATTGGCGTCAAGCACCAGAGGGGTATGGCTTTCGACCTGCTTCGGGTATGTCGACACCTCTCACCTTGGCCTCTAACCCTATCGAGAGAGGCAGCCCACTTCTTGACCCCCATGGTCTTGGATGGCCCGGTACGGCTCAATCAGACTCGAATGACATCTGAATGATACTCATTTTTCTGACAGCAAAATCCACCGTGTCTCGGCTGCATGAGACCACAACAGAGCGCACCGCGCGTGAGACAATGATGGTCTCTGCGGTACGGACTATCCTTGAATGTATTGGAGAAGACCCCAACCGGGAAGGCTTGTTGAAGACGCCGGAGAGGTACGCTCAAGCCATTATGTGGATGACTCGGGGATACGAAGAGCGATTAGCAGGTGAGGCTCAGCTTATCTTTGATGTAATCCCGTCGTTTTCATTATCTCATTTCCGCCTTCATAGATGTAATCAACGATGCTGTGTTCGCAGAAGACCACGATGAAATGGTTCTAGTTCGTGAAATCGATATTTCCAGCCTTTGTGAACATCATTTGGTCCCTTTTACAGGAAAAGTATGTGGCCTCCGAGATTACGCGTGCCACTGACATTCATCAATCACACTCGGAATTATCCATAGGTCGCTATCGCGTACATCCCAAATCAGCTAGTGCTTGGACTTTCCAAGCTTGCGCGCATTGCCGAAACTTTCAGTCGTCGTCTGCAGGTTCAAGAGCGGTTGACTAAACAGATTGCTATCGCCGTTCAGGAGGCAATTAAGCCCCGCGGAGTCGCAGTCGTTATGGAAGCAACGTAAGTGTTTACGACGCCTGACAGTCTTATCCTTACAGTTTCGGTTCTATCTAGCCATATGTGCATGACCATGCGTGGTGTACAGAAACCGGGTTCCATCACCGTCACTTCCTGCATGCTGGGCTGTTTCCGAACTCAGCAAAAGACTCGAGAGGAATTCCTTACCTTGATTAAAAGATGACCACAGTTATTTGCTACCTAACGCGCGATTCAACTCGTAATATTATCGATTCAACTCGGAGTCACTCATTCATCTCAGCTATATACCCATTTAATAATCCATGACTTGCGTAGAATGGAGCATCATCAGCCATTGGTGTACTATGTAATGTAACGATATATACTGCAGAACTCAAGTAGCAATGTAAACTGGAGTGAAGTCACATCGCGCTAACGTGTTGATCGAGACTTATCCCCAGCTTGTGGATCTATAGGCAAGGTCCTTTTGGCTAAACCGTGAGCCTGGAGGGCATGGGGGTTGTACCGATTGCGATTGATTCGTGGTCGTTTGGGGGGCTGTAACGAGAGTTCTCCTGCAGCTGAGATGGTGGCTTCACCGACATCTTTATCGCGATCTTCATTAGAGTGAGTTATGATTACGTTGAATCCAAGATGATCGCATACCTGCTAGAGTTCGTTTCCTGTTATCGCGGTCATCGTCCTTATGTGGAACTTCAGAGCGGTATGGTGCCTGCGGAGCTGTGCGGGGAGGCTCTTTGTCGCCGATGCGCGAACGTAAACTTGGAGCCACATCCTGGTTCAGCCCGCCGCTGGTGGAGGCCGGGAACGTGTGTGAGCCGTGGTCACGCTGACTCTTCCAATCCCCACCACTCCGGCTAGTAGGAATATCAGGTTTAGCTCTAGACGCATCCCCAGATGCCATCGCCCGTGGTGCAGAGGGTGTACTAGGAGGTAAATTTTTAGGACCTTCTGGTAATCGCTTCTCGCCAGGCTAAGGCCGCATCGTGAGCAACATGATGGTGGAAAGTACGAAAGCGACGTACTCGGTCAGATATAGGGTGGCGTACTTCAGCTTCAGGTGCTTCTCGCTCCCGACGCCGATCAGATTCTCGAAGTCGGTCGTGACTCTCTTTCTCTGACCTGCGGGTGCGATCTTCACGGTGTCCCTCCTTACGGGAGCTCCTCTTGGTATTACGGTCAGCCTACAAAAAGGTAAGCACTTGCGTAACAATGACCAGGGTGAGGTTAATAGTACCTCGTCGTCAGTAGGACGCCTCCTCTTTCCGAGTCCATCATCGCCCACTTGTGTTCGGCTACTGTGCCTTGTGGGATCAGGACGAGTGGGCAAATTACGAGTGTCCAGGGCAGTGGCAACTGCTGTGGAAGTAGGACCACGGCCAGAAGTCTCGCGATCTTTCCTTGAATCTCTGTCACGATCCTTCTCATCTCGGCGGTGACGGTCACGATCACGGTCGCGATCTCTATCACGCTCTCTGTCTCGGTCACGACGATCGCGGTCTTTGTCCTTATCCTTGTCCTTGTCTCTATCTCTCTCCCTGTCTCTCTCCCTGTCCCGATCCCGCTCCTTCTCTCTGTCTCTGTCGCGGTCCCTTTCAGCATGTCTGTCCCGGCGAGAGTCTCTGTCTCTTTCACTCTCTCTGTCTCGATCACTGTCTCGAGTAGATGTTCGCTCTCGGGTGCCTCTATCACTTCGGGGGTGCGTGGCAGCGTCTTTACGTCCAGTTGGTGCACGAGGCTCCAGCCGAGCCTCACGATCAGATGGCCTATCATCAGGACGATCGCCATCGCCACTTCCACGGTCAGAACGTCGACCGCTAGCGCGGCTCTCCATGCTGTGAGTTCTTGTACCAGGACGAGGTGGAGGAGAAGGAGTACGGCGACGAGGATTTGGGGACGGTGCACCAGAACCAGGTTGAGATCGCTTATCATCGGCCCGATCTGGTGGGCGATTGCCAATACTCTGTTTGGCAGTTTCGCGCAGCTCTTGCGCCGAGAGTGTCTGGCTTGGAGCAGATGGCGGTGGCATAGCCTCACTTGAGGACGGTTGTGTTTGCTTTTCATCAGATCTAGGACGTGGTGAGTGTGGGGATTCCCATGTATTCGGGGCAGAACTCGATGACGGTGGCCGCTGAAGTCTGGATGCATCCTTAGCCATGGTGGCCGGAGTTGACGGAAGGGCATTTTGGGAGGAACCTTGATGAAGACGAGGGGTAGGGCGAAGAATATGATCGGGGATGGAAACATGTGTCGATTTCTGTTCATTCAGAGGCGTGTCAACGTCCATCGAGTCGGACTTTGCAACACCCTTGGCATCACCATCAGGAGCTGGGGATTCACTACCCTTCTCGGGCCGTATTCGTCTCACTTTCTCTGGCCGTGGGATGCTACGCATGCGATGAGCAACCAGTACGATAGGATGAAAATCTGTACATGCCTGTCAATGGCTAACCTGGTAGACGTTGCTGGTGTGGTGGGTCGATCAACGACAGCTTGTGAAGCCGCTCCATTCGCACGAAGTAAGGTGGGGACTGGAGTGCTAGTTCGATCTGCTACAGGTGTTGCAGCACCATTGAGGGGAATGGGAGTGCGAGCTTGTTTCTCAGGAAGAATACCCGCTGAATTCGCTGGCTTTGGCGACATAGGATCTCCATTAGACTATTTAGAACGAAGGTTAAAAAGGTTTTCTTTGCAAACAGTTCAATGGTACCTTGGCTGCAAGTGACTTTGGAACTGCCCAGAATGGCTCTCGCTTCTTCAGACTCGCAGAATAACTATTGACCATGAGTATGATTCCAGACAGCTGAAGCAGCAGACTTACGCTCGGCCTAGAATCTTGAGGTCACCGCGTTCTTCCTTTTCCAGGAACTTCTCCATTACGGAGTCGATGGCAGGTCCAGCGTCACCCACAGCAGCGAGAGGGAATACGGGAAGGATCTCTTTCAACACAATGATAGCGTTGTAGACGTGCATGAATTCCGTTGTCTCAATGCAGCTCAAAAGACTCTGTTAAGGGGATAAGATGTCAGCTTGATCATCAGAAGACTACCAGAAACATACCCGTCCCAACTTTCGATGCCATTTACGGAGAATCTGCTTGAACCCGGTCCATGACAGAAGGTCGTCCGCGACAATACTTCCATGGTCTTTACTTGACCACCTATGCTGGAAACCCGGAAGCAGAATAGTCTTTCCGCCAACTTTCGTGCGATTCTCCATCAAAAAGAGCTGCTCATCCTGAGCCCACTTCCAGAGATCCGTCAATATGCCTAGTAAAAAACGCCCTAACAACTTCTGTTAAAGGTAGTCATGAGTAAGAGATGTAGACGGCTTACCATAGTTCTTGGCTTCGTATTCGCTGCAGGAAAAGACAACCGCCTTCACGTGATCCCCAAGCAACTAACAACACTGTAAGAATGCGGTAGATTGCAGAGCGAAACGGATGTTACCTTGTCATACACCACGAGAGTAGGGAACCCTGGAGTCCCTTGTGTATGCATAACTTTGATGAATTGTGCACAGAAGTCTGAATCCATAGGCGACAGGAGGCATCGTGGTTGAATGCAGTGCTCGATGATTGCAGAAGCAAGGACCGATGAGCGATGCTCGGCTAGAATGATGTCAGGAATTGAGATAGATGTGACTGAAGGAGCCTTACTGTGGGCGAACCAATGATGCTTTTCTCGGGCCAGTCGTTTCATCGTGAACACTCTCGAGGCAGTTTGTTCTTTGAACTCCTGAGCAAGAGTATTCACAAAAGCATTGTATCTGTCCCGTTTGGCCCGATGGGAGCCAGCCGATAGCCTTTTCGTTCTGTCAGCAGAACGGTCAGCCGCAATATACTTGGAGTCCTCTTGACGACTCAGTGTCCGTAAAGCGGCACACTCCTCATCATACCGGGCGGCCGGTGGTGCCAGATCATACATGGAAAGTTGCCAGAAAGTCAAGTAAAAACCGGGCCTGCAAAGTCTTGAATATCGCAAGTTTTTCGTGAAAAGAATAACTTACCCAATGACATCAAGAGCACTGTTCTTAGCAATCTGCTTAACGTCGTCGAAAAGAGCTTCTAGATCCGGTATCCACGGGCTCTGCAAAGAGAAGCTTGAAAACAGTATTCTCCTTTTGTCAAATGCGCCTTACCTCGGAAGGAGCTGGAGTCGCCGATGTAGTCGCTTCAACATCCATAGCTGCATCTTCTGGTACACCGTCGGCTGATGGCTTCTGATCGCCAGTATCTCGTGGAGTGTTAGCTCCATTTACTCCAGTAGGCGAATCCACCCTAGGGGTCGCGGCAGAAGGCTCGCGCTTTGCCGCAGAGAGACGTGCTTTCAACCGCTTTTCCGCTTCCTCATTGGCAAGTCGTTCCTTCTCCTGGGCAGCGCTCTGCAACAATGCTCAGTTGTGTGTCACAAAAACGATTGCATTGTCTCACCAGTATCGTAGCATTCAACATAGGGCGTATAATTTGCATGCAAATAGGAGGTGCTATCCCATACAACTCCCCTAGATCTGCAAGGCTAGGCAGGATCCTCGTTGCATAGTCCTTGGGCGAGATTACAGCTGGTGAGGTAAGCAGATCCAAATATTGCAGCAGGACACCGTGAGTCTACAGCGACGATGAGTGCAAGTATAGCATATGGGATGAGGTAGCTTACGGTATCAAACAGACTGGCGAGTGACTTCAAGTGAGCATCAGGGGCTTTGAAAACACAGGACTGCCTCTGCTGTGCAACTTGGATAAGGAGAGCTAGTGCTAGATTCGTCTCTAACATGGTTTTCCCGAGCCGTTGTGGACCTTTGAGGACAGCGTCACCTGGGTCGAGGCGTGCGCCACGAGTCGTTGAGGCGACGGCTTCAATTCTCAGAGCAGGGCCTCCAGCCATCGCGGCGATCTGCGGGTCCGAAAGGCTCGGAAGAGGTTCAATCCCTGCCATCTTCCAAATCAACTCCCGAAGTACAACAATCTCCGTTGTCTGGCCATTATACAACTGGTGAACCACGTATTTCAGCAAGGGCGATAGGTCAGCGCTGTACCGCCGGAAAAGCATGCCAGTAAAGGATGCCAAACCTAAAATAAGTGCTAAGGACAGTAAAGACAAAGAAACAGATAGAACAAACTTTGAAGCCAGTCGGAAGTGTTGACTCCGTCGTCCTTGACACGGTTCTTATTGGGATTTGATAGAGCCTCAAGAATGACGTACACAAGTACATCGAATCCCATATTGGTGACATACCGCAATGCTTGTATGACGACGTTGGCAAGATTGTCGTATGCCATGATCTGGTTGACGGCGTTCGTGAAAAAGATACAAGGATTCGAATGAGCCAGTTTCGCCACTGTTCCAGATAGCGTCTCGATTGTATTATGCGATAGACGTCGCAAAATCCCTTTGCTTTCACGGTCGGCTTGCACTTGTCGAATACGAAGCTCAGGGTGGGAGATGTAGCTGGATTTCCATTCCCCGTATAATCTCCATCTTGCAGTCGTCTCGTACTGCCGAATGACGTTCCATATGTCAACAGTGCAAACTGCGTTGCCTCGAATGAGAGGGAGCGCAGGAAGGAAGTATAACCGAAGGAGCTTGAACCAGAATTGCCGGACGGGATGACTCGCGTCAGGTTCACCTAACGGTTTTCTGGAAACTGGATCCAATGGAATCTGAGATCGATTGAGTTAAGATCGGTTAGACGAGCAAACGAGTAACTTACAGTGGATAACAATTGTGAGCGTCCCAGCCTCGTGATCTTCGTGACGAACAAGGCGTCACGCGAAACGTGCAGCCCAATGAAACTCATCAAAGGCTCGATCACGTTTACCATGTCCTCAAAAGAAGTGCAAAGTGGGATGCGCTGGGTCCAATCGGGAAAGAAAAAAACGAAATCGACTGACGCAGTACTAGGAGGAGTGGGGGCTATTAACGATAGCTGATATTTACGAATTGGAACTGCCAGTGTTCCAGTAGCACTGAAACGTGCACGAGGTTGCGTAAAACTTGGATTGCGTTCCTTGAGGACGAATGTTGCATCATACAGAGGAGCAATGGAATACTTCAGAACCCTTAACATCAGGTCTGCCAAGTCGGAGTGAGCGTCAACAAGCCAAGGAATCCTCGTCAAAACCGCGATGGCCGGGCGTAGAGCTCCCACAGAGAGAAGGCCATTGACTAGTCCAGCGACTTGGTTGGGAGATTTGAACTCAAGGCTCTTTTTCACTTCCGTAGGTTCCACACGAGGCTGCGAGCTGGAGCTGGAAGACTCCAAAGGAGCTGCCATGGCGAGCTGACTGATCTTGGCATCAGAAATGCGCTGCTGGACCTGGGCAAGATAGTCCTTGTGGTATGTTTCAATATCCGCGTCCCTTGGAGTAAGCTGCTGCGTTGTCAGGAGGTCAATAGCCATTTGACAGAAATGTCCTCACATGAGGGTAAAGATCTTCTACAGTAATAAAACCCTCTCTGATCAAGATGGCAGCAGTTAGATAGAGGTTCCTCGGGGGTGGTTCATGGGCCTCTGGGGACTATATGACGAGTGAATTGCAAGCATCGTTTCACCTCGAAAAAGACTGACCTGATAATGGGAGAATTTGAAACCTAGCACCTGTGCTAGCACTCGAGACTCGGTGCCACTATCATTTTCTAATGGTGGTGTCGACTGATCGCTAGCATTTGCTTCGGTGATTTTCAATACTTCGTCCAGGCTCTTATCCCCCAACAGTTCAGTAACGGGATCAACAGCCATGCGGGTAGCAGTGGACATTGCGGGACGTCTATACAGTCCAGTCCATGGAGAAAACGAAAGCAACGCCAAGAAAAATGTGTAGTGGGTTGCCACGTTGACCGACAATACATCCAAGATGATGTCCAAAGCGCGATTTGGGTCGAGGTCGAAATACCCAATGAGGCTGATGACCTTTTCCCAAACTTGGCGCGCACGGTCTTCGATAGAGGCATAGCTTTCCACCGGCCTAGCATCAGCATGTGAGTGCGCAGGACCCAAGGAACTCGTAAGCTCCACCGAAAGTTTGCTGTAGCCTTCGGACTGTTCACGTAGAAGGTTGAACTTGTTCTGCTTGTAGCTACGTGTTCGAGAATCAGAGAACATTAATGATTTAACGTTTACGTTCGACTCACAAGAGCCCAGTGCGAGTTCGTATTTCTTTCTTGTCAAACGACATTCTATCCGAAACTAGACCGGCACTAGCAAGCAAAGACAAGTCAAGGCGCTCTCGACATACAGCGAGATCAACAATGCCAGTGAACTATTTGCGGATAAATTCAGAATGCTGTGAAGTTGTGTAATGGTACTTACCAGGAGTCTTTTGACGAGCTCGCTTAAGGTATCCTTGTCTTGTTCAACAAGATACCTCAGTCGGGATGCCTTTACTGCACCATCTGTAGTGTCTTTCTTCGTGGTGTCCTTTACTTGATAACCTCCAGAAGCTTGCTCAGAGCCCACTAAAGCAGACTTCGCGTCTGCCAAGAACTCGTCCAGCTGAGCATCTGTAGACCACAGGACATCCACAAGAATCTCTCCGAATACAGCATTATGCACGGGTGGACCCGCACGTGCCGAGGAGGAGGACGGAAGTGCAAGGAGGACCGACTGGATAAAGGCTACGAGAGCCTGCGCGTTTAAGGAATGCTTAGGCTGCCAAGTTGTGAGAGCGGACAAAAGAAGGGCGTGATAAGCTGTCGTCAGAGCCTCTGCGCAAATAGGGTCGGAAGGATTTGAGTGAGGTGAAATGAGGAAATTTCGACTTGTGAATCGAGGGTCAGGTTGGGCGCCACAAAAATAAGCAGACAGCTACGCACAGTTCGGACTCTCCCTCTGTGCTCCAATTAGCAATCCAACTTTCGACCTTTGTAACAACATCCATGGCCCAGAGTGTCGAACTGGGTATGGGAAGGAACAACACGGTACAAGACCACCTTAGACTGCACAAGAGCCATTATGGTACTGTTGATGGTTGTTGTGGTCTATTGGTCAACACCTTGGGATTCAAACAATCGACAGCTACGACGACTCATGATTACGTTTATTGATCAAGGTTATGCATTGCCATTCAATTTTCATTACGATGCTGTGTTGCCTGTGCATGGTGAACAACAATGCGGGAGTTTTTAGTTGCATCGTCAGTCTACAAGAGTGTCAGCTGTCACCTAGGGGACCCGGGCCCTTGAAGAACATGCGATGCGCATTATGATGTCAAGTCATGGACACCAGCGTTGGCGGCCACGATGACATGGAAGCATGGCGCTATTGGAACTCCATCGTACGTCTTCAAACTTCTAGTGAGGATTGACGGAGGGATGGGGCGCCGACTGCATCAGTAAACTGGTGAGACTCAGATATTCCCAGCCGAAGACACGTGCAATGCGGCTGGCACTTCCGAGGGATGGTGATACTAGGGCAGTGCTTGACCTCAAATACTCCTGCAGTGTATGTTTGTATCTCCTCTGAATTGGAAGGTCCGACTGTCTTATATTGGTATGGTTATGGCAGATTATCTGAATCGTACATAAAGTTCGTGCCGCAATTATTCGGTTAGTGTCATTTTCTGACCAACGGAATCAAGGCGAACTGCACTAGCGGTTGGTCTGGGCTCATCAAAATAGAGTGAGGCGATGCTGATATGTGCTTCTTTGAGCGCCGAGCAACTGGATGAAACAATATTAATGTTGGATGGGGCCGCGCATGCTGGAGCCTTTGCAAATTCGGATCATGTTGTCAGTATAGACAGTAGCAATCAAGAAGTTGGAGTGAAAGTTAGCCTGCTAGCTGTACTCGAAGTCCATTCTCAATAGTCTAATTTCGTTCTAGAGCGCCCGCCCTGGGAGGTTAGTGACCACATCATGGGTAACTTCTTGGCTTCACACTGTTCACAGCTCAGCAACCCACGCCGCACGCCTGCAGGCTCCGAGTCCGGACAGGAGGTACGCCTTAGGTATCGTTTCGGAGGCGAACAAGCTGGAACAAGCCGACATTACGATAGGCTTTGTCGTGGCAGGGCCCTCAGGCCTTAGGGCTCGCATAGTGAGCGTATCACGATATGTGTTTAATCGTAACTGTCATGGCTCGCCACTTTGCACACCGGTGTATGGGATACACCGTGACATGGACAGGGGACATGTAAACTTGGACGACCGGTTCCCATCGCGCCAAGCCCGTCTTCTCCGGTAATAGTGTTTCGCGAGCCCAGCGTCTACATGACGCATGGGGTCTTTATAACGAGGTACAAGGAATATTACGCCCAAATTAAATTCCTTCCCCCCATCAAAACGTCCTTTCTAGTGTAGTCCATGGCAGAGCGTAGGGTTGCCCATACTCGAGCAAGCTCCAGCATCACAGGCAGTCCAATCATCCATCAGGAATGTACTGGGCACCACTCACCGATTCCAGTCTCATCCACAGACTTCGGTTCAGTTGATCCTGATATCGAGACAGGCCCCAATGGCAAACCTCGGCTCAAAACCACCTGGCACCGCTTCCTTGGACGGGGGAGGAAGAAGGTCGGCGTCATAAAGAGCATCAAAAACATATATGGATGTTCATGTGCGTTTGCGCCGCCTTTTGCGACGAGGTTAAATACGTCTGAATGCTCATCAGTGTCACAGGGATCAATCTACTACTCCTGCTGACGCCGGTAGCATGGTGGGCACATTTCGATGGACGTCTGAGTTACACCGTTGTCTTTGCACGTACGTTTTCTTCAGAATGATTCACGAGCAGCGCTCATTTTCTAATGCAGTGTGTTTCTTGTCAATTATCCCGCACGAGTGCTTGTTCGACTACTGCGGTGAACAGATGGCTCTGTATTGTGGCAAGGATTTTGGTGACTTGATCACGATCACTTTGAACAAGTAGGGCGATCCCCCTTTATTCGCTTCGTATTCACACCTTGATGATTGTAGTGCGGTTGAGGCGACCCTCGCTATCATGTTGCTGCTCAAGTGCGAGTAAGTTATGCGTTGGCTAACATGCAATCATTGGCGTTATTCAAACATACTTTACCAGGCTCAAGCTGCTGCAATCGACCATTACTGGTAAGCTCCGAAATCATCCGCTACATCCCCCAGCATTGACAAACTATGCCATCTTGCAGGTGTGGTCCTATTGCACCTCCTCCTTGTTCCTGGTGCCGCTTTTCTGACAGGCGGTGCTCGAATTTGGGAACAGGACCTGCATCCTATGCACACACAACTCAACCATACCTTGCTTACTGTTGGGTATGTTTTCTATAGTTGCCGCGTGGAGCTATGAGTGACCGCTTGCCCGCACAGGGTGTTGGCCTTGTTATTGCCTGCTTCATTCTATGCAGCTATAAGTGGTAGTACCTCTACGCCGGTATTGTCTGACGGCGATCTCCCGGTCCTTGGTACCACCACTCAAACCGATTTTTTGCGCATGAGCAGAGGGCTTGCGGTGATGCTCCTTCTTATGTAGGCTCCTTTACTTCTCATGCATCTACCTTGTGGCAAACCCTACTGTCAGATACATATGTTCGCGCATTTTCTATCACAATCCTCCTGGTGCTGGAAACACTTCGATGAACCATGCTTTGACACCCGACGAGCTCAAGAAACTCGAGGAAGAACTAGAGCGCAAGGAGCCCGAGGTTAGTCAATGGGTTTGCATCTTCTTCCTAATCATCAACATTGCGGTCGTGGCTGTGACCTCGGAGTGGGTAAGTGTCGTTGAATGACCAGGTCTACATTCGTTAACTTTCAGCAGTTGGTGGACAGCATCGAGCCTGTGAGGCATATATCCGGCATCACGACGGAGTTTTTTGGCTTGGTCGTCTTGCCCTGCGTTGCCTTCTCGGCAGATGGTGCTGTTGCAGCAGGCTACTTTTTACAGAAGGCCCTTCGCCGGGTATGGTCCAAGACCAATGATCCCGACCCACCCAATACTCTGGCCAAAGCTGAAGCCATTGACTTGAGCATTCAGTTCGTCTTGCTCTGGATGCCGTTCCTAACTCTGCTTGGCTGGTGGACCGGAAAGCCTTTCAACTTGCTATTTGGTGCGTTGATGTCGAGTATGGTGCTATCCCCCTCCAAAGCTGAAGAGCCCATCAGATTTCTTTGAAGTCGCACTACTTCTAGGGGCCTGCTTCCTTGTCAATTTCGTGACTGCCGACAGTAAAACAAACTGGGCGGAGGGATTCATTTTGTTGACATTTTATGCCATGATGGTGAGTTTTTCGCCACCCGAAATGACAGGGTTTTAATCCAGTGTTTAGGTGCTTTGTACTTGGTACTACACGGGAGAATCTGATGTGAGCAGTTTAGTGCTTTGTCCGGGACAGTCTGCCACTGTGGAGGGTGGATGAAATCTGCGTTTCAAACCCACATGCGCATTCTTCACCCATTACCATATCCCAAATCACGCCCCATATACCATGGTGTCATGTCCTTCTTTTCAAATTGTAGTGTACGATCTGTTACCCAAGTCTAAAATGGCTGCTGTTGTCACAATATGCATAATTTTTCCGTAAACGATCAAGCGCCCAGGAATTAATTAATTATGAATGAGACTTGTTGAGATGGTTATCAGATACTTGCGTACCCAAAGCTTCCACCGCTCGTTGAACGATCGCAGTCACATCGCTCCGCACCGCGTCCATCTCAGACTGGCGTTTACGTTTCATCACATCGCGTCCAGGCGCAAACCGCTCTCCAGCCTGCATGACTGTGCGACCAACCCAGCCACCTGAATGAAACTCTTCACCAAGCTTCGACGCAACACCATCTTCCGCGACAAGGGGCACATGCGAGCGCGACAACGCACTCAACGCAGCCATTATTTCCTTGACCGGTATTGGATCGCCAAACGCCACACCAAGTTTTATACCTAATTTTGGGAAGTATTTGTAAGGAAACGAGCGGTGCTCAGGCATCAATTTGTCAAAACCTAGCATCACGTCAAAAAAGATGGAGCACTGGAAATTTCAGGTGCTATACCAGTGAGCCACATCGGGATGATGAGAGGGGGAACTGCAGTTTCCATCAGGATTCGTCCCCTGGGGGTTTGATTGTGATAACTGGATGTTAAGAGGGTGAAAAAGCGACTCACACTCCCCACTTAAACCGCGGCAAGCGAGCGGCTCCGTTTGTCCGCGGATAGTCGAGTGGTTGATTGACTTTTCCCTCTCCAAAAAGATGCACCTGAATGATGTTAATGCGGACACAGAAATCAGGCTAGCATTGGACCCACCCAATGCCCTTCATTAAGCCGTTTAATGGCGATATCTACAGAAGGTTGGAAGATTCCATTTCCGCGAAATGTTTCTATCACTTGACCCTTACGAAAGAAAGCGGAGAAGAGACTTCCTGGCCGAAGTTTGCATTCAGTTGCCCACGTTACTGACTATGTCCGCACAACATACGGGTTAGTGAACATGATTTCTGATGCACCAAGCGACCATCGTGTTGTGTTCGAGTTCAAAAAGAGTTCCATTGGGAGTGTTCCCCATACGAGTGGATCATCTAGTCTGTGGCCAGACTCAAGTCTCAGCATGAATGTTCACGTGAGGAACTTGAAAGACAGACGTGGAAATATGGTTTGCAACTCAACGTGTACATATAAATAAGTAGACGTTGACCACGGTGAATTACGAGACACACCTGTTACCACTCCCTGCCCATGTCGCCGCCGTTCATCGTTCCGTATAGCATTCAATAGTATAGGGAGATTGCTAACGGTGATGGAGCAAAGCCCTGAGTTGAGAAATGCTTTACAAAGGAGGCCCGTCGCTGTGATTGTGGCCGTTGACAACAGGTGGGCCATGTCGCGCACTGAGAACTTCTAAGGCTAGCCAGGGTTAGCACTGAATAAATGATGGATCATGATTCATTGATGATAATGCCGGCACAACACGTCTCTGTTCTGACTAAGCATCCATTATGTTCTCGAGCGTCTTTAGTTGATGGAAGCCGTTTTGGTTGTTATCCCCCACCCGCCTACTATTATTCTCCTCCCTCTCTCTTTCACGACGTGCGACGCTCGCGCAGCCCCTGCTGGTGCTTAGCGCCGCTGTCCAGCCTTCCATTAAATATAGGCCCGTCATGTCTTCTATGTTTCTCGTTACCTTTCTCTCCGCTATTATCCTGCTATGCCTATTTTCACCTGCTGTCAGAAGGTCCATCATGGCTGGCGACGACCTCCTTGACGCCCATGAGGCAGGTCTAGCTCTCGTCGCGTCCCGTAAGTCTTGCTCTTGAGCTTGTGCTGGCTGCCTTTTTTAAATGTTCCCAGGCAATCCATTCAGGGAATCGGGCCCTCCAGTGTGCATGGCCAAACTTATCATGCTGAGGCATAAAGTGAGGAATCTATTTCAGTTCGCTTTCTTACAACTTACCTTTTTTTTTAAAAAAAGATTCAGACTGGTACACGCAAACGTAGATCCCCGACGCCCACACGCCAATCACGAAATCTCGGACTCATCCAACCCACTCGCCCGCGCGCGTCTTGGGTTCGGTTTGGAAGAAACTTTGGACATCAATACCACTAAACTACCAACATCATTTGACGCTTATTTGGGCTGTAGTCTTGTAGAGCCTTATCGCCCATTATTTATATCTCGGTGATACCCATCTTATCCATTATAGATATCTGCCTTGTTCGTGCTTTTCTGGGTGTACATGCCTCTCTTTGCACTTCCATCAAGACTTTTTGCTTTGTGAACATACGTGTTCTTTGTTTGCCTCTTTACTTTGCAGCGATCTGGCAGGTTATTACAGGTGGAAAATAAATGTACAGAATAGACCTTTCAAGTTGGCGCGGGTGAACGCGTGAGATTGGACCCTAAATCAGGATAGGCTAACAGACACTACGCAAAACGACTACTCCTATCGGACCCGCTGGAGAGCATACTTCGCCCCTTCTGTCCAAAGAAAGTTCACGAGCTTGCTAACTCGTTTAACCTCAAGAGCAGAGTAAAGGCAAGGAAGCTTGGAGATATACCACTTTCATCAAGTCCACGAAGACCCGTGCTGTTGATGAGCATAAAGTCAGGAATGTCATGATGAGACGCGGAGGCAGATTTGATAGTGATAAGATGCCCCGACACAAAGATGGAGATGGAGTTGGCAAGGTATGGGGTTCCTCCAATTTGAATGAAATCCAGCTGTTACATTCTCCGTTCGTAGGCTGCTCCAAAGATCGGAGAAACGAATGTTGGGTTCAGGATGCTTGCTTCGATGGGGTGGGCAGAAGGAGACAGGATTGGTGGCAATGCGTCCATTGGGATTGATGCGCCTTTGATCAAGAACACGATCGAGCTGGGTCTCAGAGGGCGCGACTCGATAGTCACGTCTCCCGAGTCAGAGCGAAATACGAGTCTAGTAATACCTCCCATGGCCCCATATTTAATAGGGGAGTTCAAAGCTGGAGGACGTGAATTTCGTTCTTCGAACATGAAATCAGCTTTATGGATTTCGGCTGGTCAAACGGTCACTAACAATCGGCAAGGTGAGTCAGACTCTGAAATACACACAACGTGACTTGCGCACCAATTGCATTATTGCACACGGCGGTCTTGTTTATACTGTAGGACGGGACTTAAGCTTGAAGCTTGATCCTCGTGTACTGCCTATAGATCACTTGCCCTGAGCCATGACAAAACACAAACGGCCGACATCACAAACATCTGCAAAATCTGTTGTTCCGAAGGCCCGCAAGAAGAAGGCCACTCCCGCGCTAGCTGCACCTGGCTTAGATTCCGACAAAGAAGATCTTACTGATGCGGGCGAGACGGGTGATGCGAAGAAGCCTCGCGTCATGATTCCGTGAGCATATTGTCATGCTCATGCTCTCTCCTCATGTACTTTGAGCCCTGATCACACAGTCTGAATGTCATCTAACTACTGAACAAGACAGACATTTCGTTGTCTCGTCACGAAGCTTCCTACCATATTCTGCTCAGTTTTAGCGTCAATCTCACTGCGATATTCCTTTTCCTGTATTCTTCTATAGTTCACACGGCTACAATTTCATGGACTCGTGAATTCACTGATGCTCTCAGGCCTCAGGCCCTCACTGCTACTACTAGTTCTTACTACATATACAAGTTCAGCGCTCATTTCTTCTCCGGGTGTCAGTGCTCGAATTTCTATGTGCGTGCGTATTGCAATTCGAACATATCCGCCTAGATTTCATACTCATGAAAGGCACAGGGTTGTCTTCGCCAAATTGCCACGGCGCTCTTCGGCTTCATCCTCCCTGTGTTCTTGACCAATGACAGTCCTCGTAACTGATCATGATAGCATAGCAGACAGGGTGCAAAAGTGTCGAGCGGCCTTGCAGGGCTGTCCCCCCGGTCATTCTAATCGATCAGTGTCTCTCTACAATCTTGCCACCGGCCTTCAAAACAGATTCGAGCAGCGGGGTGTCCCGTCTGACCTTGATGAGGCCATCGAGCTCCATCGGGCTGCACTACTCCTTCGTCCCCCCGGTCATTCTGATCGATCAACGTCTCTCAACAATCTTGCCAACAGCCTTCAAAACAGATTCAAGCAGCGAAGCGTCCCGTCTGACCTTGATGAGGCCATCGAGCTCTATCGGGCTGCACTACTCCTTCGTCCCCCCGGTCATTCTAATCGATCAGGGTCTCTCGATAATCTTGCTCTGAGCCTTCGTAACAGATTCGAGCAGCGAGGTGTCCCGTCTGACCGTGATGAAGCATTTCGGCTGTATGTGCAACTCTCCTACCTATCTCATGCAGTCTCCCGTAGGGATCTTACTGCTGCCAAGTCATGGGCCACCTCTGCCGAAGAGACGAACCATGACTCTGCATTACTTGCCTATCAAACTGCGTTGAAATTCCTAGATCAGCATGTTGCTATGTTGCCGTCTTCCCCACATCTATTTGATGTCGTCAGGATGGCCACAGCTTCACTTGCCATGGACGCTTTCTCGTGCAGTGTTCGTCATGGTGCACTGAAAACTGCGATGGAATTGGTGGAGCAAGGCCGTGCCGTATTCTGGACCAAGTTGGCACGCTTACGCTCACCGCTCGATGAACTTTCCCTGTCCGGTGACACCGGCGCAGCCTTGGAGAATGAGTTCAAGCAGCTGAGCTTTGGCCTTCGTAGCGCGCTTGATCGGTCTACTGAAGAGCAGTCCCCACAAATCCGACAACTGACCATGCAATGGAATGATGTCGTCTCCCGCATCCGCATGCTGCCTGACTTTTCTCGGTTTCTCCTGCCTCCCCTTTTCTCCGACCTACAGAAGGCTGCTGAAGAAGGCCCTGTCATTATCGTCAATGCAAGCCAGTATGGCTGTGACGCCTTGATTGTCTTCAGTGCACAAGATCCTGTCCACGTTCCACTCGATATCCCGCAGACTGAAGTCTACGAGTTGTCTTCGGAGTTTCAGTCCCTCGCAGAGCAATTTGGTTCTTCTGATCGTCAAAACAAACTTGTCAGCATCCTCCGCAAGCTTTGGGATTGTGTTGTTGATCCCGTGGTCCGAGCTCTTAGGGCGTCTAAAATTAACCATGGCTCGCGTATCTGGTGGTGCCCCACTGCTGAGTTCACGCTTCTTCCTCTACATGCAGCAGGACCGTACGAGAAGAACAAAAACAACTTTTCTCACATTTATATCTCCTCTTACACCCCCACTTTGGCGACACTCATTCGGGCGAGACAGCGAGTTTCTCAAGAGGTGTCCACACAACATTTTGTTGCTATCGGTCAAGCGAATCCGGACAGAGGGAAGGAACTCCGTCATGTCGCTCCCGAGTTAGCCATCGTCGCTCGGTGTCTTGGGCCCGTGGTCTCTTTCACATCACTCGAGGATAACGACGCAACAATCCAGGGTGCACTTGATGCACTAAATCATAATCAGTGGCTCCATCTAGCTTGCCATGGAATGCCACATCGGACGCAATCGTTCGACTCTTCCTTCGCAATGCGCGATGGGCCGTTGATGATCAAGGAAATCATCCGTTCCAACTGGCAGAACATGGAGTTTGCATTCTTATCGGCTTGCCACACTACCGTGGGCCATGAGAAGAGTCCCGACGAGGCGATACATCTCGCTGCGGCGATGCAATTCTCTGGATTTCGCAGTGTGATAGGTTCCATGTGGTCTGTCGACGATGAGGTTGCACAACAGGTTGTGTCCGTTTTTTACCGCAAACTGGTCGATGGCTCAAGGAGATTGGACTGCACACGGGCTGCGGTAGCGTTGCACAAGGCTTTGAAATCGTTGCACAAGAAGATTCCACTAGAACAACAGATCGTGTTTGTTCACATAGGTGTCTAGTTTGATTGATTCGTCGTGTTATTGCATTCTATGCTATGTTATCCTGATTGCTTTTATTGCCCTGTTGTCCCACCTAGATCCCAGTTATTCAAATCATGTCTGCACGATACTCTTTTTCCCTGTTGTATACTAGTACTGGAAACACCGATCCATTGAATGATTATACATGCTTTGTCAAACATACAATATACAAGCCTGAGTCAGAGTGGAACATCAAAGGGGTTCGAGTGGAGCGTGCACAAGGAGTCGACGCGGATTGGTTCCGCGGGATCAAACGTTTCGCTTCGTCCTTACTATCTCTGGCCCGGAGTTGCAAAATGACCCGGAGTTGCAAATCACGATGTAGCACACTCGTATTTCACTATTTTCCTTAGCACAATGATTTTAGAGGATGATTGATTAATAGCTTACTGTGTGCATTTTTTATTCCACGAAAAATGGACGAGAAGTACTTGCGGCAGCGAAACACTGCTCAGAACTTGATGTGCACTTGAATTCCATGCCAATCCATCGGAGGGAAGCCACACATGCGCTAAAAATTCGGGAATCTTACTAATGGTTTGGATCCCATTGCCTTCTAATATCACTCTAGTTTTTTCTGACATGATAGCTGAGTGGTGTTGAGAGACACAAACGTTGTACCATCGAGATGCAAGACGTGACATTTTTCTATATTTTTGGCAGAGCCTTAAGCTTAGTAACAGTATGTACTGAATCCTACTTGCTTATGTTGTTGCCTTATTTTAATGTGGTGTAGTTGTTGTGTTATAAAAAACGGGTCAAAAATATTGTCACTCTGGGCCAGAGATAGTACATAAGGTAGATGGTAGATAGGCTAACAGACACTATGCAAATCGACTACTCCTATCGGACACACTGGAGAGCATACTTCGCCCCTTCTCCAGCTTGCGGGGAACAGGTGCGCTCGAGATAGAATTGCTTCCAGTGGCCGCCTGGGCTGTTCTCAAGGAACCACCACCCGTCTTGACTTTGGCCTTGGCGTGTCCTGTAATGGCTGCACCAACAGCAGACCGACCAGTCCCCTGGTTTCCGCCACCTTGACCTCTCGCCCACGAACGCAATTTTGTTTTCTCTTGGTCATTCTCAAATATCCGGTTTGGGCGCTATCAAGGGAGACTATCAGATCACAATAAACCTCGTTGAGCGTAGAACAGACCTCCAAACCAAAGTCTGAGTGAGTCACTGTGGGTCGTTTTGCGGGCGCATTGCTGGAGCGCTCTGTCATCACTTTGACAGCAACATTCTCATCGTTCTCATCGTCCGCCCTGTCGATCCATGATATGTCCTCCGGATCTAGAGTTTCAAAAGTCTACTGAAGATCAGCGATAACAAAGGTAGAAGAAGCACAGTGCAGCTCACCTCTCTACTCCTGGCCGCTTCCCTCAGTTCGGCATTTAGATCTTCGATCAATACTACTTTCCTCGTCTCCTCATCTTCATCTTCACTAACCATTCGCGTATCTGCTTGCAAATGCACAAAC
This sequence comes from Suillus clintonianus, assembly GCF_016758775.1. Taxonomy (NCBI): domain Eukaryota; kingdom Fungi; phylum Basidiomycota; class Agaricomycetes; order Boletales; family Suillaceae; genus Suillus; species Suillus clintonianus. The sequence goes on from NW_024539237.1 coordinate 483,692, forward strand.
TCAAGGTCATCATCAATCAACTCATGCTGATATGCGTCATAGAACGCCTTGGTTTCTTGGTTTCGACCTATAGATAGAGAAGTTGGCTTCCAAAATGGAGCTGTAGCGATCGCACTACTTGCCTAGGTCTTCGAGGGTGTCACCATCAATCTTGCGCTTCTTGTTCATACCCCGTCGTATTCGCCTGTTATTCTCGTCCTCCTCGTCATCGTCGCTATCCTCGTCGAAGCCGATCCCACGGTCGCGACGCTTCATTCTGAATTTGCCATCAATGGCATCCTGGTGAAGCTTCTCCAATTTCTGGTCATCTTCCTCCTCATGCTCTCTATGGATAATTCAGCTGACTGTGTCAATAATCTGTCCATAATGCGCACCTGAACTTCTCCTGGACTAAATCAGCCCCTTCTGTGTCAACATCCATGGCCGCATCATCAACAAGACCTTCCACAATTTTATCGTCATCGTCGTCCTCTGCCTCCTCATCGTCATCTTTCTTGAAAGGCCCGAAGCCAATCAGTTCGTCCTCATCTGATTCCTCGGCCTCCGCAGCGACGAATTCAGATTTCTCCAGCTTTCGTTTAGGTGCATTGGATTTTGGGTTCCCTCCCAAGACATCAAACGCGTTTCTCTTTGGCAGCTGAGAAATAAGTAGAGGGGGCAGAAGGGAGGCGTCGTCTTGTACAGGTGCTTTCCCGTCCAATGGCGAAGTACTGCGCCGCCTTAGTCGGCGAAGAGGCTGTATATCCGAGGACTCTTGCGTAGCCATGAAGGACAACGTTCGGAGTGGAGCACGCTCACAAGACGACGGAATGAGATCACCCAGCAATGTTTGAGATGCCAGAAGTTGTGAACTCTGGAAAGACTTGACGCGATATTGTTCAGCATCAGGCCCCGATGTCTGAGTCAAGAACCTGGAAAAATGAATAAAATTTCCAGGAATGAATTAGATGTCACTTCGATGTACTCACCCGTTGTCGCGGATGTACATCCCAGGGTCATCAGCCTGCTTCCGTTGCTTGTTTGCGATCTCTATTACATACTCTTGCTCCTTTTCAAAAATGTCGTCAGCCTTCCTGCGAAGGGCACTGCTGACTTCCAGTGCAGGCTCCAGTCCAATATCAAGTGACAAAGTGGGCTCATTGCAGTCACCCACAAGATCAGTCTCTCTGAAGCTGGGTCCCTCATCCTAAAATAACCCAACACGTCATTCAATGAACTGAACTGCAACAAATGAGATTGCAAACCTTGTCATCTAAGAACAGTTGCGAAAAACCTCCTCCATTTGCGAGAGGATCCAGGGGTACGAAGGATGCAGGACTACTCTTGCTAAGGGTTTCAGAAAAGGAAGGTAGTAGTGTGCGGGGTTCGAAACCCTTAACCATGTTTTTCCTCGTTCTCAAAGTCGGAAAACGATGATCCCGCACGACCAAGCTGCACGCAACGCTGCGTCGGAGGTGAGTCGAGGGTCATTAGGGAGTGTGATGCTTCCGGTGGGGATGTCAGATGCTTTGACGTAGATTGGAGAAGTCTGGTGGTAAATGGGGACTTTGAAGTTGGGGATCCCGCGAACGAGTCATCTTGAGCAATCTCCTTCAACGGCGAACGTGAATTTTGCTCAGGAGAATTGGGGACACCATCGAAACCTCCCAACGATGTTGAAGACGGAGATCTCCTGAGAACAACATCCTCGATGTCAAGAAGCGAACCCGGTCTACTACCTAAGGGAGGTCTCGCAACTGAATGGGAGTGTCGAACAACAGCCTTGTTCTCTTTGTCCTCGCTCCTGTCGTACATCAACGTTTTGCTGTTCTCTTTGTCATTCTCGTCCTCCGTTTGGTCCGATTCCGAGTTGCGTATCACTATACCGTTGGAAGCCAAGTCCAGCATCGAGGAGTCTGGCACGAGAATTCTGGGAGCATCATCCTCGTCATCGGAAGCCACCATTAGGGGACGACGAATACCGCGTCTGTGCACTTGGACCTCCTCATCTTCAACGTCCGTATGTTGGCTTGCACCATCATTGACATCGACGCCCGTAGCTTGGTTCTCCTGATCGCTGCCGCCCTCGCCATCACTTTCCGCGGGCTCTGGACTGGCTGAGCCCCGTTCCTCGGGAGCATAATCCGCGTCGTCCCCGTCCGTGTCGTCCACCTCCATGTCGCCAACAGTAGAGTCGTCGTGCTCTGCTACCTCAAGCCCCTTCTGCACATATGCAGCAAGCCTGTCTTTGAATGACGTGTTCTCCCCAACTTCTACAGGCTCTTCTAGTACCCTGCCTCCTCTTTGTTTCCAGTCCTCTTCTCGCTGCTGGATAGTCGCAAGCTTGCTAGTCTCAGCTTGTTGCATGAGCGCTCTGTTTAATTGTTGTGTGGTGAGCAGGGCCTTAGTGTCCTTGCCCTTCGCCTTCCGGTCGAATGATGACATCGCGGATTCCCTGAGGTATTCGGACATGTTGGCTTGTGCAAAAGGCTTCGCACGGGAGCCGGACGGTCCTGGTAGAGATTTCCGACTCAACGCAAGCTGTCTCGCCTTGCCCTTCGAAGGAGTAATATGTTGCAACTTGTCCGCTTTGCGTTTCACTGCCTCTTCTTGGGCTGTCACATGCATATTGTTATCCACAATCTCTAGATCATCATCGCTATCTCCGGTCCTAGATGACCGCCTAGCTGCGTCTTGGAGGGCTCGCTGCTTCAACTCCGCGAGAGCACGTTTGTCATTAGCTTCTTTGCGTTTGGCTTGCTCATGCCTCAATAGGTCTGTGAGATTCGGCATCTCGTCGCCGCTGTTGTCGGATGCCATTGACTGCGGCGGGGAAGTTGCACGCCGCGGAGGATTTTTGGGCGGAGCCTGTGCACGGGGATGCACAACAGCAGAGGATCCAAGCAAACGTGAAGGTGCGCCGAAAGAAGATCCGCCTAGTGTGACTTTGGAAGGCGAGGAAAAATTGGATATTGGATCTGAGGGAGGTTCCTCGTTACGCAAGGCTTTATCCCTTGGTCAAAGTCAGCAGCATTATTTTGGAGAAAAACCTGGTATTACCCACTTGATCGTCTCAAAAAGCCGAGCCTTGGTATGCTTCGATTTCTGAGTACGCGCCACCTCGACATTCTTTCTCGCAGTGATACGCGAGCTCTCCAAAACAGTTTCACGCAGGTCTTTTTTAGTCGGAGCCTATCCGTCGTATGAGTGAAAAATGGGATGGGCGCGACAAAAGGCCAAACTACCTTGGTCTTTAGGCGCGTGGATTCGTCCTTCCGCCTGGCTTTGCTACCCTTCTTTGAAGTGGCACTTGTAGAAGTGGATTCACTCTCAAAACGAAGCGGAGGGACATCCCGAGCAGGGGCCTTCCCCTTGCCTTTGTTAGCCTTGGGCCTCGTTGAAGGCATCTCGAACTCTGATGTCGAAGGTGTGGGAGGAGATCGCAGCAGAGGAGTATTGATTGGATGGTGAACAGGCGATACCAAGGAAGAATTTTCGGAATCTTCGCGCTCAGAATCACAGTCGACACGATTCCTCGGGCGTCTGGCCTTGCGAGAAATTATGGGTGAATCTTCAAGAGACTCGTCAATTAAGGAGGCAGCTGGATCGCTTGTAGGGGGTAGCAGTGTGCCATCGGATAGCCCATTGGAATTTTGTGGTACTGGAGAAAGAGGCGTGGCATCCATATGTGTGATTTGATTCTCCTCAAAGGAATGAGGTTGAAAGGGTGGCGTCGATGACGACCGCTCAGTAACTCGAGGCTGTACAAGTGGTTCCTGGTCTTTGTCGAAGGCTTCATCTAGCGCTTTCAATTGTGCTCTCCAGCCAAACTGATGTTTAGGACTGGCATCGTGCATAGCGTCATCATTTGCATAGGTAGTTGAGGAGGACTGTGAGCCCTGCAACATATCAAGCGCCGAGTCCTCGCCTTTCTTATCTAAGGGCTCCGACTCCACACGAGGAGAGTCGTGGTCGGCGAGGGTTACAGAAGAGTCGCGTATTTCAAGCTGGGGGTCCCTACGCTTTCCGTACGTGACTGGGGCGCGTTTTATGACCTTGGCGGGAGATGACTTTGGAGAAATTTGGTCTACGTCCATGGCGGACATGTTAGCGTCTTCAGTCAACGAGCGTGTTGGCTGATGCCGGCTCAAGGCTGTTTGTTGCTGTAATCTTGAGAACGGCTTCAACACCGTGGCATGCGTGACCTGTCACTCTGTGACAAAGCGCGTTTTTGGTAATTGATCAACGAACGCGTCCAAGTCGCGTTCCTCATGTGCCAAAACAACCCTGAACAAGCGCCAACTGCAGCACTGGACTTCATGTGAGTTTTTCTTCTCCATGTCTCGTTCCTCCCCGTCCACGGGCCGAACATGTTGGAATCAAATCTATTCTGTGAGAAGCATTATATGTGTAGCTACATCGTGACTGCCGGAAACGTTGAGTTGGTTTGGGTGAATTGGACTAAAAAGATATACTAAGTCTATGTAGAAAATGCAACTTGAACTGTCAAAGGCGCAGCAGGCTAGCTATTCTTTTAGGAGTAAGATGGGTACATTCTGTGATTCTCCTCTACCTCGGGACACCCATATCCGAAGCAATCAAACTGACTGAGTACTTTTAAAATCCGTCGGAGATAGAAACTAGCGTACATCCGAATCAGCACTAGATCACAGCGCTGGTAAGGAGCATAACTGACCTCGTCATCGATGTATTCTTGCGCGGTATCGATCTTGACTGAAAGATCGTTTGGCGTCTCCTGATTGCACATGAGCAAAGCACTGTGCAAGTTCGCGGAACTCACCCTTTGCGAGGAGCCGATAGGACTATTGGTAGGTTTCCGAGCCCCCTGTAGCGAGAGCGACAAATGTTCGTTATAAGAATCGCGACGGATGCCTTTGCGTGCGTTGAGGGTTGCCAGCAGGGAATTGCAGTACACTAAAAGTGATCTTGTTGACCTCGTGAACAGCATAATTTGGATGTAGTGTACTTACGACGGCCCACGACGAAATAGAATGCGACATAAATGAAGGTATCCGGCCACGCTATAATCTGCGCCACGTCCGGGTCAGAAACGTTATGACAAAACCATCTGTGATTTTTTACACACAGAAATGAGGGACATGGCCGCGCAAATGCTGGTGAGCAGACCGGTGTTGATACTGTACAACATCAGTGTATTAATCAAGTTGTCGGACCTCGAGAAACCAGTGCGAGACTGTTGGAGGAATATGCAGAGGAAGGCCGCGATAAGGATATCCCCGGCAGCTGCTACAGCGTTCACACACATGGACAATGTCTTGAGCTCGGGAACTTGACTGAAGGTTGTCAACTTGACACTGAAGAGGGTGGTACATCAGCCAGACTACTTGATGATTTCTGACACGACTTACGCTTTTGCAACATATACTTTTGATGTCACATGAGTAGACAGATTTACGAGCAGCAAAACGCATACTCACTGATAACAATGATAATTTCAGCAATGACAAGGGACATCGCTGATGCGGTTGCAATTATGTTCTTGTCGCTTACTGGTTGAAAGTAAGCAAACCGTTCACTGGCAGGAGATCACACGTACGTCTGTAGACGCGCACGGTAAGGAAGCTGGAAGGATGATCATTAAAGATTTTTGTATTCAGAAGACCACACCAACCTTTGAACCATAAACCCCGTGAAGCCATTGAACAACACTTCAACCTGTGATGCAGATGAACGTTCAGACGAAAACTTTGCGCTCATCACATGCAACCCACAGACAGACTCCACACAAGTTTTTGCAGGGCACCAATGTTGGCAAAGTCAGTGATAAGGTACGTATACACTACCGTCTGATATTCAGTTCCCAAACAAACACGGCTTGTATCCGGCGCTCACCAGTGTGTGTAATCAAAGCTTGATTGATCGAGTCTGATATGAATATAGCACCAACCTAGATGATAACATTAGAGAAGTGGCACATATCGACACTTCGTGAACCTACTAAAAGCTTGTTGTACCACGGATCTGCAAAATACCGGCGAAAGTAGTACCATGTCTGCACACAAGTGACTGTGTGATCGTGAGCTCCCAGCGCAAAAGGAACAGCATGAAAACAAACCTCCGTAAAGCCTGCAACATACAAGTTCCAATTTGCGGTCATAGTTGATTCAAAAAAGAGTACTTACGTGGCGGAGACTACAACCCCAATCAAGAACGCTCCAAACCTGCGCAAGTTCTGCTAAGTAATGTATACGAACGGAGATGTGAAGCATACGCACGTATCATCTACAGTACCCATGGGGGAGGTAAGTATTAGTGTGAATGAATGAGGATGTGGACGCGAGTTTTAACAAGGTAAAGCGAAGGTCGGATCATTAACACAAGCCCTTCATCCGATGTCAACATCCGTTCTCAATGGCAACTAGTGACCTAGACTAATTCGCCGCTGAGTACGGATTATCAATCTGGCAAGTGGATCACTTGGCTGTCCGTAATGAATTCAGTGGGTTTTTCATGACAGTTGCACTAACTAACCCAAGTTACGATACTTCTTTGTGTCCGCATGATGATCGGCGCGGACGCCGTGGACTTGGGAGGAGGGAACTCAGGCTGTACCAACTCACTTTGAGTGATCACAAGGTCTTGTACCCTTAAGTTAAGTGACTGAAACAGAGTGCACGATGGGAGGACACATTGATATTGCGGGGCCCATCAGGCCCATCGGAGATCAGTTTGACCGGGATGATAGGCATTGAACATTGGCCGGGGTGATAAGCATTAAAGTAATGACCGGGGTGCACGTAGCTCAGCTAGGTTGGTGCACATCAATTGGCATTGAATATTAAATATTGACCGGGGTGCACATAGGTATTTAGTTGGAGGCAGACCTGTTTGAATTCTGAGCACGCAATGAGAACGAAGCACAATTGCTTAGCGCTTACCTTGCTCAACCCAAGATTTCTGGCGAATAGCGAGATCATTATACTAGGTACGGATCCTGAAACAACAATTAATTAACAAAATTACAATTGGTTCGCACTTTTTTGGGTTCCGGCAACTACCGAAAATAAATCCAATGGTCTGACCCCTTCTTTCGGTCAATGCAATTAGGCACAGTGTCCGGCTTTACATCTCTAACAGTTCTTCATCTCCATCAAGCTGCTACTAAAATAAAGATATACAATTGCTTCCTCGTTGTCCAAGGGTCTTAGACTTCCTCACACTCGCGACCTCGGAGGCATGCCACGATCGCATTGTGCGCGCATACAACACACGCTCCTCTGTGTTGTGCATCCGGAGTTATAAACTCTGCTGCCAGTCCATGGAGATAGGTTCAAACCTTCGGGAACTCAGCAATCGACATCTGTACTCGTGTAATAAGCTTTACAATGCTGCGTAAGGCGTTGCGACCCTTTTCACACAAATACCGTGTCTCACCAGCGTGAGCTCAAGCAGAAGCTTGTACAGTGGCGTGATCAGCATGGTTAGTGTTGAAAGAAGGTCCTGGCAATTTTCACAATCGCGGCGCGCAGACTGTAAGTGCTACATACGACAGTATTGAAATACTGATACACTCAGCAGTACAAGTGTGTGCCCACAGCATGTCGCGGATGTGGTTCTGATAATACGCTGCGACGACGAAGCTGGCACGAGCGAGCGATTCTTCAGCAATTGCTCAGGGCTGATGTACATCTCAGACGCATGTCACCACCATCTCCGTATCTGATCTTCACTGCCGCAGGTATATACAACCGTCGTCATTTTTTATTTTGCTGATGTAGGAAGATACTGGACTAACTGAAGCTCAGAGTAGAGACCAGCAGGCAGACCCCAAAAGGATACTTGCAGGCTCCATTGAACAGAATACTTGCGTAATACGCATGATCATGATGACACGATTGAACTGCATCAGAGGAAAATTCTTCCTCAGATATTATGAGAGCGTACGTACGAGATGCCATAACTGATAGCTATGCATGTATCAAAATTTTACAGAAGGCGAGCCAAATGCCATGATGAGTGACGATGATGTGATCCCATGATCCATCGATCTAGTAGACGATTGCAATTGCAAATTAGGGTTGCAAATTTTCCCCAGACCCGAAGGTACCCTCTTCGGGTTCAGGGGCAGATCTTGATCCTTGGACAAAATTCTCAGCAGAAATACACTACTGCACAGATCAGTATACAATTGGTGGCGCAAACTAGGTGCCGAAGTATATGAGTCCCCCCAAAAAAATAGCCAAGGCTTCAGCCAGGCTGCGGCGTATCATTCCACCCGATGTCTTCTATAATATGTTAGTATTCCCGCTACAGCAGTAATAACCGTAGCTGGAATGAAACAAGTCATTCCAGACTCCAAATCACGAGTCCCTAGCTTATAATTACCACACCTGCAGTGACACCGCGTGAACCAGGGATCTGTGGTCAAAGATCATGAAACATGACATAGCTCACGAAAGCAATGTCGAAACTCACCGCTTTGGGGTGCGCTGGAGCGCAAGAGCCAGCTAGATGGCAAGGGATACATACATAGATACGGCTGATCTACGTGATGCCATCCTGATTCCTGACTGAAACCTTCAACATAAATGCCATAGGTGGTTGAACCTGGAAGAATGCCGTTAATCACAAACTTACCAACGAGGGTCTGGCGCACGCGCGCCATCGAAAGCGACTTTCTAATTGGCGGGTCCAGACGCCTTGGGCGGACCATACTGTAACTGGTCCCTTAACATAATTAAGTGCAGTGGTCACCGCGAGTGGCCCGTCACAAAAAAGTACTACAAGGTTCTCACCTCTCTCTACCCCACGCGTGAAATATGATCCATTAAGTAAATTCAGGCAAGCAAGGTTTGCAATTGTGCCCACGACGTCGCACTCGCCGCATGGGAGGCCCTGGACCACGTTTGATTATAGTCAGGGCTGAGTCACGTGGTTCGTTAAGTAGTTGCTTAGTAATTACATAAGCTCTTTAGATTCAGAAATTTGATTTCTTCCACCCTTGCAACGGTTATGCCTTGTTGTCTGAATCTACGCGGAGATGCCTCAAGCATGTTTTGACCCCGCCAGAATTCCGTTGAACAGGCTGTGGCCCAGAGTCGTACGTACGGTGCTATAACGACTAATTTGGACATTCTACCGATGGGTCGCGCGAACACCACTTAAATTTGTACGAGCCTGCCAGGTGTCGCCGCAAGAACAATATTCATTCTTCCTTTGCTTGCTGCGGTCAACGATTTTAAAAAAGGTTTAAGGTAACTCAAAACACGGGCACTCTGTCGCCGCATATCTCAACTGTAAATCAAACGTGTTGTACACCCACCGAGTTCGCCACTCTCAGACTCGGACGATCAACATGCCCCTGATTCCAAGTGACCCCAGTTCGTGGTCACTCGACATGAATCATGTTTTCAACTATTTCGTAGGTTCGTGGGGAACATCTTTGGTGTTTTTTTTTTTTTAGCTCTATTGTTGACTGGAGTTTCGCAGTCGCATCAGCGTCTGCTGTGGTGTACGACTGGGGTGAGCAACATCTCTCATGGAGCGAAAGTTGATGACCTTATGGTATTCTCCAGTACTGACATTCGGTCAAGAGGTACGTTGATCCCATTTCCGACCAGCCATCTCACTAGAATTATTTTGTAGTACGAACTAATCTGGGTAAGCAGGCCCATATCAGAAGGACAGCGTCATGTATTTATTAATTTGGGGTCAGAGGCAGCGCCGGTCCCTCATGACTGCTCTATATATCTTCGTACGTAACTTCTGTTATAAGCGCAGTGGCCAACTCGTGCTGATCTCAAACATTTTAGGTGCGCTACGTCGGAATACTATACTCTGTGTGAGTTCGCAAAGCTGACAAGTGGGCCCTGAGCTGATATGTCATCTCTCACATTCAGCAGCAACGTGTTGTGTATGTCTCGTAATGCACCGGCTCGTTATTTTCTTCTGACTGGTGGCACGCAGTAAATCTCCCGGGATTCTTGACGACAGACATGGTAAGTATTCTGTAGCCACACCTACCAACTGATCACACTTCTACGTATGTAGGGGTGAGTGGGATTTTCGACCAGCTTGTCCGTTCAATATGCTGACTGAAACAGTTGTGAGTATCTCGAAGCATTCAGTTTTGTGAGGCTCGTCATTAACTGGGCTTTGCCAGGTAATGGTGTGAACCTCGCACTTGGGTGGGCGATTATGGTCATAAACTCTAATCTGAATGGCGAGTTGCTCAGCTACAGTATTTCATCAGATCGACTGACGCGTGATGCAAGTCGTCTTGATATTTCGGTTACATGCCATGTATCAGCAATCCAGGAAGATGCTGATCTTTCTCTCTGTGACCTACGCCGTTGTCTTGATTATATGCGGAGTGATTGCCGCAGTTGGAACCCGCTTTCTTCACACGAGTAAGTTAATGAAAAACTCTAAGCGCATCAGGCTCATGCAACGAATACCAGAGGCATTCCTCTACGGCACACAGTGCGTTTTCCCAACCGATAGCAGCCAAGAACTTCGGATGATAGAGACGTATACAATCGCTACTGCATGGGAGGCCCTCACGCTGTTTCTTGCACTTTGGATTGTTGTAAAACACATCCGTGAATTGCGACCACAATGGAGAGGACCGGCCGTCATCGGTGATTGTTTCACGGTCTTAGTGAAAAGTCACGTTCTCTACTTTGCATTGTGAGCGCATGATTTGAATGCGGTCATCTTTCTTGCTGATTTTCCCTCCGTGCTAGCTATACTGCCGCTTCTTGCTTCAACCTTGGCTTAATGTCTCCCAAAATAATGGTATGGCAATCTATGGCTGACATCTGCATTCGAGCACTCATCCTCATCGCTACAGCACTCGTCTTCTGTGGGAGCTCAGACCTATCGCGGTATTCTTGAACTTGTTACGCTTATGCAGATGTTCGTGGTAGGACCCCGACTCATCCTGAGCGTTCGAGAATATCACGCCAAGCTCGTGGCCGGCTGTGAGGATGGAACGTATCAAATACCTACAATTGCTTTCCAGGAACAGATTGAAATGTCAACTGGCAGCGATGATGTGTAGCGCGCGCACGAGATATCTTCAAACGATCAATCCCTATCAGATACGTACCCTGTACTTAAAATGTAATTTGTGTCATAGTCTTTCCGGGGTGGGGCCCCGTAATTTTCTCGCTTGCGTTGCCGTACTGGTACAAGGACTGCAGGGTGATACTACAGCCCCGAACTCTGAGTCTTCCGATGCTCGTTGTATTGATAGGAACCACACTGCAAGTGGCCTGAAGACTTAATAGTGTCACAGGTGCGCTAGTCAGGGTACAAATTTATCGCGAGGACACGCATAGTGCTATCACGAAGGTTCCTATGTAGAGTAGTACAATACATTTAGGAAGTTCATCTTCTGATTCGAGGGTTCAAGGACCAAGTGGCAACGGTTCATAGGACTCAGACCAGTGAGACATGATATAGTCAAGTGACGTTAACGAGTAGTATGACACAAGACCCTTCTCTTGGACATTATATGTTTACATACAATTATGCATGAGCCCCTGCATTATGGCCGATGTTATGGAATAAACAGGAGGCCGATTGATCCCCTTGAAGGGTGATGAAGAGTGTTAATGAACTCCAATCAGGTTCACCAACCCACCGTTTAATCAAACTCAATCCTTGTGTGGAGACCTTCGCGACGATGGGTATGGAAGTCTCTGTGGTAGGTGATACGGGGTTGCAAGCTCGACGGACCGTGTAGAAAATGAAGCGGATGGGTCCCTTGAGGAGACGTGGTTGGTGAGATAACTGCCAGCGTTAGCTATAGGGCGTTCTGTTCCGAAGTCTGGTACCCTTTGCTGCTGGAGAACGTTAGCTAAGAGAAGCTGAGTCATGCAAGCCCTCGGTACCTTCTATAGATGAGTCAACACGGATAAACCGTTTACTATGTAATAAGTAAGGTTCATACTGACGGCACACTTGTCACTTGCACACCATCGGCACCTGAGGTTAAATAACCCTGACTTGGTTTGCAGCATCGAATGCTTAGAATCAGGGATTGGCACAACTTTGTCTCTATGTAAAAAATCCCGCCATTCAGTTGAACATCGATTTCAGACCGATGGGCCGCGCGAAAGCTTTACACTCCTAGACGTCGAATTCGGACCCTGGATGATGAGTGTCGCCGCAAGTTGGCCGCGGGATCGAATTACTGCTCGGTTATTGCGGCAATGGTCCACAATTTAAAAATCAAGCTTAAAGCAATTTATTACGGCCTGGACCTCACCGCGTACTTATATAGTTTTCTCGTTGGATGGTCTGGCGCATTGTACACCCACCCACAACTTGCAATATGCCCCTGATTCCAACTAATCCCAGTTCGTGGTCACCCGACATGTATCGTGTTTTCAAATGTTTTGTAGGTTCGTGGAGAACAACGTTGGTGTTTCTCACTCTTATCATTGACTGGGTTTTCACAGTCGCGTCATCATCTGCTGTGGTGTACGACTGGGGTGAGTAAGATTTCTCATGGAGCGAATTATTGATGACATTATGATATTCTCCAGTGCTGACATTCGGTCAAGAGGTACGTTGATTCCATTGCCGTCCAGCCTTCTCATCATTAAAATGGTTTTGTAGTATGAATTGATCTGGGTGAGCAGCCCCATCGAGCCTATGATACAGTCAGTAATTTGGGTCAGAGGCGGCGCCGTTCCCTCATGACTGCTCTATATATCACCGTACGTAACTTCTGTTCTAAGCGCAGTGGCCAACTCGTGCTGATCTCAAACATTATAGGTGCGCTACGCTGGAATACTATACTCTGTGTGAGTTCGCAAAGCTTACAAGTGGGCGCTGAGCTAATAAGCTATCTATCATGTTCAGCAGCAACATATTGTGTATGTCTCGTAATGCACCGACTCATTCTTTTCTTCTGACTGGTGGCACGCAGTAAATCTCCCGGGAGTCTTCACAACAGACATGGTAAGTATTGCGCAGCGACACCTACCAACTAATCACACTTATACGTATGTAGGGGTGAGTGGGATTTTCAACTAGCTTGTCTGTTCAACATGCTGACCGAAGTAGTTGTGAGTTTCGTTTCTCGAGATATTCAGTTATGCGAGGTTAATCATCTTTTTTTCAGGCAATGTTATGAACCTCGCACTCTCGTGGGCGATTTTTGTCATAAACCCCATGCTGAATGGTGAGTTGCCCAGCTACGGTATCTTAGTTTTGGCTGATATGTCATACAAGTCATCATGATATCTCGGTTACATGCAATGTATCAGGGATCCAGAAAGATGCTGATCTTTCTCGTCGTGACCTTCGTCTCTATCTCGCTTGCCTGTGGGGTAATCGCTGCAGTAGGAAGCAGCTTTGTTTCACCGAGTAAGTTAATGAGATCTTAAGCGCATCAGGCTCATGTAACGAATACCAGATGTGTTCCTCTACGACACACAGTGCGTTTACCAAGTCGATAACACCCAACAACTTCGGTTGTTAGAGACATACACACTCGCTACTGTATGGGAGGTCCTCTCGCTGTGTCTTGCACTTTGGATTGTTGTAAAACATGTCCGTGAACTGCGACCAGCGACAGGACGGACCGCAATCGGTGATTGTTTCAGTGTCTTACTGAAAAGTCACGTCCTCTACTTTGCATTGTGAGCGTTTTTGTATGAGGTCATCTTTTCTTGCTGATTTTCCTTACGTGCTAGCTTTGCTGCTGCTTCTTGCTTCAACCTTGGCTTGATGTCTCCAAATATCATGGTATGGCAATCTATGGCTGACATCTACATTTGAGCGCTCATCATCATCGCTACAGGACTCATCTTCCGTGGGAGCTCAGAGCTATCGTGGTATTCTTGAATTTGTTACGCTTTTGCAGATGTTTGTGGTAGGACCACGACTCATCCTTAGCGTTCGACAATATCATGCCCAGTTCATGGCCACCTATGAGGCAGGAACAGCTGGCATACATCCAATTGCTTTCCAGGAACACATAGAAATGTCAACTGGCAGTGATATATATACAGTACGAGATGTTTAACACCTATCACATACCCAGATATACCCTGTGCATAAATGTAAATTTCGTTTGTCGTGGCAATTCCGAAAAATGTTTGTGTATCTCTCGTTTGCGCTGCCACAGTACCATACTGGGATTAATGTGCTGCGAATATCGCGCAGCAGCCTGAGGGACACCTGTAACAGCTCTGAATTTGTGAAGACTTTGGATTTCGTAATTTGGGGTCTTGAGCTCGTTATACTGGTGGATCAGTCTAAGAGTCAGGCATCGCTAGTAGCTTAATGGTACCACATGTATGCCTGTCATATCAGCGTCAGTGTATCGCGATGCACCAATTACGAAGGAGCGAATATCTTCCTCCTAATGGTTCTAGGTGAGCAGAGGTAAGTAGGTTCAAAGCAGCCTCCCATGCTAGAAACCATAGGGGGCTTTCCAAACTGGGAGACGACCCGTAACTAAAGTTGGTAACTATACAGTTCATCAGCCACAGATCCGGCAACTTCCAGCAAACTTGTGCCATACTGTGCGCAACGCCAAGCTCGCATCCGACACCGTCCTCAAGATCCTTCAAAATGAGGTGAGCATGCTGCGAAAACAACCATCAAAAAAGATCGAGCTGACTAGATTTTGGCTCCCATAGTCACCGTAAGGTTGGTTTTCTGTCATAGACACCTGGGCAGGCTCGAGACACTCATACTTTGTGATCTGTTCAGTACGAAGCCCCCCGCCATGGGTCACTCGGTTTCCTCCCCCGTAAACGTGCCGCACGCCACCGCGGCAAGGTCAAGTCCTTCCCCAGGGTGCGCGAGTTGAAGCATATTCGTCTAGGACTGGTCTAACAGCGCATCTACTTTAGGATGACCCCAAGAAGCCCGTTCATCTGACCGCCATGTTGGGTTACAAGGCTGGTATGACCCATGTTGTCCGTGACCTCGACCGTCCTGGTTCCAGTGCGTATTCTACCTAATTACCAGAGATTGTGGATCTGAAGAGACCGCAGAGATGCACAAACGCGAGGTTGTGGAGGCAGTAACAATCATAGAGACTCCTCCTATGATCGTTGTTGGTGTCGTTGGCTACGTCGAGACTCCCCGTGGCCTCCGCACTCTCACCACTGTCTGGGCATCCCATCTTTCAGACGAGATCAAGCGTCGCTTCTACAAGAACTGGTACCGCTCGAAGAAGAAGGCTTTCACCCGCTACGCTAAGAAGCACGCTGAGGACGGCGGCAAGTCCACCGCTCGTGAGCTCGAGCGCATCCGCAAATACTGTACCGTTGTCCGTGTCCTTGCCCACACCCAGATTCGCAAGACCGGTCTCAGCCAGAAGAAGGCACACCTCATGGAGATCCAGGTTAACGGTGGCTCCATCGCAGACAAGGTCGAGTTCTCGCAAGGCCTGTTTGAGAAGCCTGTGGAGGTTACTAGTCTTTTCGAGCAGGATGAGGTGATCGATGTTATTGCTGTCACGAAGGGTCACGGTTTCGAGGGTGTTACCCACCGTTGGGGTACCAAGAAGCTTCCTCGCAAGACTCACAAAGGTCTTCGCAAGGTCGCTTGTATTGGTGCATGGCATCCTTCGAAAGTCATGTTCTCCGTCGCACGTGCTGGTCAAAGTAAGTCACGTTGCTTTATTTTGTGGTATTGCGGTATCAAACAATCATGCAGACGGCTACCATCACCGTACGGAGCTCAATAAGAAGATTTACCGTATCGGCTCTGGCGAAGATAAGGCAAATGCTTCTACTGAGTCTGACATCACAAGCAAGACCATCACGCCTATGGGTGGCTTCCCCCATTACGGTATTGTGAAGAACGATTTCTTGATGCTCAAGGGCTCGATCCCTGGTACCAAGAAGCGTGTCATCACGCTCCGTAAGTCGCTCATGGTCCACACCTCGCGTCGGGACCTCGAGAAGGTGCAGCTCAAGTTCATCGATACCTCATCAAAGTTCGGCGTAAGTACAATGAGCTGTTTTTTGAAGGAATCATCTCACGTCTTGAATTCAGCATGGCTCGTTCCAAACCTTCGAGGAAAAGGCCGCGTTCCTGGGAACGCTCAAGGCCAGGGATTGATTGCATTTTTGACGTACTACTTAGGCATTATGTTTTTTTACATCTTTTCACGACTATCCATGCTATGCTCTAGTACCGCCAAATCAATGTGTCTGCATGCATGATGTTCTGGAGTGCATTGAATTTGTCTGTTTAATACATGGAGTATGTCCAAAGTATTGCAGGAGCACCTTGTTTTTAGCGCCCAAAGTCAAGACCCGAAAATTTTGAGTAGCTGCTTTTGGCACTTGCAACTTCCTCCGATCGAGCGCGTCAGTTACTGTACTGTCACCAGGTCTCTACCTGGTTCTTCCAGCATCTTCATTCAGTGCCAGTCGCGGTATGTACATGACACATGTAAATTACTGGGTAATGCTCATCATTACCACAGGATGACTGCACTGGATATTCATGCTTGCAGGCTCTACGTCGAGCATCAGATTGTCGCCTGCATCATCACAAATACCATGTTGGCTTCGTCAAGTTCAACAACCTTTCGCTCGGCGGCAGGCAACGTCTCACACTTTCCGGAACCATCGTCGTATCCATGCTGCTCGCAGGATGAAAGAAGGAGCTCCAGGAGCAGTGAGCTGCACTGTGAGCGAGCGCAAGGCAGACGACGCTCTCGTCAAGAATGTAACATTCGCGGATCTTTTGAACGCACCTACACATCAAACACGCGTTTTAAAACCGCATGGGCAGGATGGCTTGATGCCCCACGCGCCGCTCCCCACAGACGAGTCTCCGGACGTCGAGGCCATCCACATTCACGCTGGCGTCGGCTCAACTCACGGTCAACAAAACCCACATCATTATTACTCCAATCCTCACCGCACTGGCTATCAGGATCTCATAGACTCACTCGAAGAGACACCACCAGCCCGAATGAGGACGCGGCAAGAATTGTTGGACAGCTTAGAGGAAGCTACCTCGGTGGCAGATGGGTGGGATGCATACCACACCTTGACAATCATGTTCCCTCATCATATTCATCACCTCTCTGGAGCCCCCAAGATTCCTCAGCGTCACCTCCATCGTCTTGCCCGCCTTCTCGCCTCCACAAAACCTCGAACAAGAACACTTTTCTTACGGCTTTCTGCTGTTTTGACGATGCTACACCGGTCTGGTTTTCGCATCTACCTATGGGAGTGGAATGCCTTGCTAGACTGTGCAGGAAAGCGATGGCGGAAATGCAGCCTCGAAGACTACAAGGCAGCTGTGGAAGTTTTCAGTAAAATGACCGCGCAGTCCTCTGAGGACCCAGACGACGACGAAAAGCTGCCTGCAGAGCCCGACTTGGTGCGCGTACAACCCGATATCATTACATATACAACCCTCCTCTACATCGCCGGCCGCTCGCTTGACCCCAGCGCCATCCGTCACGCATCTAATCTGCTCAGAGCCTCAGGGCTACCACCAAACCGCATCACCCATCTATCATTGCTACACTACTATACACGAACAAAGCAATTGTCCGGCATTCGATCCACGCTGCAGAAGATGAGAGAGCAAGGCTTTGAGCCTGGTCTGGACGGGATCAACGCATGTATATGGGCCTATGGCCGGAATGGGCATGTGGATATCGCCTCAACCATTTACCGCGTGTTGCGCCACAATCTGCAGCCGGAGCTCGATGTGGGCGAATACGACATCGAGACAGCCGTCAAGTACCTGCTAGATGTGGAGGGCATCGCCATACGGGACGATATAATACCCGACGAGATCACATATACCTGCTTGATCCAAGCTTTTGCCTATCATGGGCAATTTATGAAAGCACTTAATGTATTTGTGGACATGCTTTCTACGCCTAATAGGGAACCGAAGGCTCCTATCGATCAGGCGACAGGTCAACCTTCGCTCTATCAGCCAACGCTTTCCGCTTTTCGGGGACTATTTCTCGGTTTCGCGCGGCATGCGCAGAAACCACTTTCCCTGAGAACCCCTCCCGGATCTTTATCTGAGCGGCTCCGCCCAATCCAGAAAAGTGATTGGAACCTCGATAATCTCCATCAGGTATTCAAGGCTTTTATGAATTTGCCTGCAGACGTTGAGCCGAGCGAGAGGCTTAT
Source organism: Suillus clintonianus (assembly GCF_016758775.1). Classification (NCBI taxonomy): domain Eukaryota; kingdom Fungi; phylum Basidiomycota; class Agaricomycetes; order Boletales; family Suillaceae; genus Suillus; species Suillus clintonianus. The sequence continues at coordinate 501,799 of NW_024539237.1, forward strand.
CTACTGGATCTTGGTTTCTTTCGGCAAAGCCAGCGGAAATGATGGGGGAAAGCTGCGAAAGGTATTTTTACAGCTAGAACAGCGCTTTGGTGGCGGATGGGGCGGTCGAATAGACAAGTTTCGGAATGACATATTTGGCGAAAACGGGAGTGGTGGGCGGTTGCTGTAGACAATGCATCTATTCACGTACGGGTACATACAAATCCAACCCTAATATCTGTACAAGCTGCGACAATTTGATGATGATACATTGCAATAGTGATTGAAATCTAATCATGAGATCTCATCATCACCGTTGTCCCTCCTCCACTGGACGAACTCGTCCCAGCCAACCACACACTTCCTGCTCTGGTATCTTCGAAGTTTCACGGTCCTGAACGTCTCTTCCGTGATGGCGCCGTTCCATCCTGCCTTACGCATAGCGCTTTCCACAGCCTCAACCTTGTCCCAACCTTGGTCAGGCATGACATCTGGGAGATATGTGGCGGTCAGAGTGTCTCTGGAGTTGAATCGCGGCAGATAAGCTGACGAAGATAGAGGAGAAGGTGTACTCGAAGACGGTGGGTATAATGATGGGTTCGGGAAGCTAATGTAGATCCCGTGAGTGCCAACGGTCCAATCTAGATATGACGATGCGTCTTCGAAATCCGTCAAGAGGGATATTCTGGCCGCGCACGGCTGAATGGATCAGCATACATATGAAAGGCGAGATGCACTTACCCACATTCGAGAGACGGCAGCTCTCGACGTTCTATTTTCCGGAAACGAGAGTCTTTGAATGCACTGATCAATGCGTATTCTGCAAGACCTTCCCTAAGGGGTATAGCATCGAAGTTGCCGATGCAGCCCCTCAGTCTGGGTGATCTGCCTGAGCGGGATGACCTGGTATTCCACGTCACAAATAATGGACTAGAGAATGACAACTGTAGCACACATTCAGATTGGGACGGGTCATGATCTACTTACTATTTCTCGTCAGCGAAATTAGGTGAGATCGGCTCGCTGGATGTTAGGGAGCAGTACAATGCATCGAAAGCACGAAAACAGTGTTCCGGCGTGCAGACATTGTCGACCTTGTCTGCTTGATCTCCTTCCATTAGCTTGGAGGGAAGGAGGGACATGGTGGTCGAGGAACGAAACGGAGAGCACTGCAGAGTAGCTCACCTTAGTGCTTTCCTTTTTCGGTGTTCTCACCTGTGCCGCTTGCAGTCCAAATTACAACAGCAAAGGATTGCTTCCAAGATTGCTGAATGAGGTGACTATAGACACATGCACAAGTTGTATCTACTTAAGGTAGTATATGGTATGAGGAGATAATTCAGGAAGTGAATAATAGTATTGCAAACAGTGGTCCTGCGGCTCGGTGGTATGGGAGAACCTGTAGGAATCATAGAAAGTGGCATAAAGAACATAGCATCCTGTAGACGAAAGAAAACGAAAACAAGAGAACTTGGGATATCAGGTGTACGAGATTGATGTGACGGGAGAACGTGATGGACAATGAGTCGTGAGAATGGTATGCCGGGCCGGTAGGATGCGGATGAGTAGAAAGACAGCAGATAGCTGAGAAGTCTTGACACCTGGCAGGGACAAGATCACGAAGAACAGCAGCTCCAACCCCCTGAAGTGGAACGAGCCTTCTCTCGTGCCTCTTCTTCTTCGGCTTGGGCGGCCCAGGTGGGCGTGCTGATGGTCGATAAGAAGACACTATCACGTTTCTTGAGCTCATTTTCGCGCTCAATGATATCCTTACGCTCAATGATTGCGTTTATCAATGATTCGAAGAGCCCTTCGATACCTATAGGCAAATAGATGAATGAATGAAATCAAGATGGGGACCGAGCACACGTACCAAAGTCATCTTTAGCCGAGACCTCAAAAAGTTCCATCCCCTTGTGTAGTCCCCATTCTCCGTCATCGAGATCAAGGTCTTCCTCATCTTCATTGATACTATTGCTGCTGCTATCCGCAGCGTCATACCCTCCAGTATGCCGCCCAAAGTGTGAACCAAATCGTGATTGTGGGGAACGGGATGCCTCTGTTTTTGACCTGTTCAAGCTCTGACCTGTCGTCTTTGATTTCGGAAGGCCAGGACCAGTGTTGCATCGCTTGAGCGCAGACGAATGTGATGACTGACTAATGGCGGGATCCAAGTAGGACGCGCTGTGTGGTGGAGAAGACTTTATTGGGGGGTTGTTTAGAGGGACTGATCTGATGCTAGTAAAGGATGTGAATCTGGGGCGAATATAAGATAGCGTTGAAGGTGGTGGGGGTGGAGGGGGAGGAGGTGTTGGGGGGCGCGGTGGGGGAAACCAGGTGTGCAGCGATAGGCGGGCTAGATCAGATGTGACCTGTCTGTGATGATGGAGGTCGGCTTTGGAGCCAACGATATAAATGATGAGCTCTGGCGGACAATTTTTCTTCAACTCTGAAACGAGTGGCAGTAGTGTCAGAAAATAATCGCCAATACGAAATGTAGCGGTACGCACCAGCTAACCATCCCCGAATGTCCTCGAACGTAGCAGCATTCGTGATATCGTACAAGAGAAGGGCGGCATTTGCTCCGCGATAATACATGGGAGCCTGATTATTGGTAAACGCCTGAAGGGTAAGAGGTGAGAGTGAGTTCTTACCATGCTTCGAAATCGTTCCTGTCCTGCAGTGTCCCATAGTTGTAGTCGAACCTTCAAACCGTCGATATGAACTTTCTTGGTTACGAAGAAAGCCCCGGTCGTAGACGTCATGTTCCTGGGATCGAACCTGTTCTGAGTGTAGCGATGGAGGAGGCTGGTCTTGCCCACGCCTATGTTAATTCAGAACACGTCAGTGAACCCATGACCTTGGATTGGTTGGTCCGAACAACGAACCTGTATTGCCCATGACCACAATTTTGGCATCTATCCCATGTTCATACCTGGACTTTGAGTACGGGTCCATGCGTGGATATTCCGCCATTCAGAACGACGTTAAAGGTGAGTAGGGAATGCCACAAAGGGCGGGAGGAAGAGGAAAGAGGGAAGATGACTAGCGACGGAAGCAAGAAGAAGACAATGAAATGAATCAATCGAAAACGACACTGGAGACGCGACACAGAAACCACGTGCCGAAATCACGCCGAGCCTGCTTAGCTGCTACGAGCGCTCACAAGAGCCTTTTCAAATAAACCGGGTATTAGTTCGCAAGCGATTTGCAAACGATCTAACACTGCGTAGCCAGCGGACCATTCCAACTGTCAGGCGGATTCGCTCAGGTTACTCAGTGCTGCAGTGCTTCCGGTATTATCACAGCACATAGCCCAAACAAGACATAAGCAGGATGTCCTTATTTTTGTCGGAGAATGCAGGGAACCGGAACATGTGTCATGAATGAATAGAGATATCGTAATCTACTCTTGGTTTGCAGGGGGGAACTCAAATGTCACATCCTTGCCCGTCAAACGGCGGTATACCGAAGAGAACGAGTCCAGCTTGTACTCAAGCGATGTCGCATCTTTAGGGTCAAGGATGCTGCAATATCATTCAGTATCACGACAATACATCGTAAAGCACGCCACTTACACTTTCAAAAGTTTTGATCCGTCAACAGACACGCGAGTCCTCTTGCCAACAATCTCGGTCGGGAACACAAGGTCCTCCAGGATCTTCTCGTGTACGTTGGTGAGTGTACGAGAGCGGGGTCTCTTTTGCTTCACCCGCGAGTTACGGGTGGGCTTGCTCAGCATCCGACGCTGAGCCACGAAAACGACGTGGCGGTCAGAGAATTTCTTCTCCAGCTCACGGGTGAGTCTGCGAGATGGGAGACCGATTACAATGGCGCCTTCCCACTAAGACAACCGTCCTCACCTCTGCTGCACCTTGTGGAACGCCTTCAGTTGGGGAACGGGAACGAACACGACGATAGCCTTCTTTCCACCTCGTACATCAACTTCACGGGCAGCGGAAATCTGCAGAGCACGGAGCTCAGTCTTGAGTTCAGGGACATTGTTCTCGAGGTCGATTAGAGCCTGAGCGACGGAAACCTCGGTCTCATCGGGGGAGGTGGTTGGTGCATTTGCAGAACGGAGAATCTTGTGGGTGACAGACATGACTGGAATATGAGGCCCTGTAGTAGATGATCCTATCGTCAGCATCCATTCCTCATGACTTGCATCCACCCAATCAAAGTGATTCAACCGCAATTTTTGCTCAGCAGCTCGATGTGCATATCCATCCTGCACCATTGATCATCATAACATGCAGCAATTCGTACTCACCGAGCTTGACGCCTTTGTCGATGTCTTTTTTGCGATGAGTCTTACCGTATGGTGTCTGGCTATCGCGCCAAACAGTGACCAACACATTTGTGTGCACGTGGTGCATTTTGCTTCTCAATGTGGAAACACCCCTGTTCATTGCACTATGCGGATATGTGTCTAGCTGTCTCGTGTCCGCTTGAATTCCTCTACCCAATTTTGCTCTACCTCTCCTTTTGGAACAACAACAAACGTCAAGCACCCGTCTTTCAACTCTAATCCATCGTCAGGTTCCCCTTCTTTTGCCTTGGCCGCATTGCACACGTCCCTCAATGACATCTTCTTGCCAACTTTGAGCAGGCGCTTCCTTCTGGTTATTGCGTAAACCACTAGGGTATTCGCAACGTACTGCCCGGCTTTATCCCAGAGAGGTGCAGGCGCCTGCGGCGGAAACATCTGATAAATATGAGTAGAAAAGGTGGTATCTTCGACAAAATGCGCTATGACGTCCGAAGTCGCATATTGTGGATACAAGAAGAACACGGGGATTATCAACGTCGTTCCTTCAGGGTCCTCCGGGTCAAAATGAGGCTCGTATGGGTTTTCTGATGACCCTTTCGGGTTGTAGACGGCAAACAAATGTCGTTCCTGAAGCATGGTCAGACGACCGGTGACGAAACTGAGATAGAACGTACCTTGAACGCCACCTGCAGGAGTTTCTTCTCTCTTTGTTCTCTATGTATTCGTTCCTGTTTTTCGCTCTCTTTGCGGCTCTTCTCTGCCTTCGCTTTGGCGGAACGATCGCGGGCTGATTTGACCCCTTGGTTGTCTGGGTCATACTCCAGGCATCTCTCGCAGCAATCGAGGGACTCTTCAAAGCGCTCCAGCGCGAATAACGCCATAGCAGAGCGGTAATAGGCTTTTGAAGACTTCGTGTTCAGGGTGAGTGCCTTCGAGCAGTCTCGGAGCACGGAACCATAGTTCTCTTCGAAATGGTCAGATCCTTGTTATCAAGCCAGTTGCCCAATTTCTCACTTAATTCAAGGTTGCATGCGGCACGATTGCATAAGAGAGCTTCGTGCAACACAATATCAGATGGCTTGGCATCAATTCCCTGCGTGTAGAAGCTGATTGCTTCTCGATGGCGTTTTCCCTTGAAGTAGTCGTTTCCTTGCTCTTTGAAATTTTGAGCGATCTCTTGAAGAAGCTTGATTCACCAGGGGTTACGGGAGAGAAGAGTAGGTTCTCACCCACCATCTGGCGTTCCTTCGAAGGCGAGGCTTTGTAAGGCTTGAATCACAGGGTCATCGGATTCTTCTGAGGGTAGAGATTTCATAAAGAGCGGGGTGCTTTGCAGAGCATTTAGCTTCTCTTCGAAAGAGGACTCTGCCGGCTGTGGTAATATGGCAGCCATTTTCTTGCCAGTAAGCGCGGAGTTGGCCCCTTACTAGGCGTAGTGGTGAACCAAGGCTTTAAGCAAAAGCGTTGAGTGTTGGTTGAGTGACAAACAAAGTGACGATATCGATCAATTGCAATGAGATCCTGATTAGATCATTTGGACCAAGGAGATATCTAACCGATCACCACCTGACCAAAACCAGGCTCAGGCGCTCAACCTTTGGACGCTGAAGCCTTCATGGCAGCGACCAAAGTACGAGGGTTGGTGGCTGCGCTGAACTCAACGGGGCGGTTCGAGTACAAGGTAAGACAGAAAATATCAAGTTTCTTGGAGTCTCTTACACCTGGACCACCTTCATCCAGAGTCCAGATGCAGTGGTGGACTTCCTGGTCGTAGGCGGAGGTCCGTCCCGTGCAATCTTCAGGTTTGCAATTCTAGCGCTGATGCTTATCTACGGCTAGGTGTTGTAGGCTTGGCGGTTGCCCAGCGACTATCTGAGCGTTTCCCGACGAAATCAACATACCTAGTTGAGAGACACCCGCATGCTGGCGAAGAGACAAGGCGAGCGAAATGGTTACTATCTTATATGCTCCACGCTGACGTGAGTGGATAGCTCTCGCAACTCAGAAGTTGTACACGCTGGTGAGCTAACACCTTGTGACGTGCGACTGTGTTCGTGCGTGCTGACATTGGGGCTTTCCAGGACTGTACTATCCTCCAGAGTCGCTCAAGACGCAGCTATGTTTGCGAGGCAGGCACCTCATGTACGAGCGCTGCGACAAATATAATATTCCCTACCGAAAGACTGGCAAACTCGTAGTTGCACACGAGCACCAGCGCGCGTACGTCGAGAGCCTCTTCGCAAAGGCCAGACAATTACCATGGCCGAAGCACTCGCCGTCTCATGATGGTGAAGACCAAGTCCTTCCCGTCTCGCTTATAAGCGGCGCGCAAGCACGCGAACTTGAGCCAGACCTTTCACCGGACATAACTGCTGCGTTGTGGAGTCCAGAGACAGGCATTGTCGACTCTCATTCTTTCATGGAAAGCCTAGAAAAGGATATATCAGAATCAGAAGGAGGCGAGCTGGTATTTTCCACTCGAGTCGTTCGTGTAGACCCGTACAAGAGCGAAGAGTCTTCCGGGCTGAGCCCAGAAGAGGGCTGGGTAGTTCAAACTGTCACCGAGAATGCCGAGCAAGGGGATTCTTTGCTCGCCCGCACCTTGATCAACGCGTCTGGTCTCTCTGCCAATCTCATTCCAAATTCCTTGCTGCCCGAGGCATCACGCATACCCATGTTCTTCGCCAGGGGCTCATACGCAGCTTACAGCGGACCAGGCATATCTCGAATTAATCGGCTCATATACCCATGCCCTGAAACCGGTCCGAACAAGCACGCATTCCAATCGCTCGGAACGCATCTGACCCTTGACCTGCAAGGCAAATTGCGCTTTGGGCCAGACCTGGAGTGGATATCACCGCCCTCCGACGCATCAGAATACGATTTTAATGAGGAGAATGCGGACTTTTGGCGGAATCATCTCACACCCAGCGATTCCAGGCTGGAAGAGATGTACAGAGCGGTAACTGAATATCTTCCAGGGGTATCATTTGATGGATTCAGACCTGACTATGTTGGAGTCCGTCCCAAGTTGGTGCTATCTGGCTTCCAGGACTTTGCTATTCGGAAGGACTATGCTGATGGAAGTGGGAGAGGACTTATGGTTAGCTTGATGGGCATTGAGAGTCCCGGCCTGACGTCTAGCCTTGCTATCGCTGAACACATCGTAGATGATGTCATTGAGCCAGAACATATCTCACAGTAGAAGGTAGTGATATATATAGTCACTTGGCTCCATAACAAGTGGTCTATGGACGCGCCTCGCCTCGCGTTATAACCTTCGGCTCCCAAGCTTCAATCTTGGGCTTCACCGTGTTATACGACCGATAGGCACCTCTCGTACCCGTCAGGTTCTCAACCCAGGGCTGCTCTGCAATTAGACTGCGAAAGAATGGTACATGGAAATCACATACCGTTTTCCATGGCGGGGACATGTTCTGCATGACTGCGTCCTCGGTGGGTGGTTGTAAGCGGATGTGCGATAGCCACGAATGCCATTCAGCCGGGACCTGGGTAGCGTTGTGGTTATGCTAGAAACAGTACACGGTTATGCCCGCTTCCATTCAATTAGAGACCGAAATAACATACTTGAGCAAAGTCTACCCATCTATGACGCCCTTATAACAATGTTCCAGATCAAACTGAAATTCAACAAATGGACGCATCACGCACCTGGAATTTCATCGTCCGGGTTCAGGTTTTCAAAGTACTTGTTACCGAACCTGTCCGAGCGGTCAAAGTCTGCCAAGGATTGTGTAACGAGTACCTACTGGTCGGTTCCGATGAGCGTGCCGGCTTTCGCGTCTCCAATGTACTGCAATTGATGCCACCATTGTTTGATCCCTGTTCTGCGGATGTTCCGCACATAACGAATGAAGGACATGTCGGTGAACTGATGAGAAGGTCTATTTGGTCGTGCTTGGTTCCAACTGTTTCAATGCAGGTTACGTAAGGAATGATTGTCCCTCCGGGGTCGATCGTATTTACCGTCGGACGGGTCACGGGAGGGGAATCTACACAAACCTGCTATCGGGACGAAGGACGTGCTATTACTGGGATCATAGGGTGTACACCGGTATGTATACAACAACCATACTACTCGTAACAACAAACACGGAAGACAACTGCTACATTTGCCCAACACAGATAAAAAGAAATCAGAGGTGGAGATATAAAGGAGAGGAAGAACGAAGACCAATACAATAAAAAAAACTAAAATATAACTTGATACTTCCACAACAACAAACGAAACAAAAAATCAACACACAACAGTCCGTCCGTCATCATTCAGCGTACAAAACGTGCTTCTCCGTGCTATCCAACCACTCTCGCAAATCTCTGTCGTCGTCGATGCCGATGAACTCGTTGCTGATACTATTGCGATATCGAAGATTAAGAACGTTGCCACCTAATCGAGCTTGGACCTTTTCCAGCAGTTCAGCGTGTGTCACACGAGGATGTACACGAATGGCGATCAGGTCATCAGTGACGCGATCAAATATCTTGATCTTGACGAAGGCTGTCTGGGGGTTGCCCGCGGACATTGGAGGCGCATTCATATTAGTGGCGTTTGATAAGGAACGAGATCGGGAAGACATAGCGATAGATGGCTGTGATGAACTGGGAGATGATGGTGATGAAGCGGCGTGTTCTGGCCAAGCGGAGTTTGAAGCAAAGGATGTTCGAGAGTAGGCGCTTGCACGAGAAGTGTCAACATGTGGATATGAAGGAGAAGAGCCTCCATTTTGTTTGGACCGGGACCCCGCGCGATGATGTGATGTCACTGAATTAGGCTGTCGATGAGCCCGAGGGGTTGCGCTGGATTGTGAGTCACGAGATGTAATGTGAGTAGGGGGCGTGTGGTCCTCTCCATAGTCCGAGCCTTCGCTTCGATCGTCTCTGTCCGAAAGTTTCATCTCCCCAAGCGTATCGCGAACCTCCTCCTCAAATTCCTGTGTCACAGGTGCATGCTGTTGTTCTGCTGTGGCTTCTTCGGCAAAGAGTGCCCTGACCTCGTCATATCGGGGGTCAATATCGTGTTCCACGTCTCCAGGTTTCAGCGATAAAAATTCCCGCACGAGCTGATGTTCAAGGACATAGCTTGTGCCAGCCATATTTAGGGCACACAGCTTGTGGAGATACTCGTCAAGTTCTTCCCGTCGGGCAGCAGTGACCTCGTCATCGACATTTTCCGCGGGACCAGGCATGAATGGAAGTATCCGGATAGAGTCCGGTTCTCTGCCAGCTTCGCGAGGGAAGGCCTGCAAGAGGTTCACTTGGAAATCGAAGAAGTCATTATACACTCGGAATAGGACGAGTTGCTTGGCTTTTGGAAGAACGTGCGGATCGTGTGGGTCATAAGGTTGGTAGATGGCGTCTGTGCGGAACCAGTACTCGTCCATTTCATAGTGGAATGAGACGACGTCGGCAGATAATAGGATGCCCTCAGGTAAAAATACGGGGGAGGGAGCACGGGGAGGTGGGGCAGATTCCTGCTGGGTGCTGGAACGTTGCTGAGAGTATGAATTATTGGATGGTTCTTCTATGACGCCGAGTGATATGCTATTTGCTTTATAGTTGAATACGGCCTTCTTCCATTCTTCCACACCTGGTAGTTCTCCACTGTCGATCAGAGCGTCGACATTCTCTATTGGGCGATTTGTTGCAGGGTTACGGACTTCCACAAAAGAAGCGGGGATCAAACCTGGCCGACCAAGTCGGCCAATGGGTTTGGCAACAAACCATTCGCGGTTTGACTGGGCAACTACGGTTATGCAATCACCGGACTTTGCGTCAAGTTCGTCCGCACGTTCCGCAATGAAGTCATGAAGAACTATGGCGAAGAATGCAGGTGTTTTTGGGGACCTCGGAGGTGAAGTTGGACTAGTAGGGATGGTTGGACTATTTACGGCGACGCTGATATGAGAAGTGCGTATACTGTGGAAGAAGAGGCTGTTAACGTGAATATAAGTAAAATTAGGATAGTACTCACGCTGGGCTCTTGCAAAACTCTTCGAACATAGATTTTGGGACTAAACCTCTAGCACCGGTAACGGGATTATGTGCCTCATACCAATCCCCCTGAGTTTCTATATTTCCTGTGACATAGAAAAAGTCTCCCTTTTGAAAAGGAAGCTGCTGAGGACCCTCTGGCCTATATGATGCGATTGCACGAATTACTTTTTGAGGAGGAAGAGAAGAGTTCTGAGGTTTAGATATAGAGGGTAAGGGGAGAGGGGTAGAGATTTCAAGGCGGTGAGTATCTCGGTTTCCGTTGAGCGATTTACGTAGGGATTTCATCATGGAGGAGCATAAGAAGCTAACAAGAGACGGAGCAGACAACAGCAGTTGAGGGGAGAAACCAATTGAAATACATGATTCGTCCACTCAAAGCTTTTGTCGATGTCCTCTTTCGGGTCACTTTCCCAGGCTGATCAAACAATGGACCCCGGAAACCAGTGACCTATTGTCCAATGTCCTGTGTCCGCAGCAGTAACGGGTCCAGTTATTTTCATCAGTGATGCGGTAGTTGATCACTCTCACAGTCTTACTTTGAAGCAAGTCTTTCACAATGCTTGCTAGCTTGAGCTCGCTTCCAATGGACCAAGTATAATTTTTTCTGTCAAGTTCCATGCCGTGGTTATGTAATCTTTGAGCCAAATAAATGTCAATTTTACGACCCCCCCAAACATAGATCCAGCAACTTGGCTGATATTCCATATTTCCATTCACTTGAGTTTGCTCTATCATGGCGGCCAGAAAGCTGCAAAGTATGTTTCTTTTAGCATTTGCGTCCTAATTCATTCAATTTTATATTATCTTTCATAGCCGAAATCGACCGCACACTAAAGAAGGTCGGCGAAGGCGTCGAGGTCTTCGAAAGCATATATGAGAAGATGCAGGCCTCTACAAACCAGACGCAGAAGGAGAAACTGGAGACCGACTTGAAAACTCAAATAAAGAAGCTCCAGCGGTTACGCGACCAGATCAAGGCTTGGGTAGCAAGCAACGACATCAAAGACAAGTCCGCCCTCTTGGAGAACCGGAGACTAATAGAAACCGTGCGTTACCGTCTCTCCATCTCGTCCTATGACGCGCTTTCCCATTCCGAAACACTCCCCGACCTTTATTGACTCATTCGTGTATACAGCAAATGGAGAAGTTCAAGGCGTGCGAGAAGGAAATGAAGACAAAGGCATTCTCCAAAGAGGGTCTCATACAGTCGGCCAAGCTCGATCCTAAAGCCCAAGAGAAGCTTGAGGTCACGACGTGGCTTCAGTCTCAGGTCGAAGATCTTTTGTTGCAAGTAGAACAAGCAGAAGCGGAAATTGAGACACTTCAAGTCGGCGGCGGCAAGAAACGCGGAAAGGGTAGTTCATCATCTGCTGGTCGTCTGGAAGATCTTGAACACCTCAACGAACGTCGAAAATGGCACGTAAACCGACTCGAACTCATCCTTCGTCTCCTGGACAATGGTTCTTTGACCACGGATCGTGTACAGGCTCTCAAGGAAGATGTACAATATTTCGTGGAAAGCAACACGGTTCGTTGCGCAGCAGTATGTTCTACTTTGAGACCTTTTAAGGCGTTTTCTGGGTGCAGGACGAGGACTTCAATGAATATGAGGGCATATACGACGAACTCAATCTTGAAGAAGAGGAGGAACAGTTCGGTCTGGCAAATGATGAGGACGAAGATAGCGATGAGTCAGATTTTGCAAGTGATGGTATGTATTCGCTGGCTATACGCTTCTATAAAACTGATTTTGGTAGACCTTCCTCCACGAACGCCGAGCAAGCGACATGAGAAGGATGAAGAAAGTGTTGCGAGCAGTAAACGCGATGAAAGTCCCGTGCAAAAGAAGGCTGGGGTAACACTTCAATTGCGGAGTACGTTTTGGTTCATATGTTGCTACTACGACTTACAAGGTACTACCAGAACCGTCAATAGCAACAGAAGGTCTGTCTGTGTTTCTTAGTCTTGAATGGTTCACTCAAAGCTTGTCCTAAAAGTCAAACCACCGCCAAATCCAAATTTTGCACAACAGCCAATGGCGAGCATTCTACGAGCTAATTTGCAACCGGCAACCCCACGGCCGCCAGCGCTTCCACCGATACGCTATGCCGCTGCCGCCGCCGCCGCCGTCACTCCGCAATCTTCTCAACAGAATGGCGCATTGCCCCCAACGCCCTCGACATCACAACCCATTCCACCCGCGCAGCCGACGAATTTCTCTGAAGCAACGACATCTACCCTTTCGATAACGCCGTCGGCCTCGCAAAGTGCCATGCAAGATTCGCAATTCACGTCCTCGCCAAGCTTGACACATCCATCAGTCACGAGTCCAATGCTGTCATCTGCTGCATCCCATCAACAGGACGGGTCATTCTATTCTGGACAGGATTCACCAGCAATATCAGAAGCTGTTCCAAGCTCTATAAGCGGTCCTGCGGCTACATCATCGCCACAGCGCCAACAGAAAGGTATGTTTTTGTGCCAAGAGCACGAGGACATAGGTAATTCTTGTTTAGAACCTGCACCATCACCTCTCCTCGCAAGGGCGCCTTCACCTGTTGCACCGGTAAGTGTTTACTGGTATTGCGCACGCGATGAAAATTCATGAAACGTAAACAGCCACCAGTATCAGTATCAACAGTGCCACAATTCCAACCGGTCACCAACGGAGCCTCGCAGCTTACTCAACCACCCACGCAGTTGCCTCCGTCAGCATCATCGCCACTGCCTCAACAGATACACCAGGTCAACATTGCTCCATCATCACTTCCCACTCCACCTGCAAGTTCGACGTCTGTAGTGCAGCAGGCGCAACAGTATCCCCCGGGTATAAAGGTCCCACAGACTGTAGAACAGCAACCGACCCCAATACAAGCTGTCCAGCAGCCCATTGGGGGTTCCCAAAGGCCTTCTTCAACGGCGCCAGCTCAGCAACCGCCGCATCCTCCTTCCCGTCCAGCTGCTTCAGGCACATTCCCTGGCTCTCTGTCAGACCTTGTGGCATCGTTCGAAACAGTCAAGCAGAAAGGTTTGTCTTTTGGACACTGTCCTCGTATCAAAATCCTGACGGATAACCAGCTCCTCATCGCATGACAAACCTCGGGGAGGTGCATAAACTCCTTGAGGGCGGTTACTCAAATGTCCCACAACCGCAGGATACCGAGAAGTATGACGTTTTGATTCAAGTATATTCAATAGGGGCTAATGAGTTGTGCATCTAGACCCAAGTACTATGTGCCACGGAATCCTTTTGCCACCGCAGCATTTTATCCTCAAACTCCGCATCCTATTCTGAGCACCCCAGGCATATTTTCCCAGATAGACGTGGAAACTCTCTTCTATGTCTTCTACTACCTTCCGGGGACATACCAGCAGTACGAGAGTAATCTTACGTTCAATGGAAATCACTCACGTTAATGACAGATACATGGCTGCTAAGGAGTTGAAGCGCCAATCGTGGCGATTCCATGTCAAATATATGACGTGGTTCCAGCGGCACTCGGAGCCGCAGGCCATAACAGAAGAATACGAGCAAGGCGTGTATGTTTACTTTGATTGGGAAGGATCATGGTGTCAGCGCAAGAAAAGCGATTTCCGGTTTGAATATCGTTATCTTTCGGAGGATTGAAGGAATTTCTCCCCTATTCAGTCCCTGTTATCCCAGTTTTTTTTTTGTTGTCATGCTCCCGCCGTGACCTTATGTATCGCCATAGGCGCCACTGGACAGTTTTGCCAATCACATTCGTACTAACTTGCAACCCTATTTCTTAATTATAGTGAATGAATTATAGCCTGAACACATGCTCTATACAAGACTCGGATGGATGGATCTACTCAAGTACCACTACTGCCCCCAGTTTTTCAAGAACCGCTTTTAGTTTGTCCGCGTCTTCCTTGGGCATATTTTCCTTGAGAACTTGCGGTACGGACTCCACGAACTTCTTTGCCTAAGACGAGGTTAGCGTGAATATGCCTTGATTGAGGCATGCGTTCGAGACTCACGTCGATGAGGGTAAGGTTCGGGATCAAGGCCTTGACCTCGCGGATGATCTTGGGCTTCGCAGCGGCGTCGAAGGACTCGAGTTTCAAATTGAAAATTGTCTTCTCCTTCGGTTTCTCCTGATTAATTCAGTCTTGGTCAATAAATACATTCCTTCTTTATAGTGATGGTGCTTCCCACCTCCACTGCGGCTTCTTCAACCGGGGCGGCGACGGGTGCGGCAGCTGAAGCGGCGGGCATTGCAATTTCTTGAATATTTAGTCGTGACTTTTGGGAATCTATGAGTAAGGATAAGTTGAAATCGGCTTTAGAAGGGAACAAACCTTCAAGAGCGTAACGAGGTCAGCTGCTTGCAGTAGTGTCAGTCCGGATATGTCGTCTACTATGCGGCCAATTTTTGGGTCACTTGGCAGGGGAGGAGGACTTGCTGCAGACGACGAGACAGCTTCTGTTGCTAGCCATCTTGACCGGCTAGCTAGCGGAGCAAAGCTGCAAGGTAGAGTTTAAGCATTCAAACGCAAGTTTTTGAAACATGCTGCTCACCGTGCGCTTGCCAATCTTGATGTTGAGCACAAAAGAGTAGAGCAGCGGCTCTGAAAATTAAGTGAGTTTCTGTCCAATAAAGTGGGGTAGGAAACGTACTGCCATGGTGTTCAGTTCTCGGACAGTATTACATGGACTTTTTTGACGCGTACAAATTCGGGAAGTGTTATTTGGTCGTGTTGTGCAGAGGCTTCTAACCCTTCAAATTGGACAAATTTCGCCTACCCTCCTCCCTCCTAGTTCTCCACCCTGAATGTGATCGATTGCTTGATCGATGCTACCGCCGCTATGATATTGTGCCCTTTATTCTATGGGCTAGGCCCTGAGCTAAAGCCTCCACAAGTCTAGCGGCTAGCGGCGCAGTATCTTGATTTCAACCCAAAAAAAATTGAGGTCTTGCCAGTTATTAGTGGCATGACCTACGACGCCACCACCGCCGCACATTGTCCCTTTGTTCAGTAGTACTTACTCTGAACTTTGGTCCCTGCACGACGAGCAAAGTCTAGCGCACTCGTAGATCTCAAGATAGAGTCTGACAAGAGTTCTGATAGACTTGCGATCCCCGTTACAACCGGCACTGAAATAGTATGAACACCAAACCTGTCATTCTCACACCCGTTGCCAGCCCAAGCTAGCTGCTTTAAACAGTATCTTGTGAAAATATCAAGAACGCAACAGATTGAACACGGGTAACAATCTTTCAATAGGCGAGCTCCAGCGTTTTGTCAATCTTTTTTGATACGACGATGACAGTGGTTCTGATGGGGAAACAACAAGAACAAATCTCCAAGAACATATGCATAGCCCCTTGAGTTGGGGCGCCAATTGATAGGTCACAAGTGGTAGCGCTAGCGCTCTTGCCAGGGAAGCTGAAGATCGATCGATGATGATCCTTTTGCAATTGGTCACCGCCGACAAAAACCCATCAATTGATCATGCTGAACCTTAATGTAACTGGTCTGGAGCTCGCCATGTGCGAATTTTTGTGGATGTTCCGCTACTGGCCATGGTGTTCCGCTCTCCATCGACGTGTCCAAAAGCAAATCGAAGTACTAGGAAAATCGACAGTCGATGACGTTACTTTCTAGCTTGACATGAGAGTACTCTGTAGGCCATTCGCGAGTCGTTCCATTGGAGCTCCGCGACGAGTACGACACCGATAAGACCCGTTTTGAGATGGGAAAATGGCAACGTTTGTAGGTCGCCCTTTGTGCCTTTTGTCAGTCATCTCAGGGTGGAGAAAACAGATCTCCGAGCGTACATTTTTTCGCGTTGAAATCGTGTTCAAACTCAGGCCGCCTCAACGATAACGGAAGACTTCTGTTAAAGACCCCAGTAGATATGGGTGGTGCGCGCTCGCTCTGGTCCGAATCGTTACTAATAATGATTCTAAAGTTGGCAGCCCTGAGAAGACTCGGCGCTTATGTTTATGTGGAGGAAGAGTGTGTTTAATAGCGTCTAATGCGGAAATTTTCTGGTAACTGGCGATTCGAAGTTTCTTGCGGGCCTCATGTGTCGTCGAACCAGATTCGGTTCATCCGCATCAGCTTTAGACGGAAGCACCTGTCAACTTCGCACCAATTTTCACGCTTCACGGCATATTCCATTTTCAGCTGGCCAGCGAATCTACTACCATACAAAAGCTTGTCCTCACTTACCATACATCCGAACCGTCCCCCCATACAACAGGTACCTGCACAAGCACCCTTATCCGCATTCGCTCACATCCATCTTCTCTACCATGAGTGGTCTGGATAATACGTGCGTACTCTTCTAATCCCCCTACATACCAATCATCACCTAACATAAACCCATCCAGTTTTGGAGCATTCTTGATTGGGGTTGTAGTCTCTGCCACGTAAGTTCTCTGCCTCCCCATCACATAAACGTGCTCAAACAACAACTTTCAGACTCTACGGAGGTATACTTCTTGCGCTCTTCGTTTTTTTTGCTAGAGGAGCTCATGATCGCACAAAGTCACTTGCGTGCAGACATGGTACTACTTTAGCCGGTACCCCTCGGATCCGTGGTACATCAAGCTCTTAGTATGTTCACGTAGCATGACATAAGTGTTTTCTATTCAACGGTGTTTTTTAATTTAGGTCGGTGCTGTACTTGTATCAGACTCAGTTCATCAAGCTCTGATTACACACACTGGTGAGTCCGAGATACAAGTCTTGTTTTTCCGCGGGCTGAATACCAGTAGTGTATACGTATCTTGTGACTGATTTCGGTATCGCTACTGACCTCGGGACGCTTGTCTGGAGTTTGATTGTAAGTGGCGTGTCATCACTCCGTGGTTCGCGTCTCAACGTTCGTTTGATGTCACACAGATCGAAGTCTTATTCAATGGCTTCACAGCGCTTATGGTTCAAAGGTCGGTGTGAGATCTTTCCGATTGAAACGGTCCGTACTGATCGTACTGCCAGCTTCCTTACCATGCGCGTCTACAGACGTATGTGTAAACCTTTCACCAGTGAACGTTTGCTCACTTTCAGCCAGTAAGCAACAAGAGTATTATTGCAACCGGGTCGGTCATGTCCCTTGTCATCGGTGAATTTGTTCTCGTTGTCAGTGAGTAGACGCCTTTTCTCCTCCAAAACCAGTCTACTAATGTAATATCAAAAGTATATGTCGCTAAAGCGTGAGTCAACGACGTAAGAACACAACGCGCAGTCTAGCTAATAACCTTTGTAGTGTCCATATGACGACATTTGAGCAACTGACCGTTCTCAAGCCACTGTCCATGTCTGTGAACGCTTTGGCAGCTGCTGGAGACGTGCTTATCGCTGTATTCCTCTGCACACTCCTTCAACAATCTCGCACTGGATTCCGGAGGTCCGATACCATGATCAACAAGCTGATTTTGTTCAGCATCAACACGGGTCTCCTCACCAGTATTTGCGCGGTCATGTCCCTCATTTCTGTGCGTAGCAAATCACATATGGTCTGGTGTTGCACTCCTGACCCAGATGTGGCACAGATTACAGTTTGGCCTGATACCTTCATTTACATCGCATTCTATTTCTGCTTGGGACGTCGTAAGTACGATTTAGTCGGATACAGTTCACGAGATTGACGAGAACGTTTTCAGTCTACTGCAACTCCTTGTTGGCAACTCTTAATGCACGAAAGAGTCTTCGGGGTGATTCTCGGGACGAAAACATGTCGCTCTCGCTTCAGGGAATTCAGAAAACGTCTAACAGCACCGGTACTTCGCAGAGGGTAAGTTCCGATGAAATTTTCTGGCACAGCACTTGGCTCACGATATGATATCAGCGGATGCCGAATAACATCTCAATTAAGATTGATACCACACAGGAGTACGTTCGAGATGAAGTGAGTTCTTTTCATTTTTGTGGCCGGGATCTAGCGCTGATCCACGATAGTATTCATCTGCAACGGAACTTAAAAGTGCTCAGGCAGTTTAGTCGCTTTAGGGATGGGGTGCCACGAGGTGGATGAGAAGCACATAAAAAAATGTACCGCATCATACTTTGGTAGAACATTGGTGTCATTCTTTTTTGCGTCGTTCTTTTGCATTGATTGTAAGTATTGTAACATGTATGATCTGCGACCGATCTTGTGATTGGCTACTCTATTCCTTCATATACCCTGCGGCGCATGGTGGCATTTTCAGCAATTATAATACGCGGAATTACATGGAACATTCATTGAACCCCCACTATTTCTCCAAGATCTGTTCGATTATCTGTTCGATTTAGTATGTCCGATATTGTGGTGTGACCGGGTGCCCTGCTCGGATGTAGCAACGGGGCACAAAGAAAACCCCTTTATCAAGTGGAAGGTTAAGTGTACAGTAAGGGTCCGCGCTTGGTGGGTAAATTTAAATATAAACATAAAATTGTCCCGCGGGTGTTCCAAGCTCGCTGATTTACCCGGTTGACAACACCTTACGCCACGTTACTAGCAATACATCTTCCAGAAGCAACATCAAAATGAGCAATCTCAAATATAACTTGTCACTTTCCATACTTGCCCCACACCTTTTCAACCTGCCACCCCCTCAAAAATATCTGAGCCGCTCTTTATTTACTCTTTATTCGCTAGTCCTCCATGTTGACACTCACAGATATCACTTGGCTTGATCTATGTCTTGCAGGTGCCGGTGTTTATCTCGTAAAGCAGGTATTCACCCAGAAGAATCCTGCACCATACCCCCCAGGTCCCCCAGGCCGACCTCTCGTCGGCAATATCCCAGACATGCCTCAAGACAAGCCCTGGCTCACATTCACTGAGTGGGGCAAGAAATATGGTCAGTGCATCCCGTTCCACTGACATCATCCATTTTAACCCCTGCGTGCAGGCGATATCTCACATGTCGAGGTTCTGGGCCAGCACATCGTCATCCTGAACTCTGTCAAGACCTCCGTGGAAATGCTCGAAAAGAAAAGCTCCGTCTACTCCGATCGACCTGTCCTCCCTATGGGTGGCGAACTTGTCGGCTGGAAAAACACTCTCGTTCTTCTCCCTTATGGCGACCACCTGCGCGAGTACCGCAAGCATTTCCATCGCGTCATCGGCAGTCGCGCCGCCTTGGACGTCTACAATCCGATCGAGGAAGTCGAGACCCACCGATTCCTGAAGCGCGTACTGGCGAAACCCGACCAACTCCAGGCACACGTTCGACAGTATGTCCCCGTCTATCCTATTATCGACTTATATTTAAATTTGTATAGCACCGCTGGCGCTATCATTCTGCGGATTTCTCATGGCTATGAAGTGAAGGAGAACAATGATCCGTTTGTCGACCTTGCCGACCGTGCTGTCGATCAATTCTCAAAGTCCACTGCTACCGGTGCCTTCATGGTTGACATTATGCCATCCTGTAAGGACGTATCATTCTCACCCTCGCTTCCTAGTTCCTGATTATCTGTAGTGGCAAAGGTTCCTGAGTGGCTTCCTGGTGCTGGCTTCAAGCGCATAGCACGTGAATGGCACGAGACCCTCGAAGAGATGGTCGCCGCACCCTACAAATTCGTCAAGGATCAAATGGTGACTAATATTAGTATTTTGTGATGCACGAACTAAAATTTGAATATGACAAGGCTGCTGGTATCGCCCCCAAGTCTTTCACCTCGAATCTCCTGGAAGGCCGAACTTTGTCTGCCGAAGAGGATCACATCGTGAAATGGTCCGCTGCATCCCTATACTCCGGTGGTGCCGACACGGTTAGAATCCGCCCTACATATTTCAAATCGTTATATTTTGAGCCTGATTCCTTTCTCAGACAGTTTCGGCAATATATTCATTTTTCCTGGCTATGACGCTTTTCCCTGATGCGCAGAAGAAGGCTCAGGCTGAGATTGATGCCGTTATTGGTCCTGATCGTCTTCCGACTTTCGCTGACCGCGACTCCCTCCCCTACACTGAGGCGCTCGCGAAGGAAGTCCTTCGCTGGAATGCTGTCGTGCCTACCGGTATGTGTGTCTTGTTTATAGCATTCTGCTATTGACGAGGGGTATCTCACCGACAGCTGTTCCTCACCGTGTTATTGAGGACGACATTCATGATGGGTACTACATTCCCAAAGGCACTTTGATAATACCCAACATTTGGTTAGTACTGTCCTGTCCCTCTCCTGTATTCGGTTTCATTCAATGCCTTTGAATTGCTGTAGGTTCATGCTCAATGATCCTCGGACATACGCTAACCCCTCGGAATTCAACCCTGAGCGCTTCTTGGCCAAAGAAGGAAAAGAGCCTGAGACCGATCCTCGCACGATCTGCTTCGGTTTTGGTAGACGGTAGGAATTCAGCTGTTTTGTTTTGATCAGAATATCTGACTTTCTGCTCCGCAGTATCTGCCCAGGTTAGCTAAACTCACATGGGACGGACCCACGAGACATTTCTGACATCGCTTGCCTTGCCAGGTCTCCATCTCGCTGATGCGTCTGTCTGGATGTCTGCTGCGATGTCACTTGCTGTGTTTGACATTTCCAAGGTTATCGAGAATGGCGTCGCGATCACTCCCGAGGTTGACCCCTCGTCAGGTACTATCAGGTATGTCGCGCTTGTTTGTTATCGTGTGCTGTGCTGGGTCTAGACACATACACCCCACTCCCAGCCACCCCAAACCCTTCAAGTGCTCCATCAAGCCCCGTTCTGCCAAATCCCTTGCGCTCATTCAGGAAGATGCAAACTACTAAGCGCACGACGACGAGACACGCAGGGATGCATCCGTTGCTTTGGATGGCAACTCACTTTCGACATGGCTTTGTATATTGCACTTTGAGGTTTGTGCAAGATTGGTTGGTTGGTTGTGTATCGCGGTATCATATAAATATGTATATGTCATTTTACCTTCATCTTGTTGGAATAATTTACGATTGTGCGAATGATATTATCGTGACTTTGCCTTGAATCGTTTAGAACTTCGCGTGTGTCCTGACTGAGTATACTTGGTATGTTTTTCCTTGACACTGTAACAGACTCGGAGTCTCCCGAGTCCCGACAAGCTTTCGGACCGTCGTCAGCTGTTTGTGTTTCATTCTCCGCGACGAACAACCAAAACTAAGCTGACGGTTTATCATCCTATGGCGAAATAAACTTGTTACTGACTATGTACCTTTGCTACCATATCCTGGCAATGAGAGTGTGCTGCAAATGTGTACATGGCCTACGCAACAAGCACACATGGCAGTCTGTTTGACACCTTGCCGCGGCACGTCTGGCATTTCCCGCCAATGGGTGCCACTAATGATCAAAATCAATAGCTTATCAACAAATGCACATGCACATGGGGCCCGTCTAACAACATTTAGCCTGTCTGGCTCTTTCCTTGTGCCTACAGTAATCGAGCACTCTTCTGTCCGACCGACCGTCGGTAAGGCCACAAATGTCAAATGGGCTTTGCGCACGGCATCTTAACAACTCGTGGACAAGACTTCTCGGTGTGCACCATCTCCCACCGTTGCGATGAACCCCCGTTGTCACCTCCCGAAGTTCACCCGTGGAACCGGAATCCCTTGTGAAGCTGTCTTCGATTTTTTTTGCTCTCCTCCCGAGCTGACTGATGATCCCGGCCGACCAGGTGTTAAAAAACCTCATCCGCGGTGCTTCACGGGATTGCCTTGCTCCTCTCGTGGGCAGTTGCTAGTTTGTAAGTGTGGGGCTGCGGATCTAACCGGTTTTGATATCATCAGCCCTTCCTTGATAAGGTTGAACCTTGGCCTATCGTGGCTTAGATGTGCGTCCGCCCGCCGTGCTGCTATTTTCTCGTAAGTTTAACGGGACCGGAGTAACAGTAGAGCAGGTATTGTATACGAAATTGGGAACGTTCCAAGTGTTCTGAATTCACCACAGTACTTACTAGTGCCGTCAAACATAACCTGTTCAGGCGAAGATGGTAGGCGCCCCACGATCATGAATATTTAGGCAGCCGTGTCTGTCGTGCCCACAGAAATATGTGTGGTGATTGCACCGAACTTCATGGTGTAAGCAGCTCGTGCCAGTGGCCCTCGGTCCCGGACTCCTTTTTCACTCGCACAGTCAGAGTCATTGGGCGATTACGAGATATGGGTGCTCACTGGCAGAATCGCGTCCGCAGCCCGGGCTTCTTTGGATGATTTCAATAGAAGATCAAGAAAAGAATGGAGGCTACACAACTCAGGTACTTCTGTATTACTCGCTCATCTGCTAGTAGGCAATGTTGACGCTCACCACAAGAAGAATTCCTGCACCACATCCCCCTGGTCCTCCATGGTGGCCTCTCATCAGGCACAATATCCCAGGCATGGCTCACATCAAGCCGTAGCTCACCGCACATCAACGTGCTGAACTCTGTCAAAACTGTGATGGGAATGCTGGTGATAAGAGTTTTGTCTTTAGGCGAGGTCGAGCCTTTGAGGTTGGCCCATTATCATATAGGGCACTCCATTGGCTTGCTTTTGCCCGACACTCAAGAACGATGAGGGTGTTCTTCACGATCAGTGTGAGCTCATAAGTCACAGGCACGTCCAAGGAGCCCCGAGGTAATCGGGGATACTATACATGCCTACAAGCAGGAGTTACCATCGCGAAGTAGTCTGGAGTTTGTTTCAGACACGGCGTCTGGAGGAGCTTCTTTAAGAGTGCCTGAGCTGAGGTACGATCGGTAACGTGTTGCGCGGAGATACAGCTGCGGGCATGGCATGGCACGGATTCTCCACGAGCTCTGAAGATCCTTTGGAAACTTTGCCGATGATGAAGATCCATGGCTTGCAGCTTGCAACTTGCATATCCACGATGTAGTCTCCTCGTCTGCAGTTGCAGTAATCACGCGAGCATTGACGAAATAGATGCCATCCTCGAGTGGTGCGTTTCTTCCGCCGAAAGTGGAAACAGAGACAGAAAGATCACCAGCAGTGGAGCTTGGTCCTAGGAAAGCCCAAAGGTAAAATTTGCAATGGTAAGGATATTTGAATCTCAAAATTGTGAAATTGGCGGGTGCTGGCACCTGATCATGCATATGCTCCACCTTCATCAGCACGCGTATGTTGCTCTGATCGACCTTCCGATGGACCAACGGGCGTCTCCGTGGTACCTATAGCGGCTCTCGTCAAACAGACAAAGTTTTAACTATGGATTGTGAAACGAAAAATAAACTACAGCTAAGTACTATCGCTTTACCCCCAAAACCCCCAAAAAAACAATTTCCCTCGCAGACCCTTCAAGCCCACAGTACGGCTTCGACTTGTTTATCTTGGATGACGAGAATATCGAGGATTATGTCGGCGCATGGAGTTGTGAACTCGAACTGCGCATCATCATCGCATGGGTCAGCGTGACAAAGGTCTCGTTTCTTTCAAGGAGCACGGGCCTAGCCTGAATACTGTGACTGATGTGCTCTGGGGCTACCTGAATTTGACAGCCTCTGAGCGCATTGCAAATTTACCATGTGAATTTCGGACAGTTCGAAATTCACCGTACACTAGGGCGTACCCTCATCAGTCCGCTGTTCCCGCCGGTGCAATGTGCATGACAGCCACCTCCCGCCTTAGAGGGATGCATGATGCATGATGCATATGCATGACCGGTGATCGCTTTCATCCGTGTTATTAATGGCAGGTATAAATAACATGATCAGTCGATACGACTCCTCTTGTCTGATCATTCCTATACAAACCCGCTCTCTAGTCGCTCGTCATTTGCTAGTAGACTATGTTGGCACTCACCAACATCACTTGGTTCGACCTATGCCTTGCGTGTGTCGGAGCGTATCTGTTAAAGCACGTGTTCAACAAGAAGAATCCTGCACCCTATCCCCCTGGTCCTCCAGGGTGGCCTCTCATCGGGAACGTCCTAGACATGCCCCGCATCAAGCCCTGGCTTACCTTCGCTATGTGGGGCAAGAAGTATGGTGAGTACCTCCCGTTTCCCCAACATCATGGATTTCAAGTCTTGTTTGCAGGTGATATCTCGCATATCGAGGTTCTGGGTCAACATATCATGGTGGTGAACTCTGTCAAGACTGCGATGGACATGTTGGATAAGAAGAGCACTGTGTACTCTGACCGTCCTATCTTTACTCTTGCCGGCGAACTCGTTGGCTGGAAGTACCTTATGACTCTTCTCCCTTACGGTGACCATCTACGCCGGTACCGCAAGAACTTCCACCGCGTCATTGGCAGCCGCGCTGCAGTGGACGTATACGGCCAGATCGAAGTGGTCGAGACTCGCCGATTCCTTAAGCGTGTGTTTACGACACCCGACCAATTACAGGAACATATTCGACAGTACGTAGTATCCGTCCTTGTATTGACACGATCTTGATTTTTATAGCACCGCTGGCGCTATCATTCTGCGCATCTCTCATGGTTATGAAGTGAAAGAGAGCAATGATCCCTTTGTTGACCTTGCAGAACGTGCTGTGGACCAATTATCGCGTTCTACTGCTCCTGGTGCCTTCATGGTTGATTTTATGCCATTCTGTAAGCTATAGCATTCAGACATTTGCTTACAATGGCCTCACCATCTGTAGTGGCCAAGGCCCCCGAGTGGTTCCCTGGTGCCGGCTTCAAGCGTCTAGCCCGTGAATGGCACGAGACCCTTGATGAGATGGTTTCTGCACCCCACAAGTTCGTCAAGGATCAGATGGTGACTAACATTTGTAGTTGTGCGATCATGCGTTGAAATTCGAATGATACAGGCTGCTGGCATTGCCCCGAAGTCTTTTACCTCGGATCTGATGGAAGGCCGTACTCTGTCTGTGGAAGATGATCACGTTGTGAAATGGTCTGCTGGAACTCTATATGCCGGCGCTGCCGACACGGTTGGTCCCTTCCTACGTATTTTAATCATGATATTCTGAGAGTACTACACTTCTTTCCTCAGACTGTTTCTACAATCTACTCGCTCTTCCTGGCTATGTCACTATTCCCTGATGTGCAGAAGAAGGCTCAGGCTGAAATAGATGCTGTTGTCGGTCCCGATCGTCTTCCCTCCTTCGCCGACCGAGACTCTCTTCCCTACACTGAAGCGCTTGCCAAAGAAGCTCTACGATGGCATGCTGCTGTCCCTACCGGTCCGTGTATCCCATTTAACGCATTCTTTAGTTCCCGAGCGGTATCTCAATGACAGGTTTCGCCCACTGTGTCACTGAGGACGACATCCATGACGGGTACTACATTCCAAAAGGTTCCTTAGTGATACCTAACATTTGGTCGGTACCCCCTTTTCTTCCGTGTTCGATATTTTAACAGAATATAATGCCAGGTTCATGCTCAATAATCCGGAGACATATGCTAATCCCTCAGAATTCAACCCTGAACGGTTTCTGGCTAATAATGGAAAGAAGCCTGAGACAGAGCCTCGCACAATATGCTTCGGCTTTGGAAGACGGTAAGCATGGAGTTGGTTTTTAGTGTAATGCTAACTTTCTGCTCCGCAGTATCTGTCCAGGTATGCCCAACTCACAGAAGTACCGATGAACAGATATGTATTCAGACGTTGCTTGGTTTTCATGTACAGGTCTCCACCTCGCTGAAACCTCCGTCTGGATGTCCATGGCCATGTCATTGGCCGTATTTGATATCTCTAAGGTCGTCGAGAACAGTGTTGAGATCACCCCTGAGCTTGATCCCTTGTCAGGCACGATCAGGTTTGTCACCTATCTTGTCACGTCCGGGCGATGGTCTGAATAGACACACTTCCAGTCACCCCAAACCCTTCAAGTGCTCTATTAAGCCTCGCTCTGCCAAAGCCGTCGCACTCATTGAGCAGGATGTTGGCTACTAAGCGCACAAACATGAACTACATATAGGAAGATACTTGCCGTGGATGGCTATTTTAACACTGACTGTCGTAGTTTATACTTTGCATCACAGTGCAGGGTTGTGGTGTGCCAAGTGGTCCCAGAAGAGTGGCCAGAGTCCTGGCTTGTAAATTGGTAGTCCTTTGGAAACTTTGCCGATGATGAAGATCCATGGCTTGCAGCTTGCATATCCACGATGTAGTCTTTTTGCTTGCAATTGCAGTAATCACGCGAGCATTGACGAAATAGATGCCATCCTCGAGTGGTGCGTTTCTTCCGCCGAAAGCGAAAACAGAGACAGAAATATCACCAGCAGTGTCTCCTTGGAGCTTGGTCCTAGGAAAGCTCAAAGGTGAAATTTGCAATGGTAAGCATATTTGAATTTCAAAATTGCAAATTTGACTGGGTACTGGCACCTGATCATGTATATACTCCACCTTCATCAGCACGCGTAACATGCTCTGATCGACCTTCCAATGGACCAACGGGGCACGCACATGGGAGTCAGTGAATTGCTTCCGCGGGATAAAACGTTCCATCCTTACCAAGTCCTTAGTACATATGTTAGATGTGCGACAGAAGACTGTGGTTTAATTTCACGCTGCAGCCCATTTTAGTACCTTACCACCCGTCTGTTGGAAATCAGCCCGTCAACATAGATAGTTTTTCTCTTTTGTTCGATACCTTCCAACGTACTTACCATATTTAGTAACTCCGTCTATACATAAACATGTTCGCTACAGCCCTTTTTACCCTTTTCCCCAGTCTCAACTGGGGGTGAGCCTCGTATACCACGATGCCTACATTCTTTACTAACAATGTACAGGACTTATCAAGTCCTTTCTCTAGACGCACATCGTCTTTTACCGTCGAAAGCTAACGCAGCGTAGCCAACTTATCATTGACACTGGAGAGGACTCGGAGTCAGGATCGTATCTAATCCCTCATTTCAGAAACCCCACTTTTTTACTTGCCCATCCTCTGCTACCAGACCATGTTGACACTCACCGACGTCACTTGGCTGGACATATGTCTTACTGGTGTCGGGGTGTATTTGGTAAAGCAGGTAATCACCAAGAAAAATCCTGCACCATATCCCCCTGGTCCCTCCGGTTGGCCTCTCGTTGGCAATGTGTCAGACATCCCTCGCATCAAGCCCTGGCTGACATTTGCCGAGTGGGGAAAGAAATATGGTGACTGCCTCACGATTTTCCAAAATCGTGCATTTCAGAGTCTCATCTACAGGTGATATCTCGCATGTCGAGATACTGGGTCAACACATCGTGGTGCTGAACTCCGTCAAGACTGCGATGGAGATGCTGGGAAAGAAGAGCTCTATCTACTCTGACCGACCTGTTTTAACTATGGGTGGTGAACTTTGTGGCTGGAAGCACACTTTGTCTCTTCTTCCTTGTGGTGACCGTTTTCGCCAGTACCGCAAGAACTTGCGACGCGTCGCTGGGATTCACGCCGCTCTGGACATCTACAACCCGGTCCAGGATATAGAGACTCGGCAATTCCTTAAGCGTATGTTTGAAACACCCGACCAACTACAGGAACAACTTCGACAGTATGTATTATTTATCCTTGCACCAGCATGTCTTGAGTTTTTATAGCACCGCTGGCGCTATTATTCTGCGCATCTCTCATGGTTATGAAGTGAAAGAGAGCAATGATCCCTTTGTTGACCTTGCAGATCGTGCTATGGACCAATTCTCGCGGCTCACCGCTCCCGGTGCCTTCATGGTTGACATCGTGCCATCCTGTGAGGCTATAGTATTCTGACCTTTGCTTCCAAGTCTCTGACTATTTGTAGTGGCCAAGGTTCCTGAGTGGCTCCCTGGTGCCAGCTTCAAGCGTCTAGCCCGTGAATGGCACGAGACTCTCGAAGAGATGGTTTCTGCACCCCACAACTTCGTCAAGGATCAGATGGTGACTATTAATATTCGTATTTTGTGGCCACGAGTTAAGGTTTGAATATTACAGGCTGCTGGTATTGCCCCAAAGTCTTTCACCTCGAATCTGTTGGAAGGCCGGACTTTGTCTGCCGAAGAGGATCACATCGTGAAGTGGTCTGCTGCATCCCTATACGCCGGCGGTGCCGACACGGTTAGAATTGGCCTACATATTTCAAACCATCGCATTTTGAGACTGATTCCTTTCTCAGACAGTTTCGTCGATATATTCATTTTTCCTGGCCATGACGCTTTTCCCTGATGCGCAGAAGAAGGCTCAAGCTGAGATCGATGCCGTTATTGGTCCTGATCGTCTTCCGTCCTTCGCTGACCGCGACTTTCTCCCCTACACTGAGGCGCTCGCAAAGGAAGTCCTACGCTGGCATGCTGTCGCCCCTACCGGTATGTGTATCTCGTTTATCACAATCCTTAGTTGAAGGTTATCCCCAACGGATAGGCGGTCCCCATCGCGCCACCGAGGACGACATCCATGACACGTACTACATTCCAAAAGACTCCTTGATCATACCTAACATTTGGTTGGTGCTCCCCTTTTCTGTAATTGGCGTATTCACAAAATTTAATTCTTTGAATGCAACAGGTTCATGCTCAATGATCCGCGGACATATGCTAACCCCTCTCAATTCAACCCTGAACGCTTCTTAACCAAGGATGGAAAGCTATCTGAGACTGACCCTCGTGTGATATGCTTCGGCTTTGGTAGGCGGTATGTATTGAATTACTGTTTGAGCGAAATTCTTACTTTGTGCTCCGCAGTATCTGCCCAGGTTAGCCACACTTACAGCGGGTGCCGATCCACAAGGCATTTCTGACGTCGCTTGATTGTTCAGGTCTCCACCTCGCTGATGCGTCCATCTGGATATCTGCTGCGATGTCACTGGCCGTGTTCGATATCTCCAAGGCCGTCGAGAATGGTATTGAGATCACCCCTGAGGTTGATCCCTCATCAGGTGCAATCAGGTATGTCGCGCTTCTCATTGGCGTCCCGCCATCTGTTATGCACATACACACTTGCCGCGGCAGTCATCCCAAGCCCTTTAAGTGTTCTATTAAGCCCCGCTCCGCAAAAGCCATCGGGCTCATCCAGCAAGATGAAAACTGCTAAGTTGCTCCAAGATGAACCTAGAGAAACATGTAGGGTATATTCCTCGCCGTGGCGATTTTCACGAAACTCATCTATCTACTTTGTACTCATAGCGGGATTGCGATCCTATGTCTGTCTGCTTCTTGTATTTACAAACCACCAAATGATATTACCTTGCCGTAATCACCCTCTGGATTCAATAGCGACCGAACTACGAAGGTCATATCGATGATGAGCATATTTGTAGGCTCTTCTGTCAACGACCAACAACCAGACCTCGGGTGAGCTTGACGCAGCGGGTAGATATCTCATGCTTAGTACACCATCTCACAAGCGTTGTGCGATGAATCCCTGTCGTCGCCTCTCAAAGTCGCCCGCGAAGCCTGTCTTTGATTTGTTTCCTTTGTCGCTCGACCGGGTCCGTAGCACGTGAAGCTTCCATATATCTGATGATCCTGGACTCGACTACGACCAGGTTAACCAAACTCGGCCGCGGTCTTCACAAGACGCTCGTGCACTACAATAGTTTGACTTTAGATTCATTTTTGGCTCGCGCTCGAACAACCTTCCTCTGTGCGCGTAGAAGCCCACTCGTTGGGACGTGCAGACTCACATCAACTTGCTTACTTGCTGCTATTTTGAACGTCAGGGGTTAGGAAGGGGAACGAACTGACTGTCAGCAGAAACCAGAGTGAAGTGTTTCCATCACCACTATTCAGGCGACAATCATAGATGCTAGGCCCCTTGGAACGTGGAACGTGGCTAAGCATCCTCGCTGTCGTGTTCATTGTGGTACCAAGGCGGTTGGTCCTCCGTGGTAGTGCCAGGGTCCCTGATGCCTAGGGCGTAGTACTAGTGTACGGTCAAATAGAGGGGTGTTAATTTACACCTATAAGTTAGCGTTAATTCACCCCCGAAATGCCCGAAGTTCCCAGATTCACATGTGTGAATTTGGGTGAATTTGGTTTTCCCCATCGGGCGTCTCCGTGGTGTTCATGAATTTTTGTAAATACCTATAGCGGCTACTTAGCTCGTCAAACAGACAAAGTTGAAACGAAAAATAAACTACAGCTAAGTATTATGTCTTTATCTTCAAAACCCCCCAGAAACATTAATTCCTCTCGCAGACCCTTCAAGCCCACAGTACGGCTTCGACTTCTTTATCTTGGATGACGAGAATATCGAGGATTATGGTCCTATCAGCCTCTATCAGCGCACTGAATTGTGAACTCAAACTGCGCATGGGTCAGCCATGACAAAGGTCCCGTTTCTTTCAAGGAGTACGGGTTTAGCCTGAATACTGTGACTGATGTACTCGGGGCTACCTGAATTTGACACTGTGCCTCTGGGCGCATTGTAAATTCACCACATGGTGTGAATTTCGGACAGTTCGAAATTCAACGTACACTAGGGCGTACCCTCATCAGTCCGCCGTTCCCGCCGGTGCAATGTGCATGACAGCCACCTCCCGCCTTAGAGGTTTGGCCTTTTGGCCTTCCCTTGCAGTTCGCGTCCGATACATTGTGTCTGCCTTTATCATTCTGGGGGTGTGCCGCAAAGGACAGAGGGTGAGGCCTCAGGACATGATGCATGATGCATATGCATATGCATGACCGGTGATCGCTTTCATCCTTGTTATTAATGACAGGTATAAATAACATGATCAGTCGATACGATTCCTCTTATCTGATCATTCCCTACACAAATCCACTCTCGAATTGCTCGTCATTTGCTAGTAGACTATGTTGGCACTCACCAACATCACTTGGTTCGACCTATGCCTTGCGTGTGTCGGAGCGTATCTGTTAAAGCGCGTGTTCAACAAGAAGAATCCTGCACCGTATCCCCCTGGTCCTCCGGGGTGGCCTCTCATCGGGAACGTCCTAGATATGCCCCGCATCAAGCCCTGGCTTACCTTCGCTATGTGGGGCAAGAAGTATGGTGAGTACCTCCCATTTCCCCAACATCATCATGTTTCAAGTCTTGTTTGCAGGTGATATCTCGCATATCGAGGTTCTGGGTCAACATATCATGGTGGTGAACTCCGTCAAGACTGCGATGGACATGTTGGATAAGAAGAGTACTGTGTACTCTGACCGTCCTATCATTACTCTTGGCGGTGAACTCGTTGGCTGGAAGCACATTATGACTCTTCTCCCTTATGGTGACCAATTACGCCGGTACCGCAAGAACTTCCACCGCGTCATTGGCAGCCGCGCTGCAGTGGACGTATACAGCCAGATCGAAGTGGTCGAGACTCGCCGATTTCTTAAGCGCGTGCTTACGACACCCGACCAATTACAGGAACATATTCGACAGTACGTAGTATCCGTCCTTGCATTGACACGATCTTAATTTTTATAGCACCGCTGGCGCTATCATTCTGCGCATCTCTCATGGTTATGAAGTGAAAGAGAGAAATGATCCCTTTGTTGACCTTGCAGAACGTGCTGTGGACCAATTCTCGCGTTCTACTGCTCCTGGTGCCTTCATGGTTGATTTTATGCCATTCTGTAAGCTATAGCATTCAGACATTTGCTTACAATGGCCTCACCATCTGTAGTGGCCAAGGTCCCCGAGTGGTTCCCTGGTGCCGGCTTCAAGCGTCTAGCCCGTGAATGGCGCGAGACCCTTGATGAGATGGTTTCTGCACCCCACAAGTTCGTCAAGGATCAGATGGTGACTAACAATTGTAGTTGTGCGATCATGCGTTGAAATTCGAATGATACAGGCTGCTGGCATTGCCCCGAAGTCTTTTACCTCGGATCTGTTGGAAGGCCGTACTCTGTCTGTGGAAGATGATCACGTTGTGAAATGGTCTGCTGGAACTCTATACGCCGGCGCTGCCGACACGGTTGGTCCCTTCCTACGTATTTTTAATCATGATCTTCTGAGAGTACTACACTTCTTTCCTCAGACTGTTTCTACAATCTACTCGCTCTTCCTGGCTATGTCACTATTCCCTGATGTGCAGAAGAAGGCTCAGGCTGAAATAGATGCTGTTGTCGGTCCTGGTCGTCTTCCCTCCTTCGCCGACCGAGACTCTCTTCCCTACATTGAGGCGCTTACCAAAGAAGCTCTACGATGGCATGCTGTTGTCCCTACCGGTCCGTGTATCCCATTTAACGCATTCTTTAGTTCCTGAGCGGTATCTTAATGACAGGTTTCGCCCACTGTGTTGCTGAGGACGACATCCATGACGGGTACTACATTCCAAAAGGTTCCTTGGTGATACCCAATATTTGGTTGGTACCCCCTTTCTTTCTGTATTCGATATTTTAACTGAATACGATGCCAGGTTCATGCTCAATAACCCGGAGACATATGCCAACCCCTCACAATTCAACCCTGAACGGTTTTTGGCTAATAATGGAAAGAAGCCTGAGACAGAGCCTCGCACAATATGCTTCGGCTTTGGAAGACGGTAAGCATGGAGTTGGTTTTTAGTGTAATGCTAACTTTCTGCTCCGCAGTATCTGTCCAGGTATGCCCAACTCACAGAAGTACCGATGAACAGATATGTATTCAGACGTTGCTTGCTTTTCATGTACAGGTCTCCACCTCGCTGAAACCTCCGTCTGGATGTCCACGGCGATGTCATTGGCCGTATTTGATATCTCTAAGGTCGTCGAGAACGGTACTGAGATCACCCCTGAGATTGATCCCTCGTCAGGCACGATCAGGTTTGTCACATATCTTATCACGTCCAGGCGTTGGTCTGAATAGACACACTTCCAGTCACCTCAAACCCTTCAAGTGCTCTATTAAGCCTCGCTCTGCCAAAGCCGTTGCACTCATTGAGCAGGATGTTGGCTACTAAGCGCGCGGACATGAACTACACATAGGAAGATATTTGCCGTGGATGGCTATTTTAACACTGACCGTCGTGGTTTATACTTTGCATCATAGTGCAGGGTTGTGGTGTCACAACGCGATATTGTACATGTCCTCTGACTCTATCTTGGTTTCAATGCATGCTGTAAATATGCTCACGGTCTACCTGACAGTCTGCTTCTGCCTGGCACCTCCCGCTCACTGACGAGGAGAATACCCAAGTGTTTCGACTATCTGTTCAATAACTGACACACCTGTAAGGGCATCATATCCTTTACGCGCCGACCGATACTTCAGATCGAGGCGCAAACGTTCCTACTAGTACCTATCGATGCAAAGAGCTCTACTCTTCGCATCCGCCCTCGTGTACTTAGATTTTGACAGTTGACGTTTCTTCTTTCCTACCGTTTCACACTTTCACGTATGACTCGCGAGCCACTCGAGCCACTGCAACCTACGATACAAAAAGACCTCTGTAACAGTCCGTACGTTGACATTGTCGATTTCAGTGCGTTTCAACCCAGTCTAGAACCACCGACGTCCCTCGCAAAACTCTCATATATTCAAGTCTAACGTCTTCTCTCGTGTCTTTTTGATCAATCATTTCCCCTTCGAACTAACACAAGCCTTACACACCTGGCAGCCTTGACACACGGTGACCACCCTCAACTCCTTCACTTGGCAACAGCTCGCAACAGGCTTCTCATGCTGAGCATACTATCTCACTGCATAGTGAAGCTCATCCTCCAGATTTTGCTTTGGAGTCACAAGCCAGAACCTTCCAGTGCAGTCGAATTTTGGTTTCCGTTGTCGCTCGTTGGAGAGCGTAGCACGAGAAGCATTGGTCTGATGCTCCCGGACTCTTATCGCGACCAAAAATCTGCTTCATCTTCCAATCATATCCTTACATCTCCTCCAAAGTCGTTTTGGCCGTGTTTTCCTATCGGGTCCGCTGTATCTGTAGATGGGCCTGAAAACGAGTGAAACTTTTCAGTCTGATTCAATATGAGCACACGTTTTAAATCCAATTCCCAGGTGTTGCAAACAAGCTCAACCGAACGTGGAACTCCAAGTGGTCTTGATGATGTGGCACAGCCTACTTCGTGGTTGTAGTAGGCTTTGTGTGTTGTTATCGATGTTTACCTCATCCTATTATGTCTTCACTCATCGGATACGGCCTGCGACAACATACTATTGCGGAGTCCACGCCGATATTGCTGTGGGTTCGCGTCGCGCGAACAGATGTCCGGGCATTTACTTGAAGACACCTGCTCACATTGGAAATTTCTATTTCGCAGTTTTTGATTTGTTTCCTTCGTCGCTTGACCGGGTCCGTAGCACGTGAAGCTTCCATATATCATCTGATGGTCCTGGACTCAACCACGACGAGGTTAACCAAACTCGGCCGCAGTCTTCACAAGACGCTCGTGCACTACCATAGTTTTAAGTTTAGCTTCTTTTTTGGCTCGCGCTCGAACAACTCACATCAACTTGTTTACTTGCAGATCTATGCTGCTATTTTGAACGTCAAAGGTTAGGAAGGGGAACGAACTGACTGTCAGCAGAAACCAGAGTGAAGTGGTTTCCATCACCATCACCACTACCCATGAGGCAACAATTATAGATGCTGTGCCCCCAGGAAGGTGGCACCTGGTTAAGCATCCTTGTTGTCGTGTTCATTGTTGTACCAAGGCGGTTGGTCCTCCGTGATAGTGCCAGGTGGTCCCGGAGGATTGGCCAGAGTCCTGGCTTGCTAAATTGGTAGTCCCCCCGAGTCAGCATGTCCTGCAATGAATGCGCATGTTATAGTCGGTAGAGCGGCTACCTGCCGCCTTAGAAGTTTGGCCTGTAGGCTTCCCTTGCAGTTCGTGGGACGGCAAACTCAAGTGTGATGTTGTCATTATTTGTTCCCGGTGGCAAATTTTGAATTGACCTTGGCCTTGAATTGTTTCGCAACTTGCGAAGCACTCACAGTCACATCATATCGATGCATCACCAGCGGCTCATCATCGATGCATCATCAATGACAAGGACGCGAGGTATTTGACGTGAAAGCAGTACCGACTGGCAAGGCAGTCTTGATTTTGTAGCAATATCCGCAAGTATTCAAGCACACCCCGAAACTCGACAGGGATGAGACATTCAGGTGCACGGAATGATATAGGGCGTCAAAAATAAGCTTGGTTGTGGGAGGCGGGCTTTAGAAGTTCATTCAAACGTTCCCTGTGACACGCCCTTGATTTTTCCATGATTTACATCAGGCCTCAGGACATGATGCATGACCGTTGACCACTTTCATCCAAGTACCCTGGGTGGAAGTGGCTGCGAGTTGACCCCCATCCTACAGTCACCGTGCCATATATGGTGAAACTTTGTCCAATTCTGATATCATACTTACTTCTAACCTCCTTCCAATTCTGTAGTGCTCGATCTGTTGCTAGTTTCCACGGAGATCGATGGCCTCTATCATTCCCGACAACATAATGAAGCCTCCGCAAAGTTCGGGAGGAAAAACTGTCTTCCTTCTATCACTGCCAAGGGCTGACTATGGGAGACTATTGAAAGTTCGGTAAAGATAACGTTCAGGTATAAATAACATGATCAGTTGATACGACTCCTCTCATCTGATAATATTCCCTACACAAACCCACTCTCAAGTTGCTCGTCATTTGCTAGTAGACTATGTTGGCACTCACCAACATCACTTGGTTCGACCTATGCCTTGCGTGTGTCGGAGCGTATCTGTTAAAGCATGCGTTCAACAAGAAGAATCCTGCACCGTATCCCCCTGGTCCTCCAGGGTGGCCTCTCATCGGGAACGTCCTAGACATGCCCCGCATCAAGCCCTGGCTTACCTTCGCTATGTGGGGCAAGAAGTATGGTGAGTACCTCCCGTTTCCCCAACATCTTGGATTTCAAGTCTTGTTTGCAGGTGATATCTCGCATATCGAGGTTCTGGGTCAACATATCGTGGTGGTGAACTCTGTCAAGACTGCGATGGACATGTTGGATAAGAAGAGCACTGTGTACTCTGATCGTCCTATCATTACTCTTGGCGGTGAACTCGTTGGCTGGAAGCACATCATGACTCTTCTCCCTTACGGTGACCATTTACGCCGGTACCGCAAGAACTTCCACCGCGTCATTGGCAGCCGCGCTGCAGTGGACGTATACAGCCAGATCGAAGTGGTTGAGACTCGCCGATTCCTTAAGCGCGTGTTTGCGACACCCGACCAATTACAGGAACATATTAGACAGTATGTAGTATCCGTCCTTGCATTGACACGATCTTGATTTTTATAGCACCGCTGGGGCTATCATTCTGCGCATCTCTCATGGTTATGAAGTGAAAGAGAGCAATGATCCCTTCGTTGATCTTGCAGATCGTGCTATGGACCAATGGTCGCGTTCTACTGCTCCTGGTGCCTTCATGGTTGATTTTATGCCATTCTGTAAGCTATAGCATTCAGACGTTTTTTATTTATTCTAATGGCCTTATAATGTGTAGTGGCCAAGGTCCCCGAGTGGTTCCCTGGCGCTGACTTCAAGCGTCTAGCCCGTGAATGGCACGAGACCCTTGATGAAATGGTTTCTGCACCCTACAAGTTCGTCAAGGATCAGATGGTGACCGATATTTGTAGTTGTGCGATCATGCGTTGAAGTTCGAATGATACAGGCTGCTGGCATTGCCCCGAAGTCTTTTACCTCGGATCTGTTGGAAGGCCGTACTCTGTCTGTGGAAGATGATCACGTTGTGAAATGGTCTGCTGGATCTCTATATGCCGGCGCTTCCGACACGGTAGGTCGCTTCCTACGTATTTTTAATCATCTTCTGAGAGTACTACACTTCTTTCCTCAGACTGTTTCTACAATCTACTCACTCTTCCTGGCTATGTCACTATTCCCTGATGTGCAGAAGAAGGCTCAGGCTGAAATAGATGCTGTTGTCGGTCCCGATCGTCTTCCCTCATTCACCGACCGAGACTCTCTCCCCTACACTGAGGCGCTTACCAAAGAAGCCCTACGATGGCATGCTGTTATCCCTACCGGTCCGTGTATCCCATTTAACGCATTCTTTGGTTCCCAAGCGGTATCTCAATGACAGGTTTCGCCCACTGTGTCACTGAGGACGACATCCATGACGGGTACTACATTCCAAAAGGTTCCTTAGTGATACCTAACATTTGGTCAGTACCCCCTTCTCTTCTGTATTCGATATTTTAACTGAATATAATGCCAGGTTCATGCTCAATAATCCGGAGACATATGCCAACCCCTCACAATTCAACCCTGAACGGTTTTTGGCTAATAATGGAAAGAAGCCTGAGACAGAGCCTCGCACAATATGCTTCGGCTTTGGAAGACGGTAAGCACGGAGTTGGTTTTAGTGCAATGCTAACTTTCTGCTCCACAGTATCTGTCCAGGTGTGCCCAACTCACAGAAGCGCCGATAAACAGATGTATTCTGACGTTGCTTGCTTCTCATGCACAGGTCTCCACCTCGCTGAAGCCTCCGTCTGGATATCCACGGCGATGTCATTGGCCGTATTCGATATCTCCAAGGTCGTCGAGAACGGCGTTGAGATCACCCCTGAGGTTGATCCCTCGTCAGGCACGATCAGGTTTGTCACGTCTTATCACGTCCGGGCGTTGGTCTGACTAGACACACTTCCAGTCACCCCAAATCCTTCAAGTGCTCTATTAAACCTCGCTCTGCCAAAGCCGTTGCACTCATTGAGCAGGATGTTAGCCACTAAGCGCACAAACATTGGTGGTGGGCAACACCCGCCAACACAGTGTGCATTCCCACGGGCCTTAGACGCCCAAATAGCAGATATGAGGCGGCACAAACGTCTGGGTACCGTATTCTCAACTTTTTGAACAATCCAACTAGACCAAAATACTATGTAATAGCCTAGGAATAAAATGTTGAGGCCAAAATTTTAAATAGTTCAAAACTCGTCAAGATCAACGTGTCACCTCGTGCATATCACCGTAATATTAATAATGGGTGATTTTTGAAAATCGAGCCTCAACATTTTGTTCATTGCATAAAATAACACACAGCTTAATAGTGACAGAACAGTGATTTATGCAGAAATACAGTACCCACACTGCAATGTACCGGGGCCCCTAAAACGCGAATTCTCAGCCACAGACACGTACAAACAAAGAACACGACCTACTGTGATACGTGTTTCCACACTCGTCTCTCACCTAGCTCACTGGCAAACACTGCGGCACATTCACTTTGACGACCTGTTGTGATATTTTATTAATTATTATTACCCCTGATAGTATTTCTGCATGGGCCGCCCGTGGGAATGTTGGTCTCGATACTGAGCCGGCTTGAAGTTCCAATTGATTGCTGAGCGCTGGCATCAGCATTGCCTCGAGATGCGCAGGATCAACAACAAGACTGACCATCGAAAGTCCGTTGCAGTCGGTGTCTTTCCATGCACGTTCTACTAATTTTCTCCGAGTTTCTTTGGCAACCTTGTCCACATACTCCGTGATAGCTTTGTGCTGCTGTCTCGCAATTATACTCTCGTCAACTCTACTCCCTTCTCGATGTAAGTGTTCATGATCTTCATAAGCAAACATCTCATCCATAAAATCTTGTGTTCCATTTCAATTTCCTTGAATCCATTTTAGAAACCTAACTGGAGACCCGCCGTGGAATCGGCGGGAAAAACTAAGACTGATCGGACAGGAGATAACGGAACAAGATCGTGGATTTGGAGAAATGTTACAAAGGAGCAATGTCGTGGTATCTAGGAGACCCGAGTCTGAGATAAAGACAAGGAGACGCGGTGATATAAGGTAACCGAACAAGCACGTGATGTGTTGTAGTAAGCAACAGGCTTACACTAACTTGAACATGCGGGCCACATCCAGTCTCCTACCCACCACTGCTGAGAGGTTGAAGACGGACTGCTAGGGCGGGAGAATTTTAGATAGATCACGTGTTCCTACAAAATTTCAATCCCAGCACAACTTTATTTCTTCAACCTCTCAGCAGCGGCTGGCGGATACAGTCATTGACCGTCATTTGAGTTTTCACCATCATTTGCGTTTACCTTGTATGACACTCGAATTTGATACTATCCCATGTAACGTTTTTGTTCTATCATACGAGTTATGTGCCTAACTACATATTGGCAGTAATGATAGGTATGAAAGACCTCGAACAACTGTGCGATGTTATGTTTTGTTGCGAAATTTTCACTATTATACGTCCCTGAAAGCAAAACAACTAGAATCGGATTCGTAGATTGAAGAAATACATGCAAACAACCTTCAAGCACATCACTGTTCTATTCCGCAAGGGAGCTGATGAGTGTGTATGTTGCCAGAATGTTGCCGGTGCAGAGTGTCTCAATAGTATCTTATCAGTGTCACCGAAGCAAAATAAGCGAGATCCGATAAACACGAACTCCAAAGCCGGCACTCGCCCACATTGACGAGGAAGAGGATGAGTCAGATGCATAGCGAGGAAGCGCGCGACTAGGGAATAAATCTGCCTTTTTGGGTGAACTCAAATGATGGTGAACGTACGATAACACCAAGATTTATGCACTTTTCATTGCGGAATAACATCTCGTTTGATGTTCTTCAAAATTTTGTTCGAAGTAGATTAGCTATCTATCGTGACATCCCCGAAAGCGATTTTCGAGATTGTGTCAGGTTGTGTTGTGGTAGACTTCCGAAAATTTCAAACTCAAATGACGGTCAATGACTGTAACATTTATAAACATCGTCAGCCACAGCGGCTAAACTCTGCCGACATAGTGCGGAGCATAAAAAAATACCTACCCGGAAGGAATATATATGTAAAATAAACCAATTCTTTAACCGTGCAACTTCTATTTTGCCATATGCCTGAACTGCCTTCCAATTCCGAAGCCCCTAGCTTCGCCGACTTACGAGCACTCGCTCTCGAGTGCTTTGGCAAGCGGCCATGTCTTTGGCAAATGAAAGTCGCTAAAGCCTTTGTTCAGAAAGACCGTGATATAGTCTGTATCGCTGGCACGTCGCTGGGGAAAACTATGTCATTCTGGTTGCCTCTTCTCTTAAAGAAAGGCCTCCAGATCATTGTGACACCTTTAAATCAACTCGGAAAGCAGAACGTGGACTCACTTGCGAAGGCCGGCATGCAAAGTATATCAATATCGGCAGAGACGGCCAGCTGGAGTAATTTTCGTGTGAGTAGTGGCTATATACATCAAAAAAAACTATGTGACCTACAGCGCTCATTCATGTCAGGATATTGAAGACATGAAGTACCTGGTTGTGATAGTCAGTCCAGAGCAGCTGATGAAGCCAGGGGGAGAGTTTGAAAAACTTCTACACAAACCTGAGTTTGCTTCGCAGATCATCAGATTTATCTTCGATGAAGCACACTGTATAACGTCATGGGGGGAGTTCCGTCCAGAGTACAAGGAGTTGCAACGCTTACGCTACATTTTACCATGCTATGTGCCCTTTATGATGGCATCCGCGACACTGGCACCCAGTGATCTTTCCCATGCAAAACGCCTTCTTCGAATGCGCGCAGAAAACCTCGTAACCGTCAAAACTTCTATTGATCGTTTTAATATCAAGCTCTGTGTTCGGAAGATCAAACACTCACTTGCGTCATTCCAAGACTTGGCGTTTCTCATCCCCGATGGGTGGAAGAACAACGATCCCATACCACCGAAGTTCCTTGTTTTTTTCGACAGTATTCAGGACGCAATCGCAGCCGCTAAATCACTGCAGAAGCGACTTCCCGTCGAGATGCGTGACAAAATAAAATGGTTTAATTCAGATATGACCACGGAATATAAAGAAAACGAAGTCCGCCGGCTTACCTCAGGTGAGACATGGGGACTTTGCACAACTGAGTCGTTCGGAATGGTAAGCGGTCTATATTCTATGTGAATGCCATTAGTAACTTGATTAACTAGGGAATGGACATACCTGACATCATGCTCGTTATCCAATGGAGGGCAACATGCAAGCTATCAACATTGTGGCAGAGATGGGGGCGCGCTGCCAGAGATCGGCTGCTGCAGGGCACTGCAGTCCTATTTGCCGAGAAGGAATATTTTGACGATGTGCACCAAGAGAGACGTCAGCGTCAAGAGACGAGGAAGCGGAAAGCTGATGACAAGTCCAGCGCACCTGCTGCTATGATCCAATCCAGAAATAAACGCCAGCATGTAGCCAAGCAAGTCATAGCACCCACAGAAGAAGTTGAGGATGAGAACGTTCAAGTTGAAGATGAGCGCATGGATGGGAATGAACGTGGCAACAATGCGGGCGAAGGAGATAGGGATTCAGAGCTACGCGACATGCTTACATCAACTGCGGAGGGAAAGACTAGATGGAACGCACGGAAGAAAAGGAAAGAACTCGATCCTCCGATGGACTGCTTAATAAATGCCCATCTCCGGGATACAATCCAGTGTCGACGGAGAGTATTTTGTGTTCACTTTGACGAAACGTCTGCAGGTGAGAATGTCTATTAATATTATGTATTGCTTCT
This sequence comes from Suillus clintonianus, assembly GCF_016758775.1. NCBI lineage: Eukaryota > Fungi > Basidiomycota > Agaricomycetes > Boletales > Suillaceae > Suillus > Suillus clintonianus. The sequence continues at coordinate 543,286 of NW_024539237.1, forward strand.
ATTAATGTCTTATGTACTTCAATGACTCGTTAACAGCTCCAGACCACTTCGCTTGTGATCCATCACTTCCGCAAGGCTGTTTACGTTGCGCACCTGTCCCACCCGAGACCTGCTGCGATATCCACCACCCAAACGCATTCCTGTTCTTCGACGCTATCGTGCCAACACTTCCCAAGGCCCCTCAACGCTCTCGTCTTCCCAAGCACACTACCATGGGACCAGCGGGATTTGATCTGTGCGGGTCTTTGGAGGATTGGCGAGAGGCAGTAACCCGAAGAGTATATGGAGATTCCAACCTCTGCGACTATGGTCCCAGCCTTGTCATGCCTGACTCCGTGCTAGATCGTATTGTGGACTGCGCACAGCACACAAAAATCGTTACCATTCAAGACCTCCGCAAAGAGACGCGGTGGTCTGGTTCTGACGAATTCGGTGGTGATATCATTACCATTATACACCGTCTCTTCCCAGTTCCTGCCTCCGCACCGGTTCTCACTTTGGCTCCTCTCCAACACCAATCATCATCCGTATCCGTCAACAACAGCGCCAACAACAACAGCGCCAACAACAGCGCCAACAACAACGCCACTCCTCCTTCAAATCCCCTTCAATCAACAGCACGAAAAGCCAGCCGTTGTAGCGCCTGTAATATTGAGGGACATAACAGTAGGTTTCTCTTGTTTTAAATATTTAGCTTTTGACGAAATAAATCCTTAGAGCGCAATCGCGTATGCGCTATGCACCCTTCTCGACGTGGCACTACTGGGATCACGACATCTGACGACAAGGAAAATTCGGTACGTGACGTGTTTTCCCTGCCACACGCTGTATTCATAGGAAGCAGCCACAGACACACATATGCTATACGCCTAGTTCTACCACCAAATCTTCCAACATTGCTTCAAGTTGATCTTCGGCTCCCTCCGCTCCGTCCTCCATTTTATCTAATAGTTCCTGGCCCTTGCTGAATAGGTCAGGGATAGAGTATTTGCTATGTCGTCCTGGTGTGTGTTCATGTGGGGAATGCTCCGCTATGTATTTACATAGCTGCTTGAATGTTTGTGTCATGTCCACCTCTGCATGTCGACTAGTGACGTTCGCGTGCATCATGTTCGACTCAAACGTTTGGTGCAAGTTCCGGTATATCTGAACCATACAGGAGATGTTATACAGGAAGTCGGTCATTTGTGTCGCATACTTATGCTTGCCTGTAGCTTTGAATATCAAGATCCACCCAACGATGCATGTCTCCACACGGCCGATATCCCCCGAGTTCATCGCATACGAGAGCTCCTCGTACAATAGGAAGTATCTATTTAGGAGGAGTCCGTTTTCGTATTGCTCGTCCCGCTGTGAGTGATTTGCGGACCTTGTCCGCCGCAGTCCATGATTGGTGATATATGTCTGTGCGAGCTGATCAGCCATCGTTTTCAGCTCATCGAACAGAGGCTCTGATGCCGCATATGCATCAAGATCCACATGCAAAGTATTTTGCTTCTTTGCCTCGACCCTCCAGCAATCCAGTCGTCGACATATACCATCGTACGTGACGAGTTCATGCATGTGGCGAAAACCGGGTTTTGATCCATAGATTCCTGTTTCTTTTGGACGCAGAATTGCAACATCGTGCATTAACGCATTTTCATCGTCACGTGCTGACGGTTGCTGCAAGAATGTGCGCCATATAGCATCTGCACCGGCCATCTTCAAGTGAAACAAACCGGGGATGAAAACTACATGTTGTAGGCGCTTCCAATGTGTGTCCTCGATTGACCGTCGTTGCTGGGCTGCCTGAAGACGTTCCCCAGAGCCAAGGTCGCCGTGGAACAGTACAACATACTCTGACATGTCCGGCATGTCCGGATCATCAATCTCGTCTGGATCCTCGATCCCTCCCTGTCGCAGTAGTTCTACTACTGAACTTATGTTTCCGGATACTGTGGAGTTGCTGAGATGCATAACGCGTGCTGCGAGAATGGGTGTCTTTGTGACAGGTATAGAATCGACTGTTTCTGGATCGCCAAGTCGGTCCTTGAACTGACGAAAGTATAGGGGTCCGTAATTGATTAGGTCGGAAAGAATTTTCCAGGAGTTGAAGCGGTCTCTACGAGACAGCCCAGCTGCATTCAAGGAGTCTGGATGCAACCGCAGTAGGTCCTTCCATCCCCCTTTCGCTGTGACTGTTGACGGATTGAGCTGTAGGTTGAGGGGAGACTTTTCCCACAGTGTAATCGAGCACCGTAAGTCTTCGCGTGTCACGCCATGCTGCAGCGGGAATAGCAAGCCAGAGGTGAGGTGTACCAGCGTGTCTTCAGATTCACTGACAGTGTGTACAGTTTTTTTCAGGTCCACATCGAAGTTATCGTATGCATAGGATGCAAGCAGCGTTCAACCAAGGGCATGAATAGCACGGTGGGATTCTGCAGACAACGACAGTACTGCTGCATTTATTGCATCGACGGACACACTAACACCCATTTTCGATAGCGTGTCGATGACCTTTTGGGGTGTGTGGACTGACTGCAGGAATATGCCAACGATGCTCTGCAGCGCGTTTGAATTTCGGTTCGAGCTTTGCATCAATATACTCAGAATAATGACCTTTTTCTGCCGATGTGAGTTAGCTTGCATTCTGTTTGTGTTCTTTGATTCAACTTACAATTGTAGTCAACTTATTTCGCTGTGCTATGATCCTGTTCTTTTTCTTCGACATGTTCCCCTCGAGTCCCTCCACAATTTCCTCCAGATCCAAGTCACCTAGTTCCTCCCAAAGAGCCTCTTCGTCTTCGCTAACATCATCCTCACCAACTTGCGGGTCTCCGCTGTTGCCATGACCTCGGTTTTGTCCCTTTCTTCTCGCCGAAAGCAGTCTATCAAGCAAATTCCATAACATTGGTGCGTGCACTTCCATTCCTTTACCTAACACATCAATGTCAAACTCCTCCAGTTGTTCGACAGATGTATTTAGCACCGAGAAATGGTAGCCGCTCTCTTTTGCTGACAGTGTCTGTACCTCTCGTACATATAACCCTTTAACCACATCAGACTGGACCATGAGAAGTTCCGCGAGGTGCTGTCCAGATTCTCTTAGATTGATTACTGTCTCGTGGTTGATGTAACGATGGTCATTTAGCAGCTCGATAATGAAATCTGATGGCGAGATCCCAACAACGCCAAAAGCCTCCAACATTGCGTCGACTTGATCGGTTGTCTCCATTGCGCGGTTAAAGAATTGGTTTATTTAATCATTATATTCCTTGCAGGTAGGTATTTATTTTACACTCCGCACTATGTCGGCAGAGTTTAGCCGCTGTGGCTGACGATGTTTATAAATGTTATCCGCCAGCCGCTGCTGAGAGGTTGAAGAAATAAAGTTGTGCTGGGATTGAAATTTTGCTGGAACACGTGGTCTCTCAATCTGCCCTCAATCTGCTCTGCCCTATTAGTCCGCCTTCAACCTCTCAGCAGTGGTGGGTAGGAGACTGGGCCACATCTCAACTTGGACTCGGAATTTTGTTAATTATAATGTATGTGGCATATTCATTTGCAAATACTACGCCTACATGACCACTGAGATATAACCTTACTCTCGTAAATTAAGATTGTAATAGATGTAGAAATTGTAATTCTTGCAGCTGTGCTGCGATTTTCATGGATTTAGGGGAATTTGGCTTATATAAGCGTAGCGTCACACTTTGTTGGCGGGTGTTGCCCACCACCACAAACATGAACTACACAGGAAGATACTTGCCGTGGATGGCTATTTTAACACTGACTGTCGTAGTTTATACTTTGCATCATAGTGCAGGGTTGTGGTGTGCCAAGTGGTCCCAGAGGCTCGCCATGGCGATTTTGCAGGATACTCATCTATCAATTTTGTACTCATAGCGGGATTGCGATACTATGTCTGTCTGCTTCTTGTATTTACAAACCACCAATGATATTACCTTGTCATAATCACCCTCTGAATTCAACAGTCACTGCGTTCCCTATCGTTCTGTATGCCACGTGTCTAACTTTGTATATATTGATGAAACTAATCTCAACCGCCCATTCACATACAATTCGGCAGCAACATCATGTATAACTTCATAAACTCTTCCTCGACTGATCCACGCTACACGTCTGTATAAGCCTTCGAACTTCCGCTTGTCAACATGCGCTCAAAACTTGTCCCCACACCTTGCCTCACCTGGTGGATCTGCTGAATACGACCCAGTAGTTTACCTATGGTAGTTTGATAGTCAGGTCAATCAACGGACACTGAGTCCACCTTTGCCCTCACAACTTGCCCGAATTTTCTCTAAGTCCCCACCACCCTTGACCCTGACCACACAACTATAAGTCTATAACTAAATGTCCGGAAAGCTGGGGAAGCAGAAGAGCAAAGTGAGTCATCTGTTATTTCACAGCTTCAGTCTACTGATGCGAAGCAAATAAACCCAGTATGATACCAAGAAGCACCCTGTGACTTGCAACTGTACGGAGTGCATTAAGGAATGCCCGAAAGGCAAGAAAATCCCAAAATACGATGAGCGAAGGCACCGCCAGAGGGAGCAAAAGGTGTTACGACAGAAGTCATATTCGAACTGGGATGGTTAATGAAGAGAGTACTTCCTCTAAGTTATCAATCAGGAGTCGGAGTGTCAATATACCCGGTGGCCTCAGCCGTCGGGTTATGACTGAAGGATAAGTAAGCTTCTAAGGCGACAGCCGAAGAAGGGTTTCGCTGTTGACTATGAAGTCTAGGCGAGAGATCGGTATTGGCTCAAAGACGGATAGTCTAAGAGAATAAAAGATAATATCGACTCAAGGATAGCGATCCAAGAGTATAGCAGTTTCGTAATCAATGTCAAGAGATCAGATGATCGTTCAGGTAAAACCCAGTAGATTCAAGTTAGGGAAATACAGTACAATGGAGTCAACTATATATAGGGAATAGGAACAGTGTTCAGGGCAGGTCAGGGAACTAAAGATAGATATATCAGGAAGGTGGGGTTGAGGGTATATGACCATGAGGTCAGGGATAAGGGTTCACGAGAGGATCAAGGAAAATAGAAGTACAGGTCATGAGGCGGAAGATCAAGGGTTCAAAGGAAGCGTCTAGCTTCTTGTCACAGAAGATCAGGGTCGGCGGGGATCAAGAAGTGTGCATCAAGCATCATGGTGAATCGTGAAGAGGTGATGGTTGTGATGGTGTGACAGAGTGAAAGGGTGAGAAAAAGATAGGGGGGCCATGTTGCTGTAACAAAAGGTAAAAAGATCGAAGGCAACTACCTCGTCCACACAACAACGGACCTTCAAGGTGACTGTGGCATCGGCAGGTCCTTCTGCTGACTTCAAGATAGCAGCAGGTAGTTTGTCTGATTTTGGTTTGTCTTTGTCTGTCAAGCAACTGAGATTTGCTCTCATGTATCTTTTAATGACTATGTAGCACATGCGCAATCCTCTGACGACAATATCCAACCTTTCGATGATCTCACCCCCTCATCTCCGACTCTCGCTTCTCAATTCGACGTTCCAGATATTGACTTACTACCTGAAGCCTTTTCTTTCGACACATTTACATCCAGAGCTCCTTCACCGGCAAGCGAAATGGCTATTTCTGTCACGGGCTCTGATTTCAACTCGGAAATGGATGTTGATGAGATTTTCGACGACAGCTCACTGCATGACCTGTTCCTTGAGGCCAGTGACCGAGACCAATTTTCTGATTATGCCCCTGCTACTTCAGGACTGTTTGGATGATGAAGGAGAGGAGGGGGACCCTCTGCATGAAGATGGACATGTGAAGTCGAGGTCACTGCTTGATCTCCTGGATGACACGTTTCTGTCAAGCATGGATGAAGAGAGCCCAGCGCCAAGTATTGTGCCAGTCACCTCTGTTCCTGATGTGTTGCAGCACGAGAACGCCCCCATGGATGATGTCCAGCCAGCAGAAAGACCATCATGGCCTGCTTGCGAAGTTCTTGATGATGCCTCGCCTTATTGGTTCTGGAAGATCATCTTACTTCTAGTACCGTGGCTCAACCTCTATTATCACCTTCCCCACCGTGCTAACAATCTGATTTTAAAAGTGCTTGCCATCATATTTCATGGTCTCGGTGCTTTCGGGGTGCAAGATAAGCCCGAGCAAACATTGAAAACTGTTTATGCGAGGCTTGAACTTACTGATCATTTTGATGTTCACCCTTTGTGTCCAAACTGTTGCTGAGTTTATCCTCCCGACTCTGACAAAGAGGCACGCTGCACGCACTGCAAAATCTATCTCTATTGAGGTGTTGCAGGGACAGCTAATGAAGCCAATTCACACACAGCGCCTGCATCAGATGACGACATGGACGCACCTCCACCTCCCCCACCCACTGACAACACCTCTCGACATCCAACAGAACAATCATCGAAGGATGCAGAGTTGAAACACGGGTTTTCTAAACCGAAACCAAAGTTACAGTGTGCACAACATCCACTTTCTAATGCCTTGCTTCGTCTTCTTTGGCAGGACGGCATGGAGAAAGAGATGGATGCGTGGCGAAAGCAGGAAAATCCTGCCGGCAAGAGGACAAGAATTCAGGATGGCGACATATGGCGGACTCTACGTGGATCAGACGGCGAGTTCTTTTTCGACAACAGTTCTGAGCGTAGCAGCAGCGATGAATTGAGAATTGGAATCACTCTCGGCTGCAATGGGTAAGTAGTTGTACCTCATTAAAATCATCACTAATTATCGTCCACAGATATAGCTATGAAAGAAGCGCCGCTGGACTGGTCAGCACGATGTTCAGGAGCGAACGAGGAAGATGCTAGACAATGATGATGATAATGGTGTCGTGCTGTACATGCGTGTATCTACTATCGTGACCCCGAACCCTGCTGGACTCCTGACACTCCTGACACCCTACTCCTCCAGCCCCTGCTCTTGCCCAAACCGATCCGTCCAAACCCCGCTGGGTCGCTCCGCTCCACCGCCTCAAGCTCTCACAGTTCAGGAGTCATGTCTAGCTGCATCACCAATCTCCCAACATATTTACGGTGCGTGATATATTTACGTATCAACTAGAATAAGCTCGTCAGCATGCCTCAGATATCGACTACGGAATTTGATGATTTTCGGTATCACTCCGGGGCCAAAGGAATTTAACTCGGACCAACTACAGCACTTCATGAAGAACTATATCGATGACCTCCTCAAGCTCTATGACGACGGTATTCTCATCAAGACACCGGGGTATCCAAGTGGTCGATGGATTCGTGTCATTCTTGTCGCCGTCTGCTGCGACCATCCCGCGATGTGTAAGGTGTGCGGCTTCGGAGGACACTCGAAGGAAGAGGGATTCTGCACGCGATGTCACATCCCGAAGAGTAAGCTATCTACAGAAGATGCCATGGACTATGATAGTCCGTTTTTAAGTTCGTGTTGTGATGGTGTTGCTGACATGCCTACTAGAATTTACTGCGCGCGACGGTCAAGAGCATAAGCAATGTGCCAAGGAATACCACGATCTACCATCAAGTGAGCGTGAAGCATATTTCAAGAAGCATAGTGTGCGGTGGTTTGAGCTTGCACAATTGCCATATTTCGACCCAGTCCGAATGACAGTAATAGATCCTATGCATAGCTTCCTGCTTGGTGAGTGGATCCTGCCTGACCTCACGTGTATGAAGCTCTAACGATCTTAGGTATAATTCGGACTCAATGGTTCAATGCCTGGATTAATGGAAAGAATTTCTGTCAGCGCACTAGGACTGCGGAGGTTGTTCGTGAGCTGGATCAAATTCATGCTTATTTGTTGGTGGTAAGCACGAGTTTCTGTATAAATCCACATTGTTGAATGACAGTTACAGTTTGAAATGCCCTCATGGGTAGCACGTCTTCCTGAGAAGGTAGGCTACCCTGCAGGAGGTTCTTTGACTTCTGATGAATGGAAGGGCCTAGCCCTTGTCTTCGGACCAATCATGGTGGGTCATCTCTCATGCCGGTGTTGATTTTGACTACACTTACTCTGAACGCACTGATGGATTCCCCTCGTTTGGGATGAGTGGTACCCGAAGAACAAAGCAGCATATGAAGTAAGCTTGGCCAACTGGGAGAAACAAGAAGTGGATCACGTGAAAAGAAATGCAGCGGGCAAGGGTAAGAAGGGAGATAACAAGGCAAGCGAGAAGCCCGTCATGCATATGCATGAAGAGGGCGTGGATAATTTTATCAAGCTTGCGGCGGCACTAAAAATTATTCTTGGCCGCTCCATCAACGACAGTGATATTCCTCGTGCAAGACAGCTACTGCATGAATACTTGATCAGGTTTGTGAAGGTAAGTGTTGGTCCGAAGTTCATATATTTGCTCATGATAGAACATGTAGATTCATCCCAAAGACATCAAACCAACCCATCACTGGGTGACCCACATTTTTGACCAACTACGAGATTATGGACCTGTCTACGGGTTCTGGATGTTCCTCTTCGAGCGCCTCAACAAGGTGCTAAAGAGCTATTCCACGAACAACCATGGAGGTGGAGAACTCGAGGTTACTTTGTTTCGTGCGTTTGAAAAGGACCGTGAGCTCAGTACAATGGTAAAAAATTTCTGCACATGCATATATGACTTCGGAAGACTAATTTTAAATCATCTCATGCATGCAGCTCATCAACCTGTTGGCAACCACAAACACAGAGGACAATAGCAAGTCCAGACTTCTCCTTCATACTATCCGTTTGATGCTTGCTACTGATGGGGACACTTGAGGAACTGTAGCCTCACTTGCATGTGAAGCTGAGGAGTCGAGTACAGATGGTAAGTCTTAGTTTCACTGCATGTTACAGTCAGTTGACGTGAGATAGCAACAGCTTGTTTCTCTCTCAGAACACCTGTGAAAGCCTTGTTATCCCGTGAACAGCAACATCAGCTCGTTCGGCATTACCAGAACACATATCCGCAGGCCAGCGTTGTGAGCGTACTCACAAATACAACTGCTGAAAACCCCAATCCGAACTATCTTCTTGCATGAACAGATTTTCATAGTCATCTTATCGTTGACGGACGACACATTTCACCATCAACCTCGTTGACAAGGGCACCAAATTCTATTATTCAGGTTCACCTTAATGGTACATGCTTTGTTGGGCAAGTATTTGCCATCGTGTCTCATAAACAATGTGGAGTCAAGAACAAATCAATTCTTTTTGATGTTCAATGGTTTCAGCGAAAAATGGATGTTGGTCTTCGTCACTGGATTCGCTAGTGAGTTTCACAGTACACTTAACATCAGACATCTACTGAGATAATTGATTAGCCCCGAACTTGAAGTCTTCTTCTGGGAACACGAGAAATTTCTTAATGCCGCAGTGGAAGGTCCTGCCCAGCTAATTTCCCCAGAGTTGCTCGTCTCTCAAGCTTCTTGTGTTACACTGATATTGAAAAATGTGGCTGGACATAACGTGAAGGTTTGGGTGACGATCGGTCTCAGTCGTGTAAGTTTTCTATTTGAAGTCCAGAGTTAATTTGACCAGCAACGTGAATCACAGGATGTACAAATTTTCTAATCAGTCGATGTTTCATATAATACAATTTCGCTAGCGCGCCACACAGGATTGCGCGTGATTTGTTCCTTTACCCTGGTATCAAGAAATGCTGGAATCATCATCGTTATTACTGCTCTCACTTTGATTTCCATCGTTCAGGACCTGACCACGATCGTTGCTGTTGCCTCCAGGTTGGATCATAGTGTCAAGTCATCCAAAACCATCTGGGATGTTCTCATAGATCTCGACTAGTCCTGAACCTGGATTTGCGGCCTGGTGTTCTTTGTGCCACCTGACGTCCAACATGAAAGGAAAGATAGCGAGTGACGGTGGGGTGTTGCTTTTGTTGCCAAGATTGACACGTCTGGTGAGTGCTGTTTTGCATTTGGACTCTTTGTGCTGTTCGTCCCTAATTGAATCTAGCTCATCCAAGATTTTCGTCACCTGTCGTCGGTGAAAAATCAGCAGAGTAAGTTTATTGGGCAGTTTTATGCCTCATCTGCTCGCCACGCCGGTCTGATAATTTCCCATACAGGAATACCTGCGTGAACTTCACGCTCAGTTAGTTTGGCCGCTTGGTATAGCTCCTTCTGCCTATCTTTCCTCTTTTCCTCGTCATCTGTATCGACCTCTGATGCTTGTTCTGACATATACTCAGGTTGTAGAAGATCTGTGGGGTCTTTTTCATTCCGGGCTTTGTACTCTTCGACTGCCTTTTCTCAATCTTCAGCAAGCTTATTCAATTGGTGCGTCAGCTCATATGATGAATACATGAAACAAGTCTTACATGCTCTTGATGACGTAGGCGCTTGTTAGCAGTGTTGAACTGGCGATGTTTTGCGGCTTTCTCTTCATCGGTCTTTTCAATGTACTTGCGCTTGTAGGACCTGAACTTGGACTTTGCGAATGCCACAAGATCGCCATGAGTATAGCGCACATCTTTGTATCGCAGCGCACAAGTTTCCTTGTCCTTTAAGGTGCATATAAGAGCTCGTCTCGTCATGTTAGGCATCGACTTACTTGCTGTTCCTTCCAGACTACGTTCGCAGCTTGCATGAAGACAGCTGAGTTAGCTTCACTCGAAGCATTACCTTGGAAGTTGAATGCCATCTTTGGAGGTTCGGCTGCATCATCCTTGTCTATGTCTTGATCCTGCTCTTCACCAATCTCACTAGCGATAAGTCCAGTAAGATTAGATATAGTCTCTTTCAAGCAGCTTTGACATATATAGCAGATAAAATACAACACAAATTGTGAAACATGGTGCGCACCTGCAGTTTGGATCGTGTTGTCAGCTGTTTTGCTGACAGCTCTCCTTTGGGGATGTTCAGGATATATTTTGGCTCCTTCTTCTGCTTCTTTCGAGTTGCACGTCGGTGTGTAGGATGTGGATGAGGTCGGTTCTCATCATCTGGTTCTACATCACCATCATCGTTGTCGTCCTCGCCGTCATTCCTTGGCCGCTTCAGTGTCGACAGCTCTTTTTCGAGGCCTTCCATTCTCCGTGCAAGGTTGTCCACAGATGCTGCAATTTCCAGGTTTGGCTGGATGGCAGGGGCAAGGGGCCCGGACATTGGTACAGGAGGAGGGACGGATTGCCTTGCCTGAACCTGTGTCAAAAGAGTGAGCTGCATCTCGGGGGTGAGTGACAACAGCTATTGTTGCAACATTGATAGTCCAGCAGGCTGATTCATCTCGGATGGTCCAGACGATAACAGTTGCTGGTTAAATGCAGTTGGATCAGTAGTGTGAGGGCGAGCTTGAGGACAACACATGGTAGCAGACGAGTAGACGAGCAAGAGGGCAGAAGGATAGAAGTGCGGAAGGGCAGAAGGGCAGGCCCAAGCGCAGCTTTGATTACATTTCAGTATATTCCTGCAATTAATCTATTTGGGAGGTACAGAAGATCTATTTGCCTGATTGGCAGCGGCATACCTGATTCTGGAACACCTCTGCATCACTGGGAGAGATGATGTAAGTTATGATATGTAGGTGTCATGTCTTCTTAGCTGGACAAACCTAAAGTCGACCATCTGTAGATCACACACGTTGAGCTTCGTAGATCCAGACAATACACATGTACACATAGACAGCTGACAAATGGTATACAATTATATGTATACCTTGAAAAATACCTTCTTGACGCATCTCCACAACCCCGTGCTACACAAAGCTTGCATGCGGTGAGTGTGACCAGACCACAAAGGTCATAATGATGATGAGCATAACTGTAGGCTCTTCTGTCAATGACCAACAACCAGACCTTGGGTGAGCTTGACACACGACCCAACAGCTCGCGGGTAGATATCTCATGCTTATTACACCATCTCACAAGCGCTGTGCGATGAATCCATGTCGTCACCTCTCAAAGTCACCTGTGGAGCCAGTCTTTGATTTGTTTCCTTTGTCACTCAACCAGGTCCGTAGCACGTGAAGCTTCCATATATCTGATAATCCTGGATTCAAACACGACCAGGTTAACCAAACTCGGCCACGGTCTTGCTCGTGCACTACCATATTTGACTTTAGTTTCATTTTTGGCTCGCGCTCGAACAACCGTCCTCTGTGCATGTAGAAGCCCACTCGTTGATACGTGTAGACTCACATCAACTTGCTTACTTGCAGATATATGCTGCTTTTTTGAACGTCAAAGATTAGGAAGGGGAATGAACTGACTGTCAGCAGAAACCAGAGTGAAGTGTTTACATCACCATCACCACTACCCATGAGGCGACAATTACAGATGCTATGCCCCCAGGAAGGTGGCACCTGGTTAAGCATCCTTGCTGTCATGTTCATTGTTGTACCAAGGTGGTTGGTCCTCCGTGATAATGCCAGGTGATCCCAGAGGAGTGGCCAGAGTCCTGGTTTGTAATTTGGTAGTCCCCCCGAGTCAGCCTGTCCTGCAATGTGCATGTTATAGTCAGTAGAGAGGCCACCTGCCGCCTTAGAAGTCTGGCCTGTGGGCTTCCCTTGCAGTTTGTGGCCGGTTCATTGTGTCCACCTCTCTTTATAATTCTGGCGGTGTGCACCGACAGAGGTTGATACATGACCCCACTGGTCCAGCCAATGGGTTTGTGTCAGATACACATGTCCCACTGTGGTCGGACAATGTGAGCTGCGCAGGAAGATGGGAATGAGCTTGAAGTCATAAAGCGTGGGACGAGACTATGAGTCGTACTTATTTTGAAATGTGGAATCAGAGAAACAAGCAGGATGCCCATTAATATTGAAGGGACGCGGTGCGTCATGATTAATCGAGTTGCGGCAAATCGGCAAATTGAACCGTAACCTATCGTCCACCATAGATATGGATATATGCCTGGGACAGCAAACTAAAGTGTGATGGTGTCATTATTTGTTCCCGGTGGCAAATTCTGAATTGACCTTGGCCTTGAGTTGTTTCGCAACTCGCGAAGCACTCACTGTTGGAATCACGCTCAGTGTTGTGAATCAACGACTGAGGTACGCAAACACAATGCAGACGAGATACTTAAGTGCGATGCGGACGGAGATTGAAAACTAAATGAAGCCTTGGTGTTAAGATTCAATATACGTAGATTGTTTAGATAGAGCGCAACATTTTAATAAAATATAAGTCTGGATTCTGATTTTGCGTGTGATCAGTCAGGAACAGGTGGTGCAACGAGTCCCATCTATTCGGATATCACCGTCGAGCTATCAATACTATGTAGAACTCAGACGATTACTTAATCTGATCATTGTGGCTGAATCTCGTCAGGTTGTTCATATATTCTCAACACTCCCCTTCAAGCTGAGGACATTCCTAGCTCGTGTTGATGTTTGGAGTGATTAGGATTAGCTAGTGCCTTCATAAATATGTCCACTGTCATATTTGCAGTTGAACGATATTTTACAGCTATGTGCAAAATGGTTGACAGTAAACGCATGACTTAAATATATCAGAATTTTTTTTTTAAAAAACATAACAGTGTGAAACACGTACGGGGAACATTGTTTGACACAACTACGGTACTCCTGGACGTGAATATTCAGTTTTTATAATGTAAACTATCTACTTTGACTTGTGAAAACATGGTGGTACCGTCCTCACTGGTGTTTTATTTTATTTCCTAATGTATTCTAGTCACACATGTACTGTCAACCTTTTTGCACACAGCTGTAAAATGATTGTACCTATTTTTACTTGATTTTGGATGTAATGATCTTTTATATCAAATTGCTTTGTTCTCTTATGATACTGAGGGTTTTGTGCGATCACTAGTGATCCTGCATTATCTCCATAGATTAATGTAGGATAACTTTGTTTATACCCTAGTTCCATATGTAGATTCCATAGCCATTTTGCCTCTCTTGCTGCATCTGAGAGACAAATATATTCGGCTTTGGTCATTGAAAGAGCAACTGTATTTTGCTTCTTCGATCCCCATGTGATCACACCGCCGGCTGATATGAAAGTATAGCCTGATATGGATGTACGATCATCATTGTTGGCGAAGCTGGCATCTGAATATCCGGTAAAATGGGTTTCATTTTTATTTTTCTTGGGTTTTATATACTATCCCAAGATCTTTCGTCCCTTTTAGATAGTGTAGTACTCTCTTAGCAGCTGTCCAATGTGATATATTTGGATCTGCTGTGTACAATGCTGATCTATAGACTGCATACGCTATGTCTGGTCTTGTACCAACAGCTGCATACATCAATGATCTGATCAAAGAAGCGTAGTTATTACTTCGGTTTCCTTTTTTGGATGTGTGCGTCAACGGTTCGAGTTTTACCTTAGGATCCAGAGGTGTAGTTACAGTGTTTGCTTCTGAGAGTCCATATCTTTCAAAAATTGCTTCAATATATTTGGATTGCGAGATTTTGAGTTCTCCCTTTTCTCGGTCTCTCTCAATCTCAATCCCTACAATCTTGTTTGGATCTCCTAAGTCTGTAACTTCAAACATATCCTTAAGTTCCTTTTTCAGGTTGTTCATAAGTTTTGGATCACTCGTAAATATTAATAGATCATCTACCCACACGGTGATGATTTCTACTCCTCCGTTAGACTTTCTGATGTACGCACACGGATCTGAATATAATCAATCAAATCCTTTGGTCTCGAGTTTATTATTCAACTCGATATTCCATTCTCGACCTGATTGTTTCAACCTGTATAGTGTTTTAATTAATTGGCACAGCCTTGAGGTACCATCTTCATATCCCTTGGGTTGGTTCATGTATACCTCTTCTTTGAGAATACCATTTAGGTATGCACCCTTCACATCCATCTGTTGGATCTCCCAATCTTGGGTGACTGCTAATGCTAATATTGTTCTGATTGTCTCTAGCCAGACTACTGGTGAATATGTATTGGTGTAGTCCATTCCTAGAATCTGTGAGTAGCCTTTCGCTACTAGACGAGCTTTATATTTCACTAACTCGCCTTGTTTATTAAATTTTTGGACTAGGACCCACTTATTTCTGACTGGGACTCGTCCCTCTGGGGGATCGACTAACTCCCGTGTCTTCATATGTTCTAGCTGGTCCAACTCCGTGCGAACAGCTTTTTTCCATTCTGGCCATTCCGGGGATTTTCTGGTCATTGCGATTGATTTCGGATCATCTGGTGCGGTGCTGCAGTCATTAAATGCAGTGTATATTATTTCTGCCGGTGAGTCTTTTATTTGTTCCTCATCCGGATCATTTACTAATTCTGCAAATTCTGGGTACGGATCATCTAGAACCCGGTAATCATGTACCGTTTTTGTTCTCTTACTTTGTCTCAAAGGTATGTTTTCTTCTTCTATACACTTCCTCTTTTGTTTCACGCTTGATCTGTTTTCATTAGCACTTTCATTTGCGCCTTGTTTCAGCGGGTCTGCCAACTTCTCCCCTTCACACTGTTCACTGGGTGCATCTCCTTCATTTGGAGCTTCGTTAGGGAGTTTTTCATTTAGGAAGTGATAGTTTCCTTGAGATCTTAATGGGGCGAGTTCTTTCATCATAATACTTGATCGCTTTGGGACCATCAACAAAACCTACAAAGCTATGTTTTTCTGATCTAGCGTCTAGTTTTGATAGATTCTCGCCTTCCCTTAGTATCCATACAGGCGCACCAAATTCCTGTAAATGGGACATATTTGGCTTTAATCCTGACCATTTTTCTTAAGGTGTACTATCTTTTAGTGCTTGTGTATATGCTCTATTGCACAAGTATGCCGCATGAGACACAGCTTCTGTCCAAATAAACTTTGGTAAGTTTTTGGCTATTAACATTGCTCTTGATAGTGCTAATAGAGTTTTATTCAAGTGTTCCGCTACTCCGTTCTGAGGAGGTGAGTAGGGTGCAGTCACTTCTATTTCTATACCTTTCTGATTACACCAGGAGATTAGATTTTTACTAATGTATTCTGTCCCATTATCCGCTCTCAGGCGTTTGGGAAGTTTCTCCCAGCGTCTTTCTATGTAGGTAAGATATTCCTTAACCTTCTCTGAGGCTTCATCCTTTGTTTTCATGTATTTTATTGTACATCTTCGTGTACAATCATCTATGAATGTAACATAATATTGCAGTCCTGAAATCGAAGTGACATGTGATTTTCCCCACATCTGTAGCGTTAATTCTCCGGGGATCTCAGATCAATATTCTGCTTGTTTTGGGAACAGATTATGCTCATGTTTTGCTTGTATACATGCTTCACAATCCAGAAATATCAGATTTTCGTCGACATTAAATCTGTCGACTAATTTTGCTTTCAGCATTCGTTGAAGTCCTGATATTCCGATATGTTCGTACTTCTTATGCCACGTTTCCCAATTATCTACATCGTCTTCTTTAACGGTATTACTATTTTCGGTAGTTTAATGGATGGTTTGCGCATCTAATAATAATAATCTTTTGATGCGCTTTCCACATGCAAATATTTGTTGGTTCTTATCTAATACTGTGATCCAACCATTTCCTATGATTGCATGTCCACCCTTTTCATCTACCCTTGTCAAAGAAAATAGATTATTTATTGCTGTAGGTACATATAAGACATCGTTTAATGTTACTATGATGTCTTTTTGATGCACGTGTGATTTAATTTCGATCGTACCACGTCCATGTGCTTCTATCCCCGTATTTCCTATTCCAGTAATTTTCTTATGTTCTGGAATGACAACTTTGAATGCAGATCGTTGATTCACGATATGTGATGTTGTACCGGAATCTGCTACCCATGAATAAGCGGAAAAATTGGCCTCATCATTCTCATTCATAGGTACATCTTCTGTATCTACCATAAAGGCAGAATCCTCATCATTGCATGCTATATTAGCAGCTTCTTTCTGCTTTCCTTTGCCAGATGACGTGCCTGGCTTATTCCACCAACATTTTGATGTCTCATGCCCAAATTTCCCACACTTATCGCATTTGGGTTTCCCCTTCCAGCGACAATTCTCAGTGGGATGATTGGTACGTCCACATACACGGCACTTCTCTCTCTCATGGTTCTTCCCTTTATCCGGCTTCTTCTCAACCTTCCGCTTCTTGCCATTCGTCTTGGCTTTCACATAATACCCCTTCTCTTGGGTATTGTTCTTTTTGCGGTGGTTGAACTCGTCGATTATGATCGACATAAGCTCTTGGGCAGTGTAGCCCTTGATTTTATCGGACTCCATTCCCTTATCAGCATGTGCGCCCAGGTAAGATGAAGTCCAATGTTCCCATGACTTCGGCAATGACATAACCAACATAGCTTTGAACTCGTGATCGGGAATCTCATATCCCATTATATCGAGTTCATTTCTTTTGTTGATCATATCGGTAATGTGTGTACCGAGATCATCTTCTTCTTCGGCTTTCAAGGAGTAGAAGGTATGTTTCGCAATTAACGCACTCGACTGACTCCTTGTCTCATGGATGGTTTTCAGATTGTTCCAAGCTTCTTGGACCGACTTCGCGCGGGACACGTGGACGACTTGATCGTCCTTGATATTAATTAAGATGAGTGTCCTTGCGATGTAATCTTCTTTTTCCCACTGTTCAATCTCATCATCATCAATCTCAGGTTTTTTATTTGTCCCGTTGATATGACCATGAACTCCGTGGAGGTGTAGGATCGTTTCGATCCTCTCCTTCCACATCATCCAGTTTTTATTGGTGAGCTGGTCTATTTTATACAACGCGAGTGACCCGAGACTAATGGATGGTCGTGTGGTGCTTGGGGTCTGATACATCGGAACCACACTTTGTGTAGTATTTGCGTTAGACATTTTTTAGTGTATAGGGGTTTAGTTATGCATAGTGTATTCTTTTTGATTATCGGTTCTAGGCGTTAGAACCAGGGCTCATAACCTGTTAAGATTCAATATACGTAGATTGTTGAGATAGAGCGCAATGATTTA
This sequence comes from Suillus clintonianus, assembly GCF_016758775.1. Classification (NCBI taxonomy): domain Eukaryota; kingdom Fungi; phylum Basidiomycota; class Agaricomycetes; order Boletales; family Suillaceae; genus Suillus; species Suillus clintonianus. The sequence goes on from NW_024539237.1 coordinate 561,168, forward strand.
ATAAAATAAGTCTGGATTCTGATTTTGCGTGTGATCAGTCAGGAACAGGTGGTGCAACGAGTCCCGTCTATTTGGATATCACCGTCGAGCTATTAATACTATGTAGAACTCAGACGATTACTTAATCTGATCATTGTGGCTGAATCTCGTCAGGTTGTTCATATATTCTCAACACTTGGGCATGGTTGTCCCCAGACTCCTACCCAGTCGGCAGGTGTGTGAGAGTCTTCATACTGTTACCTTAGCCACAAACCAAATACATACAACATTATTTCAAACACCGCAACTTTGGACTCTACACACCCAGCTGACTGGCAAAACTTGTAGTGGCACGAGGTTTGACCGTGTTTGTATCTTCCCGTTTGTGTCAGCTCAACGCGCAGGCGGAAAATAAAATAAAGGCAAGCGGAAGGTTCGAACACGGATTGTAGGGCAAAAACATAGGATAGATTACCGCTACACCATAGGTGCTTCCCTAGCCTAGGTGAAAGCAGAAATATATCCCATTGGCAGGCCTGCCACACACTGTGTCCCTTAGGCCAGCTCACACACGAGAATCACAATAGCCGGATACACCACAAGGGTCAATTATTATTATGGCTCACACACCCAGTGATTACATTTATATGGTATGGTATGCTGGTATATGTGTAATGATTGAGTTGAATATTGAATATCCGGTCATTATTAAAACAAGTATCTGTGTGGCAGGCCTGCCAATGGGATATATTTCTGCTTTCACCTAGGCTAGGGAAGCACCTATGGTGTAGCGGTAATCTATCCTATGTTTTTGCCCTACGATCCGCGTTCGAACCTTCCGCTTGCCTTTATTTTATTTTCCGCCTGCGTGTTGAGCTGACACAAACGGGAAGATACAAACACGGTCAAACCTCGCGCCACTACAAGTTTTGCCAGTCAGCTGGGTGTGTAGAGTCCAAAGTTGCGGTGTTTGAAATAATGTTGTACATATTTGGTTTGTGGCTAAGAGTCTGTTCGGGATCACGATTTCGCCCAACTTCGAGAAATTCAGAAAAGAAAAAAACAATGTTAAGTAAGCACGCCCTGATCGGAGCTTGAAACCGATGTCACGCTGATCAGTTGTTATCAATATGCGCGTGTAGTATACGCACACCGCGGCCATGCTTTCCAACCTCTTGCTATACCGTGACAAGGTCAATGACGAGGATTCAACAACATCAGGCTCGAGGGATCATGAGAGGGATGAGGAGGACCAAGGAGATGAGGAAGATGAGTCTAATGAGGACTTGGAGGAGAGTGTAGAAGACGCTGAACAATCCGACTTAAAATTTCTCCAAGCCATCATTCAGTTCTTTCAGCGCGTGGTCTCGTCGGCTTCCGAAGTCATCAACATTGCGGGGATCGCTGTAAACGCATACACTACTACCTACTACGACAAACAACCCTATCACACGTCAATCCTGACGGGGGTTGGCTGGGTCAATGAATTGCTGAATGGCCATCCAGAGCGGATTCAATGTGAGCTCGGCGTGCATCGCCACGTATTCATCATCCTACTTCAATTACTTCGCAATGGCAGGATCAACGACTCAAAGCACGTCACCCTAGAAGAGCAGCTAGCCATCTTCCTATATGCCTGCGTTACAGGCATTTCTGTACACCACCTTGCTGAGCGTTTCCAGCGCTCAAACGATACTATATCGAAGTGCATCCCCCCACTCTTACCCCTAGCTATGCATACTAATTTTATTCCTTTCAGATACTTCAAACGCATTCTCATCGCATTCTCCTCCCGCCCAATCTATTCCACTTACGTCCGGCTCCCCGACGCAGACACTCCGATACCCCCTCAAATTGTTGAGACAACGAAACTATACCCGTACTTCGCAAACATTATCGGCGCTATTGATGGCACGCACATCAATTGCCATCCCTCAGCTGCTGATCGCGATGCCGCTCGTGACCGCAAAGGCAATTTAACTCAAAATTGCCTTGCTGCATGCGACTTGGACATGCGTTTCACGTACATGTTGAGCGGCTTTCAAGGATCTGCAGCGGACACTCGTGTCTACAACGTGGCACGTCTCACTGATTTTACAATCCCTCCAGGCAAGGTTTACCTGGCGGATGCTGGATTTGGTGCATGCGACGAATTGTTCGTGCCTTATCGTGGTGTCCGCTACCACCTTGCTGAATGGGGCCGCGCAAATCAGGTGTATGTTGCAGTGAGTTGACTTATCACCCTGGCGCAGTACTTACAATCTTTGCAGGCCTTGCAATGCCCAGGAATTATACAACCTACGCCACGCGCAGCTCCGCAATGTCGTCGAGCGTATCTTCGGTGTCCTCAAAAACCGCTTTCGTATACTTCGGCTCCCTCCAGAGTACAATTCCGACATACAGGCCCGCATCCCTCCGGCATTGTGTCTCGTACACAATGTCATCCGCATCCACAACCCAGACGAATTACTCGACTATCGTGACGTGGAGGCGGATGAGTGGAGCGGTAACTATGATAGTGGCACACTCGCCGATGGACCTCCCACTGAAGCAGCACGCATTCGTGCACACGATGTTCGTGACGAGATTTCTCAGTCGATGTGGGATGACTACCTTGCGGAAAGGCGGCGCAGAGGAGCACCTGTGCCACCTGGTGCAAACTGAATAATATTGTCATTTTTTTGCTGTAGGTATCTAGTCCTATGTACAATGTATCTTGTCTTTGCTGCCCAATCATGATGATGTTTGCTGTCAACTTCAAGTATTGTATTGCGCGCAGATGTATTGTAAAGGTATTATAAAAGTTGCTGTTCGTTCACGCGCACTCTCCTTGCCTCCTGCTAGTGATGTGCCGGGCCTGGCTTGGCCTGAAAGCCATGGCCTGGGCCTGGCTTCAGAGGGCTCAGGCCTGGCAAAAACCCAGGCCAGGCCAAAGCCCTCTGGTTGGGCCTGGCCTGGGCTTGGCTTTGGCCCAGGCCAGGGCCTCTCAATAAAAATCAAAGAAAATGATGAAAAATGATGTTTATTTATTTGAATACATCAGCAAAACCCTAATTTACTTAAATCATGCTTCACTGAGCTTGATCCAATTTGTCTACAACAAAGTCCTTCGAATGTTTCAAAGTTAATCAAGGAAATTCAAGCTACGAGGATCCCCTTAAAAATTCCTTAATTCAAGTCATGCAAAGCACAAAATAACCAAAGTTCATCCAAGCCACAATGCAACAACTAAGTAAAATTCAGCACTATACAAAAAGAAAATGAGTTGCCCTGATGGTCCGCAAATCTGTTGACATAAAACCCCATATAAGTGTCCAAAGAATTGTGAAAATTGACATGCTCCGGGACAAATTTGTCTCCAAACATTGGTACTAGGTGAGCGGCACAGAATATTGAGTCAACATGAGTAATTGAAATTTCACGAGATTGGTCGTCATTCATTGACGGGTGCACCATCCTCCAGGAACAGCAATATCTTGCACATTGATGTCTTGCAGGAAGCTGTCGCTGTCATTGTCGTTCTTGTCATCGCCGTCACCAGTGACGTCAACGTCACTATCGATGGAGTCCTCACATGTACCTGTATGCGCTAGAGTAAGAAGTTAGTAGTAGCATACTAGCATTAGAATTTAATGGTGAAATGAGTTGTGTGCTTACCTGTGTGTGTGCTGAATGAACAAGTCAAACAAGGCTCGAAGGTATGATTGTTTGTTTAGAACATACTGTGATGGCAGCAACTGTGTCATCATCAGACATGACTGTGAGAGTCATTCTCAGGCTGGGTATGTTGTTCAGCCGACTTCCAGTGGATGCGGTTGTTGCAAAGTTTAATTTAGTAACTACTGTACAGTACATTCCGGAAAAATCCATTCATTATGTAGAAGCCCTGGCCTGAGCCCTAGGCCATGGCCTATGAGACACCCAGGCCAGGCCCAAGCCCTCATGAGGCCCATCAAGTAGGCCTGGCTTGGCCTGGCCTATGGGGGCCTGTGGGCCAGGGCCTGAGGGCCTGAGGCCAGGCCCGGCACATCACTACCTCCTGCAGGTGCTGTGCTAAAAATATCTTCCTAATACCATCTCTTGTAATGCTATTATACGCGTCAGCGATAGTGACGTCAGCTTGAAACAGCCTGATCATTGCAACAGCGTCATAATCATCCAAGTCCTTCTCCTCTTGGACTCGAAGCATGGCGCGCCCCTTGCGGGATGGAACGGGCTCCTTGATGTGGGCTGTGATGACGTCCTGAAGTGTGGATGACGCGGTAGATATTTCGCCGGACACTTTATCCCCCAACCCTTCCAAAGCCAGCGGCAGCGTGAGACGTTGTGATTTCGACGACCCTGACGCACTCTTTGCTTTTGAAGAGTGTGGAGGGCAGGACACGTATCGTTCACTATCGTCCCCGTCGGCTTTGCGCTTCACTGCGGTTGATGAACCAGGCGTGGAAATCGAGGGGGCAACAAAAGGCTGCATTGCAGCGTTGAAGCCTCTTGGCGTGACAGGTGTGATAGGCGCGGGGACAGGTAGGATAGGCGCGGGGACAGGTGGGGTATCGTTCGGTATTGGGGTGGTGCGCATGTCATCATCATCGAGATCGAGATCGCGGAACTCGACCTGATGGAGTGCGTTCTCCAGTGACGACATGACATTGGCGGGGGCATCGGCGGTAGTATTTTGAGTTATGTCACTACCAGTTGCTGTAGGAGTCGACGTGTTTGTGGTGAGGCTCGTGCCGGCATGAAACCCAACCCAGCTGCTCGTGTGTGTCGGAATGATCCCTCGCAGTGCCTCGTAATGTGACCAGCCTTTGTTTCTTAAAGGCTTCACTGAGGGGTTATGCTGCATGAATAATTAGTAAGGTAGAGCAGGGGAAATAGACGAAAAAAGACCTTGATAAAGTCCGCCCACATAGTCTCTGATTCTTCGCTGATGTTGGCTCCTAATTCTGGGTGGAATGATAGCCCCGAGGCATGGCTAGCGATTTTGTCGACCACCTGATACATCTTTTTGATCTAGAGATACATTAAATTATATCAGTAACGGCACATGTATCAATACAACAATAGTACTTACCCGAGTCCATTTGGATTGGCAGGCTTCGGGTGTCTTGGGAGCGCCTTCGGGGCATGGGCGTGTTGCCATCTCGGCAGCGGCACCAACCCAGAACGATTTGGTGAAGTTCATACCATCGCCACCTTTGGCATGGTGTTGTACAGCGTATTCCACGAGCTTCCTCTCATCATCCAGAGACCATATGCAGCAGTCTTTTGCTGGTGCGGCAGTTTCCTGACTGTCAGTGGCTGCTTTCTTTTTACCTTTTCCTTTAGTCATAGTTGGGTGGAACCGGAGAGAGTATCGCGCTGATGAGTTTCGTGTCGAGGGCATGATTGAATCGATAAGAAGATGTCACACTGTGACCAGGGCACACGGCACACCGGCATGCTTACTTAAGTTGTTTTTTTCTTTTCTGAATTTCTCGAAGTTGGGCGAAATCGTGATCCCGAACAGACTCTAAGGTAACAGTATGAAGACTCTCACACACCCGCCGACTGGGTAGGAGTCTGGGTTGTCCCCAACCCCAAAGACAATGTTAATCTGCCCCAATGCAGATGATTCTTCTTGATACGATTATCTAACACTCACATCACATCGATGCATCATCAATGACAAGGACGCGAGGTATTTGACGTGAAAGCAGTACCGACAGGCAAGGCAGTCTTGATTTTGTAGCAATATCCGCAAGTATTCAAGCACACCCCGAAACTCGACAGGGATGAGACATTCAGGTGCACGGAATGATATGGGGCGTCAAAAATAAGCTTGGTTGTGGGAGGCGGGCTTTAGAAGTTCATTCAAACGTTCCCTGTGACACGCCCTGGATTTTTCCATGATTTCCATCAGGCCTCAGGACATGATGCATGACCGTTGACCACTTTCATCAGTGTTATTGACAGCAGATATTCTCACAACTGTTGAAAAAACTGACTTTCAACCGTACCCTAGGTGGAAGTGGCTGCGAGTTGACCCGCATCCTACAGTCACCGTGCCATGTGGTGAAATGGCCAATTCTGATATCACATTTACTGCTAACCTCCTTCCAATTCTGTAGTGCTCGATATGTTGCTGGTTTTCACGGAGATCGATGGCCTCTATCATTCCCGGCAACATAATGAAGCCTCCGCAAAGTTCGGGAGGAACAACTGTCTTCCTTCTATCACTGCCGAGGGCTGACTATGGGAGACTATTGAAAGTTCGGTAAAGATAACGTTCAGGTATAAATAACATGATCAGTTGATACGACTCCTCTTATCTGATCATTCCCTACACAAACCCACTCTCGAGTTGCTCGTCATTTGCTAGTAGACTATGTTGGCATTCACCAACATCACTTGGTTCGACCTATGCCTTGCATGTGTCGGAGCGTATCTGTTAAAGCAGGTGTTCAACAAGAAGAATCCTGCACCGTATCCCCCTGGTCCTCCTGGGTGGCCTCTCATCGGGAACGTCCTAGACATGCCCCGCATCAAGCCCTGGCTTACCTTCGCTATGTGGGGCAAGAAGTATGGTGAGTACCTCCCGTTTCCCCAACATCTTGGATTTCAAGTCTTGTTTGCAGGTGATATCTCGCATATCGAGGTTCTGGGTCAACATATCATGGTGGTGAACTCTGTCAAGACTGCGATGGACATGTTGGATAAGAAGAGCACTGTGTACTCTGACCGTCCTATTTTTCCTGTTGGCGGTGAACTCGTTGGCTGGAAGCACTTTATGACTCTTCTCCCTTACGGTGACCAATTACGCCGGTACCGCAAGAACTTCCACCGCGTCATTGGCAGCCGCGCTGCAGTGGACATATACAGCCAGATCGAAGTGGTCGAGACTCGCCGATTCCTTAAGCGCGTGTTTACGACACCCGACCAATTACAGGAACATATTCGAGAGTACGTAGCATCCGTCCTTGCATTGTCACGATCTTGATTTTTATAGCACCGCTGGGGCTATCATTCTGCGCATCTCTCATGGTTATGAAGTGAAAGAGAGCAATGATCCCTTTGTTGACCTTGCAGATCGTGCTATGGACCAATTCTCGCGTTCTACTGCTCCTGGTGCCTTCATGGTTGATTTTATGCCATTCTGTAAGCTATAGCATTCAGACATTTGCTTACAATGGTCTCACCATCTGTAGTGGCCAAGGTCCCCGAGTGGTTCCCTGGTGCCGGCTTCAAGCGTCTAGCCCGTGAATGGCACGAGACCCTTGATGAGATGGTTTCTGCACCCCACAAGTTCGTCAAGGATCAGATGGTGACCAACATTTGTAGTTGTGCGATCATGCGTTGACGTTTGAATGCTATAGGCTGCTGGCATTGCCCCGAAGTCTTTTACCTCGGATCTGTTGGAAGGCCGTACTCTGTCTGTGGAAGATGATCACGTTGTGAAATGGTCTGCTGGATCTCTATATGCCGGCGCTTCCGATACGGTTGGTCCCTTCCTACGTATTTTAAATCATCTTCTGAGAGTGCTACACTTCTTTCCTCAGACTGTTTCTACAATCTACTCGCTCTTCCTGGCTATGTCGCTATTCCCTGATGTGCAGAAGAAGGCTCAGGCTGAAATAGATGCTGTTGTCGGTCCTGGTCGTCTTCCCTCCTTCGCCGACCGAGACTCTCTTCCCTACACTGAGGCGCTTGCCAAAGAAGCTCTACGATGGCATGCTGTTGTCCCTACCGGTCCGTGTATCCCATTTAATGCATTCTTTAGTTCCCAAGCGGTATCTTAATGACAGGTTTCGCCCACTGTGTTACTGAGGACGACATCCATGACGGGTACTACATTCCAAAAGGTTCCTTAGTGATACCTAACATTTGGTCGGTACCCTCTTTTCTTCCGTGTTCAATATCTTAACAAAATATAATGCCAGGTTCATGCTCAATAATCCGGAGACATATGCCAACCCCTCACAATTCAACCCTGAACGGTTTTTGGCTAATAACGGAAAGAAGCCTGAGACAGAGCCTCGCACAATATGCTTCGGCTTTGGAAGACGGTAAGCATGGAGTTGATTTTTAGTGTAATGCTAACTTTCTGCCCTGCAGTATCTGTCCAGGTGTGCCCAACTCACAGAAGCGCCGATAAACAGATGTATTCTGACGTTGCTTGCTTCTCATGCACAGGTCTCCACCTCGCTGAAGCCTCCGTCTGGATATCCACGGCGATGTCATTGGCCGTATTCGATATCTCCAAGGTCGTCGAGAACGGCGTTGAGATCACCCCTGAGGTTGATCCCTCGTCAGGCACGATCAGGTTTGTCACGTCTTATCACGTCCGGGCGTTGGTCTGACTAGACACACTTCCAGTCACCCCAAATCCTTCAAGTGCTCTATTAAGCCTCGCTCTGCCAAAGCCGTTGCACTCATTGAGCAGGATGTTAGCCACTAAGCGCACAATCATGAACTACACATAGGAAGGTACTTGTTGTGGGTGGCTATTTTCACACTGACTATCGTAGTCTATGCCACCTGTAAGGATATCATATCCTTTACGCGCCGACCGATACTTCAGATCGAAGCGCGAACGTTCTTAGTACCTATCGATGCGAAGAGTTTTAGTCTTCGCATCCGCCCTCGTGTACTTAGATTTTGGCAGTTGACGTTTCTTCTTTCCTACCTTTTCACAATTTCGCACTTTCACTCATGACTCAAGTCTCGCGAACTCGTTGCACGCAGACGCGTCATTTACAACCATACATTTGTCCCTTATCGTTCCTTTCTTCCTCCTACCCAGAATAGGTGAGCCACTCGAGCCACTCCAAACTACGATACAAAAAGACCTCTGTACGTAACAGTCTGTACGTTGACATTGTCGATTTCAGTGCGTTTTCAACCCAGTCTAGCCTGAGAACCACCGACGTCCCTCGCAAAAGTCTCATATATTCAAGTCTAACGTCTTCTCTCGTATCTTTTTGATCAATCATTTCCCCTTCGAACGAACACCCTCGACTCCTTTCACTTGGCAACAGCTCGCAACAGGCTTCTTATGCTGAGCATACTATCTCACAGCATAGTGAAGCTCATCCTCCAGATTTTACTTTGGAGTCACAAGCCTCGCGAACATCAGAACCTTCCAGTGTCATCGATTTTTTGTTTCCGTTGTCGCTTGTTGGAGAGCGTAGCACGAGAAGCATTGGTCTGATGCTCCTGGACTCTTATCAAAACTTTGCTTCATCTTCCAATCATATCCTTACATCTCCTCCAAAGTCGTTTTGGCCGCGTTTTCCTATCGGGTCTGCTGTATCTGTAGATGGGCCTGGAAACGGTGAAACTTTCCAGTGAGATTTAATATGAACACACGTTCTATAGAAATCTAATTCTCAGGTGTCGCAAACAAGTTCAACCGAACGTGGAACTCCAAGTGGTCTTGATGATGTGGCACAGCCCACTTCGTGGTTGTAGTAGGCTTTGTGTTGTTATCGATGCTTACCTCATTCTATTATGTCTTCCCTCATCAGATACGGCCTGCGATAACATACTATCACGGAGTCCACGCCGATATTGCTGTGGGTTCGCAAACAGATGTCTGGGCATTTGCTTGAAGATACTTGAATGCGCGCATTGGAAATTTCTATTTCATGGTCACCGCGTCGATCAAAAACGTCCAAGTTGGCCCACTTCTTGGGATGGTGATCATGACTACACATGTTCTTCTGCACTCAATCACATGTAGGTTTTAATCGAAATCAATATTCTCTCTGATTGAATACAGCAATTCGCGGATAAAGTAATGAAGCCTGCACGAAATTCTAATATGATAGGCGCAGTATAAGGCTCATCCTACCCTGCGCGTGTTATATCGTGTAGTGAGCGACCATATAAGAAGAGGATTGTCTTATCTGACAGCTCACTACACGACCTCGTTCTTTGGTCACTCATCTACTAGTAGACCATGGTGACACTTATCGGTATCACTTGGCCGAACCTACTATGTCTTGCTGGTGTCGGAGTGTATCTGTTAACGCGGGTATTCAAGAAGAAGAATCCTGCACCATATCCCCCTGGTCCTCAGGGGTGGCCTCTCATCGGGAACGTCCTAGACATGCCCCACATCAAGCCCTGGCTCACATTCACTCAGTGGGGCAAGAAGTATGGTGAGAACCTCCAATTTCCCCAACATCGTGCATTTCAAAGTCTCGTTTGTAGGTGATATCTCGCATATGGAGGTTCTAGGTCAACATATCATAGTGGTGAACTCTGTCAAGACTGCGTTGAACATGCTGGACAAGAAGAGTAATATGTACTCTGACCGTCCTGTATTTCCTATGGGTGGCGAACTTGTTGGCTTGAAGTACACTTTGGGTTTTCTCACCTACGGTGACCGGTTTCGCCAGTACCGCAAGACCATCCATCACATCATTGGCACCCGTGCCGCAGTAGAGGCATATAACCAGATCGAGGAGGTTGAAAGCCACCGGTTCCTGAAGCGGGTGCTTGAAAGACCCAACCAACTGCAGGCACATGTTCGACTGTACGTATTATTCATCCTTGCGTTGATATGATCTTAAATTTTTATAATAGCCTCGTTGGCGCTATCATTCTGCGCATCTCTCATGGTTACGAAGTGAAAGAGAACAATGATCCCTTCATCGACACTGCGGACCGTGCTCTCGACCGAGCCTCACGGGCCACTGCTCATGGTGCCTTCATGGTTGACATCATGCCATCCCGTAAGACTATTTATTATATAGCGTTCAGATATTTGGCTGTAATGACATTACCACTTCAGTGGCCAAGGTCCCCGAGTGGTTCCCTGGTGCCGGCTTCAAGCGCCTAGCGCGTGAATGGAACATGATTGTCGAAGAAATGGTCGCTGCACCTTACCAGTTCGTCAAGGATCAGATGGTGACTAACATTCGCAGTTTTGCGATCATGCATTGAAGTTTGAATTTTACAGGCTGCTGGCATTGCCCCGAAGTCTTTCACCTCAGCTCTGTTGGAAGGCAAAACTCTGACTGAGGAAGAAGATCACGTTGCGAAATGGTGTGCTGGATCTCTATACAGCGGTGGTGCCGACACGGTTGGCCCTTTCCTACGTATTTCAAATCTTCATGAGACTAACATCTGATTTCTCAGTCTGTTTCTGCAATTTACTCGCTCTTTCTAGCTATGACATTATTCCCTGATATACAAAAGAAGGCACAGGCTGAAATAGACGCTGTTATCGGTCCTGATCGACTTCCCACCTTAGCCGACCGCGCCTCCCTCCCCTATACCGAGGCGGTTGCCAAAGAAGTGTTGCGCTGGAATGTTGTCTCCCCTATCGGTATGCATATCTCGTCTATCACATTCTTTTGTTGACGAGTGGTATCTCAATGTCAGGTTTTCCCCACCGTGTCACTGAGGACGACATCCATGACGGGTACTACATTCCAAAAGGTTCCTTGGTAATACCTAATATTTGGTTGGTACCCCCTTTTCTTCCGTATTCGATATTTTAACAGAATATAATGCCAGGTTCATGCTCAATAACCCGGAGACATACGCTAATCCCTCAGAATTCAACCCTGAACGGTTTTTGGGAAAGAGGCCCGAGCCCGAGCCCCGCACGGTCTGCTTCGGCTTTGGAAGACGGTAAGCATGGAGTTTGTTTTGAGAGCAATGCTAATTTTCTGCTCCACAGTATCTGTCCAGGTGTGCCCAACTCACAGAAGCGCCGGTGAACGGAAGTATTCTAACGTTTCTTTCTTTTTATCTACAGGTCTCCTACTTGCTGAAGCCTCCGTCTGGATGTCCACGGCGAGGTCACTGGCTGTGTTCAATATTTCCAAGGCCGTCGAGAACGGTGTCGAGATCACCCCCGAGATTGACCGCTCAACAGGCACGATCAGGTATGTCGCGTATCTTATGGCGTCTTTGGTGCTGGTCTGGATAAACACTCTCGCAGCCATCCCACAGCCTTCAAGTGTTCTATTGAGCCTCGCTCTGCAAAAGCCATCGGGCTCATTGAACAGGATGTTAGCTACTGAAATACGACACGGGAAGACAAGGTGAATATTGCTGAGGGTGGCCATTTTCACACACGACTCATCTAGATCTGTCACAAGTTTTGTACTTTTAGAAGTTTGCACTTTGCCAATCACAGTACGGGATCAACTATGGGGAATTCAAGTTGTATGGTGGACATTTGGTTACACTTCGAGTTGCCGCTAATCCGTAGTCTCCCGTAGTCGCGTGTCGTAAGGCATGCATCCTTTGAGAATCTGACGGCAAAGACCAGTACCGTTAAATATTAAAGGTGAACTTGAATGTGCTCCGAGTCGTCATTCTGCTTGTCTGAGTTCGGCACATGGCGGCACGTCCGGCTTGCGCGGCATCCTCGGAGTTTTCATCCGTTAGCGCTGAAGTGTTGACCGCCGGTTTTATAAAAACCCTGCCAAAAAGTTGGGAGTCAATTGCAACATTATATCCGGGGGAATCCGTGCATGAAGCTTTGAAGGGTGGATGTCAGTGAGTGCACAAGGTAAAATGATGTTTTCTGAAGGAAAATCATAACGATGGAGCTTCTAATAAGACTTGTTAGGTGAGTCATAGACTCATAGAGGATAATGTTCACTGTTGAGCGCCGTGAGCAGAAGATTTCGACCAACAATTTACTTATGTGCAGTGATGCGTTCAATGGATAGAATGGTCACGGTCGCACGCCCAAAGGATGTATTTTTTCTCAACAGCAGCGGCGCTGAGCGCCGAGTCCTGCCAGTGACACGCCGCCAACGAACGGTCCACCTTCTTGGGGTGGAGATTCACGACTACTCATGATCTCTCACGCTCACTTGTAGGTTAAAGTTTTTACTGAGACCGATTATCTCTCTGATTCTAGCACTTCAGATAAAACGAGCCTGTCAACGTTGTAATGTGATATACCTAGGGTAATACCTGAGCCCTATCCTGGCATGTTATATCGTGTAATGACCATATAAGAGGCAACACGCGACCTCGTTCTTGAGTGCTCATCTCTGCTTGTAGTCCATGTTAACGCTTACCAACGTCGCTTGGCTGAACCTACTATGTCTTGCTGGTGTTGGAGTATATCTGCTAATGCGGGTATTCAGCAAGAAAAACCCTGCACCATATCCCCCTGGTCCTGCAGGGTTGCCTCTCATTGGGAATGTCCTAGACATGCCTCAAATCAAACCCTGGCTCATCTTCACAGAGTGGGGCAAGAAATATGGTGAGCGTCTCGTGTTTTGCCAAAAATCATGTATTTCAAAGTCTTGTCTACAGGTGATATCTCACATGTCGAGGTTCTGGGTCAGCATATCATGGTGGTGAACTCTGTCAAGACTGCGATGGACATGTTGGAAAAGAAGAGCACTGTGTACTCTGGCCGTCCTGTTCTTCCTATGGCTGGCGAACTTGTTGGCTGGAAGCACTCTTTGCCTCTTATCTCTTACGGCGACCGTTTTCGCCAGCACCGCAAGAACCTCCATCGCATCATTGGCAGTCGTGCGGCATTGGAGGTATACAACCCGATAGAGGATATTGAAACTCGCCGATTCCTTAAGCGTGTGTTTGAGACACCCGACCAACTACAGGAACATGTTCGACAGTAAGCGTTATTTATCCTTGTATCGACATGATCTTGAATTTTCATAGCACCGCTGGCGCTATCATTCTGCGCATCTCTTACGGTTATGAAGTGAAAGAGAACGGCGATCCCTTCGTCGACCTTGCAGGACGCGCCCTCGACCAATTCTCCCGTGCCACTCATCCTGGTGCCTTCATGGTTGATTTTATGCCATTCTGTATGCTATAGCATTCAGACGTTTGATTCTAATGGCCTTATGATGTGTAGTGGCCAAGGTCCCCGAGTGGTTCCCTGGTGCTGGCTTCAAGCGCCAAGCGCGTGAATGGCACGAGACTGTCGAAGAAATGGTTTCTGCACCCTACCAGTTCGTCAAGGATCAGATGGTAACCGAGATTCGTAGTTTTGCGATCGTGCGTTGACGTTTGAATGATACAGGCTGCTGGCATTGCTCCGAAGTCTTTCATCTCAGATCTGTTGGAAGACCATACTCTGACTGCAGAGGAAAATGATATTGTGAGATGGTCCGCTGTATCCTTATACGGCGGTGGTGCCGACACGGTCGGTCCCTACATATTCAAAATAATATTTCAATGAGACTAATACCTAATTTCCCAGTCTGTCTCTGCAATCTACTCGCTCTTTCTAGCTATGACCCTTTTCCCTGATGTGCAGAAGAAAGCTCAGGCTGAAATAGATGCTATTGTTGGTCCTGATCGCCTTCCCTCCTTCGCCGACTTCAACTCCCTCCCCTATACCGAGGCGCTTGCCAAAGAAGTACTACGCTGGAATGTTGTCGCTCCTATGGGTACGTGTATCTCGTTTATCGTGTTCTTTTGTTGCCGAGCGATATCTCAATGACAGGTTTCCCTCATCGTGTCACTGAGGACGATATTCATAATGGGTACTACATTCCAAAAGACTCTTTTATAATAGCAAACATTTGGTTGGTACCCCCTTTTGCCGTATTCGATGTTTTCACAGGTCATATCGACAGGTCCATGCTCAATGACCCGGAGACATATGCTAACCCCTCGGAATTCAACCCTGAACGGTTTTTGGCCAGTGACGGAAAGGAGCCTGAGACAGAACCTCGCACGATCTGCTTTGGTTTTGGAAGGCGGTAAGCATCAAATTTATTTTGAGAGCAAAACTAATTTTCTGCTCCGTAGTATTTGTCCAGGTGTGCCCAACTCATAGAAATGCCGATATATATATATTCTGACATTGCTTTATTTTCATTTACAGGTCTCCTCCACGCTGAAGCCTCCGTTTGGTTATTTGCCGTGAGGTCACTGGCTGTGTTTGATATATCCAAAGTCGTCGAGGACGGTGTTGAGATCACCCCCAAAGTTGACCAGTTATGTCATGCTGGCACGATCAGGTATGTCGCGTATCTGATTACGTCCGCGGTACTATAGACACACTCCTAGTCACCCCAAGCCCTTCAAGTGCTCCATTAAGGCTCGCTCTGCGAAAGCCATTGCGCTCATTGAGCAAGATGCTAACTACTAAGCGCTCAAAGATGGACACGCAGGAAAATTCCTCACCCTGGGCGGTGACTACTTCAATTTTATTTTTATTTTACGTCCCATTTGTTATCTTCATGGGGGTACGCCCGATGTAGACAGTACACGCATTATGCTACGGTTGTTCTTGTGGTTGATCTGTATAGTATCGTGAATGACATGACTCGGTGTTAGGAACCGCTGGCTCGCGCCCTGTACGTAGGTTTGAGGCAGTATAGTATGGCGCTGGATCTGTTCAACTATTCCCCACACAAAATATGCACATATACACAAAGGATTCACACATACAGAGTCGCGTACCGTTGCCGAGATGTATCAGGATGCTTTGGGATTAGCGTGACTTCCCGTTTTGGTAGCACCGCACGACGACAAAATGCTCGAGCTTGCTGTTGAGGACAGCGAGCTCAAAGAGTTGCCCAATCCTTTACCCTTTTCACTAGTTCTTTTCAGGGAAAAAATTACCTGTAGCTTAACTATGCTTACTCTTGGACAACACAACCCTCCTTCCCCACCTTCCCCTCCTCCCCCCACCCTGACCGCTTTTCTGGTATTTTCTGGACTCTAATTGAATACTTCTGGCTTTGTAGAAGTTCTAATATATTTATACAATAAATACATCATTAATTGAGCCCATAATAAGCCCCTCAGAGCGCCCAGTATAAATACATGACAGGAATGGGTGAATATTGTAAGTATGGAAGATTTATGGTCAAAATAGCATAGTTAACTAGCTACAGCTTATTGTTATTTTCCCTGAAAAGAACTAGTGAAAAGGGTAAAGGATTGGGCAACTCTTTGAGCTCGCTGTCCTCAACAGCAAGCTCGAGCATTTTGTCGTCGTGCGGTGCTACCAAAACGGGAAGTCACGCTAATCCCAAAGCATCCTGATACATCTCGGCAACGGTACGCGACTCTGTATGTGTGAATCCTTTGTGTATATGTGCATATTTTGTGTGGGGAATAGTTGAACGAATCCAGCGCCATAGTATAGATCATGGGAGGGCATCAGCAAACTAAAAATTTCCCCACAGACAATGCTATTTTAGACTTTTTCGCACAGTAGCTCACAGTGCGGACAGACACCACAATGGACATACATGCACAGACACATACTTCGCACAACCTTCCAATCACAAACAGAACTAGCCAGTTGCTCGAAGTCTGTAGTAATTTAAATTCTTAGCTAGTCAAATTTCCCCACAGACAATTGTTTTGCACAATAGCTCACAGTGCGGACAGTACTGTAGTCAAACACTTGGATTTAATAAGCGGTACTACAAAACACTATTGCTAAATTTTGACAAGGTACTACAGAAATTCTGCGACAATTCAATTAACGTAGTGTCTCGAGCGCATCAATCTAGCTGAACAGTGATGCCATGGCTATCCCCCAACTCGACGAGAGAACCTGTCACAGGCTTGTTAGTATAACACCGTGAATCTCAATGTAATCCCAGGCTTACCGTGGAGATGGTGTGAGCGGTGAGAAAGACCATGCGTTTTCAAAGCGAACCACATGTATCCTAATCCAACATCCGTGCGGTCGAGTTTCTGCTCGAAAAGACTTGACTTGAACTTCGATAAACTCGCCATGAGTTCGAGCTCGCGGTCGACGCGGACCACACAGTCAGCAAGCGATTTTTCAGCGAGAAGCTTCTCTCATCTAGCCCTGGCCGAGTTCCATGACAAGGTTTGCTTCGAGATCTTCTGTATCATCGATGATCTGTAAAATTAAATACAGTTATTGATAGAAATATAGTGCAACTACGTACCATGGAACCGAATCTAAAGGGCATCATAATAAATATCGTAGAAATGTTGCGACGCACCTGGTTCAAGCTGTTCTTTGGGAAGAACGAGACGTGGATGATCAGGGAGTGACCAGGATTCCGGCCTTTCTCTGTATGAATGCTGTCAGTGACTGAAAATGAAGGCACCGCGAGTTTAATCGCATCGTTAAAACCTACCGAGAGTCTGTCCGAAGGTTAGTACCCCTGGTATGGTTTTTTGACCCCCCAAATCTCGACCCCTGGAAAGCTCCCGCCGAGCCGCAGGCTCGGCGGCCCCTTGCCATGACCATATTTTCGAGGCGAGGCGTAAATTTCTCGACATAAGAAGGAATAATTTGTTTCTCTCTCGAGTCTCCAGCCTGCACCGCAGTATGCCACGTTACTTGGGCGACTTGCCGGAGTGCATTCGGCGAATGCCGAACACAAACATGGTGTGGTGCTGAAGGCCTGAAGCGCTCAAAGCCTTCAATAAGGCCGGTTTGCGTCACGCTGGTGGATCGCAGACACAGCTCATAACTTCTCTCTGCCACTGTGTCCTTGCTCTGCCATTCTGTCAACAACTGGTGTTGGACGCACCACATTATCCGCAAGCTCATCCCTTTCGGTGTCTCTATTTTCTAGCATGGATTCACGTGAACTTATTGATGCGCAATTTGATCGGGCAGTGGAGATAGTGCAGGGCCTCCCAAAGACTGGGCCAATACAAACTGGGTACGAGGAGAAACTGACGATGTACAGGTGCGTTACATGAGTTTGCATCTTCAAGCGCACATTTACTTACTGATTTTTCTTACCACAGCTTGTACAAACAAGGTAGATATCCCCTTCTCACCACATGTCCGAGCATCTCTTAACTCATGTTACTGTGCGCAGCGACTGTTGGAAATGTCCAAGGCGGTCGTCCAGGCATGTGGGATATGCTAGGCCGGGCAAAGTGGTCGGTCTACGTCGTTCCCCCGTCTCACCTTATCACGTGTTAACGTACACTCCAGGGACGCATGGGCGAAGCACAAGGATCTTGATCTATTTGAGGCAAAATGGCTTTACGTGGATGCTTTGCTGAAGGTATGATTTTGCATGATTCCATGACGCCTGCCAATTATTTCAGTACAGGTTCTAAGTAAATACTCGGACAAGACTGTTGCCCGTGACCTCATGAACGAGCTCCAGTCTTATGGTGGTGACCCGTCGAATCTGGTGATGAGCCGTATGTCCAGCGTCAAACTTGCCTTTTGCTACATTGATATAGTCCGCCTAGATTCCCTTTCAAGGTCCCGGACCTCCCAGTCTTCAAGCTCCAGCGTCTCAGAGAACGATATTCCTCGAATTCCCGGTCAACTATTTTCCTCTACCCGTTTAGAGGCTCATAAAGCTGCACTTATGGAGGGCAGTGGGTCGAGTTCTGAAGATGGCGAATCAGGCGACGAAGCTCACGATCTCCCACCCTTGCGTGAGCCTGTCCAACAGCCAAGACCACTTTCTTCCATGTCCTCACGATATCGTACTCCTGTGACCGGTCCGCTTGCCATGTCGCCGCCACTTGCTGGGCTCGCAAACGCTCCACCAATGCAACCAATGCCCACATACCAGACGCAATCCGCCTTCGCCGGCCAGTCAGCACCAATAGCATCCTCGTCCGTATACCCTCCACCAGGGCAATATTCTGGGACATACCAGTCACCCGAGTTTGTACCGCGGATTCAATCTGCTCTCTCCATCCGGGGGGGCCGGCCTTATGGCACTGAAGCACCTATACGAACACCCTCACGGTTACCCCTGGAGCAAGCCGTCGAAAACGTCCAGACGCACCTTGCCGCACTAACAGAACGGCTCGATATGCTCGAGTCCCAGGTGGTGCACCCGCAGCGATCCACCGTTTCGCTTCCCTTGAGAAGCTCTTCCGGTAGAGGCAGTCCGACGGATAACCGTCCTGAAGCACTCGAATGGGATTTGGATGATATGGGAATGTGGTCGCTCGTTCTGAAGCCATCGTCTCGGGTGATGGTATCATTGAAGCAGCTTCTTATATTTTTTGCTCGGAGCGAGAACCGGTCCCCGGTGCTCACTATCGTGCGAAGACTGTTCCTTGACATATCATTCTCATTGGCAGTTCTTGGGTTGCTCAGACTGACGTGGAAGAAGACGACGACAAGGCGGAGGGAGGTCAATGCGGCCCTTATATTACTATGGGCTGCCTTGTCTGGGAGAAACAGGGGAAGACGGATGATCAGTGGTGTGTAGTGCTTGCTTTTTAACTTGGGGGTGGCTCAAGAGTAGTCATTGCTGCATTTATACCCCGATGCCCCGAATTATTTACTTCGTCCCAAAATTGTTTGAGCCTCGCAATTGCTAATAATATTTTCACTTCGTGTTCAACAGTTATTCGAGGTTTCAAGACTACCATTCGTGGATACAACTGGTCCTATCCTTTTACTCCATCATATCGACGACACATCGGATACAGTCACCACCCTAGAAATTAGGTCACGCCTCTGTCGGGTTTGTAAGGCAGGGTGATACATACGTGCATGTCGTGGAAACCCTCGTTGATTTCCGCAAATTTGCGGTGGTGCGTGACGTATTCATCGATCTTGAGCTTGCCTTGCAAGTAGTCTAGAAGGCAGATTACGTTGTTGAGGGCATGTACTGAAAAAAACTGAAGATCGAGTCACCTTCGACGAGACCAGGGAGCTCAGTCCGACCCTTCACTCCTCCAAACGCAGTTCCTCGCCACGTGCGACCAGTAACCTGGAATATATCCATCCATAAGTTACAACTGATCATTTACTTCAGCTGGACCATTACCAGCTGGAACCTTTACAGGAACCTTCAGCACACGTGGATCCTGTGAAAAACGCCAGATCACTTACGGACGTGTCGATATCTCCTGGCCAGCAGCAGCAACGCCGATTATGGTGGAGACACCCCAGCCTTTGTGGCATGACTCTAACGCAGCACGCATGACGTGTACATTACCAGTAGCGTCGAAGGTGAAGTCCAACCCGCCGTCAGTTATCTCGACCAGGTAATCCTGGATTCGCTTGCCCTCTGGGAGCGCCGTAGGGTTGACAAATTCAGTAGCACCCATCTTCTTTGCCCAAGACTCTTTCCCGGGGTTCGTATCGACAGCGATGATCCGAGAAGCACCGACAACTGACGCGGTGGAGAGAACACCGAGACCGATGGCACCGCATCCGAAAACAGCGACGTTGGAGCCCTCTGCGTATTGTATGAGTTACAGCAGGAATACCATAGCTTCACATACTGATGCCTTGCTGCTTCACAACTGCGCCCCATGCTGTGGTGATGCCGCAACCAAGAAGACAGACCTTCTCGAGAGGCGCAGACTTGTTCACAGCGACGACAGAAACCTCTGCCACTACGGTGTACTGCGAGAACGTTGAAGTTCCCATCTATCCTTGCGGATGAGTGTCGTCGGATTCGAAAGGGATTGAGATACATACGAAGTGGTGGATGGCTTGGCCCTTGCACGTGAAGCGGCTAGTGCTATCAGGCATGAGACCCTGACCTTGGGTTGTTCTCACTGACCACGATACATTTGAGACTCACGTCTTTGAAGCAAACGGAATGGAGGAGTCTAACCTTTCCCACACAAGTTGGTCTTCCCGCTTTTGCAGAATTTACATTCGCGGCACTCTGGTGAATCAGACTGAGCTGGGAATTCAGGGGTCATTGTGATCTGGCTCACCAGCAGTGTAAAGCGGGATAACGTGGTCGCCCTGGCAAACGATTTTCAAGAAGGGCATTACAACATATTTTATAGTTGAGACTTACAACCGACACGCTTGTGACACCCTCACCAACCGATTCAACCTGAAGAACCCCGAAGAGCAATAAAGCAATACGCACAGTCAGTAAGTGTTCTGACTCACCACACCTCCGCCTTCATGGCCAAGGATCACGGGGAAGAGACCCTGCGATGCTTTGGATGAGCTCAAGTTACGACAAGGCTGAATTCTAGGCACACCTCAGGATCCTTACCACTGCGAGTGTACTCATCAGTATGACATATACCTGTAGGGTCGCTCCCATCAGTAGATAAGATAACCGTGCAGGTCCTCTTACCGGTGTACAGAATCTTGATGCGGACTTCGTGAGCGTTTGGGGGTGCAACCTCAACTTCCTCGACCTTGAGGGGCTGGCCAGCACCCCAGCAAACAGCAGCCTTGCAGGTGATGGGTTTACCGACTGTGCTCATGATGGTGATAGTCTGTGAGTGAGAACGGTGGATTGTGGTGGCTCTGTATTTCCGTTCTCCCTCAAGCGGGCCGGACTGATAATAATGTGATCATGGTCAGGCCCGGGTCACCTTCAAGGTACTGCAGCTAGCTTGCACATGATCCTTATCATCCTCCAGCGCTAAGATCTTCTCTTTCTCCTTTCCCGCATCGATTTCTGGATGCTGTGAATCAATTCCAACCAAACCGAGTTCTGATCACAGCTGCATTCACAAGTACCAGCAGCTGCACTACAACTGCAACCATGTCCTTCCCAAACCTTTACTACAAGCGAGTATGTCCCAGCGATTCATTAATGACTATTTGTACCAAAGAGACTAGACAACAGCGACCGCAAAAGCATGCTACATCTGTTATAAGCCCACGAATGCCGTGCTTGCCACGATAGATACCTCCGATTTCCTGTATACATGCACAGTTCACCTGTCAGACCACGGATTCGCCACCCGCGTGCTCGAGCCTGAGAGCGAGAACAAGATTGGAGTCAGTCTCGAGGAAATCGCGAGGCTCAGGGAGGAGTGGGAGGAGAAGCAGAGACGCAAGAAAGAGAAAGAGAAAGAAAAAGAGAAGGCGGATAAGGATAAGGACAAAATAGCTGATGAAGGTGAAAAGAAAGATGATGACGGTAAGCCGGAGAAGTCACCAAAGGTACCGGGATCATTGCCCACGTCGGGTTCTTCATCACCAAGGCCCACCCACGAGAAGTATATATTACATCGTGATATATTCGCCCTGAGAGTGTCGGAGCACCGACGACGGAGGCAAACCTCGCAGGCGAAGGATCTAGCACCTCGTCTTCCAGGAGCCCCCAGTAGCAGTCTGTCATGATACATTTGTCTAATATATACTGTAGAGTTATCGTACTATAGAAATTCGGTCTATGTATATTTGGGGTATATGTGCTCACTTCACGAAGGGATTGCATTGGCAAATAATAGCTCTCACACCAAAACTTCCAAAACCCCCGATTGCAAGACCCACGATAAGACAAAAACCAGCCACGGTACTCGCAATGGGGACGTCTTCGCGACGTTGTCGCAATCGTGGATTGTGCTCTAGAGAGGATGCACCTAGCATAGAGAGGGTAGAGACGTATCCGTTTGATAGGCCTAGAGCGCCAACAAGGAGCATATAGACAAAGTCTGAGCTGATTACGGGCAAACCACGCGAAGGGCCTTGCACCGTATTGCATAGAAGGAAGATGGGGATGAACAGGGTGCGGACGATCGAGAACGCTAATATGCGTGTAGCGGACCACGTTATTACTCTCGGGAAACTACAGATATATCGTCCAAAGAAGTCGCCGAGGTTGAACGTCAAGAAATGAACTGCGGTGAATAGTAATGGATGGGTATTGGGGTTAGTCGACTGTATGGTAATTGTGATGACAGGGAAGATGGCCTTGGAGCAAGGAGTTAACTAGCGACCAGGTAATAATTTGAGTTACCGCACCAAAGTGATCACAAAGACATATGCAAGAGCAAATTCATAGATGATGTTTGCTTTGAACACACGTATTATTTGATTTCTTTCCTCATGGCTTGCTTGTTCGGTACTGCTAAAGACGAGCCCTCCCGTTTCAGTGGGACTGCCTAGGGCCCCATGAAGCTTGATATTGTTTTCCAAGATCCCAACAGTGGCCTTGTAGGCTGGCAACCGCGCCATCCAGGCGTAGGCCATAAACGTGCTGACCATAAACAATGCGGATATTCCAAAGAATGTACGAGCAGAATCCTGCTCTGCCTTTCCGTCCCCAACGCCGTCATTCGATATGAACGCGGCAATTGCTTCCGGAGTCGAACCCCAGACGGACAAGGCGGATGTGACCACCTGGACCACACTAACAACCACAGCTATGGCAGCCTGGCCGGATATCATAGATTGCATATAAGGAGCCCCGAAGAGCGAGGCTCCAGCGAAGGCGGCTGTGGAAAGATAGGAAACGCATATCGCCAAAGAAATAGAACATAGGATTGCAAAGATAAAGAAGGTTGATGGTTGATAGTGTGTGAAGGTGCTGAAGAACAGGAGAACGATGATGAGTGTGACGGATGCGGCAGACCAGAAAACTCTTTGAGAGGGTGACGACTGACAATAGAATGGTTAGGGTGATATGGACTCTAAGAAGAAATTATATTCCAACCCGTTTTGAGGTCATCGTGGCGTGTGCCAATGCAAAAACATTGAACACGGTGGAAGTGGTGGTCAGGTAGGAGGCAAACGTTGCCCGTAATGGTGATCCGACCAAGCGAGACAAGAAGAACGAGGTAGCGGTAATCATCACTAGGCAAAAACTGATTTAAAACCATAACGCACGCCGAAGAGATAAGTATTGGTACGGACCGTTCCAAGGGAGGAGGATTGCGCAGCCTAGCATAAAGTACACCCACCGTATTCGACTATCGACGACCTCATCAGTGACAGAAGGGTCTGTTGCAGAATCATCGAATTCCAAATCAAGTTCGCTGTCGCGGTCGTCATCGACCGGGGCTGGTGGGAGAGCATGATAAGCAGCCCCCGAATCAATGGTCGAAATCTGTAGCGACATGCTGCTAGGCCCTATTGACGTGGAGGAGTTGGTTGGCTCAGCAGTTTGACGCAAGGTGGGAGGACTACGAACGCGTGGTGTGACTGTGAAGCGAACGCAAAGGAATACAGCCAGAAGAGTGTTGATCGGGTGATGTATGGCGGGCCTCTGAACCGAGGAGCTTCTCTGCTCTGCTCGCGGAGCCTGCTAGACCAACCATGGTAGTATGAACAACTTACGATATCGAACGAGACTGTGGTAACCAGCGATTAGGGCAAGTTCAGCCGTTGCAGCGCATTTACGTACCATTACAATGATGAACTTGCGAGAAGCGTTCAAGCGACTCCTGAGCCTAGCTATAGGGACCCCAATCCAAAGAAAAGGTATAAATTATAATTATATTCCATGGTATCGTATGTATGTACTTAGGAGACATCTTGATCTAGGACGCGAACGGATTACAGTCGCAGATAACAGCTCTTACCCCAAAGCTCGCAAATCCACCAACTGCTAATCCCACAATGAGACAGAAAGCTGCAACGGTGCTAGCAACGTCAATATCTTCCTGCCGGCCCCTCAGTCTCTTGTTGTGTTCCAACGAGGGCGCGCCCAACATGCACAAAGTAGACACATAACCGTTCGATACGCCCAGAGCGCACATGAGTAGCATATAAAGCAAGTCAGAGCTGATAAACGGTGCAACAGGGAGTGAATGTTCCACGTTGCATAGAAGGAACATGGGGATAAACAGGGTCCGAAGGAGACTAAGAGCCAAAACGCGTCGAGCCGACCAGATTATGAGTTTTGGGAAGGAGCACATGTGTCTTCCCAAAAGGTCACCGGAACTGAACACCAAAAAGTGTACAGCACTAAACAGTAAAGGATGAGTATTTGTATTCGTCGGCTTGATGGTGACAGTGATAGCTGGGTAAACAGCCTACAAACGTTGGTGAGCAGAATGACGTCGGTAGTCTGAGAAACCATACCAAAGTTACAGTGAAAACAAATCCAACAGCAAAATTATAAATAAAATTGGTCTGGAAAATACGGAAAATCTGGTTTCCTTCAACCGCGTTTGGTAATGCCGCAGGCAAAAGAGGCTGCCGTTCATCAGCTTCGTTTGAGACAACTCGGGTCTTGAGGTTATCCTCAAGAGCCCCCATGGTCGTCGTATACACTTGCAATGACGCTAGCCACTTATATGCGAGGAGCGTAGCAATCATATACAACGCAGAAATCCCAAAGAATATACGCGCAGATTTCTCCTCAGCTTTGCCATCAGGGTCGATGTCGCTGATGCCCAGAGTCAGTGGAGTGGTTCCCCAAACTGAGATGGCGGAGCTAACGACCTGCACGCTGCTGACAGCAACGGCTACTGCGGCCTGGCCAGACATCACCGATTGCATGTAAGGCGCGCCAAAGAGTGCTGCGCCGGCGAATACCGAGTTTGATAGATAAGACGCGCAGCCCGACAAGCAGAACGCGCTTATCATGATGAAGTAGAAGAACGGAGCTGGGCTAGGATGGATGAACGTTGTCAAAAACAGTATGGTGACAATGGCCGAGGTGAGCGCGGTGGCCCAGAAGGCGCGCCTGGAAGGGGAAGACTGAGGGGTATGCCATGGTCAGAGACAAAGCACCTTCATGTATGCAGTACCCACTTGTTTCGAGGTAACAATCGCATGTCCCAATGTAACCACGTTGCTAGCGGTAAACACACTAGACAAGTACGAACTAA
Source organism: Suillus clintonianus (assembly GCF_016758775.1). Lineage (NCBI taxonomy): Eukaryota > Fungi > Basidiomycota > Agaricomycetes > Boletales > Suillaceae > Suillus > Suillus clintonianus. Next base: position 586,563 of record NW_024539237.1, read on the forward strand.
AGGATATTCTCAGTGGAGAACCTGCCAGCCGCGACATGAAGAATGAATTTGCATTGATCATTGCTAGCCGAAGGTATCAGCCATTGACTGGTCCCTAACTTCCCGGAGACATACCGTTCCATGATAGCAGAGTAGCGGCTCCTAGCATTAAGTATACCCAGCGTATGCGAGTGTCTCCCTGCGTGTCTTGCAAGTGTGAAGCTTCAATGGTTGCCCGGTCATCATCCAAATCGTCTTGTCCGGCTTCTGTGGAGATACGGTGCACGCCGCCTCCCACGTCTAAACCTGTAGTGGACGCGATGTTCATTTCAGACATTGGCCGTGCAGCTTGTGTCTATGAATGCAGCAAGCCAGTAATGAAGATACGGTGGAAGCGAAAGCTGAGATGCAATGATGCAACATGTTCCTGTATGCGATTCTATTCGCGAGGCTCGGGGCAAGTGCCAGCCCGGCCCTCCGAATATCGGAAACAAGTCTCTCACGTTACTTTCCTCTAACATTGTAAGCGAAAAGGGATAGAAGGGACCCAGATAACGATAACCGGGACAACAATTAAGAAGCAGTTGATAACCAACCAGGCGTATACTGTATACTATAGCTCCTGACAACATCATGCCTCTTGTCTCCTCGCAGACTTGCCAGGAATAAACTGGTTTGGCGCATCCCGCAAGACCAACTGGCTGAGCTTCTCCTTCTGCTTCTCCGCCTTCCTTGCCTTGCGCTTAGAATTTCTCTCCATCTTCGCAACACGCTCCTTGGTCAACCACCTCCGTTTCTTCTCTGACTTTCTCTCCTCCTCCAATTTCTGTCGGTACTTGAAAGCAGCTTCTGCTCGAGCATCCCGAATACTCCGGCCATTAATGTTCCTGAGTTCCTGGGCAATGAACTTTTTGAAGAGTGTGCTCTTGCGCTTTACAGCAGCCTGCCAGCGCGCCTGCTTCTTCGCTCTGCTATGAGGGTTGCTCAACTCCTTCGTAAGGTGTACCTCCATCGGCGCTGATGGGTCGAAAGCAACGGCAGACGGATTGAACAGCGTCCTGAGGTAAGCCTTCTCGGTGGCGCCGCTCTGAAGACCAATCATGTTGGACAGACTGAATACGGGTGGTTTGTACGTTATTTCCCGAACTGTCTCTGGCGTTGTGTCCAACAGTGGATTAGCTACAACACACCGGAGTCAGCAAATAAAACAGAAACAGAAGGGGTATGTCTGACGTTCTTGGTGGTCTCGCTCTTCCGGTTGAGGCCATGCTAGTTCGACCTTTGTCTTCGGAGTATATGGATCAGTAGCGAGCACCAGACGTTTCCAGTTCCAGCGGTAAAGGATGGGATCCCAATGAGGATCTCTCACACCGATACGTCTCGCAAACACACTGTGGGCAATTTACGGTCAAAGGCAAGAATGCGGACAGGTGTAAGCACTCACGAAATCGCCTTGGGCTGCTCACCAACTGAGGTAGCCTTTCTCATTTGTTCACCAATGTAGAGCATGCATTTCGAGTAGTGCACACTGCGGTTGACCGGGGTCTTGTATTGTTTCCCCTCATGCTACAAAAGCACTCTGTCAGCATCGGAGAACACTAGTGCATACAGTATGACAAAACACGCACGAGGTTGGCACCCTTCAGATAGACGCGGTTGGTAAATTTATTTATACTGAGAACCTCATGGATGGTCTTGCGCGCGTCCCCGCGTACGCAAATTTGGTCACCTGGAACGACGTTCCAGTATTTTATGCGGTCTTTGACGCGTACGGCCTTTGTGATGGGGTCGAACCAAGTTTGTCTATTTTGGAAGTGTTTTGGGACAGGGAGAAGATGCCGGAAATCTCTCGTCCATGGAGAGACAGTAGTAGCTCGCTGGACCTGTATACGAGTAAGTGACATCGAGTCCGAGACTGTCCAACGCGTTCAAGACAAGTCGGAGGAAAAGTAGTAGTTGACTAAGCAATCTTATTACGAAAATGCACATCATAGGCGTGCACCTTCTTTAAATTGAAAAGCAGCCTAATGAACGACTACAGTTCGAGAGCTCAGAATCATATTTTTGGAGAAACATGCGAGTCAACGATTGATTTGCGATTGATTTATATTGAAGTCGAGATCCAGCAATAAAGGCTCGGTATGATTACACAAGAGAAGAACGACATAAATTACCAATGCCCCAGCAAACCCAGACGTCGTCAGCCCATCGGTCCAGCTTTGGACCCACTCCATGCTGTCGATGACGCGCTCGGTTCTTCAGATTCTAGTGTCTACAGCAAAAGGGTGAGACATGCAGCTGACGGTTGAAGAAATGTAATCACCTCGAGCAACATCCCAATCACATTGTCCACTTCCGACGGCATCACTCCACCACACCCTGCCCCAATCAGTCTTCTATACTCAGCCATCCGTCCCCCAGTCCCAGCCTCTGCTTGGAATGACGCTATCTCGTCAAACATATCTCTCCTTCGTTTCCTGTGCAGCCCAATCTCATCTCGTATGGCATCGCAGGCGGCTCGTAGTGCTTCTGGATCCGTAGGCACTTCAGCATATAACTGCAACAGGTCTGAGATGTTCTCCTCTTGGGGTAACGCCTTTCGCTTTCCTTTCCCCTTGTCTTTCCCAGGATCCGTAACCTCCTCGATGTCGTCGTCCGTCCGGTAAGGCACCGTCGCTGCTGTGATCCTCAACTCTCCATCAGCAGCGTCCCGTATAGACGCCTCGCGGTTCTCCTCATCCTTTACCCATTTTTCCCAGCCCAAACGATACCGCCTCCCCATCTTGTCAAGCAAGCGTCCTTCCAACTCCCCAAGCAAACCCTTTGCTAGCTGCAGCCCCTCGGCTTGCGTTTTGAGTTGGTTTACAGCACGGTGGCTCTCTAGAATTTCTTGCTGAATGTTCTGCAGAAGTGCATGCGCTTGCGTCATGTCGCGCTCCTTTTCTTGCAGTTCGCGGTCGAATGACGATGCGAGACTGTCGAGCATGCTCGTGATGTCATTGACACAGCGCGTACTGGCCTTTTGCCCTGCGACAGAGTGGTGGAGCGGCGGCTTGTCACCATTCATAGGATATGCCAGTGTCATTGCATTGGAAGTTGTGGGACCGAGAGTCGCTTGGGCATTGCGGAAGGACATCGATGAGAGGCGTGAGGTTGGGCCTGGAGACGAACGGAAACGTTCATCCTCGAGGATGTAATCTTCAGTGCTCTTGCCATCATTGTTGATGATCTTTGGATTAGCGCCGTGATCGATGAGAAGTTTCACAAGGCGCTTGCTCCGGCACCGGGCAGCCATTGTCAACGCAGTTTCACCGTCCTCGTCTTGAAAATTGATGACATCCGCCAGTTCTTTTGGGTAGTCAGCTAGGCGATTCAGCACTGTCTCCATATAGTACCGCGCGGCATGTGTCTTCCCCTTCGACATTGCGACGTCGACGATGTGATGAAACACGGTCCGGTTATAATTGTCGATGTTGAGTGTAGAACGGTGAAGAAGTTCGTACAGCTCGGGGAATTTCCGCACATCATAGTTGTTTGCAAACATGACACTTCGCATGAGCGCAGTCTGGCCTGCTTTGTTCACCTTGAATATTTCTGCCCCCGCTGTGATCAATAATTTGACGATACGTAAGCGGCCCATTGCTGAGGCCCAGTGCAATGCTGTATGCCCGTCATCATCAATGGCGGTGTTCGGGTCAAAATCAGGCGGTGGGGAAATGAGGACCTGGGGGACCTGATTTGAGTCAGAAATGAAGTACTCGAGGATTTGGTCTGCGTATGCGCGTGGGTCAGTCGTGCCGTTAGGCTGGGTGGGTTCCTCCTCTGAACCCTCGTCATCATAGCGCTCATCTATGTGGCGCTGTGGTGGTTTTCGTCGACTGCCACCGCGGCGGTCTTTAGCAGCGCCATTCGACCCAAGCTTGTTCCCGATGGGCGAGGGAGTGCGTGAACTTGATGAGCCACGGGAAGGCGAGGAGGTCATAGATCCGTCCTCTGATGCATGTTCGGATAATATCTCGCGATCAGATTCAACCGGGGGTTCTATATTACGACGCGAGCGGGCAGCAGCAGCAAGGGCTGCTGCTGCTTCTGCAGCGGCAGCGGCACGACGCGGGGGACGAGCCGCTGTACTCGTAGAAACGAGGTGTTTAGGAGCAAGAGGTGGGCTCTTGGCCGCCGGCTGAAAATCAATGATAGGTCGCAGAGCTGCTTCGCAATTATACTGCTTTGCTAGAGCGAGACCTCGTTCAAGAGGTATCCACGTTCCTGTAGTGGGGCGGGTTCTTCAAGCGATCACAGAAAGGAGTCGCGGAGATCGCTTACCTTGGTACTTTCCATACCCACCCTGAACCTTTTCGTGCTCGCCCTTCTGAACTTCTCTCTCAAGTACGCGGGTTCGCTGAGGTTTGTCGAATCCTGCGACTTTCAGGATCTGAGTCGCGTTGAGCCACGAGTCAGCGCGCCGGCGCATGACGGCAACGCCCTTGCACATCCTGGACGCGTAGGAATAAATGAAGCTCTGAGCTGAATGTGGAATGAATGACTCACATCTCAAACACGGGAATACCACTGTAAGTGGCCTAGGATGAAGAGGCACGGGGATGAGATTAGTGCAGAGTGATTAGCAGGTAGAAAATGGTAGCACCTTGAAAATCTGGCCCTCGGGCATGATGGATACAGTTAAACGCGTTTATGTGTGATTCAACGGATTACTGCTAGCTAAACGATTTTGGTGGTGGACTCTCAGGCGAGGTGGTGCTGACGGGCGTCGCGGTTTCCGATACATACACACGTGCTTCAACAAGAACAAACAACGCGATGACATTCATTTTCAAAGATATTTCACTGGCCCAAGATTAATGGTATGTGCACTGAATACTAGTACTATGAGCATTGAGCTCGTCGACATTGCATGCTGCAGTCGGAAATGAGCCTAGCAACAACCATAATTCTCTCCTAGCTAGAAGCAGTCTGAAATGCTACAGGAAGGTCAGGACCTGCACTGCGGACGGTCTCAAGCTTCCAATATGAAACCCTTTGCGTTACCTCGTGTTACCCGCCAATCCATCATCAGATCTAATACTGACTCGTGTTCTTCACGATGTCTATCTCGATTCAGATGAAATGGGGCCATAACCCCTTCCTTGACATTGTATTAGGCTTTTCTACTCCCCAGAAAACATGAAAATAGACACTGGCGCGCATTAAGATGGATCCCACGTTGTTTTGCGGGTTGCCTCGTTGCAGACGCGCTGTTTTTGCCAAGGAGCTGGGATTCTGGTTGTCTTTGGAGATAATCTCTTTATGAGTCTGGAAGTTGTCTGTGGCAAGTGATGGGAATACATTTCAAGTTAAAGAAGTAGAACAAAGGAATGAAGTAAAGAAAGCAAATTGTGGCCACTAGAGGTTTGGTGACGCGACGGTCACGGGACTCATTTCCTTTTGTAAGGTGGTTCTTTCCTCGAGGCTTGATAGCGGCAATTGTTCCTGCCCTCACAAACCGCGTCTTTCTCTCTGACCACCACGAGGCTCTCTACCGCTCTAGTCAACGCTTACAACGGTGAGCTCCTCTCATGGCACCAGCCTGCGCACCACTCTGTTATTTCGGAGACAGGCAAGTCCGCTCACGACCGGGTCATGTCCGAATTTCTGAATTAATATTATATCTAGACTCTATTTTACCACCTTCCCCCACCCCGCACCATCTCCCCAATCACTCAATAGTGCTACCTCAAACTCAGGAAATGCTCCAAAGATTCGCCCCCAACCCCACATGGGTGCACCACTTGGTCCTTCAGTCCCCTCCCCGGACGATGACGCTGTTTACTACTACTTTACAATCGACGACCAACTACTCTACACCTCATTCTATCAGGACTGGGGCCCACTAAACCTTGCAATGGTCTACAAGGCGTGTTTATTAATTCACGGCCTTTTGAAGGTACGCGTCCATTCCTCCTCGATCGTTGGCACGCGATCATGATCGCCACAGGATGAAGATCTCAGCTCGCACCGTCTCGTTCTCTATTCTTCCGATGATCCACGTCGTAAAGCTAATGCTGCCCTGTTGATGGCCCTGTACATGGTACGACTCGTTATCTCCTAACATCCTACCGTATTCACCCCTTCTCAGTTGATCGTACATAATTACACCCCGTGGCGCTGCTTCCAACCCATAAGCGAACTAGAGTTCATGTCTTTCAGAGACGCAGGTCGTGGTCCTTCAACCTTCAACCTTAGCATTCACGACTGTTTGTGGGGTTTCTGGAAAGGAATTCAAAACCGCCTTATCGACTTGGATATATTCGACCTCCAAGACTACGAATTCTATGAGAAGGTCGAGAATGGTGACTGGAACTGGATAACACCCAACTTCATCGCATTTGCTTCACCTAGAGATTATGCGTGGACCAAACAGAAGAATGATATCGAGACTGCAGCAGCAGCAGTCCCTGCATCCCCTGCGCGACCCGGTGTAGCTTCACCAAAATCACCTCGCAAACTCGCTCTACAACGTAAACTCAATTCCGCTTTCTGCAATTGCCTCGAATATTTCGAGAAGCATAAAGTCGACCTCGTCGTCCGTCTCAATGCAGAACTCTACGATAAACAGCTATTTTTGGATCGCGGAATCAAACACCTTGATCTCTGCTTCGAAGACGGGTCAAATCCGTCAGACGAAATCGTCCGCACTTTCATTGATGTGGCGGACGCCGTGATTGAGGGCGGTGGGGTCGTTGCTGTACACGTGGGTTATTTCAAATGTATTTTTGCCATTGTTCTGACATATTTATGTGATCCTCAGTGCAAAGCGGGGCTCGGACGCACTGGATGCCTCATTGGGGCATATCTTATCTGGAAGTATGGCTTTACAGCATCAGAGGCGATTGCGTTTATGCGCATCGTCAGGCCAGGTTGTGTTGTTGGTCCACAGCAACATTACATGCACCAGATGCAGCTCCAATGGGCCAAGTGGTCCGCTGCGGATGAGATTCGGCGCTTGCAGGCAGCTGCAGTCGCAGCCGCCACACATGTTGTGACTCCCGCCACACCTCCTGCGGAGCAAGACGAAGTCATGCACGAAACCAGATCATTGACGCCACCCACAGACCCTGTACCTGTACCACCTGTCACCCCCGGTCGTGCTGCCGTAGCTGCGAGGACGCGTGAGACACCTCCGCCAGGACAGCCGCGCAAGACGCCTATGGCAAAACGGGTCGCTATTGAATCCGACGAAGAAGAAGATGTGGAGATGGATGATACCCTCCCTGCTCTTGGAGCAGCACCACCCGTTGCCCGGCCTCGCGCTAGGACAACGACCCGAATCTCGGGCGCAAGAGGTACAGCATCCGAACAGCGCCCGACGCGGGTGCTACGGTCATCCGCGACAAGCGTACACCAGAAGACTGCTGCCGCCAGGAACAGTCGAGCGGCAGCACCACCTCCTAACAAGATACCCCGATTGGCTGGTGGTGCAACAGCGCGGAGTACTGCTGCCGCTGCCGCAAGAGGGCCTGGTGCCCCATCAGCGCGCCGTGTACCCCAACCCCCTTCACCTACCCCTTCGCGATTACCGACGCTCACCAAGAAACATAACCCTGCACCTTCGCTGGCAGAACTACCAAACAGACGGACAGGCAAACCTGAATCCTGGATGAAGGCAGGAGCCTCTGCCATCGTCATGCCTCCGTCAAAGTCTACACAACGCCCTGGTCCACGACCCGTTAGACGGAGAAGAAGCAGCTTTAGCGCTGCAGATGTCGTTGCATAGACTTAGCATTGGATCTGCCGCAAACTGTATTCCTGCTTTTTTGCGTTCAAGTTCAGTCAGTTCTCGCGCTTTCGTTATCAACGATGATTATCTTCATTCGCTCTGTGTATTTAATGGTGAATCTTCTTTCTGGCGTTGTATAGGCTCAGTATCTTTCGATATCTGCACTGTCCACATTTCCCCCAATCATCCATCCATCGAGCATTCATATCATGTAGCTTTGACCTCATTTACCTTTCCGTCCCATTAGGAATGATATGCGAGAGCAGGCGATCGCGTTCATGATATACATACCTGTTAGCAGCGTGAAATAAAGCTTCTATTGGTACAATTAAAAGTTCTTTTGCCCCTCTCACGTCATGAAGACGGTACTGTCGAGTATTTGTGAACACACTCCAGGAAGAACTTCATATCTTCTGGATCAACGCCTGGTGTTATGCCATGACCCAAATTCGCAATCCATGCTTTGCATGCACCGCCCCTAGCATCATGGAATGCCTTGCACATCCTCTTCACCTCGCGCTCGATGGCTTCTCTGCCGCCATAGAGCACCACGGGATCGAGGTTGCCTTGTAAAGTGATGGTTCTGCCGTCAATCATGCCATCAGTGAGCTTGGTGACATCCCGAGGGTCAATCGTCCAGTCGAGGCCAATGGTGTCGTATCCGGCGCTTGCAGCGAGGGATGGGGATGCGCCTTTTGCAAACAAGGTAAGAGGGACGACAGGGAGCTGTCGCGCCCTGAGACCGATGCGGACCTCGTCCGCAATACGTTTGAGGTAAGGCAGAGCGAACGTAGAAAAGTCATATGGCGACAGATCTCCAGCATTCGAATCGAATACCTGCAGAAGCTGTTGGTAGTAATAGTTTAGTTTTTGTGATCTCACTGTCCTGATGCGCAACAAGACAGATGCGGACGAACCTGTGCGCCGGCGTTCACCTGTCCGATGAGATACTGCACACAGATGTCTGTGATGCGCTCCAGGAGCTGCTTTGAAGCCTCTGGGTACTTAAAGAGCCACGTCTTTGATTTCTGACGCGTCTGACTTCCGCCGCCCTCGATCATGTACATCATAAGTGTCCACGGCGCCCCGGTGAAGCCGATGAGGGGAACTTGGCCCGCAAGGGTCTTCCGCGTGAGGGTGAGTGCCTCGAACACATAGCCAAGCTCTTTGTCTACGTCTACCTCGCGGGGTAGCTTCTCGATGTCTGCGGGCGTGTTCAATGGGTCGGTGAAGTGCGGGCCCGGGTTCATGATCACTTCCATACCCATGGCCTGCGGTACGACGAGGATGTCGGAGAAGATGATAGCTGCATCGAGAAGGCCGGCGTACCGCCGGATGGGCTGCATGGTGATCTCAGTTGCGAGAGGAGGCGAGCGGCATATCTCGAAGAATTCATGGGTTTCACGAGTTTTTCGGAACTCTGGTGCAATTTAGGGTGGGTTGGATAGAGATCTGAGGGTGTCTGGATGGCGTACCTGGGAGATATCTCCCTGCTTGACGCATCACCCATACGGGTGCGCGCTCTGTCTGCTCGCCACGAGCTGCGCGGAGGAGTAGGTCATTTGTTAGAATCGGAAACTCTTGTGCCATTTGAGAAGGAATATTGGCTTTTCGTAGTACGTGTCAGATCTGAGACTGGCCAACTTGGAATTTGTTTGGGCGTAGTGATCGTGATCTGCTTATGACCAAATCGGGGTCTTCATTTCCTTCTCACCTTGACCGTCGTCATCTCGTTATCTCTCAGGCTCTTCAGCGCCATGCACCCTTTGCATTATGACCATCACCAATCCAACCCAATTAATAGACGAGTCAGTCACTTTATATGCCACTAGTGTTATATACTCAAGAGCTAGCATCACAGGTTCAAAAAATCTGGCGAATTTGACCGCCTGCGACGTGATCTCTTGTCACATTTCCAACGCAGTGTGAGTTATCATCAATACATACGTGGCACGGCCGTTTAACCGGGCGACAGGACCGCACTGAGGCCTTTAAATCTCGTGTTGATGACATAGCACGACGGCGGCTATCTTCTGACCCAAAACTGATTTCTATGCCCAACGATGCTATCCAGCGTGAACTGTTAGGGGAAATAGACCGGTTCGTCCGCTCATTGCCGCTTGGCCAGCGCTGATGGCCGGGCCTACTTTTCTCAGCTATCCCATTGTTGAGCGAGCGGTGGCTGACGCTCCTTTGCTATCTGATTCATCATTCATCGCTGGCATACGTGCATCACTGGAACGCACCCTGTCAGCAGGCAAGGGTGAAAAGAGCTATACTACACCGGGTGAGCATTTATACGCATGCATTTATGGTTTCTTCCAGTTCTTGACTGGGATACTAGGCCAATCGACGCCAACCTTAGTATTTTCATGTGATTCGGGCAAGCTCGATTCCAATCCAGCTATTCCCCAGCCCAATGGCACTCCGACAGCTTTTCCGGCGGCCCAGAAGGAGTGAATTTGACCACTGGCCCTGGCTTCTCCGAGATTCTACATAGTGTGACTGGACACCTGGATTCTACCCACAAGGTTCGACTGCTCCGCCCTCTGCGCAAGGTAATGTGCTCACACGACCAACTGCAAGCTGTTTATGTATTCCTCCTTGACTTATTTAATTTATTGATTCCAAGGAATCACCTGCGGCCGGGAGACTGAAAATCCAGACGGTATAAGTGATAGAACACACGGCTACCTAGTTTTGTGACGATGCTAGGCACATCTTCGATTGCTTGTTGTGAGAAAGCGCGCATGCTGTGGTCCGGGAGGAACCTAAGAGACAAATAGAGATCGAGCTCAGTTGACGCCGTTAGCTGCCAGCCGATCTGCGGTGGATCTGCGTGTTGCTGAATTGGTACGTTGGCCAACACACGGTTGAAACGTAAACTTTAAACCTTGTGTTGGATGTTGCTTGCCACGAGGACTCGGAGGTGTGCGAGTAACGGTTTAATGGTTTTGCAGATCAATCATGCACAAACTAGCTATGGCATTAGAAAAGTCGCAGTCTGTGTTTTTGAATGTGACTTCCAAGCTTGGCCACCACCGTTGGCACTTATCAAAGTTTAGGGAGTCGGGGCATACCCTGGGCTCGGAGCAGCGAGTACTTGCTGAGTACTGAATGGGCACTAAATGAGCAGCAAACCTTCAAGTTGAATGTTGAGCAGGATCCAGCATGACGTGTTTCAACTTGTCTGTTTATGCACTATGGAATGATGAAGATATCGCGTACAGTATTTTCCAAGCCTGGTCCTACAAACACGACACCACTGAAAACCTGATATCGTGATATGGCCTTATTTAAGCTACAAAGCTGAATCATCATGCCTATTGTCGAGATAGTATTGGATAGTCTGATATGGGTGGAACACTAATTACACTAATGAGAAAATCTGTCGTTCTCGGGTGAAGTATTATACTCTAAGAAATACCCTTGTAACACAGGCGCCAAATTTTGTTGTCATTACCAAGTGCTACCAAGTCTATCTTCAAGTAAATTCAAACTGCAAACCTGAAGCATTGTTCTGGCTGTTGAGATAGCATTGGATAGTCTGACAAGGGTGGATCGCTAATTCCACCAATGAGAAAAGCTGGGGGTTTCGTCACATTTCTTAGTGGGAAGATCAATATTCCCGCTACCTTGAGTAGTGGGTCTTATCACATCGGTTGGGAAACTTTTGGGTGTAGATTCTTCAGATTTTGTCGTGGCAGCGTTTTTACTTGGAATAGACAGAGGCAGTGCTGATCGATCAGTCGAGACCTCACTCTTTTGGTTGTTTTAGGATCTTTTATTTTCGGGCCCCTAGCATTACCTGCGACTGTGCGCCCCTCGTTCTTTCAATCTACCACCATGGCTTCGTTTGTTGCTCATCTTCCTGTATCGGTTGTCTTAGATATCGCAAAACATAAAATTATACATATGGTCAGTCCTCAATTTCTCGCGGTAACGACCTGCACTGGCAGTCTTGACAGCGGCAGTGAGGGCCCGGGTTCTCCTTGCGCTCGCAAAGAAGGGGTCTCCGTTCAACCCAGTGTATACAAGATGAGACTGCCATGCCTGAACCAATGATTATAGGCTGACACCATGGACGCAGAGCGAGCGGGAGGTATAGTGGAATCCAGCACAGGGGGTAAGGAGTCCTATTTGTTGGGGGCAATCAATCCAAGGAATGGGCATGCCACCCACATGAGAGCGGTATGAATGATGTGAGTATCGCCTGGCAGTGGAATTGGAATATCGGGACTAGGACATGACTCATGAGTAAACGAGACAAAAACCAAGGAAGAAAAAACGCTTACTCGGCAAACTTTCAAGCGCCAACACCTGCACAAATCGTACATAGCATACCCTTCGCGACACACCAGCTCCAAAGCCACACACCGACCGCACCAACGATCGCCCAGTTCGCCCACCCTCAAAAATACCCTTCTAGTGTCCCATTGGGTTCAAAGACATCACCGATCAAAAGGAGTCGGAAGATCAGGGTAATGGATGGTATAGATGCGTCTAGCATGGCGAGAAGCATCATGGGAGAGAGTGAGAAGGAAAGGATTTGTAATGAGAAGCTGTGTGGTAAGGTCAAGGATAGAGGAAGTTGAACAGATTTCTCGGGGTAAATTCACTAAGCGTTTGGCAGTGATGACGGAGAGAACGAGGGGTACAAGTGAGAACAGTCAAAGACTGAGTACATTGATGAGCTTGCGTAGTCAAAATAACGAGAAAACACACTGACGGTTCTTGGTCTCTATCTCTCATGAAACTACCAATGAATGCCCAGATAGCAGAGATAAAAAGTGCAAGAAGACGCATATAGAAACACCCGTACACCAAAATATGGTCAAGTGCGAGTCATCAAACTTCCGTCAACTTCAAGTGATATGCCGTGGATCTGGTAAAGAGAATACGTCGATCGGGCGTGCGGTACCATCGCTCGGTAGTAGTGACTCGGTTAGAGAATCTTAATGAGATTGGCTCGTGATCTCGTGGAGGTGGAGGTGGAGGTGGAGGTGGAGGGGTGGGGTACTGGTTTTTTGCTCAGACATTTTCCGTATGCATATGGTGAGTGTCTACAGTTAGATCCACGCTCTAAGCATCGAGATTTCACTGCATGTCGTGAGAAAAGGCGGGCTTTGCCACTTTAGCTGGCGCTATCGCTTATTTACCAAAACTTTTCCGGCGTAAGCATCAATGCAAGCTTTGATACGGATCCGATCTAGACATTACTGAACGAGCTACATGCATGTGTATTGTAGTACTAATGGTACAGTAAAAAATGGCTGCAGTACGTAGTAAAAAACATGAGGTGCAAAACAAACAACAGTACTAGTACAAGTAGTAGTGGGCGAGTCGTACAGAGAACTTGATGATGGGAAGCCTATTCGAGTGTACAGTAGAATACACGATCCTAGAACTTGAGCGCGCGTTAGTGAATGACCGATTATGAATAATCTAAACTTACCATGACATCACCGTGAACGTCTAGTCCTCTTGGAGGATCTGGAAGATATTTCTGCCTCTTCAGCTTTGCGTTTGATCAGCTTCTCGTGCCAGGTGGAGTAACGCGTATAGCCCGTCTGTCGTGCGGCGTTCCGCAATTGGACCATGACTTTCTTCCAGTCTATAGGCGACATTGGAGGCACCCACGTACGAACGAGCTGGAAGGGGTCAGGGGTAGGAGACGCCGAAATGGCGGATGCCTCTGCCATGTGGGATGTGCCCTCATCGCCAGACTCATCTGAGATGTCGGACTCGGCGCTGGATCCCTCCTCTTCTGCCATGAGGTCTTCGAGGTGGCTGATGGTGGTGTCCCTGATGCTCGCGAATGTACGATGGAACAATTGCTGTACGTTGTCGAGGCCCACGAGGTCCGTGTCAGGACACAATTGCTGTCATTGTAATTAGATAGTACTACACATGAGGGGGGAGGGGAACTCACAGCAGTTGCATAATATCGCGGATCCTGATCATAGAGATCAAACGGTCCGTCATCAGGACGGACCCAAGTAGTAACAACAACGGTGAGCGACGACACCCAATTGTGGGTAAAGCCGGTGACTGGGCCAAAGACTGGTAAGTCGTCCTTTTGAAGCCATTTGCGGTACGGTACAACCCTGTCCGTCTCCGACAGTGTTTGGAACGCGTGTGATGATTCTGAGGGTGATGAGTAGCGCTGATCTTCTAGGACATCGAAGAGTGTGACAGCCCGCATGAATTTGTTGAATATGACGGAGCGTTGGAGTTTGGCGATGGCGGCATCCCGAGCCTGCGAAAACGAAATCTCGGTCCCCCAAAGCTGTAGACGGCCTCCGTCTCCATCGTGGAACTCTACCAACGCATCAGGGGTACCAAGGGCCTTCTCTGTAGACCCCCCCTCTCCCTCCCCTCTGAGCGTCGTGTTCATCTGGATTATAAAGTTGCCGAGCGCCTCATCGATACCCATCGATGCGAGAACAGCATCGATAGTGTCGCGCAACGGCTTGAGAAGGTTCTCGTGAAGTGGAGTAGGCAGTGTTGCGACCAGTTGGTTGGATGACGGGGAATGTGATAGTCTGCGGGAAAGAGTTGTTAATGGTTATCGGATTATCGCACACGGACTTACTTGTATCGATTGAATTGATTATTATCATCTTCGGCGATGGCCTCGATGATGAACTCGTAATCATCGATTGACACGTCAGAGAAGATCTATGGGACAAGTAAGTATGCGGAATTATCGTGGGAGTCTGAGCCTCAAGGCCTCATACCTTGAAATCAGCGTTGGTGTCCTCAGGTTGTCCTTCTCCTCTGAGAAAACCGATAATCTGCCCATGTAAAACTATCACAAACATTTAGCTCAACCCACTGGCAGGTGTGAATGTTTAAAGGGAAAAACTTACCATCCTTTTTGGAAATCTCAACTTTGGGCACTTTTGCTGGGGGTGTTGTTACTTGAAAACCATGAAATTTGTGGTTCAAGGATATAGGACTTGAAGATGGGATTGCAGTCAAACGGGCCGCCGGAGATATTGAAGTCCTTTTGAGGAGCTGAGGGCAGCTAGTTCCAAGAGAACTCCCTTTGTAGGGTGTTGCATTTTTTCTGCCCCCAAAATTATTGCTCTGTGCTCGGCGTGGTGAGAGAGGCATGCTAGCGTGCTTGATGTGGCACCATAGTCAACTCCACTTATATATACACGGCAGAGTTCCGAGCCTTATCCATGATCGCGGCTGTCAACAAACAACAGCTGTCACAACCGGCAATTTCCGCTATAAGGGATAAGTTTTATTACAGGTAGTATACTAGTACTAGTAGAGTACTATAGAGGGTGTTAACACAAGTGGCCAGGAACATACTGAGTGACGTCAAGGAGTTCATTGACACCAGTTTTACCAAGCAGTTTGTAAGCAGCAGTCTATGCATTAAAATCTGTATAGGTTGTCGTCGTCATCACTGCCATCCTCCTCCCCGTCCGAGTCTGACTCTTCAGGCTCATCATCAGTACTGTTACTGTCCTCGCCGCCATCACTTTCGCCATCATCTTCCTGAACATCGCCTTCCTGAACATCACCTTCCTTGGCATCTCCATCCTCGACAGTGTCTTCCTCGTCTGATGATTCATCTCCGCAGCTGAAAGAGTCATCCCGATACTTGCTGGAATGTTGCCTGATTGCCGAAGATGTGTACTGGACCTCGTGTCCGACACCAATCCCAGCAAATCGTGCAAAAGTATCTCGATCTGCAAAACTATGGAGCAAAGTGAGTGTAGGCTGTAGTGCGATGAGGGCCATTCCTCACATGTTTACATAAAAGCACTCCCAGTCATCAGTTTCATGCTGAAACCTTGCGAGAGAAGGACCCCGTCTGAGAAGAGTATTTGAATGCCCCTCTGAAAACGCTGGAATAAGATGGCAGCCGCGGATAACGAGTGATGGGTCGAGGAAGCCAAAGGCATTATCATCAGTCTCAGGGACAAATCCAACCTTGGGTAGGCGTGCTTCTTTAAGGCCCCAATGATAAGTAGGATCGACCCCGAGCCATCGAACCCAAAGAACTTCGACACTTTGAGATGAACGGTTTCGAGCTTGCGATCCAGTATGCAACACCTGTATCCGAAAGGCACGTAGTACCTGCGCGTACCAGAAAGGGTGTGCGTTCTCGTCCTCTTCCCTTGATAGTGTCATGACAGTGCAATTAAATCCGGGTCGCATGGAGTCTTGGTCACGCCGGACATCATAGGTAGTATAATTGACCTGAAAACGACGTGGTTGCTGGACTCGAGAGAGGTTATCAATGAAACGCAGCTCATTTCTCTCGGGATCAGAAAACTGATGCTCGTCACCATCATATTCGAGACCCAGCAAGCGAGTTAGAAGATGATTTTTGAGTTTCGGAACGAAGTCCTAGTATAGTATATAGTATCAGTATCAGTATCTGTCAAATGAGGTGCACGAAGGACAAACTCTGACTTTGACTGCCGGATCAGATGAATGGTCATGTAGAAATGTTGCGAGGTTGATAACATTGACCCATGAATCCGATAGGTGGTGGTGAAGTTCTGGCAATGTCTCGACAGGTTCCTCGGAGTCTATTTCGAGATCCTGCTGCTGCCGTCTGATATGTGTGTGCCGCCTTTCATGTTTTGCCATTTGCTTCGGAACATCCTGTTTGTTGGTCATCCGGTAGAACTTCTTGATGAGGCGATGTGCAACTTCTCCCTGCATCCAAAATGAGACATGCTTTACGGGTATGCACATTTGAAAAATACACTGACCAGTTGAGTACTATATGAATCAGTAGTGCCAAATGTTCGTATCGATTGCACATAGTCACCGAGGGAATGTAACTTGTACGTAAACAGGTTGAACGACTTTGGTCGAGGTCCTGTTCGGTCAGCCGTATTTGGTCTGGACTGAGATTCAAACCCGTTATGTTGTCTCCTGTGACGTGCAGACACCTCACTCGGAAGTTCCATAGTGCGAAAGGCTGAACAAGTAAACTTGCTGAACCTTCGAAGCTGAGCTCCCAGTCTTCGAAGCGACTGGCCAAGCAAGTTCAGGGTATCATCAGAATGAAGGCGCATCTTTGCAAGGGCATGCCATTCCGCCATGCGAAACAGAAGGACCCTGATGACATGGTCATGCTCTCCGGGGAAAAGCCCCTCAAAAGCCGGTATTGCACACTGGAATGAATAAGTTGGTCAGAATGCATGTGAGTTGCGCATGAGATAGTAGAGACTTACCTGCAGCATATCTTCAAAATGTCGAGCCGTTCGCTGTTTCATCGATGATACATTCTCGGGGAACCGACGAATGGAACCTTTCCCAAAGGAAGGTATTAACCGAAATCTGGTGTGCGAAGGCATCAAAAATAAGAATCAATCAGAGCCAAAAGAACGCCATACCTTTCATTGAGGATGACAATCTTCCGTGGGTCAAGTGCGAAGAGTAGCCGCATCAAATGTGTCATTACTGCTTTCAATATTCCGAGTTCGAATTCATGGAGCAAATCGACCACAAGGGCGGGGAAAATGTTAAAACCAAATGATGAGAGGCGATCTACGAAGCTATTCTGGAGAAATGTCAGTCCACGTGTGAGAGCCAAGCATCACACTTACACGGTAGGCACCAATGAAGATCTTTCAGGATACTCTCAACTAAGGGCTCCCTTGATGGAGCACCGTGCATATATATTGCATTGCGGGCTTTGGCCACTTTCTCGGTAACATTGTCCGTAGCTGGTTCATTCTTTGCGAGACGTCATGCAAAATCCAATGCGGTTGAACATTGACTTGGAGTCAGACAGCGAGGGCATGGCCGATTCCCTTTATCACGTATGGTGGCTAGGAGGACTCTACGAGCATCAACACCCAGTCAGTGTCAAAAAAGAGATGAGGACGAGAGTAGACGTGCTTCTCTGGATAGTCTGCTGAATACGTGAATACCTAGGGAAGACACTAGGGAAGACACGTCGATACACCCCATCATAGCACTTAATCACAATGCCGTTCTCGTAAGCATCGACAAACTCATCATCCAGGAGGATGCACCACACCGCATGGAACAGCTCCCGTTTGCAATGTGTAAGTATATCGCTGTAGTTCTTCCTCTGTAAAAAGGTGGATAAAAAGCTTGTAATTGAGTCCGGTAGCTACACAGGGTGCGAATCAATGACACATCTCCGGTTGACAGACGTCTAGAAAGCTTACAGTGGGAATAAAAGCTATTGGGTGGCAAGCACCAGAGTTAGGATCCGAACGAACATATTTTGATAGATTCCCAAAAAACAGATATATCGGCCATGCTGATGCACTCCCAAACTGAGTTAGGTGGGGGCGTCGGACCAGAACATAAGACCTGCAATAACTTTCTCCAGTTTGCAATTATTGTCCCTTCTTTGTTTCTGTAACTCATCGTGAGCCTGAAGCCATGCGTCTGAGGTGTAAAGCTCATCGTAAAGTCGTTGCTCTTGCCCTGTGACTGGTGATTTCCAAATACGCCTGAAAGGCGTTAGATGGAACCATTTCGAAGACTTCTCCGAGAATGCAGCTTGGATAACTGCAATGAGTGGCCGGTAGAAGAGCCCAGAAACTGAGAATACACGCCCATTCCCTCTAGGATTTTTCTCCTTTGATGGCACCATAATCTCTACATCTGACTGCTTCCAGCCGTCTCGCTGCAGAATGTCCGTGGTGTCGGCGCTATCTTCAGATGTATCAAGATTCTTCATCTGAGCGTTGGGGTCGAAGTGCTCGAAATCATCAACGTTGAAGTCCTCTGCTTGCATCACGTCATTGACCAGACGTTTGGCCTCTGCCATCGACTTCCGATCGCTTCCTGTCACCAACCACGACATCAGCCTCCAGACTGACATGTTTTTCCAAGGCCAGGGTGGTGGATGTGAAGGGTCACCCGAGGACACCTCGCCATCCTGTATGCCACAGTCACTAACATGGGATTCGGCAGGACGTAGGTCAGAGAGGTCATCAGCCGATACAATTGCATCTGGATCATACGAAGGGCGATGACGATATTGGCGAGCAATACCAAATTTATTGAAACATGTGCTGATGTAGTCGAAAACATGAAGGATTATGCGGGTAGGACGCGAGGTTGGTGGATCCTGAGCAACAGGTAGTGGTGCTTCCGGAAGTTCATCCCTATATCGCAATGGGAGTCGCTGCATGCGCCTTGGGCGTGAACCATGATCACAGTCCGGAGTGTTGGAAGGGTCTGGGGGAGGAGAACTAGTTGGATTGCAGCCGATTGAATCGTTGACGGATGGGGAGGGAGCGATACCATGGGATTGATCCAGTATCTGGGGAGTATGGTTGATTGTCGAGGATGAAGGCACTGAGGTCTTGGATACCAATCAGTCTATCACCTGTGGACGGTAAGATAAGTATCACATACCTGGTCTTCATCCGCTATAGAGGGCTTCATCTTCTTAAACGCCTTAACGTGCTGGGGGTCTTCACGAGCTCGGCGTTTGAAATTCTGGGCTTGTAGATCCACGCGATGCTTGTAATGGTTGCAAGTCGTACGGTGTCGACCAAGCCCCGTGTAGTCAGAGAACTGGCGTAGACAGGGTGTCCCACATCCCCAGCGGTGGTGGTCCATTGTAAAAAGACACAAAGCCAGACACAGAACGATGCAGAGGATATATCTAATGTTGTTCATTTCGAGTCAATCATTTCCCAACAGTCGACTATAGTCAGTGGTGAAGCGGTTGAGAATCAAGAAGTAGGTACTGGGAAACACTGCCACTCTATGTAATAGCTCCACTTTCGTAGTGAAGGCGTGAAATTGGATATATTTGAAATACTTGAGGTCACATAGTGGAAAGAACGATGCACTAGCTCATCGCCTTCAAAGATAACTGTTCCAGATCAAACCCGCAAGGCAGTTCATGAAGGAACTGTGGGCAGACCAGCATTAGTTTAACCTTTGCAGCATTTGAAACCCCACAGCCGCACCTTGTAGCGAGATGAGAGCGATCGTCACAGACCTCTCAACAACTGGAACAATGATCTGCGGGACACCTCAGACTAATGGAGCGAAAATCAATGTACAGTCACTAACCTCCCGGACAGCACGGTCAACAAGCTGCATTGCAAGCTCGAGAGAATTGATTCAATGTGCCCCAACAGCACGTTGAGGCTCAGCTGCCGGTGTAGGCCCAATCGGCATGACCTGGGTTTCACCCTGCATACGAGTAGGATCAAACCCATTCATCGGCAGGAGTCAATGTTGGTGACATATTCGGGAATGGCAGGTCCTGTAACATTCGCCCAATTCAAAGTAATGTGCTAATCATACACGTGAGTATGTGCAAATCTCGATCAAATCGACACTTACGTAGCTGCTCGACACCCTCACCAAAGCTCCAACGTCACATAGAGTTGTACCCTCCGCGGCCAATCGAGCCCACGATCTCCACCAATTGAGCGTCTCCAGGAGGATTAGCATCCGAAATGCCAAAGCGCTGGAGCAGAGCGCAGACAGTGTCTGGATCGCTTGTAATGTCAGGACCCAACGGAATCAGCGTCTGAACCAGGGAAGTCCCAGGAGGCAAGCTGCGCAAAAGGGTTCGGATTATTATGGGACGGAAGTGGTAAACGCGCTGCCCTTACCTCAACGTTGGGAAAATGCGCTGCACGATAAGAGCGACGATTTCGGGCCCATACTTTGCCTGCACAGCAGCAATAAGCACCCGATGCTGCGTGGGGTCCAAGATGGGGGTCTCAGCAACGGACTCGGAAAGAAGATTTGACATGAGTTTCGCAACTTGCTGAGGGGAAAGATCGGCATGATCGAACGAGGGGGATGCGAGACAGTGCCAAGGGGTGAGACGACAACATGTTGTCGTTTATATCGTGTCCTAATGACTTGGGATCTTCGGACGCGCTCATCTGGTCCACCCACATAGATGCGATGGTGCTGTCTGGGCATGCGATGGTGCTGTCTGGGCATGTGATGGTGCTGGGTTGGCTGTAATCCATGTAGTAGCCTATGCTGGAGTGGAAGAGGACGGGGTCTTGGGCGGCGGCGCTGAATGTTCAAGTGAGTTCACATTTAAAAAGAACAGAAAGGACGCACTCAACAATATGTTCTAGTCCGCACCTCACCCAGTCAGCATGGCTAGCCCACAGCGTTGAAAAAACACTGTGCGAAGAGGTGTTAGCGGCTGTAGAACAAGGAGGGAGAGTAGAGATACTTACTCTGGCGTGAAATTCAGAAAGTATTCAAATCATTGCTGCGGGGTCATCGAAGCTCGCATGGAGACCTCCAGCCATAGCAGGGCAGCCTCACCCACAGCAAAGAAAAAATGAGGATTCCCAGGGCGCCCTGCTCAGGGACCTAAAAGACACAAGTTAACGGCTGATGTTCGCGGATCAGTGCCTAAGCAGCTGAAAGTGTCCCGCTGATGGGGAGCCGCGCATGGTGCTCGTATCGGTCTTTGGAATGAGCATGACTGATAATCCCTATGGTACTACCTGAGGAACAAAAACCAAAGTTCGAATTTTTGATTTACACATTTTTCAAACTCAGTCGGCAAATTCCACAATACGCTAGTCTTGCGCTAGGTCATTGTCACGGTGTGATATATCTACCGCGTCTCATCAATGTGTTCCCGTCGTCAATGAACGTCATCAAACGAGTATGCCATGAAGACAAGGGGTTGCATGGTGCATGGATTACCATCATTTCCGATGAGGACGTGGAGATATAAACAATATAATACAATCCAATATGATTGTGCAGTGTTGACCACCAGGTGCATCCATTAAATCACCGAGATACGGCTTCAAGAACGCATACTAGCCGTGCCAGGAACAGGCAGTCTGTTTCCCGAGAGCCACCGCGACGATTTCTTTTCGATTCTCTATGACTTCTATCCACTTTATCCGCAGCCTTGATATAGTTTTACTGCTCAGACAAAGTGACCCGCCGCTTCTTGGTGGGTGGTTGCACGTGCAGGGAGTTCGCTATATTGTCAGCGATAGCGTGCGGCTCTGAGCACAAGTGTGAGCAGATGATTTTATATCAACGGAGTAAGAGAAGACTCACTGCATCGGATTTCACATCAGAGTTTGACTCGTTGCCTGACAGTGCTACGCTTCAAATTGATGTGGGGATATTGACAGGATGCTAGGAAACATGGTTTTCGAGCCATCTTTGTTGTCAGTTCATAATTTATGAAATGAGTACCGGCATACGCACCTGGTTACTAGCATGATTTTCCGAGTCGTCTCCTGCCAGTGATGCAATGCTGGGTGCACCTTTGATGATGGTGAGCGCGACTTTGCAGAATCTAAAGCCCCTTGAACACCAGGACCTTCCAGTGGTTTCACGGGTGTAGACGTAATTTCCTTGGGAGTCTGCTGGTGCTCCTTGACCATTGGCTGGAAAGCGCCATCCTCCACGATGTTGTCCTCAACTCCCAGGATTTCTGATGCACGTCATTGTAACCTGAGCCTCGTGAGCTGTGTTCAGAGCTTTGGTCTGGATCATAGTAAGGCATCGCAATGAATGAGTATGTGAGTAGTACTAGGTTTGCCGGTGATGGTCAAAAACTAACAGCGGCTTGCACAGCACCACAATGATATCATTTAGTGGAACGTCGCCTTTATAAGGCTGATATGATGATTTTGACGGCTCAGTGCTCAGCGCTCAGGTGTGGTTAGGCTTGCACGCATTGCGGGGTTGGCCCTGCACTAGTGCAATTAGGTAGGACGTAGTGGAATTTCCAATCGGGAATGTGTCATTGATACAAGATCCGCATTGAATCGACTCCGAGTCGGAAGCTGTGAATTGTCAAGGTGGGCGTCAGGATTACACATGAAACTAACCAGTATTTCCGAGTCCAAGCGGTTGAATATTCGAACATTGACCTGACATTGATATGCTGTGTCTGCCATACGAGATTGAACGAAAAGTCTTCCGACTTGCTGCATGCATGCACCCTGCAAATGATGTGCGCTCATGTTTACTGGTTGCCCAGCGAGTTCAAAACTGGTGAGTACAAGTCCCGGAATGTTCTGAAGTCGCTACTTACAGGATGCGGATAGGACTGAAGGATTGATATATCACACCATCATCCTTACGAACGAGACACGCGCATGTCACTTCGTTGACTCACTTCGTTCTCGACTGGCACTTGCTTCTAAAAATGTCAAATCACTCTGCCTGTGCGGTACAGTGCAGCTTGCAACAGCGGCAGAGGTCATGCACCTTTGTAGTGGTGTTTGCAGCCTTGCCCTCTGGATTCTTCCAGAGGGGGATAACCATGCTATGCCGGATTTTCTATTGGAGGCATTGAATGGGTTGCCATTGTCATGGCTGTCCATTCAACTATCGACTGTCTTCCGCGGGACAGCCATTAGGCCGTTTCTGCCATCCATCCCTATATTCAGCCACGTTACTCATCTTGAATTGTTGGAAGGCTGGGTGCTTTGGGGGCTCTCCAATCGGCATACCTTGCCTGACCCAGCTCACACATATTTCCTCCCGAGTTTTCACGAAGCAGACAGCGCCAGCCTCACTCCAAATGATCCTTGCAAATTGTGTTATCCTGGAGGTATTGGTTTTGCGTGTGACAGAGGAAGTTAGCACTGTGGAGAAATGGCTGCTGGAGCATGGTCTTGACGATCCTTGTATTATTGTGACTGCCAAGAGCCCTCGTGATACTTGGGATCGTGTAGCAAGTGATGGGATGAGCCTGTGGTAGTATTTTGTCACAAAGTGCCGAAGCACTACACACATATGTACTATAGACTAGATACCTGAAGCTATACGTCCATAGCCTAATATATAAAATCTTGGAGGCGTTCAAAAGCTAGGGCGGAAAAAAAAAGAGGCACGTCTCAAGGCCTTGAGGAGTTTATGGAATGGATGATGATATTGTACTTGCCCGGGATAACACGGAGGGAAGCCGGAATGCTCAAGGCAAGGGAGATCTCCATCAGATTATGCATCATCTCAGCGACTCTGCATACTTTCAATCAATCATATCATGATGAAGATCGAAGAGGTCACATACCATTTATGGTTGAGATCAATTTCGTCCATTTGTGCTGCTGGACGCAGCTGGAGGGTCTTCATCACTAACTTCACGCCCTCTTCCTTGGAACAATGCGACCTTCATCCACGAGGTCTTCAGGGGTCTTCATTGAGGATCTTGGTTTCGAGTGTAGATATACTGTGGTACAGCCTCTGAGTTGAACTGCGAATGGATTGTTGCTAGGATCCTCCCGAGGTTTGCTATCAAATCATGCCGATGACACGGAAGAATTGTTGGTTGTGCCAGAAGAACGGGTGAAACTAGAAGACATCAAATGGGTGTGGGAAGAAGTTGATGATGGCGGAAGATGTGGGGGTAGGTGGAAGGTCAGCCACCAGACGAGCAAGAACTGAGATGGGCAAATCTAACAGGATCATCTTTGCGGTGGTCAAATAATGGTGATTTGCTGGCAGGTCCCTCTGATGAGAAGTGGGGACGGTTCACTGTAACCAATTAATTTTGGTTCAGTATAAAACCCAATACATTTGATTAAATTTTGCGCTAATCTACACTATTTTAGTCCTAGAATATTAAGGATCAGTGCGCAATCCTTTCTGAAGGTGAAGTTTCTTACCTTTCAGTCTTGCATTATACTAACTTTGTGTGCTGCAGCGCATTAATAGTGTCAATGACATGGACATAAAAATCCATGATCATCATAGGGCACAGCCCAAAAAATACGGAGAGCATTGTGGGTGACACGATGCACATATCCACAACATCATCAAGTGTCCTCGCTCCCGTCCGTTTCAAAGGGGTGAGGAATAAGTCTGGCCATTGTCGCGCTGGCTCATCATTGTCGAGCTTTACCATAAAGGCTTCCAAGGTGGGGTACGAAATTGATGGGTCTATTTCAATTTCAATCTCAGTGAGGATGCTTGAAGTGAAGTGATAATCACTGCATGTACATCTAAATATTCACCATACTCACCTGCCCTCTTGCATCGCAGTTATCGACATGTGGTCACAATTTTGAAAGGACACTGAATTGGACGATCAGAGTCAAGTCCACAACATACCACCACCCTCGATCATTGATGTCAGTGAGGAGCTGTTGTTCAACTTTCAGACATTACAATGATGCTACAAGTTCCGTGATGAGATCCGACTCAGAGTTTGGCTCGCACTCAGTACCTTTGCTCCTGACACCATATCTCCGTTCTTTTCGGAAACACTGCAAGGGTTCATATAACGACATGATGGTATGTTCCATTTTAATACTCCAAACAGGGTGGACGGCTCCAACGAGCGTAAATCTTGCTCCATGTCAATTTCAAGTATCAGTGCTTGAAAAGCTCATCATCTCGAGTACGTCTATCACCCCCATCTTTTCCTTCACGTTCCTATTACCTATGTCACAGTCCCCAAGTCCTTCTGACAGCAATTCACCTTATGCACCC